>NC_135072.1:19919891-20563975 GCF_051401765.1 Calliopsis andreniformis
GCCTAGGTTGCCCGGAACGTAGAAATGACCATCACTTTCAAACTGGTTGCAATTATTCCTGTTATATGATGGAAAAACTGTTCTATTTATTTTGTATTTTATGCTTCGGGCGTTGACTTCTAAGGAACTAACTGTTTGATCTGGTGGAGTAACGCCCTATGGTGAAGCCTAGGTTGACCGGAACGTAGAAATGACCATAATTTTGACACCGGTAGCAATTATTCGTTTTACACGATGGAAAAACTGTTCTATTTATTTTGTATTTTATGCATCGGGCGTTGACTTCTAAGGCCCTAACTATTCAATCTGTTGGAGCAACGCCCTAGGGTGAATCCTAGGTTGCCCGGAAAGTAGAAATGACGTTAACTTTCACACTGGTTGCTATTATTCGTTCTATACGATGGAAAAACTGTTATATTTATATTGTATTTTATGCTTCGGGAGTTGACTTCTAAGGCCCTAGCTGTTTGATCTGGTGGAGTAACGCCCTAGAGTGAAGCCCAGGTTGCCCGAACGTAGAAATGACCATAACTTTCACACTGGTTGCTATTATTCGTTTTATACAATGGAAAAACTGTTCTATTTATTTTGTATTTTATGCTTCGGTCGTTGACTTCTAAGGCCCTAACTGTTTGATCTGGAGGAGCAACGCCCTAGAGTGAAGCCTTGGTTGCCCGGAACGTAGAAGTGACCATCACTCTCAAACTGTTTGCAATTAATCCTTTTATACGATGGAAAAACTGTTGTGTTTATATTGTATTTTATGCTTCTGGCGTTGACTTCTAAGGCACTAACTATTCGATCTGGTGGAGCAACGCCCTAGAGTGAAGCCTAAGTTGCCCGGAACGTAGCAAGTACCATCACTTTCAAACTGGTTGCAAATACTCCTGTTATATGATGGAAAAACTGTTGTATTTTTATTGCATTTTATCCTTCGGGCATTGACTTCTAAGGCCCTAACTATTCAATCTGTAGGAGCAACGCCCTAGGGTGTAGCCTAGGTTGCCCGTAAAGTAGAAATGACCATAGCTTTCATACTGGTTGCAATTATTCGTTTTATATGATGGAAAAAATGTTGTATTTATATTGTATTTTATGCTTCTGTCGTTGACGTCTAAGGCCGTATCTATTAGATGTGGTGGAGCAACGCACTAGAGTGACGCCTAGGTTGCCCGGAACGTAGAAATGACCATTACTTTCGCATTGTTTGCAATTATACATTTTATACGATGGAAAGCTGTTGTATTTATACCGTATTTTATGCTTCTGGCGTTGACTTCTTATGGCCTAGCTATTCCATCTGGTGGAACAACGCCCTAGGGTGAAGCCTAGGTTGCCCGGAACGTAGAAATGACCATCACTTTCAAACTGGTTGCAATTAATCCTTTTATACGATGGAAAAACTGTTGCATTTTTATTGCATTTTATGCGTCGGGGTTGACTTCTTATGCCCTAACTACTCCACCTGGCGGAACAACGCCCTAGGGTGAAGCCTAGGTTGCCCGGAACGTAGAAATGACCATCACTTTCAAACTGGTTGCAATTAATCCTTTTATACGATGGAAAAACTGTTGCATTTTTATTGCATTTTATGCGTCGGGCGTTGACTTCTAAGGCCCTAACTATTCAATCTGTTGGAGCGACGCCCTACGGTGAAGCCTAGGTTGCCCGGAACTTAGAAATGACCATAACTTTCACACTGATTGCTATTATTCGTTTTATACAATGGAAAAACTGTACTATTTATTTTGTATTTTATGCTTCCGGCGTTGACTTCTAAGGCCCTAGCTATTCGATCTGGTGGAGCAACGCCCTAGCGTGAAGCCTAGGTTGCCCGGAACGTAGAAGTGACCATCACTTTCAAACTGGTTGCAAATATTCCTGTTATATGATGGAAAAACTGTTGTTTTTTTATTGCATTTGATGCTTCGGGCATTGACTTCTAAGGCCCTAACTATTCTATCTGTAGGAGCAACGCCCTAGGGTGTAGCCTAGGTTGCCCGTAAAGTAGAAATGACCATAGCTTTCATACTGGTTGCAATTATTCGTTTTATATGATGGAAAAACTATTGTATTTATATTGCATTTTATGCTGCTGGCGTTCACTTCTTAGGCCCTAACTATTCGATCTGGTGGCACAACGCCCTGTGGTGAACTCTAGGTTGCCCGGAACGTAGAAATGACCATAACTATCACACTGGTTGCTATTATTCGTTTTATACGATGGAAAAACTGTTCTATTTATTTTGTATTTTATGCTTCGGGCGTTGACTTCTAAGGAACTAACTGTTTGATCTGGTGGAGCAACGCCCTAGAGTGAAGCTTAGGCTGCCCGGAACGTAGAAATGACCACAACTTTCACACTGGATGCTATTATTCGTTCTATACGATGGAAAAACTGTTATATTTATATTGTATCTTATGCTTCTGGCGTTGACTTCTTAGGCCCTAACAATCCGATCTGGTGGAACAACGCCCTAGAGTGAAGCCTAGGTTGCCTGGAACGTACAAATGACCATCACTTCCACACGGGTTGCAATTATTCCTGTTATAGGATGGAAAGACTGTTGTATTTTTATCGTATTTTATGCTTCAGGCGTTGACTTCTGAGGCCGTAGCTATTCGATGTGGTGGCAGAACGCCATAGAGTGAAGCCTAGGTTGCCCGGAACGTAGAAATGACCATAACTTTCATACTGGTTGCAATTATTCGTTTTATATGATGGAAGAACTGTTGTATTTATATTGTATTTTATGCTGCTGGCGTTCACTTCTAAGGCCCTAACTATTCCATCTGGTGGAACAACGACCTAGGGTGAAACCTAGGTTGCCCGGGACGTAGAAATGACCATAACTTTCACACCGGTAGCAATTATACGTTTTATACAATGGAAAAACTGTACCATTTATTTTGTATTTTATGCTTCGGGCTTTGACTTCTAAGGCCCTAGCTATTCGATCTGGTGGAGCAACGCCCTAGAGTGAAGCCTAGGTTGCCCGGAACGTACAAGTGACCATCACTTTCAAACTGGTTGCAAATATTCCTGTTATATGATGGATAAACTGTTGTATTTTTATTGCATTTGATGCTTCGGGCATCGACTTCTAAGGCCCTAACTATTCTATCTGTAGGAGCAACGCCCTAGGGTGTAGCCTAGGTTGCCCGTAAAGTAGAAATGACCATAGCTTTCATACTGGTTGCAATTATTCGTTTTATATGATGGAAAAACTGTTGCATCTTTATTGAATTTTATGCTTCTGGCGTTGACTTCTAAGGCCCTCACTATTCTATCTGGTGGATCAACGACCTAGATTGAAGCCTAGGTTGCTCGGAATGTAGAAATGACCATAACATTCACACTGGTTGAAATTATTCGTTTTACACGATGGAAAAACAGGTATATTTATATTGTATTTTATGCTTCTGCCGTTGATTTCTTAGGCCCTAACTATTCAATCTGGAGGAACAACGCCCTAGAGTGAGGCCTAGGTTGCCCGGAACGTAGAAATGAGCATCACTTCCATACTGGTAGCAATTATTCGTTTTATACGATGGAAAAACTGTTGTATTTATATTGTATTTTATGCTTCTGGCGTTGACTTCTAAGGCACTAACTATTCGATCTCGTGGAGCAACGCCCTAGAGTGAAGCCTAGGTTGCCCGGAACGTAGAAATGACCATCACTTTCAAACTGGATGCAATTATTCATATTATATGATGGAGAACTGTTATATTTATATTGTATTTTATGCTTCGGGCGTTGACTCCTAAGGCCCTAACTGTTCAATCTGTTGGATCAACGCCCTAGAGTGAAGCCTAGGTTGCTCGGAATGTAGAAATGACAATAACATTCACACTGGTTGAAATTATTCGTTTAATACGATGGAAAAGCTGTTGCATCTTTATTGTATTTTATGCTTCTGGCGTTGACTTCTAAGGCCCCATCTATTCGATCTGGTGGAGCAACGCCCTAGAGTGATGCCTAGGTTGCCCGGAACGTAGAAATGAGCATCACTTCCATACTGGTAGCAATTATTCGTTTTATACGATGGAAAAACTGTTGTATTTATATTGTATTTTATGCTTCTGGCGTTGACTTCAAAGGCACTAACTATTCGATCTCGTGGAGCAACGCCCTAGTGTGAAGCCTAGGTTGCCCGGAACGTAGAAAGGACCATCACTTTCAAACTGGTTGCAATTATTCCTGTTATATGATGGAGAACTGTTATATTTATATTGTATTTTATGCTTCGGGCGTAGACTCCTAAGGCCCTAACTGCTCAATCTGTTGGATCAACGCCCTAGAGTGAAGCCTAGGTTGCTCGGAAAGTAGAAATGACGTTAACTTTCATACTGGTTGCAATTATTCGTTTTATACGATGGAAGAACTGTTGTATTTATACTGTATTTTATGCTTCTGGCGTTGACTTCTAATGCACTAACTATTCGACCTGGCGGAGCAACGCCCTAGAGTGAATCCGACGTTTCCCCGAACGTAGAAATGACCATCACTTTCAAACTGGTAGCAATTATTCCTGTTATATGATGGAAAAACTGTTGTATTTTTATTGCATTTTATGCTTCGGGCATTGACTTCTAAGGCCCTAACTATTCAAACTGCTGGAGCAACGCCCTATTGTGTAGCCTAGGTTGCCCGGAAAGTAGAAATGACCATAACTTTCATACTGGTTGCAATTATTCGTTTTATATGATGGAAAAACTGTTGTATTTATATTGCATTTTATGCTGCTGGCGTTCACTTCTTAGGCCCTAACTATTCGATCTGGTGGCACAACGCCCTGTGGTGAACCCTAGGTTGCCCGGAACGTAGAAATGACCATAACTATCACACTGGTTGCTATTATTCGTTTTATACGATGGAAAAACTGTTCTATTTATTTTGTATTTTATGCTTCGGGCGTTGACTTCTAAGGAACTAACTGTTTGATCTGGTGGAGCAACGCCCTAGAGTGAAGCCTAGGTTGCCCGGAACGTAGAAATGACCATAACTTTCACACTGGATGCTATTATTCGTTCTATACGATGGAAAAACTGTTGTATTTATATTGTATCTTATGCTTCTGGCGTTGACTTCTTAGGCCCTAACAATTCGATCTGGTGGAACAACGCCCTAGAGTGAAGCCTAGGTTGCCTGGAACGTACAAATGACCATCACTTCCACACGGGTTGCAATTATTCCTGTTATAGGATGGAAAGACTGTTGCATTTTTATCGTATTTTATGCTTCAGGCGTTGACTTCTGAGGCCGTAGCTATTCGATGTGGTGGAAGAACGCCATAGAGTGAAGCCTAGGTTGCCCGGAACGTAGAAATGACCATAACTTTCATACTGGTTGCAATTATACGTTTTATATGATGGAAGAACTGTTGTATTTATATTGTATTTTATGCTGCTGGCGTTCACTTCTAAGGCCCTAACTATTCCATCTGGTGGAACAGCGACCTAGGGTGAAACCTAGTTTGCCCGGGACGTAGAAATGACCATAACTTTCACACCGGTAGCATTTATACGTTCTATACAATGGAAAAACTGTACTATTTATTTTGTATTTTATGCTTCGGGCTTTGACTTCTAAGGCCCTAGCTATTCGATCTGGTGGAGCAACGCCCTAGAGTGAAGCCTAGGTTGCCCGGAACGTAGAAATGACCATCACCTTCAAACTGGTTGCAATTATTCCTGTTATATGATGGAGAACTGTTATATTTATCTTGTATTTTATGTTTCGGGCGTAGACTCCTAAGGCCCTAACTGTTCAATCTGTTGGATCAACGCCCTAGAGTGAAGCCTAGGTTGCTCGGAATGTAGTAATGACAATAACATTCACACTGGTTGAAATTATTCGTTTAATACGATGGAAAAGCTGTTGCATCTTTATTGTATTTTATGCTTCTGGCGTTGACTTCTAAGGCCCCAACTATTCGATCTGGTGGAGCAACGCCCTAGAGTGAAGCCTAGGTTGCCCGGAACGCAGAAATGACCATCACTTTCAAACTGGTTGCAATTAATCCTTTTATACGATGGAAAAACTGTTGTATTTTTAATGCATTTTATGCTTCCGGCGTTGACTTCTAAGGCCCTAGCTATTCAATATGATGGATCAACGACCTAGAGTGAAGCCTAGGTTGCTCGGAATGTAGAAATGACCATAACATTGACACTGGTTGAAATTATTCGTTTTACACGATGGAAAAACAGGTATATTTATATTGTATTTTATGCTTCTGCCGTTGATTTCTTAGGCCCTAACTATTCAATCTGGAGGAACAACGCCCTAGAGTGAGGCCTAGGTTGCCCGGAACGTATAAATGAGCATCACTTCCATACTGGTAGCAATTATTCGTTTTATACGATGGAAAAACTGTTGTACTTATATTGTATTTTATGATTCTGGCGTTGACTTCTAAGGCACTAACTATTCGATCTCGTGGAGCAACGCCCTAGAGTGAAGCCTAGGTTGCCCGGAACGTAGAAAGGACCATCACTTTCAAACTGGTTGCAATTATTCCTGTTATATGATGGAGAACTGTTATATTTATATTGTATTTTATGCTTCGGGCGTAGACTCCTAAGGCCCTAACTGCTCAATCTGTTGGATCAACGCCCTAGAGTGAAGCCTAGGTTGCCCGGAAAGTAGAAATGACGTTAACTTTCATACTGGTTGCAATTATTCGTTTTATACGATGGAAGAACTGTTGTATTTATACTGTATTTTATGCTTCTGGCGTTGACTTCTAATGCACTAACTATTCGACCTGGCGGAGCAACGCCCTAGAGTGAATCCGACGTTTCCCGGAACGTAGAAATGACCATCACTTTCAAACTGGTTGCAATTATTCCTGTTATATGATGGAGAACTGTTATATTTATATTGTATTTTATGCTTCGGGCGTAGACTCCTAAGGCCCTAACTGTTCAATCTGTTGGATCAACGCCCTAGAGTGAAGCCTAGGTTGCTCGGAATGTAGTAATGACAATAACATTCACACTGGTTGAAATTATTCGTTTAATACGATGGAAAAGCTGTTGCATCTTTATTGTATTTTATGCTTCTGGCGTTGACTTCTAAGGCCCCAACTATTCGATCTGGTGGAGCAACGCCCTAGAGTGAAGCCTAGGTTGCCCGGAACGCAGAAATGACCATCACTTTCAAACTGGTTGCAATTAATCCTTTTATACGATGGAAAAACTGTTGTATTTTTAATGCATTTTATGCTTCCGGCGTTGACTTCTAAGGCCCTAGCTATTCAATATGATGGATCAACGACCTAGAGTGAAGCCTAGGTTGCTCGGAATGTAGAAATGACCATAACATTGACACTGGTTGAAATTATTCGTTTTACACGATGGAAAAACAGGTATATTTATATTGTACTTTATGCTTCTGCCGTTGATTTCTTAGGCCCTAACTATTCAATCTGGAGGAACAACGCCCTAGAGTGAGGCCTAGGTTGCCCGGAACGTATAAATGAGCATCACTTCCATACTCGTAGCAATTATTCGTTTTATACGATGGAAAAACTGTTGTACTTATATTGTATTTTATGATTCTGGCGTTGACTTCTAAGGCACTAACTATTCGATCTCGTGGAGCAACGCCCTAGAGTGAAGCCTAGGTTGCCCGGAACGTAGAAAGGACCATCACTTTCAAACTGGTTGCAATTATTCCTGTTATATGATGGAGAACTGTTATATTTATATTGTATTTTATGCTTCGGGCGTAGACTCCTAAGGCCCTAACTGCTCAATCTGTTGGATCAACGCCCTAGAGTGAAGCCTAGGTTGCCCGGAAAGTAGAAATGACGTTAACTTTCATACTGGTTGCAATTATTCGTTTTATACGATGGAAGAACTGTTGTATTTATACTGTATTTTATGCTTCTGGCGTTGACTTCTAATGCACTAACTATTCGACCTGGCGGAGCAACGCCCTAGAGTGAATCCGACGTTTCCCGGAACGTAGAAATGACCATCACTTTCAAACTGGTAGCCATTATTCCTGTTATATGATGGAAAAACTGTTGTATTTTTACTGCATTTTATGCTTCGGGCATTGACTTCTAAGGCCCTAACTATTCAAACTGCTGGAGCAACGCCCTATTGTGTAGCCTAGGTTGCCCGGAAAGTAGAAATGACCATAACTTTCATACTGGTTGCAATTATTCGTTTTATATGATGGAAAAACTGTTGTATTTATATTGCATTTTATGCTGCTGGCGTTCACTTCTTAGGCCCTAACTATTCGATCTGGTGGCACAACGCCCTGTGGTGAACCCTAGGTTGCCCGGAACGTAGAAATGACCATAACTATCACACTGGTTGCTATTATTCGTTTTATAGGATGGAAAAACTGTTCTATTTATTTTGTATTTTATGCTTCGGGCGTTGACTTCTAAGGAACTAACTGTTTGATCTGGTGGAGCAACGCCCTAGAGTGAAGCCTAGGTTGCCCGGAACGTAGAAATGACCATAACTTTCACACTGGATGCTATTATTCGTTCTATACGATGGAAAAACTGTTATATTTATATTGTATCTTATGCTTCTGGCGTTGACTTCTTAGGCCCTAACAATTCGATCTGGTGGAACAACGCCCTAGAGTGAAGCCTAGGTTGCCTGGAACGTACAAATGACCATCACTTCCACACGGGTTGCAATTATTCCTGTTATAGGATGGAAAGACTGTTGTATTTTTATCGTATTTTATGCTTCAGGCGTTGACTTCTGAGGCCGTAGCTATTCGATGTGGTGGAAGAACGCCATAGAGTGAAGCCTAGGTTGCCCGGAACGTAGAAATGACCATAACTTTCATACTGGTTGCAATTATACGTTTTATATGATGGAAGAACTGTTGTATTTATATTGTATTTTATGCTGCTGGCGTTCACTTCTAAGGCCCTAACTATTCCATCTGGTGGAACAACGACCTAGGGTGAAACCTAGGTTGCCCGGGACGTAGAAATGACCATAACTTTCACACCGGTAGCAATTATACGTTCTATACAATGGAAAAACTGTACTATTTATTTTGTATTTTATGCTTCGGGCTTTGACTTCTAAGGCCCTAGCTATTCGATCTGGTGGAGCAACGCCCTAGAGTGAAGCCTAGGTTGCCCGGAACGTAGAAATGACCATCACCTTCAAACTGGTTGCAATTAATCCTTTTATACGATGGAAAAACTGTTGTATTTTTAATGCATTTTATGCTTCCGGCGTTGACTTCTAAGGCCCTAACTATTCAATATGGTGGATCAACGACCTAGAGTGAAGCCTAGGTTGCTCGGAATGTAGAAATGACAATAACATTCACACTGGTTGAAATTATTCGTTTAATACGATGGAAAAACAGGTATATTTATATTGTATTTTATGCTTCTGCCGTTGATTTCTTAGGCCCTAACTATTCAATCTGGAGGAACAACGCCCTGGAGTGAGGCCTAGGTTGCCCGGAACGTATAAATGAGCATCACTTCCATACTGGTAGCAATTATTCGTTTTATACGATGGAAAAACTGTTGTATTTATATTGTATTTTATGCTTCTGGCGTTGACTTCTAAGGCACTAACTATTCGATCTCGTGGAGCAACGCCCTAGAGTGAAGCCCAGGTTGCCCGGAACGTAGAAATGACCATCACTTTCAAACTGGTTGCAATTATTCCTGTTATATGATGGAGAACTGTTATATTTATATTGTATTTTATGCTTCGGGCGTAGACTCCTAAGGCCCTAACTGTTCAATTTGTTGGATCAACGCCCTAGAGTGAAGCCTAGGTTGCTCGGAATGTAGTAATGACAATAACATTCACACTGGTTGAAATTATTCGTTTAATACGATGGAAAAGCTGTTGCATCTTTATTGTATTTTATGCTTCTGGCGTTGACTTCTAAGGCCCCAACTATTCGATCTGGTGGAGCAACGCCCTAGAGTGAAGCCTAGGTTGCCCGGAACGCAGAAATGACCATCACTTTCAAACTGGTTGCAATTAATCCTTTTATACGATGGAAAAACTGTTGTATTTTTAATGCATTTTATGCTTCCGGCGTTGACTTCTAAGGCCCTAGCTATTCAATATGATGGATCAACGACCTAGAGTGAAGCCTAGGTTGCTCGGAATGTAGAAATGACCATAACATTGACACTGGTTGAAATTATTCGTTTTACACGATGGAAAAACAGGTATATTTATATTGTATTTTATGCTTCTGCCGTTGATTTCTTAGGCCCTAACTATTCAATCTGGAGGAACAACGCCCTAGAGTGAGGCCTAGGTTGCCCGGAACGTATAAATGAGCATCACTTCCATACTGGTAGCAATTATTCGTTTTATACGATGGAAAAACTGTTGTACTTATATTGTATTTTATGATTCTGGCGTTGACTTCTAAGGCACTAACTATTCGATCTCGTGGAGCAACGCCCTAGAGTGAAGCCTAGGTTGCCCGGAACGTAGAAAGGACCATCACTTTCAAACTGGTTGCAATTATTCCTGTTATATGATGGAGAACTGTTATATTTATATTGTATTTTATGCTTCGGGCGTAGACTCCTAAGGCCCTAACTGCTCAATCTGTTGGATCAACGCCCTAGAGTGAAGCCTAGGTTGCCCGGAAAGTAGAAATGACGTTAACTTTCATACTGGTTGCAATTATTCGTTTTATACGATGGAAGAACTGTTGTATTTATACTGTATTTTATGCTTCTGGCGTTGACTTCTAATGCACTAACTATTCGACCTGGCGGAGCAACGCCCTAGAGTGAATCCGACGTTTCCCGGAACGTAGAAATGACCATCACTTTCAAACTGGTAGCAATTATTCCTGTTATATGATGGAAAAACTGTTGTATTTTTACTGCATTTTATGCTTCGGGCATTGACTTCTAAGGCCCTAACTATTCAAACTGCTGGAGCAACGCCCTATTGTGTAGCCTAGGTTGCCCGGAAAGTAGAAATGACCATAACTTTCATACTGGTTGCAATTATTCGTTTTATATGATGGAAAAACTGTTGTATTTATATTGCATTTTATGCTGCTGGCGTTCACTTCTTAGGCCCTAACTATTCGATCTGGTGGCACAACGCCCTGTGGTGAACCCTAGGTTGCCCGGAACGTAGAAATGACCATAACTATCACACTGGTTGCTATTATTCGTTTTATAGGATGGAAAAACTGTTCTATTTATTTTGTATTTTATGCTTCGGGCGTTGACTTCTAAGGAACTAACTGTTTGATCTGGTGGAGCAACGCCCTAGAGTGAAGCCTAGGTTGCCCGGAACGTAGAAATGACCATAACTTTCACACTGGATGCTATTATTCGTTCTATACGATGGAAAAACTGTTATATTTATATTGTATCTTATGCTTCTGGCGTTGACTTCTTAGGCCCTAACAATTCGATCTGGTGGAACAACGCCCTAGAGTGAAGCCTAGGTTGCTCGGAATGTAGTAATGACAATAACATTCACACTGGTTGAAATTATTCGTTTAATACGATGGAAAAGCTGTTGCATCTTTATTGTATTTTATGCTTCTGGCGTTGACTTCTAAGGCCCCAACTATTCGATCTGGTGGAGCAACGCCCTAGAGTGAAGCCTAGGTTGCCCGGAACGCAGAAATGACCATCACTTTCAAACTGGATGCAATTATTCATATTATATGATGGAGAACTGTTATATTTATATTGTATTTTATGCTTCGGGCGTTGACTCCTAAGGCCCTAACTGTTCAATCTGTTGGATCAACGCCCTAGAGTGAAGCCTAGGTTGCTCGGAATGTAGAAATGACCATAACTTTCACACCGGTAGCAATTATACGTTTTATACAATGGAAAAACTGTACCATTTATTTTGTATTTTATGCTTCGGGCTTTGACTTCTAAGGCCCTAGCTATTCGATCTGGTGGAGCAACGCCCTAGAGTGAAGCCTAGGTTGCCCGGAACGTACAAGTGACCATCACTTTCAAACTGGTTGCAAATATTCCTGTTATATGATGAATAAACTGTTGTATTTTTATTGCATTTGATGCTTCGGGCATCGACTTCTAAGGCCCTAACTATTCTATCTGTAGGAGCAACGCCCCAGGGGTGTAGCCTAGGTTGCCCGTAAAGTAGAAATGACCATAGCTTTCATACTGGTTGCAATTATTCGTTTTATATGATGGAAAAACTGTTGCATCTTTATTGAATTTTATGCTTCTGGCGTTGACTTCTAAGGCCCTCACTATTCTATCTGGTGGATCAACGACCTAGATTGAAGCCTAGGTTGCTCGGAATGTAGAAATGACCATAACATTCACACTGGTTGAAATTATTCGTTTTACACGATGGAAAAACAGGTATATTTATATTGTATTTTATGCTTCTGCCGTTGATTTCTTAGACCCTAACTATTCAATCTGGAGGAACAACGCCCTAGAGTGAGGCCTAGGTTGCCCGGAACGTAGAAATGAGCATCACTTCCATACTGGTAGCAATTATTCGTTTTATACGATGGAAAAACTGTTGTATTTATATTGTATTTTATGCTTCTGGCGTTGACTTCTAAGGCACTAACTATTCGATCTCGTGGAGCAACGCCCTAGAGTGAAGCCTAGGTTGCCCGGAACGTAGAAATGACCATCACTTTCAAACTGGATGCAATTATTCATATTATATGATGGAGAACTGTTATATTTATATTGTATTTTATGCTTCGGGCGTTGACTCCTAAGGCCCTAACTGTTCAATCTGTTGGATCAACGCCCTAGAGTGAAGCCTAGGTTGCTCGGAATGTAGAAATGACAATAACATTCACACTGGTTGAAATTATTCGTTTAATACGATGGAAAAGCTGTTGCATCTTTATTGTATTTTATGCTTCTGGCGTTGACTTCTAAGGCCCCATCTATTCGATCTGGTGGAGCAACGCCCTAGAGTGATGCCTAGGTTGCCCGGAACGTAGAAATGACCATCACTTTCAAACTGGTTGCAATTAATCCTTTTATACGATGGAAAAACTGTTGTATTTTTAATGCATTTTATGCTTCCGGCGTTGACTTCTAAGGCCCTAACTATTCAATATGGTGGATCAACGACCTAGAGTGAAGCCTAGGTTGCTCGGAATGTAGAAATGACCATAACATTCACACTGGTTGAAATTATTCGTTTTACACGATGGAAAAACAGGTATATTTATATTGTATTTTATGCTTCTGCCGTTGATTTCTTCGGCCCTAACTATTCAATCTGGAGGAACAACGCCCTAGAGTGAGGCCTAGGTTGCCCGGAACGTATAAATGAGCATCTCTTCCATACTGGTAGCAATTATTCGTTTTATACGATGGAAAAACTGTTGTATTTATATTGTATTTTATGCTTCTGGCGTTGACTTCTAAGGCACTAACTATTCGATCTCGTGGAGCAACGCCCTAGTGTGAAGCCTAGGTTGCCCGGAACGTAGAAAGGACCATCACTTTCAAACTGGTTGCAATTATTCCTGTTATATGATGGAGAACTGTTATATTTATATTGTATTTTATGCTTCGGGCGTAGACTCCTAAGGCCCTAACTGCTCAATCTGTTGGATCAACGCCCTAGAGTGAAGCCTAGGTTGCTCGGAAAGTAGAAATGACCATAACTTTCATACTGGTTGCAATTATTCGTTTTATATGATGGAAAAACTGTTGTATTTATATTGCATTTTATGCTGCTGGCGTTCACTTCTTAGGCGCTAACTATTCGATCTGGTGGCACAACGCCCTGTGGTGAACCCTAGGTTGCCCGGAACGTAGAAATGACCATCACTTTCATACTGGTTGCAATTATTCGTTTTATACGATGGAAGAACTGTTGTATTTATACTGTATTTTATGCTTCTGGCGTTGACTTCTAATGCACTAACTATTCGACCTGGCGGAGCAACGCCCTAGAGTGAATCCGACGTTTCCCCGAACGTAGAAATGACCATCACTTTCAAACTGGTAGCAATTATTCCTGTTATATGATGGAAAAACTGTTGTATTTTTATTGCATTTTATGCTTCGGGCATTGACTTCTAAGGCCCTAACTATTCAAACTGCTGGAGCAACGCCCTATTGTGTAGCCTAGGTTGCCCGGAAAGTAGAAATGACCATAACTTTCATACTGGTTGCAATTATTCGTTTTATATGATGGAAAAACTGTTGTATTTATATTGCATTTTATGCTGCTGGCGTTCACTTCTTAGGCGCTAACTATTCGATCTGGTGGCACAACGCCCTGTGGTGAACCCTAGGTTGCCCGGAACGTAGAAATGACCATAACTATCACACTGGTTGCTATTATTCGTTTTATACGATGGAAAAACTGTTCTATTTATTTTGTATTTTATGCTTCGGGCGTTGACTTCTAAGGAACTAACTGTTTGATCTGGTGGAGCAACGCCCTAGAGTGAAGCCTAGGTTGCCCGGAACGTAGAAATGACCATAACTTTCACACTGGATGCTATTATTCGTTCTATACGATGGAAAAACTGTTGTATTTATATTGTATCTTATGCTTCTGGCGTTGACTTCTTAGGCCCTAACAATTCGATCTGGTGGAACAACGCCCTAGAGTGAAGCCTAGGTTGCCTGGAACGTACAAATGACCATCACTTCCACACGGGTTGCAATTATTCCTGTTATAGGATGGAAAGACTGTTGCATTTTTATCGTATTTTATGCTTCAGGCGTTGACTTCTGAGGCCGTAGCTATTCGATGTGGTGGAAGAACGCCATAGAGTGAAGCCTAGGTTGCCCGGAACGTAGAAATGACCATAACTTTCATACTGGTTGCAATTATACGTTTTATATGATGGAAGAACTGTTGTATTTATATTGTATTTTATGCTGCTGGCGTTCACTTCTAAGGCCCTAACTATTCCATCTGGTGGAACAACGACCTAGGGTGAAACCTAGGTTGCCCGGGACGTAGAAATGACCATAACTTTCACACCGGTAGCAATTATACGTTCTATACAATGGAAAAACTGTACTATTTATTTCGTATTTTATGCTTCGGGCTTTGACTTCTAAGGCCCTAGCTATTCGATCTGGTGGAGCAACGCCCTAGAGTGAAGCCTAGGTTGCCCGGAACGTAGAAATGACCATCACCTTCAAACTGGTTGCAATTAATCCTTTTATACGATGGAAAAACTGTTGTATTTTTAATGCATTTTATGCTTCCGGCGTTGACTTCTAAGGCCCTAACTATTCAATCTGTTGGATCAACGACCTAGAGTGAAGCCTAGGTTGCTCGGAATGTAGTAATGACAATAACATTCACACTGGTTGAAATTATTCGTTTAATACGATGGAAAAGCTGTTGCATCTTTATTGTATTTTATGCTTCTTGCGTTGACTTCTAAGGCCCCAACTATTAGATCTGGTGGAGCAACGCCCTAGAGTGAAGCCTAGGTTGCCCGGAACGCAGAAATGACCATCACTTTCAAACTGGTTGCAATTAATCCTTTTATACGATGGAAAAACTGTTGTATTTTTAATGCATTTTATGCTTCCGGCGTTGACTTCTAAGGCCCTAGCTATTCAATATGATGGATCAACGACCTAGAGTGAAGCCTAGGTTGCTCGGAATGTAGAAATGACCATAACATTGACACTGGTTGAAATTATTCGTTTTACACGATGGAAAACCAGGTATATTTATATTGTATTTTATGCTTCTGCCGTTGATTTCTTAGGCCCTAACTATTCAATCTGGAGGAACAACGCCCTAGAGTGAGGCCTAGGTTGCCCGGAACGTATAAATGAGCATCACTTCCATACTGGTAGCAATTATTCGTTTTATACGATGGAAAAACTGTTGTACTTATATTGTATTTTATGATTCTGGCGTTGACTTCTAAGGCACTAACTATTCGATCTCGTGGAGCAACGCCCTAGAGTGAAGCCTAGGTTGCCCGGAACGTAGAAAGGACCATCACTTTCAAACTGGTTGCAATTATTCCTGTTATATGGTGGAGAACTGTTATATTTATATTGTATTTTATGCTTCGGGCGTAGACTCCTAAGGCCCTAACTGCTCAATCTGTTGGATCAACGCCCTAGAGTGAAGCCTAGGTTGCCCGGAAAGTAGAAATGACGTTAACTTTCATACTGGTTGCAATTATTCGTTTTATACGATGGAAGAACTGTTGTATTTATACTGTATTTTATGCTTCTGGCGTTGACTTCTAATGCACTAACTATTCGACCTGGCGGAGCAACGCCCTAGAGTGAATCCGACGTTTCCCGGAACGTAGAAATGACCATCACTTTCAAACTGGTTGCAATTATTCCTGTTATATGATGGAGAACTGTTATATTTATATTGTATTTTATGCTTCGGGCGTAGACTCCTAAGGCCCTAACTGTTCAATCTGTTGGATCAACGCCCTAGAGTGAAGCCTAGGTTGCTCGGAATGTAGTAATGACAATAACATTCACACTGGTTGAAATTATTCGTTTAATACGATGGAAAAGCTGTTGCATCTTTATTGTATTTTATGCTTCTGGCGTTGACTTCTAAGGCCCCAACTATTCGATCTGGTGGAGCAACGCCCTAGAGTGAAGCCTAGGTTGCCCGGAACGCAGAAATGACCATCACTTTCAAACTGGTTGCAATTAATCCTTTTATACGGTGGAAAAACTGTTGTATTTTTAATGCATTTTATGCTTCCGGCGTTGACTTCTAAGGCCCTAGCTATTCAATATGATGGATCAACGACCTAGAGTGAAGCCTAGGTTGCTCGGAATGTAGAAATGACCATAACATTGACACTGGTTGAAATTATTCGTTTTACACGATGGAAAAACAGGTATATTTATATTGTATTTTATGCTTCTGCCGTTGATTTCTTAGGCCCTAACTATTCAATCTGGAGGAACAACGCCCTAGAGTGAGGCCTAGGTTGCCCGGAACGTATAAATGAGCATCACTTCCATACTGGTAGCAATTATTCGTTTTATACGATGGAAAAACTGTTGTACTTATATTGTATTTTATGATTCTGGCGTTGACTTCTAAGGCACTAACTATTCGATCTCGTGGAGCAACGCCCTAGAGTGAAGCCTAGGTTGCCCGGAACGTAGAAAGGACCATCACTTTCAAACTGGTTGCAATTATTCCTGCTATATGGTGGAGAACTGTTATATTTATATTGTATTTTATGCTTCGGGCGTAGACTCCTAAGGCCCTAACTGCTCAATCTGTTGGATCAACGCCCTAGAGTGAAGCCTAGGTTGCCCGGAAAGTAGAAATGACGTTAACTTTCATACTGGTTGCAATTATTCGTTTTATACGATGGAAGAACTGTTGTATTTATACTGTATTTTATGCTTCTGGCGTTGACTTCTAATGCACTAACTATTCGACCTGGCGGAGCAACGCCCTAGAGTGAATCCGACGTTTCCCGGAACGTAGAAATGACCATCACTTTCAAACTGGTTGCAATTATTCCTGTTATATGATGGAAAAACTGTTGTATTTTTATTGCATTTTATGCTTCGGGCATTGACTTCTAAGGCCCTAACTATTCAAACTGCTGGGGCAACGCCCTATTGTGTAGCCTAGGTTGCCCGGAAAGTAGAAATGACCATAACTTTCATACTGGTTGCAATTATTCGTTTTATATGATGGAAAAACTGTTGTATTTATATTGCATTTTATGCTGCTGGCGTTCACTTCTTAGGCCCTAACTATTCGATCTGGTGGCACAACGCCCTGTGGTGAACCCTAGGTTGCCCGGAACGTAGAAATGGAAATAACTTTCACACCGGTAGCAATTATTCGTTTTATACGATGGAAAAACAGTTCTATTTATTTTGTATTTTATGCTTCGGCCGTTGACTTCTAAGGCACTAACTATTCGATCTGTTGAAGCAACGCCCTAGGGTGAAGCCTAGGTTGCCCGGAACGTAGAAATAGAAATAACCTGCACACCGGTAGCAATTATTTGTTTTATACGATGGAAAAACAGTTCTATTTATTTTGTATTTTATGCTTCGGGCGTTGACTTCTAAGGAACTAACTGTTTGATCTGGTGGAGCAACGCCCTAGAGTGAAGCCTAGGTTGCCCGGAACGTAGAAATGACCATAACTTTCACACTGGATGCTATTATTCGTTCTATACGATGGAAAAACTGTTATATTTATATTGTATCTTATGCTTCTGGCGTTGACATCTTAGGCCCTAACAATTCGATCTGGTGGAAAAACGCCCTACAGTGAAGCCTAGGTTGCCTGGAACGTACAAATGACCATCACTTCCACACGGGTTGCAATTATTCCTGTTATAGGATGGAAAGACTGTTGTATTTTTATTGTATTTTATGCTTTAGGCGTTGACTTCTGAGGCCGTAGCTATCCGATGTTGTGGAAGAACGCCATAGAGTGAAGCCTAGGTTGCCTGGAACGTACAAATGACCATAATATTCACACTGGTTGAAATTATTCGTTTTATACGATGGAAAAACTGTTATATTTATATTGTATTTTATGCTTCGGGCGTTGACTTCTAAGGCCCTAGCTATTCGATCTGGTGGAGCAACGCCCTAGAGTGAAGGCTAGGTTGCCCGGAACGTAGAAATGACCATCACTTTCAAACTGGTTGCAATTAATCCTTTTATACGATGGAAAAACTGTTGTATTTTTATTGCATTTTATGCTTCGGGCATTAACTTTTAAGGCCCTAACTATTCAATCTGTAAGAGCAACGCCCTAGGGTGTAGCCTAGGTTGCCCGTAAAGTAGAAATGACCCTAGCTTTCATACTGGTTGCAATTATTCGTTTTGTATGATGGAAAAACTGTTGTATTTATATTGTATTTTATGCTTCTGGGGTTCACATCTTAGGCCCTAACTATTCGATCTGGTGGAGCAACGCCCTAGAGTGAAGCCTAGGTTGCCCGGAACGTAGAAATGACCATAACTTTCACACTGGATGCTATTATTCGTTCCATACGATGGAAAAACTGTTATATTTATATTGTATCTTATGCTTCTGGCGTTGACTTCTTAGGCCCTAACAATTCGATCTGGTGGAACAACGCCCTAGAGTGAAGCCTAGGTTGCCTGGAACGTACAAATGACCATCACTTCCACACGGGTTGCAATTATTCCTGTTATAGGATGGAAAGACTGTTGTATTTTTATCGTATTTTATGCTTCAGGCGTTGACTTCTGAGGCCGTAGCTATTCCATGTGGTGGAAGAACGCCATAGAGTGAAGCCTAGGTTGCCCGGAACGTAGAAATGACCATAACTTTCATACTGGTTGCAATTATACGTTTTATATGATGGAAGAACTGTTGTATTTATATTGTATTTTATGCTGCTGGCGTTCACTTCTAAGGCCCTAACTATTCCATCTGGTGGAAGAACGACCTAGGGTGAAACCTAGGTTGCCCGGGACGTAGAAATGACCATAACTTTCACACCGGTAGCAATTATACGTTCTATACAATGGAAAAACTGTACTATTTATTTTGTATTTTATGCTTCGGGCTTTGACTTCTAAGGCCCTAGCTATTCGATCTGGTGGAGCAACGCCCTAGAGTGAAGCCTAGGTTGCCCGGAACGTAGAAATGACCATCACCTTCAAACTGGTTGCAATTAATCCTTTTATACGATGGAAAAACTGTTGTATTTTTAATACATTTTATGCTTCCGGCGTTGACTTCTAAGGCCCTAACTATTCAATATGGTGGATCAACGACCTAGAGTGAAGCCTAGGTTGCTCGGAATGTAGAAATGACCATAACATTCACACTGGTTGAAGTTATTCGTTTTACACGATGGAAAAACAGGTATATTTATATTGTATGTTATGCTTCTGCCGTTGATTTCTTAGGCCCTAACTATTCAATCTGGAGGAACAACGCCCTAGAGTGAGGCCTAGGTTGCCCGGAACGTAGAAATGAGCATCACTTCCATACTGGTAGCAATTATTCGTTTTATACGATGGAAAAACTGTTGTATTTATATTGTATTTTATGCTTCTGGCGTTGACTTCTAAGGCACTAACTATTCGATCTCGAGAAGCAACGCCCTAGAGTGAAGCCCAGGTTGCCCGGAACGTAGAAATGACCATCACTTTCAAACTGGTTGCAATTATTCCTGTTATATGATGGAGAACTGTTATATTTATATTGTATTTTATGCTTCGGGCGTAGACTCCTAAGGCCCTAACTGTTCAATCTGTTGGATCAACGCCCTAGAGTGAAGCCTAGGTTGCTCGGAATGTAGAAATGACAATAACATTCACACTGGTTGAAATTATTCGTTTAATACGATGGAAAAGCTGTTGCATCTTTATTGTATTTTATGCTTCTGGCGTTGACTTCTAAGGCCCCAACTATTCGATCTGGTGGAGCAACGCCCTAGAGTGAAGCCTAGGTTGCCCGGAACGCAGAAATGACCATCACTTTCAAACTGGTTGCAATTAATCCTGATATACGATGGAAAAACTCTTGTATATTTATTGTATTTTATGCTTCTGGCGTTGACTTCTAAGGCCGTAGCTATTCGATGTGGTGGAGCAACGCCCTAGAGTGAAGCCTAGGTTGTCCGGAACGTAGAAATGCCCATTACTTTCACACTGGTTGAAATTATTAGTTTTATACGATGGAAAAACTGTTCTATTTATTTTGTATTTTATACTTCGGGCGTTGACTTCTAAGGCCCTAACTATTCCATCTGGTGGAACAACGACCTAGGGTGAAGCCTAGGTTGCCCGGAACGTAGAAATGACCATAACTTTCACACCGGTAGCAATTATACGTTTTATACAATGGAAAAACTGTACTACTTATTTTGTATTTTATGCTTCTGGCGCTGACTTCTTAGGCCCTAACTATTCGATCTGGTGGAACAACGCCCTAGGGTGAAGCCTTCGTTGCCCGGAACGTAGAAATGACCATCACTTTCAAACTGGTTGCAATTAATCCTTTTATACGATGGAAAAACTGTTGCATTTTTATTGCATTTTATGCGTCGGGCGTTGACTTCTAAGGCCCTAACTATTCGATCTGTTGGAGCAACGCCCTAGGGTTAAGCCTAGGTTGCCCGGAACGTAGAAATGACCATAACTTTCACACTGGCTGCTATTATTCATTTTATACGATGGAAAAACTGTTACATTTATATTGTATTTTATGCTTCAGGCGCTGACTTCTTATGCCCTAACTATTCCATCTGGTGGAACAACGCCCTAGGGTGAAGCCTAGGTGGCCCGGAACGTAGAAATAGAAATAACTTTCACACCGGTAGCAATTATTCGTTTTATACGATGGAAAAACTGTTATATTTATATTGTATTTTATGCTTCTGGCGCTGACTTCTTAGGCCCTAACTATTCGATCTGGTGGAACAACGCCGTAGAGTGCAGCCTAGGTTGCCCGGAACGTAGAAATGCCCATAACTTTCACACTGGTTGCTATTATACGTTTTATACGATGGAAAAGATGTTGTATTTATACCGTATTTTATGCTTCTGGAGTTGACTTCTTATGCCCTAACTATTCCATCTGGTGGAACAACGCCCTAGGGTGAAGCCTAGGTTGCCCGGAACGTAGAAATGACCATCACTTTCAAACTGGTTGCAATTAATCCTTTTATACGATGGAAAAGCTGTTGCATTTTTATTGCATTTTATGCGTCGGGCGTTGACTTCTTATGCCCTAACTACTCCATCTGGCGGAACAACGCCCTAGGGTGAAGCCTAGGTTGCCCGGAACGTAGAAATGACCATCACTTTCAAACTGGTTGCAATTAATCCTTTTATACGATGGAAAAACTGTTGCATTTTTATTGCATTTTATGCGTCGGGCGTTGATTTCTAAGGCCCTAACTATTCAATCTGTTGGAGCGACGCCCTAGGGTGAAGCCTAGGTTGCCCGGAACTTAGAAATGACCATAACTTTCACACTGATTGCTATTATTCGTTTTATACGATGGAAAAACTGTTATATTTATATTGTATTTTATGCTTCTGGCGGTGCCTTCTTAGGCCCTAAGTGTTCGATCTGTTGGAACAACGCCCTAGAGTGAAGCCTACGTTGCCCGGAACGTAGAAATGACCATCACTTTCACACTGGTTGCAATTATTCCTGATATACGATTGAAAAACTCTTGTATATTTATTGTATTTTATGCTTCTGGCGTTGACTTCTAAGGCCGTAGCTATTCGATGTGGTGGAGCAACGTCCTAGAGTGAAGCCTAGGTTGTCCGGAATGTAGAAATGCCCATTACTTTCACACTGGTTGAAATTATTAGTTTTATACTATGGAAAAACTGTACTCTTTATTTTGTATTTTATGCTTCGGGCGTTGACTTCTAAGGCCCTAGCTATCCGATATGGTGGAGCAACGTCCTAGAGTGAAGGCTAGGTTGCCCGGAACGTAGAAATGACCATCACTTTCAAACTGGTTGCAATTAATCCTTTTATACGATGGAAAAACTGTTGTATTTTTATTGCATTTTATGCTTCGGGCATTAACTTCTAAGGCCCTAACTATTCAATCTGTCAGAGCAACGCCCTAGGGTGTAGCCTAGGTTGCCCGTAAAGTAGAAATGACCCTAGCTTTCATACTGGTTGCAATTATTCGTTTTGTGTGATGGAAAAACTGTTGTATTTATATTGTATTTTATGCTTCCGGGGTTCACATCTTAGGCCCTAACTATTCGATCTGGTGGAGTAACGCCCTATGGTGATGCCTAGGTTGACCGGAACGTAGAAATGACCATAATTTTCACACCGGTAGCAATTATTCGTTTTACACGATGGAAAAACTGTTCTATTTATTTTGTATTTTATGCATCGGGCGTTGACTTGTAAGGCCCTAACTATTCACACTGCTGGAGCAACGCCCTAGGGTGAAGCCTAGGTTGCCCGGAAAGTAGAAATGACGTTAACTTTCACACTGGTTGCTATTATTCGTTCTATACGATGGAAAAACTGTTATATTTATATTGTATTTTATGCTTCGGGCGTTGACTTCTAAGGCACTAGCTGTTTGATCTGGTGGAGCAACGCCCTAGAGTGAAGCCCAGGTTGCCCGAACGTAGAAATGACCATAACTTTCACACTGGTTGCTATTATTCGTTTTATACAATGGAAAAACTGTTCTATTTATTTTGTATTTTAGGCTTCGGTCGTTGACTTCTGAGGCACTAACTATTCGATCTGTTGGAGCAACGCCCTAGGGTGAAGCGTAGGTTGCCCGGAACGTAGAAATGACCATAACTTTCACACTGGCTGCTATTATTCGTTTTATACGATGGAAAAACTGTTCTAGTTATTTTGTATTTTATGCATCGCGCGCTGACTTCTTATGCCCTAACTATTCCATCTGGTGGAACAACGCCCTAGGGTGAAGCCTAGGTTGCCCGGAACGTAGAAATGACCATCACTTTCAAACTGGTTGCAATTAATCCTTTTATACGATGGAAAAACTGTTGCATTTTTATTGCATTTTATGCGTCGGGGGTTAACTTCTTATGCCCTAACTACTCCATCTGGCGGAACGACGCCCTAGGGTGAAGCCTAGGTTGACCGGAACGTAGAAATGACCATCACTTTCAAACTGGTTGCAATTATTCCTGATATACGATGGAAAAACTCTTGTATATTTATTGTATTTTATGCTTCTGGCGTTGACTTCTAAGGCCGTAGCTATTCGATGTGGTGGAGCAACGCCCTAGAGTGAAGCCTAGGTTGTCCGGAACGTAGAAATGCCCATTACTTTCACACTGGTTGAAATTATTAGTTTTATACGATGGAAAAACTGTTCTATTTATTTTGTATTTTAGGCTTCGGTCGTTGACTTCTGAGGCACTAACTATTCGATCTGTTGGAGCAACGCCCTAGGGTGAAGCGTAGGTTGCCCGGAACGTAGAAATGACCATAACTTTCACACTGGCTGCTATTATTCGTTTTATACGATGGAAAAACTGTTCTAGTTATTTTGTATTTTATGCATCGGGCGCTGACTTCTTATGCCCTAACTATTCCATCTGGTGGAACAACGCCCTAGGGTGAAGCCTAGGTTGCCCGGAACGTAGAAATGACCATCACTTTCAAACTGGTTGCAATTAATCCTTTTATACGATGGAAAAACTGTTGCATTTTTATTGCATTTTATGCGTCGGGGGTTGACTTCTTATGCCCTAACTACTCCATCTGGCGGAACGACGCCCTAGGGTGAAGCCTAGGTTGCCCGGAACGTAGAAATGACCATCACTTTCAAACTGGTTGCAATTATTCCTGATATACGATGGAAAAACTCTTGTATATTTATTGTATTTTATGCTTCTGGCGTTGACTTCTAAGGCCGTAGCTATTCGATGTGGTGGAGCAACGCCCTAGAGTGAAGCCTAGGTTGTCCGGAACGTAGAAATGCCCATTACTTTCACACTGGTTGAAATTATTAGTTTTATACGATGGAAAAACCGTTCTATTTATTTTGTATTTTATACTTCGGGCGATGACTTCTAAGGCCCTAACTATTCCATCTGGTGGAACAACGACCTAGGGTGAAGCCTAGGTTGCCCGGAACGTAGAAATGACCATAACTTTCACACCGGTAGCAATTATACGTTTTATACAATGGAAAAACTGTACTATTTATTTTGTATTTTATGCTTCGGGCGTTGACTTCTAAGGCCCTAGCTATTCGATCTGGTGGAGCAACGCACTAGAGTGAAGGCTAGGTTGGCCGGAACGTAGAAATAGAAATAACTTTCACACCGGTAGCAATTATTCGTTTTATACGATGGAAAAACAGTTCTATTTATTTTGTATTTTATGCTTCGGCCGTTGACTTCTAAGGCACTAACTATTCGATCTGTTGAAGCAACGCCCTAGGGTGAAGCCTAGGTTGCCCGGAACGTAGAAATGACCATAACTTTCACACTGGCTGCTATTATTCGTTTTATACGATGGAAAAACTGTTATATTCATATTGTATTTTATGCTTCTGGCGCCGACTTCTTAGGCCCTAACTATTCGATCTGGTGGAACAACGCCCTAGGGTGAAGCCTAGGTTGCCCGGAACGTAGAAATGACCATCACTTTCAAACTGGTTGCAATTAATCCTTTTATACGATGGAAAAACTGTTGCATTTTTATTGAATTTTATGCGTCGGGCGTTGACTTCTAAGGCCCTAACTATTCGATCTGTTGGAGCAACGCCCTAGGGTTAAGCCTAGGTTGCCCGGAACGTAGAAATGACGATAACTTTCACACTGGCTGCTATTATTCGTTTTATACGACGGAAAAACTGTTATATTTATATTGTATTTTATGCTTCTGGCGCTGACTTCTTAGGCCCTAACTATTCGATCTGGTGGAACAACGCCGTAGAGTGTAGCCCAGGTTGCCCGGAACGTATAAATGACCATAACTTTCACACTGGCTGCTATTATTCGTTTTATACAATGGAAAAACTGTTCTATTTATTTTGTATTTTATGCTTCGGTCGTTGACTTCTGAGGCACTAACCATTCGATCTCTTGGAGCAACGCCCTAGGGTGAAGCCTAGGTTGCCCGGAACGTATAAATGACCATAACTTTCACACTGGCTGCTATTATTCGTTTTATACAATGGAAAAACTGTTATATTTATATTGTATTTTATGCTTCTGGCGCTGACTTCTTATGCCCTAACTATTGCATCTGGTGGAACAACGCCCTAGGGTGAAGCCTAGGTTGCCCGGAACGTAGAAATAGAAATAACTTTCACACCGGTAGCAATTATTCGTTTTATACGATGGAAAAACAGTTCTATTTATTTTGTATTTTATGCTTCGGCCGTTGACTTCTAAGGCACTAACTATTCGATCTGTTGAAGCAACGCCCTAGGGTGAAGCCTAGGTTGCCCGGAACGTAGAAATGACCATAACTTTCATACTGGTTGCAATTATTCGTTTTATATGATGGAAAAACTGTTGTATTTATATTGCATTTTATGCTGCTGGCGTTCACTTCTTAGGCCCTAACTATTCGATCTGGTGGCACAACGCCCTGTGGTGAACCCTAGGTTGCCCGGAACGTAGAAATGGAAATAACTTTCACACCGGTAGCAATTATTCGTTTTATACGATGGAAAAACAGTTCTATTTATTTTGTATTTTATGCTTCGGCCGTTGACTTCTAAGGCACTAACTATTCGATCTGTTGAAGCAACGCCCTAGGGTGAAGCCTAGGTTGCCCGGAACGTAGAAATAGAAATAACCTGCACACCGGTAGCAATTATTTGTTTTATACGATGGAAAAACAGTTCTATTTATTTTGTATTTTATGCTTCGGGCGTTGACTTCTAAGGAACTAACTGTTTGATCTGGTGGAGCAACGCCCTAGAGTGAAGCCTAGGTTGCCCGGAACGTAGAAATGACCATAACTTTCACACTGGATGCTATTATTCGTTCTATACGATGGAAAAACTGTTATATTTATATTGTATCTTATGCTTCTGGCGTTGACATCTTAGGCCCTAACAATTCGATCTGGTGGAAAAACGCCCTACAGTGAAGCCTAGGTTGCCTGGAACGTACAAATGACCATCACTTCCACACGGGTTGCAATTATTCCTGTTATAGGATGGAAAGACTGTTGTATTTTTATTGTATTTTATGCTTTAGGCGTTGACTTCTGAGGCCGTAGCTATCCGATGTTGTGGAAGAACGCCATAGAGTGAAGCCTAGGTTGCCTGGAACGTACAAATGACCATAATATTCACACTGGTTGAAATTATTCGTTTTATACGATGGAAAAACTGTTATATTTATATTGTATTTTATGCTTCGGGCGTTGACTTCTAAGGCCCTAGCTATTCGATCTGGTGGAGCAACGCCCTAGAGTGAAGGCTAGGTTGCCCGGAACGTAGAAATGACCATCACTTTCAAACTGGTTGCAATTAATCCTTTTATACGATGGAAAAACTGTTGTATTTTTATTGCATTTTATGCTTCGGGCATTAACTTTTAAGGCCCTAACTATTCAATCTGTAAGAGCAACGCCCTAGGGTGTAGCCTAGGTTGCCCGTAAAGTAGAAATGACCCTAGCTTTCATACTGGTTGCAATTATTCGTTTTGTATGATGGAAAAACTGTTGTATTTATATTGTATTTTATGCTTCTGGGGTTCACATCTTAGGCCCTAACTATTCGATCTGGTGGAGCAACGCCCTAGAGTGAAGCCTAGGTTGCCCGGAACGTAGAAATGACCATAACTTTCACACTGGATGCTATTATTCGTTCCATACGATGGAAAAACTGTTATATTTATATTGTATCTTATGCTTCTGGCGTTGACTTCTTAGGCCCTAACAATTCGATCTGGTGGAACAACGCCCTAGAGTGAAGCCTAGGTTGCCTGGAACGTACAAATGACCATCACTTCCACACGGGTTGCAATTATTCCTGTTATAGGATGGAAAGACTGTTGTATTTTTATCGTATTTTATGCTTCAGGCGTTGACTTCTGAGGCCGTAGCTATTCCATGTGGTGGAAGAACGCCATAGAGTGAAGCCTAGGTTGCCCGGAACGTAGAAACGACCATAACTTTCATACTGGTTGCAATTATACGTTTTATATGATGGAAGAACTGTTGTATTTATATTGTATTTTATGCTGCTGGCGTTCACTTCTAAGGCCCTAACTATTCCATCTGGTGGAAGAACGACCTAGGGTGAAACCTAGGTTGCCCGGGACGTAGAAATGACCATAACTTTCACACCGGTAGCAATTATACGTTCTATACAATGGAAAAACTGTACTATTTATTTTGTATTTTATGCTTCGGGCTTTGACTTCTAAGGCCCTAGCTATTCGATCTGGTGGAGCAACGCCCTAGAGTGAAGCCTAGGTTGCCCGGAACGTAGAAATGACCATCACCTTCAAACTGGTTGCAATTAATCCTTTTATACGATGGAAAAACTGTTGTATTTTTAATACATTTTATGCTTCCGGCGTTGACTTCTAAGGCCCTAACTATTCAATATGGTGGATCAACGACCTAGAGTGAAGCCTAGGTTGCTCGGAATGTAGAAATGACCATAACATTCACACTGGTTGAAGTTATTCGTTTTACACGATGGAAAAACAGGTATATTTATATTGTATGTTATGCTTCTGCCGTTGATTTCTTAGGCCCTAACTATTCAATCTGGAGGAACAACGCCCTAGAGTGAGGCCTAGGTTGCCCGGAACGTAGAAATGAGCATCACTTCCATACTGGTAGCAATTATTCGTTTTATACGATGGAAAAACTGTTGTATTTATATTGTATTTTATGCTTCTGGCGTTGACTTCTAAGGCACTAACTATTCGATCTCGAGAAGCAACGCCCTAGAGTGAAGCCCAGGTTGCCCGGAACGTAGAAATGACCATCACTTTCAAACTGGTTGCAATTATTCCTGTTATATGATGGAGAACTGTTATATTTATATTGTATTTTATGCTTCGGGCGTAGACTCCTAAGGCCCTAACTGTTCAATCTGTTGGATCAACGCCCTAGAGTGAAGCCTAGGTTGCTCGGAATGTAGAAATGACAATAACATTCACACTGGTTGAAATTATTCGTTTAATACGATGGAAAAGCTGTTGCATCTTTATTGTATTTTATGCTTCTGGCGTTGACTTCTAAGGCCCCAACTATTCGATCTGGTGGAGCAACGCCCTAGAGTGAAGCCTAGGTTGCCCGGAACGCAGAAATGACCATCACTTTCAAACTGGTTGCAATTAATCCTGATATACGATGGAAAAACTCTTGTATATTTATTGTATTTTATGCTTCTGGCGTTGACTTCTAAGGCCGTAGCTATTCGATGTGGTGGAGCAACGCCCTAGAGTGAAGCCTAGGTTGTCCGGAACGTAGAAATGCCCATTACTTTCACACTGGTTGAAATTATTAGTTTTATACGATGGAAAAACTGTTCTATTTATTTTGTATTTTATACTTCGGGCGTTGACTTCTAAGGCCCTAACTATTCCATCTGGTGGAACAACGACCTAGGGTGAAGCCTAGGTTGCCCGGAACGTAGAAATGACCATAACTTTCACACCGGTAGCAATTATACGTTTTATACAATGGAAAAACTGTACTACTTATTTTGTATTTTATGCTTCTGGCGCTGACTTCTTAGGCCCTAACTATTCGATCTGGTGGAACAACGCCCTAGGGTGAAGCCTAGGTTGCCCGGAACGTAGAAATGACCATCACTTTCAAACTGGTTGCAATTAATCCTTTTATACGATGGAAAAACTGTTGCATTTTTATTGCATTTTATGCGTCGGGCGTTGACTTCTAAGGCCCTAACTATTCGATCTGTTGGAGCAACGCCCTAGGGTTAAGCCTAGGTTGCCCGGAACGTAGAAGTGACGATAACTTTCACACTGGCTGCTATTATTCGTTTTATACGATGGAAAAACTGTTATATTTATATTGTATTTTATGCTTCTGGCGCTGACTTCTAAGGCCCTAACTATTCAATCTGTAAGAGCAACGCCCTAGGGTGTAGCCTAGGTTGCCCGTAAAGTAGAAATGACCCTAGCTTTCATACTGGTTGCAATTATTCGTTTTGTATGATGGAAAAACTGTTGTAATTATATTGTATTTTATGCTTCTGGGGTTCACATCTTAGGCCCTAACTATTCGATCTGGTGGAGTAACGCCCTATGGTGAAGCCTAGGTTGACCGGAACGTAGAAATGACCATAATTTTCACACCGGTAGCAATTATTCGTTTTACACGATGGAAAAGCTGTTCTATCTATCTTGTATTTTATGCATCGGGCGTTGACTTCTAAGGCCCTAACTATTCAATCTGTTGGATCAACGCCCTAGGGTGAAGCCTAGGTTGCCCGGAAAGTAGAAATGACGTTAACTTTCACACTGGTTGCTATTATTCGTTCTATACGATGGAAAAACTGTTATATTTATATTGTATTTTATGCTTCGGGCGTTGACTTCTAAGGCCCCAGCTGTTTGATCTGGTGGAGCAACGCACGAGAGTGAAGCCCAGGTTGCCCGAACGTAGAAATGACCATAACTTTCACACTGGTTGCTATTATTCGTTTTATACAATGGAAAAACTATTATATTTATTATGTATTTTATGCTTCGGTCGTTGACTTCTGAGGCACTAACTATTCGATCTGTTGGAGCAACGCCCTAGGGTGAAGCCTAGGTTGCCCGGAACGTAGAAATGACCATAACTTTCACACTGGCTGCTATTATTCATTTTATACGATGGAAAAACTGTTACATTTATATTGTATTTTATGCTTCAGGCGCTGACTTCTTATGCCCTAACTATTCCATCTGGTGGAACAACGCCCTAGGGTGAAGCCTAGGTGGCCCGGAACGTAGAAATAGAAATAACTTTCACACCGGTAGCAATTATTCGTTTTATACGATGGAAAAACTGTTATATTTATATTGTATTTTATGCTTCTGGCGCTGACTTCTTAGGCCCTAACTATTCGATCTGGTGGAACAACGCCGTAGAGTGCAGCCTAGGTTGCCCGGAACGTAGAAATGCCCATAACTTTCACACTGGTTGCTATTATACGTTTTATACGATGGAAAAGATGTTGTATTTATACCGTATTTTATGCTTCTGGCGTTGACTTCTTATGCCCTAACTATTCCATCTGGTGGAACAACGCCCTAGGGTGAAGCCTAGGTTGCCCGGAACGTAGAAATGACCATCACTTTCAAACTGGTTGCAATTAATCCTTTTATACGATGGAAAAGCTGTTGCATTTTTATTGCATTTTATGCGTCGGGCGTTGACTTCTTATGCCCTAACTACTCCATCTGGCGGAACAACGCCCTAGGGTGAAGCCTAGGTTGCCCGGAACGTAGAAATGACCATCACTTTCAAACTGGTTGCAATTAATCCTTTTATACGATGGAAAAACTGTTGCATTTTTATTGCATTTTATGCGTCGGGCGTTGATTTCTAAGGCCCTAACTATTCAATCTGTTGGAGCGACGCCCTAGGGTGAAGCCTAGGTTGCCCGGAACTTAGAAATGACCATAACTTTCACACTGATTGCTATTATTCGTTTTATACGATGGAAAAACTGTTATATTTATATTGTATTTTATGCTTCTGGCGGTGCCTTCTTAGGCCCTAAGTGTTCGATCTGTTGGAACAACGCCCTAGAGTGAAGCCTACGTTGCCCGGAACGTAGAAATGACCATCACTTTCACACTGGTTGCAATTATTCCTGATATACGATTGAAAAACTCTTGTATATTTATTGTATTTTATGCTTCTGGCGTTGACTTCTAAGGCCGTAGCTATTCGATGTGGTGGAGCAACGTCCTAGAGTGAAGCCTAGGTTGTCCGGAATGTAGAAATGCCCATTACTTTCACACTGGTTGAAATTATTAGTTTTATACTATGGAAAAACTGTACTCTTTATTTTGTATTTTATGCTTCGGGCGTTGACTTCTAAGGCCCTAGCTATCCGATATGGTGGAGCAACGTCCTAGAGTGAAGGCTAGGTTGCCCGGAACGTAGAAATGACCATCACTTTCAAACTGGTTGCAATTAATCCTTTTATACGATGGAAAAACTGTTGTATTTTTATTGCATTTTATGCTTCGGGCATTAACTTCTAAGGCCCTAACTATTCAATCTGTCAGAGCAACGCCCTAGGGTGTAGCCTAGGTTGCCCGTAAAGTAGAAATGACCCTAGCTTTCATACTGGTTGCAATTATTCGTTTTGTGTGATGGAAAAACTGTTGTATTTATATTGTATTTTATGCTTCCGGGGTTCACATCTTAGGCCCTAACTATTCGATCTGGTGGAGTAACGCCCTATGGTGATGCCTAGGTTGACCGGAACGTAGAAATGACCATAATTTTCACACCGGTAGCAATTATTCGTTTTACACGATGGAAAAACTGTTCTATTTATTTTGTATTTTATGCATCGGGCGTTGACTTGTAAGGCCCTAACTATTCACACTGCTGGAGCAACGCCCTAGGGTGAAGCCTAGGTTGCCCGGAAAGTAGAAATGACGTTAACTTTCACACTGGTTGCTATTATTCGTTCTATACGATGGAAAAACTGTTATATTTATATTGTATTTTATGCTTCGGGCGTTGACTTCTAAGGCACTAGCTGTTTGATCTGGTGGAGCAACGCCCTAGAGTGAAGCCCAGGTTGCCCGAACGTAGAAATGACCATAACTTTCACACTGGTTGCTATTATTCGTTTTATACAATGGAAAAACTGTTCTATTTATTTTGTATTTTAGGCTTCGGTCGTTGACTTCTGAGGCACTAACTATTCGATCTGTTGGAGCAACGCCCTAGGGTGAAGCGTAGGTTGCCCGGAACGTAGAAATGACCATAACTTTCACACTGGCTGCTATTATTCGTTTTATACGATGGAAAAACTGTTCTAGTTATTTTGTATTTTATGCATCGCGCGCTGACTTCTTATGCCCTAACTATTCCATCTGGTGGAACAACGCCCTAGGGTGAAGCCTAGGTTGCCCGGAACGTAGAAATGACCATCACTTTCAAACTGGTTGCAATTAATCCTTTTATACGATGGAAAAACTGTTGCATTTTTATTGCATTTTATGCGTCGGGGGTTAACTTCTTATGCCCTAACTACTCCATCTGGCGGAACGACGCCCTAGGGTGAAGCCTAGGTTGACCGGAACGTAGAAATGACCATCACTTTCAAACTGGTTGCAATTATTCCTGATATACGATGGAAAAACTCTTGTATATTTATTGTATTTTATGCTTCTGGCGTTGACTTCTAAGGCCGTAGCTATTCGATGTGGTGGAGCAACGCCCTAGAGTGAAGCCTAGGTTGTCCGGAACGTAGAAATGCCCATTACTTTCACACTGGTTGAAATTATTAGTTTTATACGATGGAAAAACTGTTCTATTTATTTTGTATTTTAGGCTTCGGTCGTTGACTTCTGAGGCACTAACTATTCGATCTGTTGGAGCAACGCCCTAGGGTGAAGCGTAGGTTGCCCGGAACGTAGAAATGACCATAACTTTCACACTGGCTGCTATTATTCGTTTTATACGATGGAAAAACTGTTCTAGTTATTTTGTATTTTATGCATCGGGCGCTGACTTCTTATGCCCTAACTATTCCATCTGGTGGAACAACGCCCTAGGGTGAAGCCTAGGTTGCCCGGAACGTAGAAATGACCATCACTTTCAAACTGGTTGCAATTAATCCTTTTATACGATGGAAAAACTGTTGCATTTTTATTGCATTTTATGCGTCGGGGGTTGACTTCTTATGCCCTAACTACTCCATCTGGCGGAACGACGCCCTAGGGTGAAGCCTAGGTTGCCCGGAACGTAGAAATGACCATCACTTTCAAACTGGTTGCAATTATTCCTGATATACGATGGAAAAACTCTTGTATATTTATTGTATTTTATGCTTCTGGCGTTGACTTCTAAGGCCGTAGCTATTCGATGTGGTGGAGCAACGCCCTAGAGTGAAGCCTAGGTTGTCCGGAACGTAGAAATGCCCATTACTTTCACACTGGTTGAAATTATTAGTTTTATACGATGGAAAAACTGTTCTATTTATTTTGTATTTTATACTTCGGGCGATGACTTCTAAGGCCCTAACTATTCCATCTGGTGGAACAACGACCTAGGGTGAAGCCTAGGTTGCCCGGAACGTAGAAATGACCATAACTTTCACACCGGTAGCAATTATACGTTTTATACAATGGAAAAACTGTACTATTTATTTTGTATTTTATGCTTCGGGCGTTGACTTCTAAGGCCCTAGCTATTCGATCTGGTGGAGCAACGCACTAGAGTGAAGGCTAGGTTGGCCGGAACGTAGAAAGAGAAATAACTTTCACACCGGTAGCAATTATACGTTTTATACAATGGAAAAACTGTACTATTTATTTTGTATTTTATGCTTCGGGCGTTGACTTCTAAGGCCCTAGCTATTCGATCTGGTGGAGCAACGCACTAGAGTGAAGGCTAGGTTGGCCGGAACGTAGAAATAGAAATAACTTTCACACCGGTAGCAATTATTCGTTTTATACGATGGAAAAACAGTTCTATTTATTTTGTATTTTATGCTTCGGCCGTTGACTTCTAAGGCACTAACTATTCGATCTGTTGAAGCAACGCCCTAGGGTGAAGCCTAGGTTGCCCGGAACGTAGAAATGACCATAACTTTCACACTGGCTGCTATTATTCGTTTTATACGATGGAAAAACTGTTATATTCATATTGTATTTTATGCTTCTGGCGCCGACTTCTTAGGCCCTAACTATTCGATCTGGTGGAACAACGCCCTAGGGTGAAGCCTAGGTTGCCCGGAACGTAGAAATGACCATCACTTTCAAACTGGTTGCAATTAATCCTTTTATACGATGGAAAAACTGTTGCATTTTTATTGAATTTTATGCGTCGGGCGTTGACTTCTAAGGCCCTAACTATTCGATCTGTTGGAGCAACGCCCTAGGGTTAAGCCTAGGTTGCCCGGAACGTAGAAATGACGATAACTTTCACACTGGCTGCTATTATTCGTTTTATACGACGGAAAAACTGTTATATTTATATTGTATTTTATGCTTCTGGCGCTGACTTCTTAGGCCCTAACTATTCGATCTGGTGGAACAACGCCGTAGAGTGTAGCTCAGGTTGCCCGGAACGTATAAATGACCATAACTTTCACACTGGCTGCTATTATTCGTTTTATACAATGGAAAAACTGTTCTATTTATTTTGTATTTTATGCTTCGGTCGTTGACTTCTGAGGCACTAACCATTCGATCTCTTGGAGCAACGCCCTAGGGTGAAGCCTAGGTTGCCCGGAACGTATAAATGACCATAACTTTCACACTGGCTGCTATTATTCGTTTTATACAATGGAAAAACTGTTATATTTATATTGTATTTTATGCTTCTGGCGCTGACTTCTTATGCCCTAACTATTGCATCTGGTGGAACAACGCCCTAGGGTGAAGCCTAGGTTGCCCGGAACGTAGAAATAGAAATAACTTTCACACCGGTAGCAATTATTCGTTTTATACGATGGAAAAACAGTTCTATTTATTTTGTATTTTATGCTTCGGCCGTTGACTTCTAAGGCACTAACTATTCGATCTGTTGAAGCAACGCCCTAGGGTGAAGCCTAGGTTGCCCGGAACGTAGAAATGACCATAACTTTCACACTGGCTGCTATTATTCGTTTTATACGATGGAAAAACTGTTATATTCATATTGTATTTTATGCTTCTGGCGCCGACTTCTTAGGCCCTAACTATTCGATCTGGTGGAACAACGCCCTAGGGTGAAGCCTAGGTTGCCCGGAACGTAGAAATGACCATCACTTTCAAACTGGTTGCAATTAATCCTTTTATACGATGGAAAAACTGTTGCATTTTTATTGCATTTTATGCGTCGGGGGTTGACTTCTTATGCCCTAACTACTCCATCTGGCGGAACGACGCCCTAGGGTGAAGCCTAGGTTGCCCGGAACGTAGAAATGACCATCACTTTCAAACTGGTTGCAATTATTCCTGATATACGATGGAAAAACTCTTGTATATTTATTGTATTTTATGCTTCTGGCGTTGACTTCTAAGGCCGTAGCTATTCGATGTGGTGGAGCAACGCCCTAGAGTGAAGCCTAGGTTGTCCGGAACGTAGAAATGCCCATTACTTTCACACTGGTTGAAATTATTAGTTTTATACGATGGAAAAACTGTTCTATTTATTTTGTATTTTATACTTCGGGCGATGACTTCTAAGGCCCTAACTATTCCATCTGGTGGAACAACGACCTAGGGTGAAGCCTAGGTTGCCCGGAACGTAGAAATGACCATAACTTTCACACCGGTAGCAATTATACGTTTTATACAATGGAAAAACTGTACTATTTATTTTGTATTTTATGCTTCGGGCGTTGACTTCTAAGGCCCTAGCTATTCGATCTGGTGGAGCAACGCACTAGAGTGAAGGCTAGGTTGGCCGGAACGTAGAAAGAGAAATAACTTTCACACCGGTAGCAATTATTCGTTTTATACGATGGAAAAACAGTTCTATTTATTTTGTATTTTATGCTTCGGCCGTTGACTTCTAAGGCACTAACTATTCGATCTGTTGAAGCAACGCCCTAGGGTGAAGCCTAGGTTGCCCGGAACGTAGAAATGACCATAACTTTCACACTGGCTGCTATTATTCGTTTTATACGATGGAAAAACTGTTATATTCATATTGTATTTTATGCTTCTGGCGCCGACTTCTTAGGCCCTAACTATTCGATCTGGTGGAACAACGCCCTAGGGTGAAGCCTAGGTTGCCCGGAACGTAGAAATGACCATCACTTTCAAACTGGTTGCAATTAATCCTTTTATACGATGGAAAAACTGTTGCATTTTTATTGAATTTTATGCGTCGGGCGTTGACTTCTAAGGCCCTAACTATTCGATCTGTTGGAGCAACGCCCTAGGGTTAAGCCTAGGTTGCCCGGAACGTAGAAATGACGATAACTTTCACACTGGCTGCTATTATTCGTTTTATACGACGGAAAAACTGTTATATTTATATTGTATTTTATGCTTCTGGCGCTGACTTCTTAGGCCCTAACTATTCGATCTGGTGGAACAACGCCGTAGAGTGTAGCCCAGGTTGCCCGGAACGTATAAATGACCATAACTTTCACACTGGCTGCTATTATTCGTTTTATACAATGGAAAAACTGTTCTATTTATTTTGTATTTTATGCTTCGGTCGTTGACTTCTGAGGCACTAACCATTCGATCTCTTGGAGCAACGCCCTAGGGTGAAGCCTAGGTTGCCCGGAACGTATAAATGACCATAACTTTCACACTGGCTGCTATTATTCGTTTTATACAATGGAAAAACTGTTATATTTATATTGTATTTTATGCTTCTGGCGCTGACTTCTTATGCCCTAACTATTGCATCTGGTGGAACAACGCCCTAGGGTGAAGCCTAGGTTGCCCGGAACGTAGAAATAGAAATAACTTTCACACCGGTAGCAATTATTCGTTTTATACGATGGAAAAACAGTTCTATTTATTTTGTATTTTATGCTTCGGCCGTTGACTTCTAAGGCACTAACTATTCGATCTGTTGAAGCAACGCCCTAGGGTGAAGCCTAGGTTGCCCGGAACGTAGAAATGACCATAACTTTCACACTGGCTGCTATTATTCGTTTTATACGATGGAAAAACTGTTATATTTATATTGTATTTTATGCTTCTGGCGCTGACTTCTTAGGCCCTAAGTGTTCGATCTGTTGGAACAACGCCCTAGAGTGAAGCCTACGTTGCCCGGAACGTAGAAATGACCATCTCTTTCACACTGGTTGCAATTATTCCTGATATACGATGGAAAAACTCTTGTATATTTATTGTATTTTATGCTTCTGGCGTTGACTTCTAAGGCCGTAGCTATTCGATGTGGTGGAGCAACGCCCTAGAGTGAAGCCTAGGTTGTCCGGAATGTAGAAATGCCCATTACTTTCACACTGGTTGAAATTATTAGTTTTATACTATGGAAAAACTGTTCTATTTATTTTGTATTTTATACTTCGGGCGTTGACTTCTAAGGCCCTAACTATTCCATCTGGTGGAACAACGACCTAGGGTGAAGCCGAGGTTGCCCGGAACGTAGAAATGACCATAACTTTCACACCGGTAGCAATTATACGTTTTATACAATGGAAAAACTGTACTCTTTATTTTGTATTTTATGCTTCGGGCGTTGACTTCTAAGGCCCTAGCTATTCGATCTGGTGGAGCAACGTCCTAGAGTGAAGGCTAGGTTGCCGGGAACGTAGAAATGACCATCACTTTCAAACTGGTTGCAATTAATCCTTTTATACGATGGAAAAACTGTTGTATTTTTATTGCATTTTATGCTTCGGGCATTAACTTCTAAGGCCCTAACTATTCAATCTGTAAGAGCAACGCCCTAGGGTGTAGCCTAGGTTGCCCGTAAAGTAGAAATGACCCTAGCTTTCATACTGGTTGCAATTATTCGTTTTGTATGATGGAAAAACTGTTGTATTTATATTGTATTTTATGCTTCCGGGGTTCACATCTTAGGCCCTAACTATTCGATCTGGTGGAGTAACGCCCTATGGTGATGCCTAGGTTGACCGGAACGTAGAAATGACCATAATTTTCACACCGGTAGCAATTATTCGCTTTACACGATGGAAAAACTGTTCTATTTATTTTGTATTTTATGCATCGGGCGTTGACTTGTAAGGCCCTAACTATTCACTCTGCTGGAGCAACGCCCTAGGGTGAAGCCTAGGTTGCCCGGAAAGTAGAAATGACGTTAACTTTCACACTGGTTGCTATTATTCGTTCTATACGATGGAAAAACTGTTATATTTATATTGTATTTTATGCTTCGGGCGTTGACTTCTAAGGCCCTAGCTGTTTGATCTGGTGGAGCAACGCCCTAGAGTGAAGCCCAGGTTGCCCGAACGTAGAAATGACCATAACTTTCACACTGGTTGCTATTATTCGTTTTATACAATGGAAAAACTGTTATATTTATTTTGTATTTTATGCTTCGGTCGTTGACTTCTGAGGCACTAACTATTCGATCTGGTGCAGCAACGCCCTAGGGTGAAGCCTAGGTTGCCCGGAACGTAGAAATGACCATAACTTTCACACTGGCTGCTATTATTCATTTTATACGATGGAAAAACTGTTACATTTATATTGTATTTTATGCTTCAGGCGCTGACTTCTTATGCCCTAACTATTCCATCTGGTGGAACAACGCCCTAGGGTGAAGCCTAGGTGGCCCGGAACGTAGAAATAGAAATAACTTTCACACCGGTAGCAATTATTCGTTTTATACGATGGAAAAACTGTTATATTTATATTGTATTTTATGCTTCTGGCGCTGACTTCTTAGGCCCTAACTATTCGATCTGGTGGAACAACGCCGTAGAGTGCAGCCTAGGTTGCCCGGAACGTAGAAATGCCCATAACTTTCACACTGGTTGCTATTATACGTTTTATACGATGGAAAAGATGTTGTATTTATACCGTATTTTATGCTTCTGGTGTTGACTTCTTATGCCCTAACTATTCCATCTGGTGGAACAACGCCCTAGGGTGAAGCCTAGGTTGCCCGGAACGTAGAAATGACCATCACTTTCAAACTGGTTGCAATTAATCCTTTTATACGATGGAAAAGCTGTTGCATTTTTATTGCATTTTATGCGTCGGGCGTTGACTTCTTATGCCCTAACTACTCCATCTGGCGGAACAACGCCCTAGGGTGAAGCCTAGGTTGCCCGGAACGTAGAAATGACCATCACTTTCAAACTGGTTGCAATTAATCCTTTTATACGATGGAAAAACTGTTGCATTTTTATTGCATTTTATGCGTCGGGCGTTGATTTCTAAGGCCCTAACTATTCAATCTGTTGGAGCGACGCCCTAGGGTGAAGCCTAGGTTGCCCGGAACTTAGAAATGACCATAACTTTCACACTGATTGCTATTATTCGTTTTATACGATGGAAAAACTGTTATATTTATATTGTATTTTATGCTTCTGGCGGTGCCTTCTTAGGCCCTAAGTGTTCGATCTGTTGGAACAACGCCCTAGAGTGAAGCCTACGTTGCCCGGAACGTAGAAATGACCATCACTTTCACACTGGTTGCAATTATTCCTGATATACGATTGAAAAACTCTTGTATATTTATTGTATTTTATGCTTCTGGCGTTGACTTCTAAGGCCGTAGCTATTCGATGTGGTGGAGCAACGTCCTAGAGTGAAGCCTAGGTTGTCCGGAATGTAGAAATGCCCATTACTTTCACACTGGTTGAAATTATTAGTTTTATACTATGGAAAAACTGTACTCTTTATTTTGTATTTTATGCTTCGGGCGTTGACTTCTAAGGCCCTAGCTATCCGATATGGTGGAGCAACGTCCTAGAGTGAAGGCTAGGTTGCCCGGAACGTAGAAATGACCATCACTTTCAAACTGGTTGCAATTAATCCTTTTATACGATGGAAAAACTGTTGTATTTTTATTGCATTTTATGCTTCGGGCATTAACTTCTAAGGCCCTAACTATTCAATCTGTCAGAGCAACGCCCTAGGGTGTAGCCTAGGTTGCCCGTAAAGTAGAAATGACCCTAGCTTTCATACTGGTTGCAATTATTCGTTTTGTATGATGGAAAAACTGTTGTATTTATATTGTATTTTATGCTTCCGGGGTTCACATCTTAGGCCCTAACTATTCGATCTGGTGGAGTAACGCCCTATGGTGATGCCTAGGTTGACCGGAACGTAGAAATGACCATAATTTTCACACCGGTAGCAATTATTCGTTTTACACGATGGAAAAACTGTTCTATTTATTTTGTATTTTATGCATCGGGCGTTGACTTGTAAGGCCCTAACTATTCACACTGCTGGAGCAACGCCCTAGGGTGAAGCCTAGGTTGCCCGGAAAGTAGAAATGACGTTAACTTTCACACTGGTTGCTATTATTCGTTCTATACGATGGAAAAACTGTTATATTTATATTGTATTTTATGCTTCGGGCGTTGACTTCTAAGGCACTAGCTGTTTGATCTGGTGGAGCAACGCCCTAGAGTGAAGCCCAGGTTGCCCGAACGTAGAAATGACCATAACTTTCACACTGGTTGCTATTATTCGTTTTATACAATGGAAAAACTGTTCTATTTATTTTGTATTTTAGGCTTCGGTCGTTGACTTCTGAGGCACTAACTATTCGATCTGTTGGAGCAACGCCCTAGGGTGAAGCGTAGGTTGCCCGGAACGTAGAAATGACCATAACTTTCACACTGGCTGCTATTATTCGTTTTATACGATGGAAAAACTGTTCTAGTTATTTTGTATTTTATGCATCGCGCGCTGACTTCTTATGCCCTAACTATTCCATCTGGTGGAACAACGCCCTAGGGTGAAGCCTAGGTTGCCCGGAACGTAGAAATGACCATCACTTTCAAACTGGTTGCAATTAATCCTTTTATACGATGGAAAAACTGTTGCATTTTTATTGCATTTTATGCGTCGGGGGTTAACTTCTTATGCCCTAACTACTCCATCTGGCGGAACGACGCCCTAGGGTGAAGCCTAGGTTGACCGGAACGTAGAAATGACCATCACTTTCAAACTGGTTGCAATTATTCCTGATATACGATGGAAAAACTCTTGTATATTTATTGTATTTTATGCTTCTGGCGTTGACTTCTAAGGCCGTAGCTATTCGATGTGGTGGAGCAACGCCCTAGAGTGAAGCCTAGGTTGTCCGGAACGTAGAAATGCCCATTACTTTCACACTGGTTGAAATTATTAGTTTTATACGATGGAAAAACTGTTCTATTTATTTTGTATTTTAGGCTTCGGTCGTTGACTTCTGAGGCACTAACTATTCGATCTGTTGGAGCAACGCCCTAGGGTGAAGCGTAGGTTGCCCGGAACGCAGAAATGACCATAACTTTCACACTGGCTGCTATTATTCGTTTTATACGATGGAAAAACTGTTCTAGTTATTTTGTATTTTATGCATCGGGCGCTGACTTCTTATGCCCTAACTATTCCATCTGGTGGAACAACGCCCTAGGGTGAAGCCTAGGTTGCCCGGAACGTAGAAATGACCATCACTTTCAAACTGGTTGCAATTAATCCTTTTATACGGTGGAAAAACTGTTGCATTTTTATTGCATTTTATGCGTCGGGGGTTGACTTCTTATGCCCTAACTACTCCATCTGGCGGAACGACGCCCTAGGGTGAAGCCTAGGTTGCCCGGAACGTAGAAATGACCATCACTTTCAAACTGGTTGCAATTATTCCTGATATACGATGGAAAAACTCTTGTATATTTATTGTATTTTATGCTTCTGGCGTTGACTTCTAAGGCCGTAGCTATTCGATGTGGTGGAGCAACGCCCTAGAGTGAAGCCTAGGTTGTCCGGAACGTAGAAATGCCCATTACTTTCACACTGGTTGAAATTATTAGTTTTATACGATGGAAAAACTGTTCTATTTATTTTGTATTTTATACTTCGGGCGATGACTTCTAAGGCCCTAACTATTCCATCTGGTGGAACAACGACCTAGGGTGAAGCCTAGGTTGCCCGGAACGTAGAAATGACCATAACTTTCACACCGGTAGCAATTATACGTTTTATACAATGGAAAAACTGTACTATTTATTTTGTATTTTATGCTTCGGGCGTTGACTTCTAAGGCCCTAGCTATTCGATCTGGTGGAGCAACGCACTAGAGTGAAGGCTAGGTTGGCCGGAACGTAGAAATAGAAATAACTTTCACACCGGTAGCAATTATTCGTTTTATACGATGGAAAAACAGTTCTATTTATTTTGTATTTTATGCTTCGGCCGTTGACTTCTAAGGCACTAACTATTCGATCTGTTGAAGCAACGCCCTAGGGTGAAGCCTAGGTTGCCCGGAACGTAGAAATGACCATAACTTTCACACTGGCTGCTATTATTCGTTTTATACGATGGAAAAACTGTTATATTCATATTGTATTTTATGCTTCTGGCGCCGACTTCTTAGGCCCTAACTATTCGATCTGGTGGAACAACGCCCTAGGGTGAAGCCTAGGTTGCCCGGAACGTAGAAATGACCATCACTTTCAAACTGGTTGCAATTAATCCTTTTATACGATGGAAAAACTGTTGCATTTTTATTGAATTTTATGCGTCGGGCGTTGACTTCTAAGGCCCTAACTATTCGATCTGTTGGAGCAACGCCCTAGGGTTAAGCCTAGGTTGCCCGGAACGTAGAAATGACGATAACTTTCACACTGGCTGCTATTATTCGTTTTATACGACGGAAAAACTGTTATATTTATATTGTATTTTATGCTTCTGGCGCTGACTTCTTAGGCCCTAACTATTCGATCTGGTGGAACAACGCCGTAGAGTGTAGCCCAGGTTGCCCGGAACGTATAAATGACCATAACTTTCACACTGGCTGCTATTATTCGTTTTATACAATGGAAAAACTGTTCTATTTATTTTGTATTTTATGCTTCGGTCGTTGACTTCTGAGGCACTAACCATTCGATCTCTTGGAGCAACGCCCTAGGGTGAAGCCTAGGTTGCCCGGAACGTATAAATGACCATAACTTTCACACTGGCTGCTATTATTCGTTTTATACAATGGAAAAACTGTTATATTTATATTGTATTTTATGCTTCTGGCGCTGACTTCTTATGCCCTAACTATTGCATCTGGTGGAACAACGCCCTAGGGTGAAGCCTAGGTTGCCCGGAACGTAGAAATAGAAATAACTTTCACACCGGTAGCAATTATTCGTTTTATACGATGGAAAAACAGTTCTATTTATTTTGTATTTTATGCTTCGGCCGTTGACTTCTAAGGCACTAACTATTCGATCTGTTGAAGCAACGCCCTAGGGTGAAGCCTAGGTTGCCCGGAACGTAGAAATGACCATAACTTTCACACTGGCTGCTATTATTCGTTTTATACGATGGAAAAACTGTTATATTTATATTGTATTTTATGCTTCTGGCGCTGACTTCTTAGGCCCTAAGTGTTCGATCTGTTGGAACAACGCCCTAGAGTGAAGCCTACGTTGCCCGGAACGTAGAAATGACCATCACTTTCACACTGGTTGCAATTATTCCTGATATACGATGGAAAAACTCTTGTATATTTATTGTATTTTATGCTTCTGGCGTTGACTTCTAAGGCCGTAGCTATTCGATGTGGTGGAGCAACGCCCTAGAGTGAAGCCTAGGTTGTCCGGAATGTAGAAATGCCCATTACTTTCACACTGGTTGAAATTATTAGTTTTATACTATGGAAAAACTGTTCTATTTATTTTGTATTTTATACTTCGGGCGTTGACTTCTAAGGCCCTAACTATTCCATCTGGTGGAACAACGACCTAGGGTGAAGCCGAGGTTGCCCGGAACGTAGAAATGACCATAACTTTCACACCGGTAGCAATTATACGTTTTATACAATGGAAAAACTGTACTCTTTATTTTGTATTTTATGCTTCGGGCGTTGACTTCTAAGGCCCTAGCTATTCGATCTGGTGGAGCAACGTCCTAGAGTGAAGGCTAGGTTGCCGGGAACGTAGAAATGACCATCACTTTCAAACTGGTTGCAATTAATCCTTTTATACGATGGAAAAACTGTTGTATTTTTATTGCATTTTATGCTTCGGGCATTAACTTCTAAGGCCCTAACTATTCAATCTGTAAGAGCAACGCCCTAGGGTGTAGCCTAGGTTGCCCGTAAAGTAGAAATGACCCTAGCTTTCATACTGGTTGCAATTATTCGTTTTGTATGATGGAAAAACTGTTGTATTTATATTGTATTTTATGCTTCCGGGGTTCACATCTTAGGCCCTAACTATTCGATCTGGTGGAGTAACGCCCTATGGTGATGCCTAGGTTGACCGGAACGTAGAAATGACCATAATTTTCACACCGGTAGCAATTATTCGCTTTACACGATGGAAAAACTGTTCTATTTATTTTGTATTTTATGCATCGGGCGTTGACTTGTAAGGCCCTAACTATTCACTCTGCTGGAGCAACGCCCTAGGGTGAAGCCTAGGTTGCCCGGAAAGTAGAAATTACGTTAACTTTCACACTGGTTGCTATTATTCGTTCTATACGATGGAAAAACTGTTATATTTATATTGTATTTTATGCTTCGGGCGTTGACTTCTAAGGCCCTAGCTGTTTGATCTGGTGGAGCAACGCCCTAGAGTGAAGCCCAGGTTGCCCGAACGTAGAAATGACCATAACTTTCACACTGGTTGCTATTATTCGTTTTATACAATGGAAAAACTGTTATATTTATTTTGTATTTTATGCTTCGGTCGTTGACTGCTAAGGCCCTAACTGTTTGATCTGGTGCAGCAACGCCCTAGAGTGAAGCCTAGGTTGCCCGGAACGTAGAAGTGACCATAACTTTCACACTGGTTGCTATTATTCGTTCTATACGATGGAAAAACTGTTACCTTTATATTGTATCTTATGCTTCTGGCGTTGACTTCTTAGGCCCTAAAAATTCGATCTGGTGGAACAACGCCCTAGAGAGAAGATTAGGTTGCCTTGAACGTCCAAATGACCATCACTTTCACACGGGTTGCAATTATTCCTGTTATAGGACGGAAAGACTGTTGTATTTTTATTGTATTTTATGCTTCAGGCATTGACTTCTGAGGCCGTTGCTATTCGATGTAGTGGAAGAACGCCATAGAGTGAAGCCTAGGTTGCCCCGAACGTAGAAATGACCATAACTTTCATACTGGTTGCAATTATTCGTTTTATACGTTGGAAAAACTGTTGTATTGATATTGTATTTTATGCTTCTGGCGTTGACTTCTAAGGCACTAACTATTCGATCTGGTGGAGCAACGCCCTAGAGTGAAGCCTAGGTTGCCCGGAACGTAGAAATGACCATTACTTTCAAACTGGTTGCAATTAATCCTTTTATACGATGGAAAAACTGCTGTATTTTTATTGCATTTTATGCTTCGGGCATTGACTTCTAAGGCCCTAACTATTCAATCTGTTGGAGCAACGCCCTAGGGTGAAGCCTAGGTCGCCCGGAAAGTAGAAATGACGTTAACTTTCACACTGGTTGCTATTATTCGTTCTATACGATGGAAAAACTGTTCTATTTATTTTGTATTTTATGCTTCGGGCGTTGCCTTCTAAGGAACTAACTGTTTGACCTGGTGGAGTAACGCCCTATGCTCAAGCCTAGGTTGACCGGAACGTAGAAATGACCATAATTTTCACACCGGTAGCAATTATTCGTTTTACACGATGGAAAAGCTGTTCTAGTTATTTTGTATTTCATGCATCGGGCGTTGACTTCTAAGGCCCTAACTATTCAATCTGTTGGAGCAACGCCCTAGGGTGAAGCCTAGGTTGCCCGGAAAGAAGAAATGACGTTAACTTTCACACTGGTTGCTATTATTCGTTCTATACGATGGAAAAACTGTTATATTTATATTGTATTTTATGCTTCGGGCGTTGACTTCTAAGGCCCTAGCTGTTTGATCTGGTGGAGCAACGCCCTAGAGTGAAGCCCAGGTTGCCCGAACGTAGAAATGACCATAACTTTCACACTGGTTGCTATTATTCGTTTTATACAATGGAAAAACTGTTCTATTTATTTTGTATTTTAGGCTTCGGTCGTTGACTTCTGAGGCACTAACTATTCGATCTGTTGGAGCAACGCCCTAGGGTGAAGCGTAGGTTGCCCGGAACGTAGAAATGACCATAACTTTCACACTGGCTGCTATTATTCGTTTTATACGATGGAAAAACTGTTATATTTATATTGTATTTTATGCTTCTGGCGCTGACTTCTTATGCCCTAACTATTCCATCTGGTGGAACAACGCCCTAGGGTGAAGCCTAGGTTGCCCGGAACGTAGAAATGACCATCACTTTCAAACTGGTTGCAATTAATCCTTTTATACGATGGAAAAACTGTTGCATTTTTATTGCATTTTATGCGTCGGGGGTTGACTTCTTATGCCCTAACTACTCCATCTGGCGGAACAACGCCCTAGGGTGAAGCCTAGGTTGCCCGGAACGTAGAAATGACCATAACTTTCACACCGGTAGCAATTATACGTTTTATACAATGGAAAAACTGTACTATTTATTTTGTATTTTATGCTTCGGGCGTTGACTTCTAAGGCCCTAGCTATTCGATCTGGTGGAGCAACGCCCTAGGGTTAAGCGTAGGTTGCCCGGAACGTAGAAATGACCATCACTTTCAAACTGGTTGCAATTAATCCTTTTATACGATGGAAAAACTGTTGCATTTTTATTGCATTTTATGCGTCGGGCGTTGACTTCTGAGGCCCTAACTATTCGATCTGTTGGAGCAACGCCCTAGGGTTAAGCGTAGGTAGCCCGGAACGTAGAAATGACGATAACTTTCACACTGGCTGCTATTATTCGTTTTATACGATGGAAAAACTGTTATATTTATATTGTATTTTATGCTTCTGGCGCTGACTTCTTAGGCCCTAACTATTCGATCTGGTGGAACAACGCCGTAGAGTGTAGCCCAGGTTGCCCGGAACGTATAAATGACCATAACTTTCACACTGGCTGCTATTATTCGTTTTATACAATGGAAAAACTGTTCTATTTATTTTGTATTTTATGCTTCGGTCGTTGACTTCTGAGGCACTAACCATTCGATCTCTTGGAGCAACGCCCTAGGGTGAAGCATAGGTTGCCCGGAACGTATAAATGACCATAACTTTCACACTGGCTGCTATTATTCGTTTTATACAATGGAAAAACTGTTATATTTATATTGTATTTTATGCTTCTGGCGCTGACTTCTTATGCCCTAACTATTGCATCTGGTGGAACAACGCCCTAGGGTGAAGCCTAGGTTGCCCGGAACGTAGAAATAGAAATAACTTTCACACCGGTAGCATTTATTCGTTTTATACGATGGAAAAACAGTTCTATTTATTTTGTATTTTATGCTTCGGCCGTTGACTTCTAAGGCACTAACTATTCGATCTGTTGAAGCAACGCCCTAGGGTGAAGCCTAGGTTGCCCGGAACGTAGAAATGACCATAACTTTCACACTGGCTGCTATTATTCGTTTTATACGATGGAAAAACTGTTATATTTATATTGTATTTTATGCTTCTGGCGCTGACTTCTTAGGCCCTAAGTGTTCGATCTGTTGGAACAACGCCCTAGAGTGAAGCCTACGTTGCCCGGAACGTAGAAATGACCATCACGTTCACACTGGTTGCAATTATTCCTGATATACGATGGAAAAACTCTTGTATATTTATTGTATTTTATGCTTCTGGCGTTGACTTCTAAGGCCGTAGCTATTCGATGTGGTGGAGCAACGCCCTAGAGTGAAGCCTAGGTTGTCCGGAATGTAGAAATGCCCATTACTTTCACACTGGTTGAAATTATTAGTTTTATACTATGGAAAAACTGTTCTATTTATTTTGTATTTTATACTTCGGGCGTTGACTTCTAAGGCCCTAACTATTCCATCTGGTGGCACAACGACCTAGGGTGAAGCCGAGGTTGCCCGGAACGTAGAAATGACCATAACTTTCACACCGGTAGCAATTATACGTTTTATACAATGGAAAAACTGTACTCTTTATTTTGTATTTTATGCTTCGGGCGTTGACTTCTAAGGCCCTAGCTATTCGATCTGGTGGAGCAACGTCCTAGAGTGAAGGCTAGGTTGCCGGGAACGTAGAAATGACCATCACTTTCAAACTGGTTGCAATTAATCCTTTTATACGATGGAAAAACTGTTGTATTTTTATTGCATTTTATGCTTCGGGCATTAACTTCTAAGGCCCTAACTATTCAATCTGTAAGAGCAACGCCCTAGGGTGTAGCCTAGGTTGCCCGTAAAGTAGAAATGACCCTAGCTTTCATACTGGTTGCAATTATTCGTTTTGTATGATGGAAAAACTGTTGTATTTATATTGTATTTTATGCTTCCGGGGTTCACATCTTAGGCCCTAACTATTCGATCTGGTGGCGTAACGCCCTATGGTGATGCCTAGGTTGACCGGAACGTAGAAATGACCATAATTTTCACACCGGTAGCAATTATTCGTTTTACACGATGGAAAAACTGTTCTATTTATTTTGTATTTTATGCATCGGGCGTTGACTTGTAAGGCCCTAACTATTCACTCTGCTGGAGCAACGCCCTAGGGTGAAGCCTAGGTTGCCCGGAAAGTAGAAATGACGTTAACTTTCACACTGGTTGCTATTATTCGTTCTATACGATGGAAAAACTGTTATATTTATATTGTATTTTATGCTTCGGGCGTTGACTTCTAAGGCCCTAGCTGTTTGATCTGGTGGAGCAACGCCCTAGAGTGAAGCCCAGGTTGCCCGAACGTAGAAATGACCATAACTTTCACACTGGTTGCTATTATTCGTTTTATACAATGGAAAAACTGTTATATTTATTTTGTATTTTATGCTTCGGTCGTTGACTGCTAAGGCCCTAACTGTTTGATCTGGTGCAGCAACGCCCTAGAGTGAAGCCTAGGTTGCCCGGAACGTAGAAGTGACCATAACTTTCACACTGGTTGCTATTATTCGTTCTATACGATGGAAAAACTGTTACCTTTATATTGTATCTTATGCTTCTGGCGTTGACTTCTTAGGCCCTAAAAATTCGATCTGGTGGAACAACGCCCTAGAGAGAGGATTAGGTTGCCTTGAACGTCCAAATGACCATCACTTTCACACGGGTTGCAATTATTCCTGTTATAGGACGGAAAGACTGTTGTATTTTTATTGTATTTTATGCTTCAGGCATTGACTTCTGAGGCCGTTGCTATTCGATGTAGTGGAAGAACGCCATAGAGTGAAGCCTAGGTTGCCCCGAACGTAGAAATGACCATAACTTTCATACTGGTTGCAATTATTCGTTTTATACGATGGAAAAACTGTTGCATTTTTATTGCATTTTATGCGTCGGGGGTTGACTTCTTATGCCCTAACTACTCCATCTGGCGGAACGACGCCCTAGGGTGAAGCCTAGGTTGCCCGGAACGTAGAAATGACCATCACTTTCAAACTGGTTGCAATTATTCCTGATATACGATGGAAAATCTCTTGTATATTTATTGTATTTTATGCTTCTGGCGTTGACTTCTAAGGCCGTAGCTATTCAATGTGGCGGAGCAACGCCCTAGAGTGAAGCCTAGGTTGTCCGGAACGTAGAAATGCCCATTACTTTCACACTGGTTGAAATTATTAGTTTTATACGATGGAAAAACTGTTCTATTTATTTTGTATTTTATACTTCGGGCGTTGACTTCTAAGGCCCTAACTATTCCATCTGGTGGAACAACGACCTAGGGTGAAGCCTAGGTTGCCCGGAACGTAGAAATGACCATAACTTTCACACCGGTAGCAATTATACGTTTTATACAATGGAAAAACTGTACTATTTATTTTGTATTTTATGCTTCGGGCGTTGACTTCTAAGGCCCTAGCTATTCGATCTGGTGGAGCAACGCCCTAGGGTGAAGGCTAGGTTGCCCGGAACGTAGAAATAGGAATAACTTTCACACCGGTAGCAATTATTCGTTTTATACGATGGAAAAACAGTTCTATTTATTTTGTATTTTATGCTTCGGCCGTTGACTGCTAAGGCACTAACTATTCGATCTGTTGAAGCAACGCCCTAGGCTGAAGCCTAGGTTGCCCGGAACGTAGAAATGACCATAACTTTCACACTGGCTGCTATTATTCGTTTTATACGATGGAAAAACTGTTATATTTATATTGTATTTTATGCTTCTGGCGCTGACTTCTTAGGCCATAACTATTCGATCTGGTGGAACAACGCCCTAGGGTGAAGCCTAGGTTGCCCGGAACTTAGAAATGACCATCACTTTCAAACTGGTTGCAATTAATCCTTTTATACGATGGAAAAACTGTTGCATTTTTATTGCATTTTATGCGTCGGGGGTTGACTTCTTATGCCCTAACTACTCCATCTGGCGGAACAACGCCCTAGGGTGAAGCCTAGGTTGCCCGGAACGTAGAAATGACCATCACTTTCAAACTGGTTGCAATTAATCCTTTTATACGATGGAAAAACTGTTGCATTTTTATTGCATTTTATGCGTCGGGCGTTGACTTCTAAGGCCCTAACTATTCGATCTGTAGGAGCAACGCCCTAGGGTTAAGCCTAGGTTGCCCGGAACGTAGAAATGACGATAACTTTCACACTGGCTGCTATTATTCGTTTTATACGATGGAAAAACTGTTATATTTATATTGTATTTTATGCTTCTGGCGCTAACTTCTTAGGCCCTAACTATTCAATCTGTTGGAGCGACGCCCTAGGGTGAAGCCTAGGTTGCCCGGAACTTAGAAATGACCTTAACTTTCACACTGATTGCTATTATTCGTTTTATACGATGGAAAAACTGTTATATTTATATTGTATTTTATGCTTCTGGCGGTGCCTTCTCAGGCCCTAAGTGTTCGATCTGTTGGAACAACGCCCTAGAGTGAAGCCTACGTTGCCCGGAACGTAGAAATGACCATCACTTTCACACTGGTTGCAATTATTCCTGATATACGATGGAAAAACTCTTGTATATTTATTGTATTTTATGCTTCTGGCGTTGACTTCTAAGGCCGTAGCTATTCGATGTGGTGGAGCAACGCCCTAGAGTGAAGCCTAGGTTGTCCAGAATGTAGAAATGCCCATTACTTTCACACTGGTTGAAATTATTAGTTTTATACTATGGAAAAACTGTTCTATTTATTTTGTATTTTATACTTCGGGCGTTGACTTCTAAGGCCCTAACTATTCCATCTGGTGGAGCAACGCCCTAGAGTGAAGCCCAGGTTGCCCGAACGTAGAAATGACCATAACTTTCACACTGGTTGCTATTATTCGTTTTATACAATGGAAAAACTGTTCTATTTATTTTGTATTTTATGCTTCGGTCGTTGACTGCTAAGGCCCTAACTGTTTGATCTGGTGCAGCAACGCCCTAGAGTGAAGCCTAGGTTGCCCGGAACGTAGAAGTGACCATAACTTTCACACTGGTTGCTATTATTCGTTCTATACGATGGAAAAACTGTTACCTTTATATTGTATCTTATGCTTCTGGCGTTGACTTCTTAGGCCCTAAAAATTCGATCTGGTGGAACAACGCCCTAGAGAGAAGATTAGGTTGTCTTGAACGTCCAAATGACCATCACTTTCACACGGGTTGCAATTATTCCTGTTATAGGACGGAAAGACTGTTGTATTTTTATTGTATTTTATGCTTCAGGCATTGACTTCTGAAGCCGTTGCTCTTCGATGTAGTGGAAGAACGCCATAGAGTGAAGCCTAGGTTGCCCGGAACGTAGAAATGACAATTACTTTCAAACTGGTTGCAATTAATCCTTTTATACGATGGAAAAACTGTTGTATTTTTATTGCATTTTATGCTTCGGGCATTGACTTCTAAGGCCCTAACTATTCAATCTGTTGGAGCAACGCCCTAGGGTGAAGCCTAGGTCGCCCGGAAAGTAGAAATGACGTTAACTTTCACACTGGTTGCTATTATTCGTTCTATACGATGCAAAAACTGTTCTATTTACTTTGTATTTTATGCTTCGGGCGTTGACTTCTAAGGAACTAACTGTTTGACCTGGTGGAGTAACGCCCTATGCTGAAGCCTAGGTTGACCGGAACGTAGAAATGACCATAATTTTCACACCGGTAGCAATTATTCGTTTTACACGATGGAAAAGCTGTTCTAGTTATTTTGTATTTTATGCATCGGGCGTTGACTTCTAAGGCCCTAACTATTCAATCTGTTGGAGCAACGCCCTAGGGTGAAGCCTAGGTTGCCCGGAAAGAAGAAATGACGTTAACTTTCACACTGGTTGCTATTATTCGTTCTATACGATGGAAAAACTGTTATATTTATATTGTATTTTATGCTTCGGGCGTTGACTTCTAAGGCCCTAGCTGTTTGATCTGGTGGAGCAACGCCCTAGAGTGAAGCCCAGGTTGCCCGAACGTAGAAATGACCATAACTTTCACACTGGTTGCTATTATTCGTTTTATACAATGGAAAAACTGTTCTATTTATTTTGTATTTTAGGCTTCGGTCGTTGACTTCTGAGGCACTAACTATTCGATCTGTTGGAGCAACGCCCTAGGGTGAAGCGTAGGTTGCCCGGAACGTAGAAATGACCATAACTTTCACACTGGCTGCTATTATTCGTTTTATACGATGGAAAAACTGTTATATTTATATTGTATTTTATGCTTCTGGCGCTGACTTCTTATGCCCTAACTACTCCATCTGGCGGAACGACGCCCTAGGGTGAAGCCAAGGTTGCCCGGAACGTAGAAATGACCATCACTTTCAAACTGGTTGCAATTATTCCTGATATACGATGGAAAAACTCTTGTATATTTATTGTATTTTATGCTTCTGGCGTTGACTTCTAAGGCCGTAGCTATTCGATGTGGTGGAGCAACGCCCTAGAGTGAAGCCTAGGTTGTCCGGAACGTAGAAATGCCCATTACTTTCACACTGGTTGAAATTATTAGTTTTATACGATGGCAAAACTGTTCTATTTATTTTGTATTTTATACTTCGGGCGTTGACTTCTAAGGCCCTAACTATTCCACCTGGTGGGACAACGACCTAGGGTGAAGCCTAGGTTGCCCGGAACGTAGAAATGACCACAACTTTCACACTGGTAGCAATTATACGTTTTATACAATGGAAAAACTGTACTATTTATTATGTATTTTATGCTTCGGGCGTTGACTTCTAAGGCCCTAGCTATTCGATCTGGTGGAGCAACGCCCTAGAGTGAAGGCTAGGTTGCCCGGAACGTAGAAATAGAAATAACTTTCACACCGGTAGCAATTATTCGTTTTATACGATGGAAAAACAGTTCTATTTATTTTGTATTTTATGCTTCGGCCGTTGACTTCTAAGGCACTAACTATTCGATCTGTTGAAGCAACGCCCTAGGGTGAAGCCTAGGTTGCCCGGAACGTAGAAATGACCATAACTTTCACACCGGTAGCAATTATACGTTTTATACAATGGAAAAACTGTACTCTTTATTTTGTATTTTATGCTTCGGGCGTTGACTTCTAAGGCCCTAGCTATTCGATCTGGTGGAGCAACGCCCTAGAGTGAAGGCTAGGTTGCCCGGAACGTAGAAATTACAATCACTTTCAAACTGGTTGCAATTAATCCTTTTATACGATGGAAAAGCTGTTGTATTTTTATTGCATTTTATGCGTCGGGGGTTGACTTCTTATGCCCTAACTACTCCATCTGGCGGAACAACGCCCTGGGGTGAAGCCTAGGTTGCCCGGAACGTAGAAATGACCATCACTTTCAAACTGGTTGCAATTAATCCTTTTATACGATGGAAAAACTGTTGCATTTTTATTGCATTTTATGCGTCGGGCGTTGACTTCTAAGGCCCTAACTATTCAATCTGTTGGACCGACGCCCTAGGGTGAAGCCTAGGCTGCCCGGAACTTAGAAATGACCATAACTTTCACACTGATTGCTATTATTCGTTTTATACGATGGAAAAACTGTTATATCTATATTGTATTTTATGCTTCTGGCGGTGCCTTCTTAGGCCCTAAGTGTTCGATCTGTTGGAACAACGCCCTAGAGTGAAGCCTACGTTGCCCGGAACGTAGAAATGACCATCACTTTCACACTGGTTGCAATTATTCCTGAAATACGATGGAAAAACTCTTGTATATTTATTGTATTTTATGCTTCTGGCGTTGACTTCTAAGGCCGTAGCTATTCGATGTGATGGAGCAACGCCCTAGAGTGAAGCCTAGGTTGTCCGGAACGTAGAAATGCCTATTACTTTCACACTGGTTGAAATTATTAGTTTTATACGATGGAAAAACTGTTCTATTTATTTTGTATTTTATACTTCGGGCGTTGACTTCTAAGGCCCTAACTATTCCATCTGGTGGAACAAGGACCTAGGGTGAAGCCAAGGTTGCCCGGAACGTAGAAATGACCATAACTTTCACACCGGTAGCAATTATACGTTTTATACAATGGAAAAACTGTACTCTTTATTTTGTATTTTATGCTTCGGGCGTTGACTTCTAAGGCCCTAGCTATTCGATCTGGTGGAGCAACGCCCTAGAGTGAAGGCTAGGTTGCCCGGAACGTAGAAATTACAATCACTTTCAAACTGGTTGCAATTAATCCTTTTATACGATGGAAAAGCTGTTGTATTTTTATTGCATTTTATGCTTCGGGCATTAACTTCTAAGGCCCTAACCATTCAATCTGTAAGAGCAACGCCCTAGGGTGTAGCCTAGGCTGCCCGTAAAGTAGAAATGACCCTAGCTTTCATACTGGTTGCAATTATTCGTTTTGTATGATGGAAAAACTGTTGTATTTATATTGTATTTTATGCTTCTGGGGTTCACATCTTAGGCCCTAACTATTCGATCCGGTGGAGTAACGCCCTATGGTGAAGCCTAGGTTGACCGGAACGTAGAAATGACCATAATTTTCACACCGGTAGCAATTATTCGTTTTACACGATGGAAAAACTGTTCTATTTATTTTGTATTTTATGCATCGGGCGTTGACTTCTAAGGCCCTAACTATTCAATCTGTTGGAGCAACGCCCTAGGGTGAAGCCTAGGTTGCCCGGAAAGTAGAAATGACGTTAACTTTCACACTGCTTGCTATTATTCGTTTTATACAATGGAAAAACTGTTCTATTTATTTTGTATTTTATGTTTCGGTTGTTGACTTCTGAGGCACTAACTATTCGATCTGTTGGAGCAACGCCCTAGGGTGAAGCCTAGGTTGCCCGGATCGTAGAAATGACCATCACTTTCAAACTGGATGCAATTAATCCTTTTATACGATGGAAAAACTGTTGCATTTTTGTTGCATTTTATGCGTCGGGCGTTGACTTCTAAGGCCCTAACTATTCGATCTGTTCTAGCAACGCCCTAGGGTTAAGCCTAGGTTGCCCAGAACGTAGAAATGACCATCACTTTCACACTGGTTGCTATTATACGTTTTATACGATGGAAAAGCTGTTGTATTTATACCGTATTTTATGCTTCTGGCGTTGACTTCTTATGCCCTAACTATTCCATCTGGTTGAACAACGCCCTAGGGTGAAGCCTAGGTTGCCCGGAACGTAGAAATGGCCATCACTTTCAAACTGGTTGCAATTAATCCTTTTATACGATGGAAAAACTGCTGCATTTTTATTGCATTTTATGCGTCGGGGGTTGACTTCTTATGCCCTAACTACTCCATCTGGCGGAACAACGCCCTAGGGTGAAGCCTAGGTTGCCCGGAACGTAGAAATGACCATCACTTTCAAACTGGTTGCAATTAATCCTTTTATACGATCGAAAAACTGTTGCATTTTTATTGCATTTTATGCGTCGGGCGTTGACTTCTAAGGCCCTAACTATTCAATCTGTTGGATCGACGCCCTAGGGTGAAGCCTAGGTTGCCCGGAACTTAGAAATGACCATAACTTTCACACTGATTGCTATTATTCGTTTTATACGATGGAAAAACTGTTATATTTATATTGTATTTTATGCTTCTGGCGGTGCCTTCTTAGGCCCTAAGTGTTCGATCTGATGGAACAACGCCCTAGAGTGAAGCCTACGTTGCCCGGAACGTCGAAATGACCATCACTTTCACACTGGTTGCAATTATTCCTGATATACGATGGAAAAACTCTTGTATATTTATTGTATTTTATGCTTCTGGCGTTGACTTCGAAGGCCGTAGCTATTCGATGTGGTGGAGCAACGCCCTAGAGTGAAGCCTAGGTTGTCCGGAACGTAGAAATGCCCATTACTTTCACACTGGTTGAAATTATTAGTTTTATACGATGGAAAAACTGTTCTATTTATTTTGTATTTTATACTTCGGGCGTTAACTTTCATACTGGTTGCAATTACTCGTTTTATACGATTGAAAAGCTGTTGTATTTATATTGTATTTTATGCTTCTGGCGTTGACTCCTTATGCCCTAACTATTCCATCTGGTGGAACAACGCCCTATGGTGAAGCCTAGGTTGCCCGGAACGTAGAAATGACCATAACTTTCACACCGGTAGCAATTATTCGTTTTATACGATGGAAAAACTGTTCTATCTATTTTGTATTTTATGCTTCGGGCGTTGACTTCTAAGGCCCTAACTACTCAATCTGTTGAAGCAACGCCCTAGGGTGAAGCCTAGGTTGCCCGGAAAGTAGAAATGACAATAACTTTCATACTGGTTGCAATTATTCGTTTTATACGATGGAAAAACTGTTGTATTTATATTGTATTTTATGCTTCTGGCGTTGACTTCTAAGGCCCTAGTTATTCGATCTGGTGAAGCAACGCCCTAGAGTGAAGCCTAGGTTGACCGGAACGTGGAAATGACCATAAGTTTCATACTGGTTGGAATTATTCGTTTTATACGATGGAAATGCTGTTGTATTTATATTGTATTTTATGCCTCTGGCGTTGATTTCTAAGGCCGTAGCTACTAGATGTGGTGGAGCAACGCCCTAGAGTGACGCCTAGGGTGCTCGGAACGTAGAAATGACCATTACTTTCACACTGGTTGCAATTATTCATTTTATACGATGGAAAAGCTGTTGTATTTATATTGTATTTTATGCCTCTGGCGTTGACTTCTAAGGCCGTTGCTATTAGATGTGGTGGAGCAACGCCGTAGAGTGACGCCTAGGTTGCCCGGAACGTAGAAATGACCATTACTTTCACAATGTTTGCAACTACTCATTTTATACGATGGAATAACTGTTGTACTTATATCGTATTTTATCCTTCTGGCGTTGAATTCTAAGTCCCTAGCTATTCGATCTGGCAGAACAACGCCCTAGAGTGATGCCTCTGTTGCCCGGAAAGTAGAAATGACGTTAACTTTCACACTGGTTGCAATTATCCGTTTTATTCGATGGAAAAACTGTTCTATTTATTTTGCATTTTATGCTTCGGGCGTTGACTTCTAAGGCCCTAACTGATTAATCTGGTGGAGCAACGCCCTAGAGTGAAGCCTAGATTGCCCGGAACGTTGAAATGATCATAACTTCCATACTGGTAGCAATTAATCCTTTTATACGACGGAAAAACTGTTGTATTTTTATTGCATTTTATGCTTCCGGCGTTGACTTCTAAGGCCCTAACTATTCAATCTGTTGGAGCAACGCCCTAGGGTGAAGCCTAGGTTGCCCGGAACGTAGAAATGACGTTAACTTTCATACTGGTTGCAATTACTCGTTTTATACGATTGAAAAGCTGTTGTATTTATATTGTATTTTATGCTTCTGGCGTTGACTCCTTATGCCCTAACTATTCCATCTGGTGGAACAACGCCCTATGGTGAAGCCTAGGTTGCCCGGAACGTAGAAATGACCATAACTTTCACACCGGTAGCAATTATTCGTTTTATACGATGGAAAAACTGTTCTATCTATTTTGTATTTTATGCTTCGGGCGTTGACTTCTAAGGCCCTAACTACTCAATCTGTTGAAGCAACGCCCTCGGGTGAAGCCTAGGTTGCCCGGAAAGTAGAAATGACCATAACTTTCATACTGGTTGCAATTATTCGTTTTATACGATGGAAAAACTGTTCTATCTATTTTGTATTTTATGCTTCGGGCGTTGACTTCTAAGGCCCTAACTATTCAATCTGTTGGAGCAACGCCCTAGGGCGAAGCCTAGGTTGCTCGGAAAGTAGAAATGACGTTAACTTTCATACTGGTTGCAATTACTTGTTTTATACGATTGAAAAGCTGTTGTATTTATATTGTATTTTATGCTTCTGGCGTTGACTTCTTACGCACTAACTATTCCATCTGGTGGAACAACGCCCTATGGTGAAGCCTAGGTTGCCCGGAACGTAGAAATGACCATAACTTTCACACCGGTAGCAATTATTCGTTTTATACGATGGAAAAACTGTTCTATTTATTTTGTATTTTATGCTTCGGGCGTTGACTTCTAAGGCCCTAACTACTCAATCTGTTGAAGCAACGCCCTAGGGTGAAGCCTAGGTTGCCCGGAAAGTAGAAATGACAATAACTTTCATACTGGTTGCAATTATTGGTTTTATACGATGGAAAAACTGTTGTATTTATATTGTATTTTATGCTTCTGGCGTTGACTTCTAAGGCCCTAGTTATTCGATCTGGTGAAGCAACGCCCTAGAGTGAAGCCTAGGTTGCCCGGAACGTGGAAATGACCATAAGTTTCATACTGGTTGGAATTATTCGTTTTATACGATGGAAATGCTGTTGTATTTATATTGTATTTTATGCCTCTGGCGTTGATTTCTAAGGCCGTAGCTACTAGATGTGGTGGAGCAACGCCCTAGAGTGACGCCTAGGGTGCTCGGAACGTAGAAATGACCATTACTTTCACACTGGTTGCAATTATTCATTTTATACGATGGAAAAGCTGTTGTATTTATATTGTATTTTATGCCTCTGGCGTTGACTTCTAAGGCCGTAGCTATTAGATGTGGTGGAGCAACGCCGTAGAGTGACGCCTAGGTTGCCCGGAACGTAGAAATGACCATTACTTTCACAATGTTTGCAACTACTCATTTTATACGACGGAATAACTGTTGTACTTATGTCGTATTTTATCCTTCTGGCGTTGAATTCTAAGTCCCTAGCTATTCGATCTGGCAGAACAACGCCCTAGAGTGAAGCCTAGGTTATCCGGAACGTAGAAATGACCAGTACATTCACACTGCTTGCAGTTATTCCTGTAAAACGATCGAAAAACTGTTGCATCTTTATTGTATTTTATGCTTCAGGCGTTGACTTCTGAGGCCGTAGCTATTCGATGTGGTGGAAGAGCGCCATAGAATGAAGCCTAGGTTGCCCTGAACGTAGAAATGACCATAACTTTCATACTGGTGGCAATTATTCGTTTTATATGATGGAAAAACTGTTGTATTTATATTGTATTTTATGCTGCTGGCGTTCAATTCTTAGGCCCTAGCTATTCGATCTGGTGGCACAACGCCCTGGGGTGAAGCCTAGGTTGCCCGGAACGTAGAAATGGAAATAACTTTCACACCGGTAGCAATTATTCGTTTTACACGATGGAAAAACTGTTCTATTTATTTTGTATCTTATGCTTCTGGCGTTGACTTCTAAGGCACTAACTATTCGATCTGGTGGTGCAACGCCCTAGAGTGAAGCCTAAGTTGCCCGGAACGTAGAAAGTACCATCACTTTCAAACTGGTTGCAAATATTCCTGTTATATGATGGAAAAACTGTTGGATTTTTATTGCATTTTATGCTTCCGGCGTTGACTTCTAAGGCCCTAACTATTCAATCTGTTGGAGCAACGCCCTAGGGTGAAGCCTAGGTTGCCTGGAACGTAGAAATGACGTTAACTTTCATACTGGTTGCAATTACTCGTTTTATACGATTGAAAAGCTGTTGTATTTATATTGTATTTTATGCTTCTGGCGTTGACTTCTTATGCCCTAACTATTCCATCTGGTGGAACAACGCCCTATGGTGAAGCCTAGGTTGCCCGGAACGTAGAAATGACCATAACTTTCACACCGGTAGCAATTATTCGTTTTATACGATGGAAAAACTGTTCTATTTATTTTGTATTTTATGCTTCGGGCGTTGACTTCTAAGGCCCTAACTACTCAATCTGTTGAAGCAACGCCCTAGGGTGAAGCCTAGGTTGCCCGGAAAGTAGAAATGACAATAACTTTCATACTGGTTGCAATTATTGGTTTTATACGATGGAAAAACTGTTGTATTTATATTGTATTTTATGCTTCTGGCGTTGACTTCTAAGGCCCTAGTTATTCGATCTGGTGAAGCAACGCCCTAGAGTGAAGCCTAGGTTGCCCGGAACGTGGAAATGACCATAAGTTTCATACTGGTTGGAATTATTCGTTTTATACGATGGAAATGCTGTTGTATTTATATTGTATTTTATGCCTCTGGCGTTGATTTCTAAGGCCGTAGCTACTAGATGTGGTGGAGCAACGCCCTAGAGTGACGCCTAGGGTGCTCGGAACGTAGAAATGACCATTACTTTCACACTGGTTGCAATTATTCATTTTATACGATGGAAAAGCTGTTGTATTTATATTGTATTTTATGCCTCTGGCGTTGACTTCTAAGGCCGTAGCTATTAGATGTGGTGGAGCAACGCCGTAGAGTGACGCCTAGGTTGCCCGGAACGTAGAAATGACCATTACTTTCACAATGTTTGCAACTACTCATTTTATACGACGGAATAACTGTTGTACTTATGTCGTATTTTATCCTTCTGGCGTTGAATTCTAAGTCCCTAGCTATTCGATCTGGCAGAACAACGCCCTAGAGTGAAGCCTAGGTTATCCGGAACGTAGAAATGACCAGTACATTCACACTGCTTGCAGTTATTCCTGTAAAACGATGGAAAAACTGTTGCATCTTTATTGTATTTTATGCTTCAGGCGTTGACTTCTGAGGCCGTAGCTATTCGATGTGGTGGAAGAGCGCCATAGAATGAAGCCTAGGTTGCCCTGAACGTAGAAATGACCATAACTTTCATACTGGTGGCAATTATTCGTTTTATATGATGGTAAAACTGTTGTATTTATATTGTATTTTATGCTGCTGGCGTTCAATTCTTAGGCCCTAGCTATTCGATCTGGTGGCACAACGCCCTGGGGTGAAGCCTAGGTTGCCCGGAACGTAGAAATGGAAATAACTTTCACACCGGTAGCAATTATTCGTTTTACACGATGGAAAAACTGTTCTATTTATTTTGTATCTTATGCTTCTGGCGTTGACTTCTAAGGCACTAACTATTCGATCTGGTGGTGCAACGCCCTAGAGTGAAGCCTAAGTTGCCCGGAACGTAGAAAGTACCATCACTTTCAAACTGGTTGCAAATATTCCTGTTATATGATGGAAAAACTGTTGGATTTTTATTGCATTTTATGCTTCCGGCGTTGACTTCTAAGGCCCTAACTATTCAATCTGTTGGAGCAACGCCCTAGGGTGAAGCCTAGGTTGCCTGGAACGTAGAAATGACGTTAACTTTCATACTGGTTGCAATTACTCGTTTTATACGATTGAAAAGCTGTTGTATTTATATTGTATTTTATGCTTCTGGCGTTGACTTCTTATGCCCTAACTATTCCATCTGGTGGAACAACGCCCTATGGTGAAGCCTAGATTGCCCGGAAAGTAGAAATGACCATAACTCTCATACTGGTTTCAATTATTCGTTTTATACGATGGAAAAACTGTTGTATTTATATTGTATTTTATGCTTCTAGCGTTGACTTCTAAGGCCCTGGTTATTCGATCTGGTGGAGCAACGCCCTAGAGTGAAGCCTAAGTTGCCCGGAACGTAGAAAGTACCATCACTTTCAAACTGGTTGCAAATATTCCTGTTATATGATGGAAAAACTGCTGTATTTTTATTGCATCATATGCTTCGGGCATTGACTTCTAAGGCCCTAACTATTCAATCTGTTGGAGCAACGCCCTAGGGTGTAGCCTAGGTTGCCCGGAAAGTAGAAATGACCATAACTTTCATACTGCTTGCAATTATTCGTTTTATACGATGGAAAAACTGTTGTATTTATATTGTATTTTATACTTCGGGCGTTGACTTCTAAGGCCCTAACTATGCAATCTGTTGGAACAACGCCCTAGAGTGAAGCCTAGGTTGCTCGGAATGTAGAAATGACCATAACATTCACACTGGTTGAAATTATTCGTTTTATACGATGGAAAAGCTGTTGTATTTATGTTGTATATTATGCTGCTGGCGTTCACTTCTTAGGCCCTAACTATTCGATCTGGTGGAACAACGCCCTGGGGTGAAGCCTAGGATGCCGGGAACGTAGAAATGACCATAACTTTCACACTGGTCGCTATTATTCGTTTTATACGATGGAGAAACTGTTATATTTATATTGTATTTTATGCTTCGGGCGTTGCCTTCTTAGGCCCTAGCTGTTCGATCTGGTGGAATAACGCCCTAGAGTTACGCCTAGGTTGCCCGGAACGTAGAAATGACCATTACTTTCACAATGTTTGCAACTACTCATTTTATACGATGGAATAACTGTTGTACTTATATTGTATTTTATCCTTCTGGCGTTGAATTCTAAGTCCCTAGCTATTCGATCTGATGGAGCAACGCCCTACAGTGAAACCTAGGTTATTCGGAACGTAGAAATGACCAGTACATTCACACTGGTTGCAGTTATTCCTGTAAAACGATGGAAAAACTGTTGCATCTTTATTGTATTTTATGCTTCTGGCGTTGACTTCTAAGGCACGAACTATTCGATCTGGAGGAGCAACGCCCTAGGGTGAAGCCTAGGTTGGCCGGAATGTAGAAATGTCCATAACTTTCACACTGGTTGCAATTATTCGTTTTATACGATTGACAAGCTGTTGTATTTATATTGTATTTTATGCTTCTGGCGTTGACTTCTTAGGCCCTAACTATTCCCTCTGGTGGATCAGCGCCCTAGAGTGAAACCTACGTTGCCCGGAACGTAGAAATGACCATTACTTTCACACTGGTTGCAATTATTCCTGTTATACGATGGAAAAACTGTTGCATCTTTATTGTATTTTATGCTTCTGGCGTTGACTTCTAAGGCCCTAACTACTCAATCTGTTGAAGCAACGCCCTCGGGTGAAGCCTAGGTTGCCCGGAAAGTAGAAATGACCATAACTTTCATACTGGTTGCAATTATTCGTTTTATACGATGGAAAAACTGTTCTATCTATTTTGTATTTTATGCTTCGGGCGTTGACTTCTAAGGCCCTAACTACTCAATCTGTTGAAGCAACGCCCTCGGGTGAAGCCTAGGTTGCCCGGAAAGTAGAAATGACCAGTACATTCACACTGCTTGCAGTTATTCCTGTAAAACGATGGAAAAACTGTTGCATCTTTATTGTATTTTATGCTTCTGGCGTTGACTTCTAAGGCCCTAACTATTCGATCTGGAGGAGCAACGCCCTAGGGTGAAGCCTAGGTTGGCCGGAATGTAGAAATGTCCATAACTTTCACACTGGTTGCAATTATTCGTTTTATACGATTGACAAGCTGTTGTATTTATATTGTATCTTATGCTTCTGGCGTTGACTTCTTAGGCCCTAACAATTCGATCTGGTGGAACAACGCCCTAGAGTGAAGCCTAGGTTGCCTGGAACGTACAAATGACCATCACTTTCACACGGGTTGCAATTATTCCTGTTATAGGATGGAAATTCTGTTGTATTTTTATTGTATTTTATGCTTCAGGCGTTGACTTCTGAGGCCGTAGCTATTCGATGTGGTGGAAGAGCGCCATAGAATGAAGCCTAGGTTGCCCTGAACGTAGAAATGACCATAACTTTCATACTGGTGGCAATTATTCGTTTTATATGATGGAAAAACTGTTGTATTTATATTGTATTTTATGCTGCTGGCGTTCAATTCTTAGGCCCTAGCTATTCGATCTGGTGGCACAACGCCCTGGGGTGAAGCCTAGGTTGCCCGGAACGTAGAAATGGAAATAACTTTCACACCGGTTGCAATTATTCGTTTTACACGATGGAAAAACTGTTCTATTTATTTTGTATCTTATGCTTCTGGCGTTGACTTCTAAGGCACTAACTATTCGATCTGGTGGAGCAACGCCCTAGAGTGAAGCCTAAGTTGCCCGGAACGTAGAAAGTACCATCACTTTCAAACTGGTTACAAATATTCCTGTTATATGATGGAAAAACTGTTGGATTTTTATTGCATTTTATGCTTCCGGCGTTGACTTCTAAGGCCCTAACTATTCAATCTGTTGGAGCAACGCCCTAGGGTGAAGCCTAGGTTGCCTGGAACGTAGAAATGACGTTAACTTTCATACTGGTTGCAATTACTCGTTTTATACGATTGAAAAGCTGTTGTATGTATATTGTATTTTATGCTTCTGGCGTTGACTCCTTATGCCCTAACTATTCCATCTGGTGGAACAACGCCCTATGGTGAAGCCTAGGTTGCCCGGAACGTAGAAATGACCATAACTTTCACACCGGTAGCAATTATTCGTTTTATACGATGGAAAAACTGTTCTATGTATTTTGTATTTTATGCTTCGGGCGTTGACATCTAAGGCCCTAACTACTCAATCTGTTGAAGCAACGCCCTCGGGTGAAGCCTAGGTTGCCCGGAAAGTAGAAATGACCATAACTTTCATACTGGTTGCAATTATTCGTTTTATACGATGGAAAAACTGTTATATTTATATTGTATTTTATGCTTCTGGCGCTGACTTCTTAGGCCCTAAGTGTTCGATCTGTTGGAACAACGCCCTAGGGTGAAGCCTAGGTTGCCCGGAACGTAGAAATGACCATAACTTTCACACTGGCTGCTATTATTCGTTTTATACGATGGAAAAACTGTTATATTTATTTTGTATTTTATGCTTCGGGCGTTGACTTCTAAGGCCCTAACTACTCAATCTGTTGAAGCAACGCCCTAGGGTGAAGCCTAGGTTGCCCGGAAAGTAGAAATGACAATAACTTTCATACTGGTTGCAATTATTCGTTTTATACGATGGAAAAACTGTTGTATTTATATTGTATTTTATGCTTCTGGCGTTGACTTCTAAGGCCCTAGTTATTCGATCTGGTGAAGCAACGCCCTAGAGTGAAGCCCAGGTTGCCCGGAACGTGGAAATGACCATAAGTTTCATACTGGTTGGAATTATTCGTTTTATACGATGGAAATGCTGTTGTATTTATATTGTATTTTATGCCTCTGGCGTTGATTTCTAATGCCGTAGCTACTAGATGTGGTGGTGCAACGCCCTAGAGTGACGCCTAGGGTGCTCGGAACGTAGAAATGACCATTACTTTCACACTGGTTGCAATTATTCATCTTATACGATGGAAAAGCTGTTGTATTTATATTGTATTTTATGCCTCTGGCGTTGAATTCTAAGTCCCTAGCTATTCGATCTGGCAGAACAACGCCCTAGAGTGAAGCCTAGGTTGCCCGGAAAGTAGAAATGACGTTAACTTTCACACTGGTTGCAATTATCCGTTTTTTTCGATGGAAAAACTGTTCTATTTATTTTGCATTTTATGCTTCGGGCGTTGACTTCTAAGGCCCTAACTGATTAATCTGGTGGAGCAACGCCCTAGAGTGAAGCCTAGATTGCCCGGAACGTTGAAATGATCATAACTTTCACACTGGTTGCTATTAGTCGTGTTATACGATGGAAAAACTGTTATGTTTATATTGTATTTTATTCTTATGGCGTTGACTTCTTAGGCCCTAACTATTCCCTCTGGTGGATCAACGCCCTAGAGTGGAGCCTAGGTTGCCCGGAACGTAGAAATGACCATAACTTTCACACTGGATGCAATTATTCCTGTACTACGATGGAAAAACTGTTATATTTATATTGTATCTTATGCTTCTGGCGTTGACTTCTTAGGCCCTAACAATTCGATCTGGTCGAACAACGACCTAGAGTGAGGTCTTGGTTGCCCGCAACGTAGAACTGACCATAACTTTTACACTGGTAGCAAATATTCGTTTTATACAATGGAAAAACTGATCTATTTATTTTGTATTTTATGCTTCGGGCGTTGACTTCTAAGGCCCTAGCTGTTTGATCTGGTGGAGCAACGCCCTAGAGTGAAGCCTAGGTTGCCCGGAACGTAGAAATGACCATAACTTTCACACTGGTTGCTATTATTCGTTCTATACGATGGAAAAACTGTTATATTTATATTGTATCTTATGCTTCTGGCGTTGACTTCTTAGGCCCTAACAATTCGGTCTGGTGGAACAACGACCTAGAGTGAGGCCTAGGTAGCCCGGAACGTAGAAATGACCATAACTTCCATACTGGTAGCAATTAATCCTTTTATACGACGGAAAAACTGTTGTATTTTTATTGCATTTTATGCTTCCGGCGTTGACTTCTAAGGCACGAACTACTCAATCTGTTGAAGCAACGCCCTCGGGTGAAGCATAGGTTGCCCGGAAAGTAGAAATGACCATAACTTTCATACTGGTTGCAATTATTCGTTTTATACGATGGAAAAACTGTTGTATTTATATTGTATTTTATGCTTCTGGCGTTTACTTCTAAGGCCCTAGTTATTCGATCTAGTGGAGCAACGCCCTAGAGTGAAGCAAAGGTTGCCCGGAACGTGGAATTGACCATCACTTTCAAACTGGTTGCAATGAATCCTTTTATACGGTGGAAAAACTGTTGTATCTTTATTGCATTTTATGCTTCCGGCGTTGACTTCTAAGGCCCTAACTATTCAATCTGTTGGAGCAGCGCCCTAGGGCGAAGCCTAGGTTGCTCGGAAAGTAGAAATGACGTTAACTTTCATACTGGTTGCAATTACTTGTTTTATACGATTGAAAAGCTGTTGTATTTATATTGTATTTTATGCTTCTGGCGTTGACTCCTTATGCCCTAACTATTCCATCTGGTGGAACAACGCCCTATGGTGAAGCCTAGGTTGCCCGGAACGTAGAAATGACCATAACTTTCACACCGGTAGCAATTATTCGTTTTATACGATGGAAAAACTGTTCTATTTATTTTGTGTTTTATGCTTCGGGCGTTGACTTCTAAGGCCCTAACTACTCAATCTGTTGAAGCAACGCCCTAGGGTGAAGCCTAGGTTGCCCGGAAAGTAGAAATGACAATAACTTTCATACTGGTTGCAATTATTCGTTTTATACGATGGAAAAACTGTTGTATTTATATTGTATTTTATGCTTCTGGCGTTGACTTCTAAGGCCCTAGTTATTCGATCTGGTGGAGCAACGCCCTAGAGTGAAGCCTAGGTTGCCCGGAACGTGGAAATGACCATAAGTTTCATACTGGTTGGAATTATTCGTTTTATACGATGGAAATGCTGTTGTATTTATATTGTATTTTATGCCTCTGGCGTTGATTTCTAAGGCCGTAGCTATTAGATGTGGTGGAGCAACGCCCTAGAGTGACGCCTAGGGTGCTCGGAACGTAGAAATGACCATTACTTTCACACTGGTTGCAATTATTCATTTTATACGATGGAAAAGCTGTTGTATTTATATTGTATTTTATGCCTCTGGCGTTGACTTCTAAGGCCGTAGCTATTAGATGTGGTGGAGCAACGCCGTAGAGTGACGCCTAGGTTGCCCGGAACGTAGAAATGACCATTACTTTCACAATGTTTGCAACTACTCATTTTATACGACGGAATAACTGTTGTACTTATATCGTATTTTATCCTTCTGGCGTTGAATTCTAAGTCCCTAGCTATTCGATCTGGCAGGACAACGCCCTAGAGTGAAGCCTAGGTTATCTGGAACGTAGAAATGACCAGTACATTCACACTGCTTGCAGTTATTCCTGTAAAACGATGGAAAAACTGTTGCATCTTTATTGTATTTTATGCCTCTGGCGTTGACTTCTAAGGCCCTAACTATTCGATCTGGTGGAGCAACGCCCTAGGGTGAAGCCTAGGTTGCCCGGATCGTAGAAATGACGTTAACTTTCATACTGGTTGCAATTACTCGTTTTATACGATTGAAAAGCTGTTGTATTTATATTGTATTTTATGCTTCTGGCGTTGACTTCTTATGCCCTAACTATTCCATCTGGTGGAACAACGCCCTATGGTGAAGCCTAGATTGCCCGGAAAGTAGAAATGACCATAACTCTCGTACTGGTTTCAATTATTCGTTTCATACGATGGAAAAACTGTTGTATTTATATTGTATTTTATGCTTCTAGCGTTGACTTCTAAGGCCCTGGTTATTCGATCTGGTGGAGCAACGCCCTAGAGTGAAGCCTAAGTTGCCCGGAACGTAGAAAGTACCATCACTTTCAAACTGGTTGCAAATATTCCTGTTATATGATGGAAAAACTGCTGTATTTTTATTGCATCATATGCTTCGGGCATTGACTTCTAAGGCCCTAACTATTCAATCTGTTGGAGCAACGCCCTAGGGTGTAGCCTAGGTTGCCCGGAAAGTAGAAATGACCATAACTTTCATACTGCTTGCAATTATTCGTTTTATACGATGGAAAAACTGTTGTATTTATATTGTATTTTATACTTCGGGCGTTGACTTCTAAGGACCTAACTATGCAATCTGTTGGATCAACGCCCTAGAGTGAAGCCTAGGTTGCTCGGAATGTAGAAATGACCATAACATTCACACTGGTTGAAATTATTCGTTTTATACGATGGAAAAGCTGTTGTATTTATGTTGTATATTATGCTGCTGGCGTTCACTTCTTAGGCCCTAACTATTCGATCTGGTGGAACAACGCCCTGGGGTGAAGCCTAGGATGCCGGGAACGTAGAAATGACCATAACTTTCACACTGGTCGCTATTATTCGTTTTATACGATGGAGAAACTGTTATATTTATATTGTATTTTATGCTTCGGGCGTTGCCTTCTTAGGCCCTAGCTGTTCGATCTGGTGGAATAACGCCCTAGAGTTACGCCTAGGTTGCCCGGAACGTAGAAATGACCATTACTTTCACAATGTTTGCAACTACTCATTTTATACGATGGAATAACTGTTGTACTTATATTGTATTTTATCCTTCTGGCGTTGAATTCTAAGTCCCTAGCTATTCGATCTGATGGAGCAACGCCCTAGAGTGAAACCTAGGTTATTCGGAACGTAGAAATGACCAGTACATTCACACTGGTTGCAGTTATTCCTGTAAAACGATGGAAAAACTGTTGCATCTTTATTGTATTTTATGCTTCTGGCGTTGACTTCTAAGGCACGAACTACTCAATCTGTTGAAGCAACGCCCTCGGGTGAAGCCTAGGTTGCCCGGAAAGTAGAAATGACCATAACTTTCATACTGGTTGCAATTATTCGTTTTATACGATGGAAAAACTGTTGTATTTATATTGTATTTTATGCTTCTGGCGTTGACTTCTAAGGCCCTAGTTATTCGATCTAGTGGAGCAACGCCCTAGAGTGAAGCCTAGGTTGCCCGGAACGTGGAATTGACCATCACTTTCAAACTGGTTGCAATGAATCCTTTTATACGGTGGAAAAACTGTTGTATCTTTATTGCATTTTATGCTTCCGGCGTTAACTTCTAAGGCCCTAACTATTCAATCTGTTGGAGCAACGCCCTAGGGCGAAGCCTAGGTTGCTCAGAAAGTAGAAATGACGTTAACTTTCATACTGGTTGCAATTACTTGTTTTATACGATTGAAAAGCTGTTGTATTTATATTGTATTTTATGCTTCTGGCGTTGACTTCTTATGCCCTAACTATTCCATCTGGTGGAACAACGCCCTATGGTGAAGCCTAGGTTGCCCGGAACGTAGAAATGACCATAACTTTCACACCGGTAGCAATTATTCGTTTTATACGATGGAAAAACTGTTCTATTTATTTTGTATTTTATGCTTCGGGTGTTGACTTCTAAGGCCCTAACTACTCAATCTGTTGAAGCAACGCCCTAGGGTGAAGCCTAGGTTGCCCGGAAAGTAGAAATGACAATAACTTTCATACTGGTTGCAATTATTCGTTTTATACGATGGAAAAACTGTTGTATTTATATTGTATTTTATGCTTCTGGCGTTGACTTCTAAGGCCCTAGTTATTCGATCTGGTGAAGCAACGCCCTAGAGTGAAGCCTAGGTTGCCCGGAACGTGGAAATGACCATAAGTTTCATACTGGTTGGAATTATTCGTTTTATACGATGGAAATGCTGTTGTATTTATATTGTATTTTATGCCTCTGGCGTTGATTTCTAAGGCCGTAGCTACTAGATGTGGTGGAGCAACGCCCTAGAGTGACGCCTAGGGTGCTCGGAACGTAGAAATGACCATTACTTTCACACTGGTTGCAATTATTCATTTTATACGATGGAAAAGCTGTTGTATTTATATTGTATTTTATGCCTCTGGCGTTGACTTCTAAGGCCGTAGCTATTAGATGTGGTGGAGCAACGCCGTAGAGTGACGCCTAGGTTGCCCGGAACGTAGAAATGACCATTACTTTCACAATGTTTGCAACTACTCATTTTATACGATGGAATAACTGTTGTACTTATATCGTATTTTATCCTTCTGGCGTTGAATTCTAAGTCCCTAGCTATTCGATCTGGCAGAACAACGCCCTAGAGTGAAGCCTAGGTTATCCGGAACGTAGAAATGACCAGTACATTCACACTGCTTGCAGTTATTCCTGTAAAACGATGGAAAAACTGTTGCATCTTTATTGTATTTTATGCTCCTGGCGTTGACTTCTAAGGCACGAACTACTCAATCTGTTGAAGCAACGCCCTCGGGTGAAGCCTAGGTTGCCCGGAAAGTAGAAATGACCATAACTTTCATACTGGTTGCAATTATTCGTTTTATACGATGGAAAAACTGTTGTATTTATATTGTATTTTATGCTTCTGGCGTTTACTTCTAAGGCCCTAGTTATTCGATCTAGTGGAGCAACGCCCTAGAGTGAAGCAAAGGTTGCCCGGAACGTGGAATTGACCATCACTTTCAAACTGGTTGCAATGAATCCTTTTATACGGTGGAAAAACTGTTGTATCTTTATTGCATTTTATGCTTCCGGCGTTGACTTCTAAGGCCCTAACTATTCAATCTGTTGGAGCAGCGCCCTAGGGCGAAGCCTAGGTTGCTCGGAAAGTAGAAATGACGTTAACTTTCATACTGGTTGCAATTACTTGTTTTATACGATTGAAAAGCTGTTGTATTTATATTGTATTTTATGCTTCTGGCGTTGACTCCTTATGCCCTAACTATTCCATCTGGTGGAACAACGCCCTATGGTGAAGCCTAGGTTGCCCGGAACGTAGAAATGACCATAACTTTCACACCGGTAGCAATTATTCGTTTTATACGATGGAAAAACTGTTCTATCTATTTTGTATTTTATGCTTCGGGCGTTGACTTCTAAGGCCCTAACTACTCAATCTGTTGAAGCAACGCCCTCGGGTGAAGCCTAGGTTGCCCGGAAAGTAGAAATGACCATAACTTTCATACTGGTTGCAATTATTCGTTTTATACGATGGAAAAACTGTTCTATCAATTTTGTATTTTATGCTTCGGGCGTTGACTTCTAAGGCCCTAACTACTCAATCTGTTGAAGCAACGCCCTCGGGTGAAGCCTAGGTTGCCCGGAAAGTAGAAATGACCATAACTTTCATACTGGTTGCAATTATTCGTTTTATACGATGGAAAAACTGTTGTATTTATATTGTATTTTATGCTTCTGGCGTTGACTTCTAAGGCCCTAGTTATTCGATCTAGTGGACCAACGCCCTAGAGTGAAGCCTAGGTTGCCCGGAACGTGGAATTGACCATCACTTTCAAACTGGTTGCAATTAATCCTTTTATACGGTGGAAAAACTGTTGTATCTTTATTGCATTTTATGCTTCCGGCGTTGACTTCTAAGGCCCTAACTATTCAATCTGTTGGAGCAACGCCCTAGGGCGAAGCCTAGGTTGCTCGGAAAGTAGAAATGACGTTAACTTTCATACTGGTTGCAATTACTTGTTTTATACGATTGAAAAGCTGTTGTATTTATATTGTATTTTATGCTTCTGGCGTTGACTTCTTATGCCCTAACTATTCCATCTGGTGGAACAACGCCCTATGGTGAAGCCTAGGTTGCCCGGAACGTAGAAATGACCATAACTTTCACACCGGTAGCAATTATTCGTTTTATACGATGGAAAAACTGTTCTATTTATTTTGTATTTTATGCTTCGGGCGTTGACTTCTAAGGCCCTAACTACTCAATCTGTTGAAGCAATGCCCTAGGGTGAAGCCTAGGTTGCCCGGAAAGTAGAAATGACAATAACTTTCATACTGGTTGCAATTATTCGTTTTATACGATGGAAAAACTGTTGTATTTATATTGTATTTTATGCTTCTGGCGTTGACTTCTAAGGCCCTAGTTATTCGATCTGGTGAAGCAACGCCCTAGAGTGAAGCCTAGGTTGCCCGGAACGTGGAAATGAAAATAAATTTCATACTGGTTGGAATTATTCGTTTTATACGATGGAAATGCTGTTGTATTTATATTGTATTTTATGCCTCTGGCGTTGATTTCTAAGGCCGTAGCTACTAGATGTGGTGGAGCAACGCCCTAGAGTGACGCCTAGGGTGCTCGGAACGTAGAAATGACCATTACTTTCACACTGGTTGCAATTATTCATTTTATACGATGGAAAAGCTGTTGTATTTATATTGTATTTTATGCCTCTGGCGTTGACTTCTAAGGCCGTAGCTATTAGATGTGGTGGAGCAACGCCGTAGAGTGACGCCTAGGTTGCCCGGAACGTAGAAATGACCATTACTTTCACAATGTTTGCAACTACTCATTTTATACGATGGAATAACTGTTGTACTTATATCGTATTTTATCCTTCTGGCGTTGAATTCTAAGTCCCTAGCTATTCGATCTGGCAGAACAACGCCCTAGAGTGAAGCCTAGGTTATCCGGAACGTAGAAATGACCAGTACATTCACACTGCTTGCAGTTATTCCTGTAAAACGATGGAAAAACTGTTGCATCTTTATTGTATTTTATGCTCCTGGCGTTGACTTCTAAGGCCCTAGTTATTCGATCTAGTGGACCAACGCCCTAGAGTGAAGCCTAGGTTGCCCGGAACGTGGAATTGACCATCACTTTCAAACTGGTTGCAATTAATCCTTTTATACGGTGGAAAAACTGTTGTATCTTTATTGCATTTTATGCTTCCGGCGTTGACTTCTAAGGCCCTAACTATTCAATCTGTTGGAGCAACGCCCTAGGGCGAAGCCTAGGTTGCTCGGAAAGTAGAAATGACGTTAACTTTCATACTGGTTGCAATTACTTGTTTTATACGATTGAAAAGCTGTTGTATTTATATTGTATTTTATGCTTCTGGCGTTGACTTCTTATGCCCTAACTATTCCATCTGGTGGAACAACGCCCTATGGTGAAGCCTAGGTTGCCCGGAACGTAGAAATGACCATAACTTTCACACCGGTAGCAATTATTCGTTTTATACGATGGAAAAACTGTTCTATTTATTTTGTATTTTATGCTTCGGGCGTTGACTTCTAAGGCCCTAACTACTCAATCTGTTGAAGCAATGCCCTAGGGTGAAGCCTAGGTTGCCCGGAAAGTAGAAATGACAATAACTTTCATACTGGTTGCAATTATTCGTTTTATACGATGGAAAAACTGTTGTATTTATATTGTATTTTATGCTTCTGGCGTTGACTTCTAAGGCCCTAGTTATTCGATCTGGTGAAGCAACGCCCTAGAGTGAAGCCTAGGTTGCCCGGAACGTGGAAATGAAAATAAATTTCATACTGGTTGGAATTATTCGTTTTATACGATGGAAATGCTGTTGTATTTAGATTGTATTTTATGCCTCTGGCGTTGATTTCTAAGGCCGTAGCTACTAGATGTGGTGGAGCAACGCCCTAGAGTGACGCCTAGGGTGCTCGGAACGTAGAAATGACCATTACTTTCACACTGGTTGCAATTATTCATTTTATACGATGGAAAAGCTGTTGTATTTATATTGTATTTTATGCCTCTGGCGTTGACTTCTAAGGCCGTAGCTATTAGATGTGGTGGAGCAACGCCGTAGAGTGACGCCTAGGTTGCCCGGAACGTAGAAATGACTATTACTTTCACAATGTTTGCAACTACTCATTTTATACGATGGAATAACTGTTGTACTTATATCGTATTTTATCCTTCTGGCGTTGAATTCTAAGTCCCTAGCTATTCGATCTGGCAGAACTACGCCCTAGAGTGAAGCCTAGGTTATCCGGAACGTAGAAATGACCAGTACATTCACACTGCTTGCAGTTATTCCTGTAAAACGATGGAAAAACTGTTGCACCTTTATTGTATTTTATGCTTCAGGCGTTGACTTCTGAGGCCGTAGCTATTCGATGTGGTGGAAGAGCGCCATAGAATGAAGCCTAGGTTGCCCTGAACGTAGAAATGACCATAACTTTCATACTGGTGGCAATTATTCGTTTTATATGATGGAAAAACTGTTGTATTTATATTGTATTTTATGCTGCTGGCGTTCAATTCTTAGGCCCTAGCTATTCGATCTGGTGGCACAACGCCCTGGGGTGAAGCCTAGGTTGCCCGGAACGTAGAAATGGAAATAACTTTCACACCGGTAGCAATTATTCGTTTTACACGATGGAAAAACTGTTCTATTTATTTTGTATCTTATGCTTCTGGCGTTGACTTCTAAGGCACTAACTATTCGATCTGGCGGAGCAACGCCCTAGAGTGAAGCCTAAGTTGCCCGGAACGTAGAAAGAACCATCACTTTCAAACTGGTTGCAAATATTCCTGTTATATGATGGAAAAACTGTTGGATTTTTATTGCAATTTATGCTTCCGGCGTTGACTTCTAAGGCCCTAACTATTCAATCTGTTGGAGCAACGCCCTAGGGTGAAGCCTAGGTTGCCTGGAACGTAGAAATGACGTTAACTTTCATACTCGTTGCAATTACTCGTTTTATACGATGGAAAAACTGTTGTATTTATATTGTATTTTATGCTTCTAGCGTTGACTTCTAAGGCCCTGGTTATTCGATCTGGTGGAGCAACGCCCTAGAGTGAAGCCTAAGTTGCCCGGAACGTAGAAAGTACCATCACTTTCAAACTGGTTGCAAATATTCCTGTTATATGATGGAAAAACTGCTGTATTTTTATTGCATCATATGCTTCGGGCATTGACTTCTAAGGCCCTAACTATTCAATCTGTTGGAGCAACGCCCTAGGGTGTAGCCTAGGTTGCCCGGAAAGTAGAAATGACCATAACTTTCATACTGCTTGCAATTATTCGTTTTATACGATGGAAAAACTGTTGTATTTATATTGTATTTTATACTTCGGGCGTTGACTTCTAAGGCCCTAACTATGCAATCTGTTGGATCAACGCCCTAGAGTGAAGCCTAGGTTGCTCGGAATGTAGAAATGACCATAACATTCACACTGGTTGAAATTATTCGTTTTATACGATGGAAAAGCTGTTGTATTTATGTTGTATATTATGCTGCTGGCGTTCACTTCTTAGGCCCTAACTATTCGATCTGGTGGAACAACGCCCTGGGGTGAAGCCTAGGATGCCGGGAACGTAGAAATGACCATAACTTTCACACTGGTCGCTATTATTCGTTTTATACGATGGAGAAACTGTTATATTTATATTGTATTTTATGCTTCGGGCGTTGCCTTCTTAGGCCCTAGCTGTTCGATCTGGTGGAATAACGCCCTAGAGTTACGCCTAGGTTGCCCGGAACGTAGAAATGACCTTTACTTTCACAATGTTTGCAACTACTCATTTTATACGATGGAATAACTGTTGTACTTATATTGTATTTTATCCTTCTGGCGTTGAATTCTAAGTCCCTAGCTATTCGATCTGATGGAGCAACGCCCTAGAGTGAAACCTAGGTTATTCGGAACGTAGAAATGACCAGTACATTCACACTGGTTGCAGTTATTCCTGTAAAACGATGGAAAAACTGTTGCATCTTTATTGTATTTTATGCTTCTGGCGTTGACTTCTAAGGCACGAACTATCCGATCTGGAGGAGCAACGCCCTAAGGTGAAGCCTAGGTTGGCCGGAATGTAGAAATGTCCATAACTTTCACACTGGTTGCAATTATTCGTTTTATACGATTGACAAGCTGTTGTATTTATATTGTATTTTATGCTTCTGGCGTTGACTTCTTAGGCCCTAACTATTCCCTCTGGTGGATCAGCGCCCTAGAGTGAAACCTACGTTGCCCGGAACGTAGAAATGACCATTACTTTCACACTGGTTGCAATTATTCCTGTTATACGATGGAAAAACTGTTGTATTTTAATTGTATTTTATGCTTTTAGCGATGAATTCTAAGTCCCTAGCTATTCGATCTGGTGGAGCAACGCACTGGAGTGACGCCTAGGTTGCTCGGAACGTAGAAATGACCATTACTTTCACACTGGTTGCAATTATTCGTTTTATACGATGGAAAAGCTGTTGTATTTATATCGTATTTTATGCTTCTGGCGTTGACTTCTTAGGACCTAACTATTCGATCTGGTGGAGCAACGCCCTGGAGTGAAGTCTATGTTGCCCGGAACGTAGAAATGACCATTACTTTCACACTGGTTGCAATTATTCCTGTTATACGATGGAAAAACTGTTGTATTTTTATTGCACTTTATGCTACGGGCATTCACTTTTAAGGCCCTAACTATTCAATCTGTTGGGGCAACGCCCTAGGGTGAAGCCTAGGTTGCCCGGAAAGTAGAAACGACGTTAAGTTTAACACTGGTTGCAATTATCCGTTTTATTCGATGGAAAAGCTCTTCTATTTATTTTGCATTTTATGCTTCGGGCGTTGACTTCTAAGGCCCTAACTGATTAATCTGTTGGAGCAACGCCCTAGAGTGAAGCCTAGATTGCCCGGAACGTTGAAATGATCATATCTTTCACACTGGTTGCTATTAGTCGTGTTATACGATGGAAAAACTGTTATGTTTACATTGTATTTTATTCTTATGGCGTTGACTTCTTAGGCCCTAACTATTCGATCTGGTGGAGCAACGCCCTAGGGTGAAGCCTAGGTTGCCCGGAACGTAGAATTGGCCATCACTTTGAAACTGGTTGCAATTATTCCTGATATATGATGGAAACGCTGTTGTATTTTTTTTGCATTTTATGGTTCGTGCGTTGACTTCTAAGGCCCTAACTATTCAATCTGTTGGAGCAACGCCCTAAGGTGAAGCCTAGGTTGCCCGGAAAGTAGAAATTACCATAACTTTCATACTGGTTGCAATTATTCGTTTTATACGATGGAAAAGCTGTTGTATTTATATTGCATTTTATGCTTCTGGCGTTCCCTTCTTAGGCCCTAACTATTCGATCTGGTGGAGCAACGCCCTAGGGTGAAGCCTAGGTTGCCCGGAACGTAGAATTGGCCATCACTTTGAAACTGGTTGCAATTATTCCTGATATATGATGGAAACACTGGTGTATTTTTTTTGCATTTTATGGTTCGGGAGTTGACTTCTAAGGCCCTAACTATTCAATCCGTTGGAGCAACGCCCTAGAGTGAAACCTAGGTTATTCGGAACGTAGAAATGACCAGTACATTCACACTGGTTGCAGTTATTCCTGTAAAACGATGGAAAAACTGTTGCATCTTTATTGTATTTTATGCTTCTGGCGTTGACTTCTAAGGCACGAACTATTCGATCTGGAGGAGCAACGCCCTAAGGTGAAGCCTAGGTTGGCCGGAATGTAGAAATGTCCATAACTTTCACACTGGTTGCAATTATTCGTTTTATACGATTGACAAGCTGTTGTATTTATATTGTATTTTATGCTTCTGGCGTTGACTTCTTAGGCCCTAACTATTCCCTCTGGTGGATCAGCGCCCTAGAGTGAAACCTACGTTGCCCGGAACGTAGAAATGACCATTACTTTCACACTGGTTGCAATTATTCCTGTCATACGATGGAAAAACTGTTGTATTTTAATTGTATTTTATGCTTTTAGCGATGAATTCTAAGTCCCTAGCTATTCGATCTGGTGGAGCAACGCACTGGAGTGACGCCTAGGTTGCTCGGAACGTAGAAATGACCATTACTTTCACACTGGTTGCAATTATTCGTTTTATACGATGGAAAAGCTGTTGTATTTATATCGTATTTTATGCTTCTGGCGTTGACTTCTTAGGACCTAACTATTCGATCTGGTGGAGCAACGCCCTGGAGTGAAGCCTATGTTGCCCGGAACGTAGAAATGACCATTACTTTCACACTGGTTGCAATTATTCCTGTTATACGATGGAAAAACTGTTGTATTTTTATTGCACTTTATGCTACGGGCATTCACTTTTAAGGCCCTAACTATTCAATCTGTTGGGGCAACGCCCTAGGGTGAAGCCTAGGTTGCCCGGAAAGTAGAAACGACGTTAAGTTTAACACTGGTTGCAATTATCCGTTTTATTCGATGGAAAAACTCTTCTATTTATTTTGCATTTTATGCTTCGGGCGTTGACTTCTAAGGCCCTAACTGATTAATCTGTTGGAGCAACGCCCTAGAGTGAAGCCTAGATTGCCCGGAACGTTGAAATGATCATATCTTTCACACTGGTTGCTATTAGTCGTGTTATACGATGGAAAAACTGTTATGTTTACATTGTATTTTATTCTTATGGCGTTGACTTCTTAGGCCCTAACTATTCGATCTGGTGGAGCAACGCCCTAGGGTGAAGCCTAGGTTGCCCGGAACGTAGAATTGGCCATCACTTTGAAACTGGTTGCAATTATTCCTGATATATGATGGAAACGCTGTTGTATTTTTTTTGCATTTTATGGTTCGTGCGTTGACTTCTGAGGCCCTAACTATTCAATCTGTTGGAGCAACGCCCTAAGGTGAAGCCTAGGTTGCCCGGAAAGTAGAAATTACCATAACTTTCATACTGGTTGCAATTATTCGTTTTATACGATGGAAAAGCTGTTGTATTTATATTGCATTTTATGCTTCTGGCGTTCCCTTCTTAGGCCCTAACTATTCGATCTGGTGGAGCAACGCCCTAGGGTGAAGCCTAGGTTGCCCGGAACGTAGAATTGGCCATCACTTTGAAACTGGTTGCAATTATTCCTGATATATGATGGAAACACTGTTGTATTTTTTTTGCATTTTATGGTTCGGGAGTTGACTTCTAAGGCCCTAACTATTCAATTCGTTGGAGCAACGCCCTAGGGTGAAGCCTAGATTCCTCGGAAAGTAGAAATGACCATAAGTTTCATACTGGTTGCAATTATTCGTTTTATACGATAGAAAAGCTGTTGTATTTATATCGTACTTTATGCTTCTGGCGTTGACTTCTTAGGCCGTAACTATTCGATCTGGTGGAGCAACGCCCTAGGGCGAAGCTTAGGTTGCCCGGAACGTAGAATTGGCCAACACTTTCAAACTGGTTGCAATTATTCCTGTTATATGATGGATACACTGTTGTATTTTTATTGCATTTTATGCTTCGGGCGTTGACTTCTAAGGCCCTACTATTCAATCTGTTGGAGCAACGCCCTAGGGTGAAGCCTAGCTTGCTCGGAAAGTAGAAATGACCATAAGTTTCATACTGGTTGCAATTATTCGTTTTATACGATGGAAAAGCTGTTGTATTTATATCGTATTTTATGCTTCTGGCGTTGACTTCTTAGGCAGTATCTATTCGATCTGGTGGAGCAACGCCCTAGAGTGAAGCCTAGGTTGCTCGGAACGTAGAATTGGACATCACTCTCAAACTGGTTGCAAATATTCCTGTTATATGATGGAAAAACTGTTGGATTTTTGTTGCATTTTATGCTTCCGGCGTTGACTTCTAAGGCCCTAACTATTCAATCTGTTGGAGCAACGCCCTAGGGTGAAGCCTAGGTTGCCTGGAACGTAGAAATGACGTTAACTTTAATACTGGTTGCAATTACTCGTTTTATACGATTGAAAAGCTGTTGTATTTATATTGTATTTTATGCTTCTGGCGTTGACTTCTTATGCCCTAACTATTCCATATGGTGGAACAACGCCCTATGGTGAAGCCTAGGTTGCCCGGAACGTAGAAATGACCATAACTTTCACACCGGTAGCAATTATTCGTTTTATACGATGGAAAAACTGTTCTATTTATTTTGTATTTTATGCTTCGGGCGTTGACTTCTAAGGCCCTAACTACTCAATCTGTTGAAGCAACGCCCTAGGGTGAAGCCTAGGTTGCCCGGAAAGTAGAAATGACCATCACTTTCACACTGGTTGCAATTATTCGTTTTATACGATGGAAAAACTGTTGTATTTATATTGTATTTTATGCTTCTGGCGTTGACTTCTAAGGCCCTAACTATTCGATCTGGTGGAGCAACGCCCTAGAGTGAAGCCTAGGTTGCCCGGAACGTAGAAATGACCATAACCTTCACACTGGTTGCAATTATTCGTTTTATACGATGGAAAAACTGTTGTATTTATATTGTATTTTATGCTTCTGGCGTTCACTTCTTAGGCCTTAACTATTCGAACTGGTGGAACAACGCATTAGGGTGAAGGCTAGGTTTCCCGGAACGTAGAAATGGCCATAACTTTCACACTGGTAGCAATTATTCGATTTATACAATGGAAAAACTGTTCTATTTATTTTTTCTTTTATGTTTCGCGCGTTGACTTCGAAGGCCCTAACTATTCGATCTAGTGGAGCAACGCCCTAGGGTGAAGCCTAGGTTGCCTGGAAAGTAGAAATGTCCATAACTTTCATACAGGTTGCAATTATTCGTTTTATACGATGGAAGAACTGTTGTATTTATACTGTATTTTATGCTTCTGACATTGACTTCTAAGGCACTAACTATTCGATCTGGTGGAGCTACGCCCTAGAGTGAAACCTAGGTTGCCCGGAACGTAGAAATGACCATAACTTTCACACTGGTTGCAATTATTCATTTTATACGATGGAAAAGCTGTTGCATTTATATTGTATTTTATGCTTCTGGCGTTGACTTCTTAGGCCCTAACTATTCGATCTGGTGGAGCAACGCCTTAGAGTGAAGCCATGGTTTCCCGGAACGTAGAAATGACCATCACTTTCACACTGGTTGCAATTATTCCTGTTATACGATGGAAACACCGTTGTATTTTTTTGCATTTTATGCTTCGGGCGTTGACTTCTAAGGCCCTAACTATTCAGTCTGTTGGAGCAACGCCCTAGTGTGAAGCCTAGGTTGCCCGGAACGTAGAAATGACCATAACTTTCATACTGGTTGCAATTATTCGTTTTATACGATGGAAAAACTGTTGTATTTATATTGTATTTTAAGCTTCTGACGTTGACTTCTAAGGCACCAACTATTCGATCTGGTGGAGCAACGCCCTAGGGTGAAGATTAGGTTGCCCGGAACGTAGAAATGACCATCACTTTCACACTGGTTGCAATTATTCCTGTTATACGATGGAAAAACTGTTGTATTTTTTTGCATTTTATGCTTCTGGTATTGACATATTAGGCCCTAACTATTCAATTTGATGGAGCAACGCCCTAGAGTGAAGCCTAGGTTGCCCGGAACGTAGAAATGACCATCACTTTCAAACTGGTTACAATTATTCCTGTCATACGATGGAAAAACTGTTGTATTTTTATTGCATTTTATGCTTCGTGCGTTGACTTCTAAGGCCCTAACTATTCCATCTGTTGGAGCAACGCCCTAGGGTGAAGCCTAGGTTGCCCGGAAAGTAGAAATGACCAGAACTTTGAAACTGGTTACAATTATTCCTGTTATACGATGCAAAAACTGTTGTATTTAAATTGTATTTTATGCTTCTGGCGTTAACTTCTAAGGCACTAAGTATTCGATATGGTGGAGCAACGCCCTAGAGTGAAGCCTAGGTTGCCCGGAACGTAGAAATGACCATCACTTTCACACTGGTTGCAATTATTCCTGTTATACGATGGAAAAACTGTTGCATTTTTTTGCATTTTATGCTTCGGGCGTTGACTTCTAAGGCCCTAACTATTCAGTCTGTTGGAGCATCGCCCTAGGGTGAAGCCTAGGTTGCCCGGAAAGTAGAAATGTCCATAACTTTCATACTGGTTGCAATTATTCGTTTTATACGATGGAAAAACTGTTGTATTTATATTGTATTTTAAGCTTCTGACGTTGACTTCTAAGGCACCAACTATTCGATCTGGTGGAGCAACGCCCTAGAGTGAAGCCTAGGTTGCCCGGAACGTAGAAATGACCATCACTTTCACACTGGTTGCAATTATTCCTGTTATACGATGGAAACACCGTTGTATTTTTTTGCATTTTATGCTTCGGGCGTTGACTTCTAAGGCCCTAACTATTCAGTCTGTTGGAGCAACGCCCTAGTGTGAAGCCTAGGTTGCCCGGAACGTAGAAATGACCATAACTTTCACACTGGTTGCAATTATTCGTTTTATACGATGGAAAAACTGTTGTATTTATACTGTATTTTATGCTTCTGACGTTGACTTCTAAGGCACAAACTATTCGATCTGGTGGAGCAACGCCCTAGAGTGAAGCCTAGGTTGCCCGGAACGTAGAAATGACCATCACTTTCACACTGGTTGCAATTATTCCTGTTATACGATGGAAAAACTGTTGTATTTTTTTGCATTTTATGCTTCGGGCATTGACTTCTAAGGCCCTAACTATTCAGTCTGTTGGAGCAACGCCCTAGGGTGAAGCCTAGGTTGCCCGGAAAGCAGAAATGTCCATAACTTTGATACTGGTTGCAATTATTCGTTTTATACGATGGAAAAACTGTTGTATTTATATTGTATTTTAAGCTTCTGACGTTGACTTCTAAGGCACCAACTATTCGATCTGGTGGAGCAACGCCCTAGGGTGAAGAATAGGTTGCCCGGAACGTAGAAATGACCATCACTTTCACACTGGTTGCAATTATTCCTGTTATACGATGGAAAAACTGTTGTATTTTTTTGCATTTTATGCTTCTGGTGTTGACATCTTAGGCCCTAACTATTCAATCTGATGGAGCAACGCCCTAGAGTGAAGCCTAGGTTGCCCGGAACGTAGAAATGACCATCACTTTCAAACTGGTTACAATTATTCCTGTCATACGATGGAAAAACTGTTGTATTTTTATTGCATTTTATGCTTCGTGCGTTGACTTCTAAGGCCCTAACTATTCCATCTGTTGGAGCAACGCCCTAGGGTGAAGCCTAGGTTGCCCGGAAAGTAGAAATGACCAGAACTTTGAAACTGGTTACAATTATTCCTGTTATACGATGCAAAAACTGTTGTATTTAAATTGTATTTTATGCTTCTGGCGTTAACTTCTAAGGCACTAAGTATTCGATATGGTGGAGCAACGCCCTAGAGTGAAGCCTAGGTTGCCCGGAACGTAGAAATGACCATCACTTTCACACTGGTTGCAATTATTCCTGTTATACGATGGAAAAACTGTTGCATTTTTTTGCATTTTATGCTTCGGGCGTTGACTTCTAAGGCCCTAACTATTCAGTCTGTTGGAGCATCGCCCTAGGGTGAAGCCTAGGTTGCCCGGAAAGTAGAAATGTCCATAACTTTCATACTGGTTGCAATTATTCGTTTTATACGATGGAAAAACTGTTGTATTTATATTGTATTTTAAGCTTCTGACGTTGACTTCTAAGGCACCAACTATTCGATCTGGTGGAGCAACGCCCTAGAGTGAAGCCTAGGTTGCCCGGAACGTAGAAATGACCATCACTTTCACACTGGTTGCAATTATTCCTGTTATACGATGGAAAAACTGTTGTATTTTTTTGCATTTTATGCTTCGGGCGTTGACTTCTAAGGCCCTAACTATTCAGTCTGTTGGAGCAACGCCCTAGGGTGATGCCTAAGTTGCCCGGAAAGTAGAAATGTCCATAACTTTCATACTGGTTGCAATTATTCGTTTTATACGATGGAAAAACTGTTGTATTTATATTGTATTTTAAGCTTCTGACGTTGACTTCTAAGGCACCAACTATTCGATCTGGTGGAGCAACGCCCTAGAGTGAAGCCTAGGTTGCCCGGAACGTAGAAATGACCATAACCTTCACACTGGTTGCAATTATTCGTTTTATACGATGGAAAAACTGTTGTATTTATATTGTATTTTATGCTTCTGGCGTTCACTTCTTAGGCCTTAACTATTCGAACTGGTGGAACAACGCATTAGGGTGAAGGCTAGGCTTCCCGGAACGTAGAAATGGCCATAACTTTCACACTGGTAGCAATTATTCGATTTATACAATGGAAAAGCTGTTCTATTTATTTTGTGTTTTATGTTTCGCGCGTTGACTTCGAAGGCCCTAACTATTCGATCTAGTGGAGCAACGCCCTAGGGTGAAGCCTAGGTTGCCTGGAAAGTAGAAATGTCCATAACTTTCATACAGGTTGCAATTATTCGTTTTATACGATGGAAGAACTGTTGTATTTATACTGTATTTTATGCTTCTGACATTGACTTCTAAGGCACTAACTATTCGATCTGGTGGAGCTACGCCCTAGAGTGAAACCTAGGTTGCCCGGAACGTAGAAATGACCGTTACTTTCACACTCTTTGCAATTATTCATTTTATACGATGGAAAAGCTGTTGCATTTATATTGTATTTTATGCTTCTGGCGTTGACTTCTTAGGCCCTAACTATTCGATCTGGTGGAGCAACGCCTTAGAGTGAAGCCTTGGTTTCCCGGAACGTAGAAATGACCATCACTTTCACACTGGTTGCAATTATTCCTGTTATACGATGGAAACACCGTTGTATTTTTTTGCATTTTATGCTTCGGGCGTTGACTTCTAAGGCCCTAACTATTCAGTCTGTTGGAGCAACGCCCTAGTGTGAAGCCTAGGTTGCCCGGAACGTAGTAATGACCATAACTTTCACACTGGTTGCAATTATTCGTTTTATACGATGGAAGAACTGTTGTATTTATACTGTATTTTATGCTTCTGACGTTGACTTCTAAGGCACAAACTATTCGATCTGGTGGAACAACGCCCTAGAGTGAAGCCTAGGTTGCCCGGAACGTAGAAATGACCATCACTTTCACACTGGTTGCAATTATTCCTGTTATACGATGGAAAAACTGTTGTATTTTTTTGCATTTTATGCTTCGGGCATTGACTTCTAAGGCCCTAACTATTCAGTCTGTTGGAGCAACGCCCTAGGGTGAAGCCTAGGTTGCCCGGAAAGCAGAAATGTCCATAACTTTCATACTGGTTGCAATTATTCGTTTTATACGATGGAAAAACTGTTGTATTTACATTGTATTTTAAGCTTCTGACGTTGACTTCTAAGGCACCAACTATTCGATCTGGTGGAGCAACGCCCTAGAGTGAAGCCTATGTTGCCCGGAACGTAGAAATGACCATAACCTTCACACTGGTTGCAATTATTCGTTTTATACGATGGAAAAACTGTTGTATTTATATTGTATTTTATGCTTCTGGCGTTGACTTCTAAGGCACTAACTATTCGATCTGGTGGAGCAACGCCCTAGGGTGAAGAATAGGTTGCCCGGAACGTAGAAATGACCATCACTTTCACACTGGTTGCAATTATTCCTGTTATACGATGGAAAAACTGTTGTATTTTTTTGCATTTTATGCTTCTGGTGTTGACATCTTAGGCCCTAACTATTCAATCTGATGGAGCAACGCCCTAGAGTGAAGCCTAGGTTGCCAGGAACGTAGAAATGACCATCACTTTCAAACTGGTTACAATTATTCCTGTCATACGATGGAAAAACTGTTGTATTTTTATTGCATTTTATGCTTCGTGCGTTGACTTCTAAGGCCCTAACTATTCCATCTGTTGGAGCAACGCCCTAGGGTGAAGCCTAGGTTGCCCGGAAAGTAGAAATGACCAGAACTTTGAAACTGGTTGCAATTATTCCTGTTATACGATGCAAAAACTGTTGTATTTAAATTGTATTTTATGCTTCTGGCGTTAACTTCTAAGGCACTAAGTATTCGATATGGTGGAGCAACGCCCTAGAGTGAAGCCTAGGGTGCCCGGAACGTAGAAATGACCATCACATTCAAACTGGTTACAATTACTCCTGTTATATGATGGAAAAACTGTTGTATTTTTATTGCATTTTATGCTTCGGGCGTTGACTTCTAAGGCACTAACTATTCAATCTGCTGGAGCAACGCCCTAGGGTGAATCCTAGGGTGCCCGGAATGTAGAAATGGCCATAACTTTCATACTGGTTGCAATTATTCCTGTTATACGATGCAAAAACTGTTGTATTTAAATTGTATTTTATGCTTCTGGCGTTAACTTCTAAGGCACTAAGTATTCGATATGGTGGAGCAACGCCCTAGAGTGAAGCCTAGGGTGCCCGGAACGTAGAAATGACCATCACATTCAAACTGGTTACAATTACTCCTGTTATATGATGGAAAAACTGTTGTATTTTTATTGCATTTTATGCTTCGGGCGTTGACTTCTAAGGCACTAACTATTCAATCTGCTGGAGCAACGCCCTAGGGTGAATCCTAGGGTGCCCGGAATGTAGAAATGGCCATAACTTTCATACTGGTTGCAATTATCCGGTTTATACGATGGAAAAACTGTTGTATTTATATTGTATTTTATGCTTCTGTCGTTCACTTCTTAGGCCTTAACTATTCGATCTGGTGGAACAACGCACTAGGGTGAAGCCTAGGTTGCCCGGAAAGTAGAAATGACCATAACTTTCACACTGGTTGCAATTATTCCTGTTATACGATGGAAAAACTGTTGTATTTTTTTGCATTTTATGCTTCTGGTGTTGACTTCTTAGGCCCTAACTATTCAATCTGATGGAGCAACGCCCTAGAGTGAAGCCTAGGTTGCCCGGAACGTAGAAATGACCATCACTTTCAAACTGGTTACAATTATTCCTGTCATACGATGGAAAAACTGTTGTATTTTTATTGCATTTTATGCTTCGTGCGTTGACTTCTAAGGCCCTAACTATTCCATCTGTTGGAGCAACGCCCTAGGGTGAAGCCTAGGTTGCCCGGAAAGTAGAAATGTCTATATCTTTCATACTGGTTGCAGTTATTCGTTTTATACGATGGAAAAACTGTTGTATTTATACTGTATTTTATGCTTCTGACATTGACTTCTAACGCACTAACTATTCGATCTGGTGGAGCAACGCCCTAGAGTGAAACCTAGGTTGCCCGGAACGTAGAAATGACAATTACTTTCACACTCTTTGCAATTATTCATTTTATACGATGGAAAAGCTCTTGCATTTATATTGTATTTTATGCTTCTGGCGTTGACTTCTTGGGCCCTAACTATTCGATCTGGTGGAGCAACGCCCTAGAGTGAAGCCTAGGTTGCCCGGAACGTAGAAATGACCATCACTTTCACACTGGTTGCAATTATTCCTGTTATACGATGGAAAAACTGTTGTATTTTTTTGCATTTTATGCTTCGGGCGTTGACTTCTAAGGCCCTAACTATTCAGTCTGTTGGAGCAACGCCCTAGGGTGATGCCTAAGTTGCCCGGAAAGTAGAAATGTCCATAACTTTCATACTGGTTGCAATTATTCGTTTTATACGATGGAAAAACTGTTGTATTTATATTGTATTTTAAGCTTCTGACGTTGACTTCTAAGGCACCAACTATTCGATCTGGTGGAGCAACGCCCTAGGGTGAAGAATAGGTTGCCCGGACCGTAGAAATGACCATCACTTTCACACTGGTTGCAATTATTCCTGTTATACGATGGAAAAACTGTTGTATTTTTTTGCATTTTATGCTTCTGGTGTTGACATCTTAGGCCCTAACTATTCAATCTGATGGAGCAACGCCCTAGAGTGAAGCCTAGGTTGCCCGGAACGTAGAAATGACCATCACTTTCAAACTGGTTACAATTATTCCTGTCATACGATGGAAAAACTGTTGTATTTTTATTGCATTTTATGCTTCGTGCGTTGACTTCTAAGGCCCTAACTATTCCATCTGTTGGAGCAACGCCCTAGGGTGAAGCCTAGGTTGCCCGGAAAGTAGAAATGACCAGAACTTTGAAACTGGTTACAATTATTCCTGTTATACGATGCAAAAACTGTTGTATTTAAATTGTATTTTATGCTTCTGGCGTTAACTTCTAAGGCACTAAGTATTCGATATGGTGGAGCAACGCCCTAGAGTGAAGCCTAGGTTGCCCGGAACGTAGAAATGACCATCACTTTCACACTGGTTGCAATTATTCCTGTTATACGATGGAAAAACTGTTGCATTTTTTTGCATTTTATGCTTCGGGCGTTGACTTCTAAGGCCCTAACTATTCAGTCTGTTGGAGCATCGCCCTAGGGTGAAGCCTAGGTTGGCCGGAAAGTAGAAATGTCCATAACTTTCATACTGGTTGCAATTATTCGTTTTATACGATGGAAAAACTGTTGTATTTATATTGTATTTTAAGCTTCTGTCGTTCACTTCTTAGGCCTTAACTATTCGATCTGGTGGAACAACGCACTAGGGTGAAGCCTAGGTTGCCCGGAAAGTAGAAATGACCATAACTTTCACACTGGTTGCAATTATTCGATTTATACAATGGAAAAACTGTTCTATTTATTTTGTGTTTTATGTTTCGCGCGTTGACTTCGAAGGCCCTAACTATTCGATCTAGTGGAGCAACGCCCTAGGGTGAAGCCTAGGTTGCCTGGAAAGTAGAAATGTCCATAACTTTCATACAGGTTGCAATTATTCGTTTTATACGATGGAAGAACTGTTGTATTTATACTGTATTTTATGCTTCTGACATTGACTTCTAAGGCACTAACTATTCGATCTGGTGGAGCTACGCCCTAGAGTGAAACCTAGGTTGCCCGGAACGTAGAAATGACCGTTACTTTCACACTCTTTGCAGTTATTCATTTTATACGATGGAAAAGCTGTTGCATTTATATTGTATTTTATGCTTCTGGCGTTGACTTCTTAGGCCCTAACTATTCGATCTGGTGGAGCAACGCCTTAGAGTGAAGCCTTGGTTTCCCGGAACGTAGAAATGACCATCACTTTCACACTGGTTGCAATTATTCCTGTTATACGATGGAAACACCGTTGTATTTTTTTGCATTTTATGCTTCGGGCGTTGACTTCTAAGGCCCTAACTATTCAGTCTGTTGGAGCAACGCCCTAGTGTGAAGCCTAGGTTGCCCGGAACGTAGAAATGACCATAACTTTCACACTGGTAGCAATTATTCGTTTTATACGATGGAAGAACTGTAGTATTTATACTGTATTTTATGCTTCTGACGTTGACTTCTAAGGCACAAACTATTCGATCTGGTGGAACAACGCCCTAGAGTGAAGCCTAGGTTGCCCGGAACGTAGAAATGACCATCACTTTCACACTGGTTGCAATTATTCCTGTTATACGATGGAAAAACTGTTGTATTTTTTTGCATTTTATGCTTCGGGCATTGACTTCTAAGGCCCTAACTATTCAGTCTGTTGGAGCAACGCCCTAGGGTGAAGCCTAGGTTGCCCGGAAAGCAGAAATGTCCATAACTTTCATACTGGTTGCAATTATTCGTTTTATACGATGGAAAAACTGTTGTATTTATATTGTATTTTAAGCTTCTGACGTTGACTTCTAAGGCACCAACTATTCGATCTGGTGGAGCAACGCCCTAGAGTGAAGCCTATGTTGCCCGGAACGTAGAAATGACCATAACCTTCACACTGGTTGCAATTATTCGTTGTATACGATGGAAAAACTGTTGTATTTATATTGTATTTTATGCTTCTGGCGTTGACTTCTAAGGCACTAACTATTCGATCTGGTGGAGCAACGCCCTAGGGTGAAGAATAGGTTGCCCGGAACGTAGAAATGACCATCACTTTCACACTGGTTGCAATTATTCCTGTTATACGATGGAAAAACTGTTGTATTTTTTTGCATTTTATGCTTCTGGTGTTGACATCTTAGGCCCTAACTATTCAATCTGATGGAGCAACGCCCTAGAGTGAAGCCTAGGTTGCCAGGAACGTAGAAATGACCATCACTTTCAAACTGGTTACAATTATTCCTGTCATACGATGGAAAAACTGTTGTATTTTTATTGCATTTTATGCTTCGTGCGTTGACTTCTAAGGCCCTAACTATTCCATCTGTTGGAGCAACGCCCTAGGGTGAAGCCTAGGTTGCCCGGAAAGTAGAAATGACCAGAACTTTGAAACTGGTTGCAATTATTCCTGTTATACGATGCAAAAACTGTTGTATTTAAATTGTATTTTATGCTTCTGGCGTTAACTTCTAAGGCACTAAGTATTCGATATGGTGGAGCAACGCCCTAGAGTGAAGCCTAGGGTGCCCGGAACGTAGAAATGACCATCACATTCAAACTGGTTACAATTACTCCTGTTATATGATGGAAAAACTGTTGTATTTTTATTGCATTTTATGCTTCGGGCGTTGACTTCTAAGGCACTAACTATTCAATCTGCTGGAGCAACGCCCTAGGGTGAATCCTAGGGTGCCCGGAATGTAGAAATGGCCATAACTTTCATACTGGTTGCAATTATCCGGTTTATACGATGGAAAAACTGTTGTATTTATATTGTATTTTATGCTTCTGTCGTTCACTTCTTAGGCCTTAACTATTCGATCTGGTGGAACAACGCACTAGGGTGAAGCCTAGGTTGCCCGGAAAGTAGAAATGACCATAACTTTACACTGGTTGCAATTATTCCTGTTATACGATGGAAAAACTGTTGTATTTTTTTGCATTTTATGCTTCTGGTGTTGACTTCTTAGGCCCTAACTATTCAATCTGATGGAGCAACGCCCTAGAGTGAAGCCTAGGTTGCCCGGAACTTAGAAATGACCATCACTTTCAAACTGGTTACAATTATTCCTGTCATACGATGGAAAAACTGTTGTATTTTTATTGCATTTTATGCTTCGTGCGTTGACTTCTAAGGCCCTAACTATTCCATCTGTTGGAGCAACGCCCTAGGGTGAAGCCTAGGTTGCCCGGAAAGTAGAAATGTCTATATCTTTCATACTGGTTGCAGTTATTCGTTTTATACGATGGAAAAACTGTTGTATTTATACTGTATTTTATGCTTCTGACGTTGACTTCTAACGCACTAACTATTCGATCTGGTGGAGCAACGCCCTAGAGTGAAACCTAGGTTGCCCGGAACGTAGAAATGACAATTACTTTCACACTCTTTGCAATTATTCATTTTATACGATGGAAAAGCTCTTGCATTTATATTGTATTTTATGCTTCTGGCGTTGACTTCTTGGGCCCTAACTATTCGATCTGGTGGAGCAACGCCTTAGAGTGACGCCTAGGTTGCCCGGAACGTAGAAATGACCATCACTTTCACACTGGTTGCAATTATTCCTGTTATACGGTGGAAAAACTGTTGTATTTATATTGTACCTTATGCTTCTGGCGTTGACTTCTAAGGCCCTAACTATTCAGTCTGTTGGAGCATCGCCCTAGGGTGAAGCCTAGATTGCCCGGAAAGTAGAAATGTCCATAACTTTCATACTGGTTGCAATTATTCGTTTTATACGATGGAAAAACTGTTGTATTTATATTGCATTTTAAGCTTCTGACGTTGACTTCTAAGGCACCAACTATTCGATCTGGTGGAGCAACGCCCTAGAGTGAAGCCTAGGTTGCCCGGAACGTAGAAATGACCATCACTTTCACACTGGTTGCAATTATTCCTGTTATACGATGGAAAAACTGTTGTATTTTTTTGCATTTTATGCTTCGGGCGTTGACTTCTAAGGCCCTAACTATTCAGTCTGTTGGAGCAACGCCCTAGGGTGATGCCTAAGTTGCCCGGAAAGTAGAAATGTCCATAACTTTCATACTGGTTGCAATTATTCGTTTTATACGATGGAAAAACTGTTGTATTTATATTGTATTTTAAGCTTCTGACGTTGACTTCTAAGGCACCAACTATTCGATCTGGTGGAGCAACACCCTAGGGTGAAGAATAGGTTGCCCGGACCGTAGAAATGACCATCACTTTCACACTGGTTGCAATTATTCCTGTTATACGATGGAAAAACTGTTGTATTTTTTTGCATTTTATGCTTCTGGTGTTGACATCTTAGGCCCTAACTATTCAATCTGATGGAGCAACGCCCTAGAGTGAAGCCTAGGTTGCCCGGAACGTAGAAATGACCATCACTTTCAAACTGGTTACAATTATTCCTGTCATACGATGGAAAAACTGTTGTATTTTTATTGCATTTTATGCTTCGTGCGTAGACTTCTAAGGCCCTAACTATTCCATCTGTTGGAGCAACGCCCTAGGGTGAAGCCTAGGTTGCCCGGAAAGTAGAAATGACCAGAACTTTGAAACTGGTTACAATTATTCCTGTTATACGATGCAAAAACTGTTGTATTTAAATTGTATTTTATGCTTCTGGCGTTAACTTCTAAGGCACTAAGTATTCGATATGGTGGAGCAACGCCCTAGAGTGAAGCCTAGGTTGCCCGGAACGTAGAAATGACCATCACTTTCACACTGGTTGCAATTATTCCTGTTATACGATGGAAAAACTGTTGCATTTTTTTGCATTTTATGCTTCGGGCGTTGACTTCTAAGGCCCTAACTATTCAGTCTGTTGGAGCATCGCCCTAGGGTGAAGCCTAGGTTGCCCGGAAAGTAGAAATGTCCATAACTTTCATACTGGTTGCAATTATTCGTTTTATACGATGGAAAAACTGTTGTATTTATATTGTATTTTAAGCTTCTGACGTTGACTTCTAAGGCACCAACTATTCGATCTGGTGGAGCAACGCCCTAGAGTGAAGCCTAGGTTGCCCGGAACGTAGAAATGACCATCACTTTCACACTGGTTGCAATTATTCCTGTTATACGATGGAAACACCGTTTTATTTTTTTGCATTTTATGCTTCGGGCGTTGACTTCTAAGGCCCTAACTATTCAGTCTGTTGGAGCAACGCCCTAGTGTGAAGCCTAGGTTGCCCGGAACGTAGAAATGACCATAACTTTCACACTGGTTGCAATTATTCGTTTTATACGATGGAAAAACTGTTGTATTTATACTGTATTTTATGCTTCTGACGTTGACTTCTAAGGCACAAACTATTCGATCTGGTGGAGCAACGCCCTAGAGTGAAGCCTAGGTTGCCCGGAACGTAGAAATGACCATCACTTTCACACTGGTTGCAATTATTCCTGTTATACGATGGAAAAACTGTTGTATTTTTTTGCATTTTATGCTTCGGGCATTGACTTCTAAGGCCCTAACTATTCAGTCTGTTGGAGCAACGCCCTAGGGTGAAGCCTAGGTTGCCCGGAAAGCAGAAATGTCCATAACTTTCATACTGGTTGCAATTATTCGTTTTATACGATGGAAAAACTGTTGTATTTACATTGTATTTTAAGCTTCTGACGTTGACTTCTAAGGCACCAACTATTCGATCTGGTGGAGCAACGCCCTAGAGTGAAGCCTATGTTGCCCGGAACGTAGAAATGACCATAACCTTCACACTGGTTGCAATTATTCGTTTTATACGATGGAAAAACTGTTGTATTTATATTGTATTTTATGCTTCTGGCGTTGACTTCTAAGGCACTAACTATTCGATCTGGTGGAGCAACGCCCTAGGGTGAAGAATAGGTTGCCCGGAACGTAGAAATGACCATCACTTTCACACTGGTTGCAATTATTCCTGTTATACGATGGAAAAACTGTTGTATTTTTTTGCATTTTATGCTTCTGGTGTTGACATCTTAGGCCCTAACTATTCAATCTGATGGAGCAACGCCCTAGAGTGAAGCCTAGGTTGCCAGGAACGTAGAAATGACCATCACTTTCAAACTGGTTACAATTATTCCTGTCATACGATGGAAAAGCTGTTGTATTTTTATTGCATTTTATGCTTCGTGCGTTGACTTCTAAGGCCCTAACTATTCCATCTGTTGGAGCAACGCCCTAGGGTGAAGCCTAGGTTGCCCGGAAAGTAGAAATGACCAGAACTTTGAAACTGGTTGCAATTATTCCTGTTATACGATGCAAAAACTGTTGTATTTAAATTGTATTTTATGCTTCTGGCGTTAACTTCTAAGGCACTAAGTATTCGATATGGTGGAGCAACGCCCTAGGGTGAAGCCTAGGGTGCCCGGAACGTAGAAATGACCATCACATTCAAACTGGTTACAATTACTCCTGTTATATGATGGAAAAACTGTTGTATTTTTATTGCATTTTATGCTTCGGGCGTTGACTTCTAAGGCACTAACTATTCAATCTGCTGGAGCAACGCCCTAGGGTGAATCCTAGGGTGCCCGGAATGTAGAAATGGCCATAACTTTCATACTGGTTGCAATTATCCGGTTTATACGATGGAAAAACTGTTGTATTTATATTGTATTTTATGCTTCTGTCGTTCACTTCTTAGGCCTTAACTATTCGATCTGGTGGGACAACGCACTAGGGTGAAGCCTAGGTTGCCCGGAAAGTAGAAATGACCATAACTTTCACACTGGTTGCAATTATTCCTGTTATACGATGGAAAAACTGTTGTATTTTTTTGCATTTTATGCTTCTGGTGTTGACTTCTTAGGCCCTAACTATTCAATCTGATGGAGCAACGCCCTAGAGTGAAGCCTAGGTTGCCCGGAACGTAGAAATGACCATCACTTTCAAACTGGTTACAATTATTCCTGTCATACGATGGAAAAACTGTTGTATTTTTATTGCATTTTATGCTTCGTGCGTTGACTTCTAAGGCCCTAACTATTCCATCTGTTGGAGCAACGCCCTAGGGTGAAGCCTAGGTTGCCCGGAAAGTAGAAATGTCTATATCTTTCATACTGGTTGCAGTTATTCGTTTTATACGATGGAAAAACTGTTGTATTTATACTGTATTTTATGCTTCTGACGTTGACTTCTAACGCACTAGCTATTCGATCTGGTGGAGCAACGCCCTAGAGTGAAACCTAGGTTGCCCGGAACGTAGAAATGACAATTACTTTCACACTCTTTGCAATTATTCATTTTATACGATGGAAAAGCTCTTGCATTTATATTGTATTTTATGCTTCTGGCGTTGACTTCTTGGGCCCTAACTATTCGATCTGGTGGAGCAACGCCTTAGAGTGACGCCTAGGTTGCCCGGAACGTAGAAATGACCATCACTTTCACACTGGTTGCAATTATTCCTGTTATACGATGGAAAAACTGTTGTATTTATATTGTACCTTATGCTTCTGGCGTTGACTTCTAAGGCCCTAACTATTCAGTCTGTTGGAGCATCGCCCTAGGGTGAAGCCTAGGTTGCCCGGAAAGTAGAAATGTCCATAACTTTCATACTGGTTGCAATTATTCGTTTTATACGATGGAAAAACTGTTGTATTTATATTGTATTTTAAGCTTCTGACGTTGACTTCTAAGGCACCAACTATTCCATCTGGTGGAGCAACGCCCTAGAGTGAAGCCTAGGTTGCCCGGAACGTAGAAATGACCATCACTTTCACACTGGTTGCAATTATTCCTGTTATACGATGGAAAAACTGTTGTATTTTTTTGCATTTTATGCTTCGGGCGTTGACTTCTAAGGCCCTAACTATTCAGTCTGTTGGAGCAACGCCCTAGGGTGATGCCTAAGTTGCCCGGAAAGTAGAAATGTCCATAACTTTCATACTGGTTGCAATTATTCGTTTTATACGATGGAAAAACTGTTGTATTTATATTGTATTTTAAGCTTCTGACGTTGACTTCTAAGGCACCAACTATTCGATCTGGTGGAGCAACGCCCTAGGGTGAAGAATAGGTTGCCCGGACCGTAGAAATGACCATCACTTTCACACTGGTTGCAATTATTCCTGTTATACGATGGAAAAACTGTTGTATTTTTTTGCATTTTATGCTTCTGGTGTTGACATCTTAGGCCCTAACTATTCAATCTGATGGAGCAACGCCCTAGAGTGAAGCCTAGGTTGCCCGGAACGTAGAAATGACCATCACTTTCAAACTGGTTACAATTATTCCTGTCATACGATGGAAAAACTGTTGTATTTTTATTGCATTTTATGCTTCGTGCGTTGACTTCTAAGGCCCTAACTATTCCATCTGTTGGAGCAACGCCCTAGGGTGAAGCCTAGGTTGCCCGGAAAGTAGAAATGACCAGAACTTTGAAACTGGTTACAATTATTCCTGTTATACGATGCAAAAACTGTTGTATTTAAATTGTATTTTATGCTTCTGGCGTTAACTTCTAAGGCACTAAGTATTCGATATGGTGGAGCAACGCCCTAGAGTGAAGCCTAGGTTGCCCGGAACGTAGAAATGACCATCACTTTCACACTGGTTGCAATTATTCCTGTTATACGATGGAAAAACTGTTGCATTTTTTTGCATTTTATGCTTCGGGCGTTGACTTCTAAGGCCCTAACTATTCAGTCTGTTGGAGCATCGCCCTAGGGTGAAGCCTAGGTTGGCCGGAAAGTAGAAATGTCCATAACTTTCATACTGGTTGCAATTATTCGTTTTATACGATGGAAAAACTGTTGTATTTATATTGTATTTTAAGCTTCTGACGTTGACTTCTAAGGCACCAGCTATTCGATCTGGTGGAGCAACGCCCTAGAGTGAAGCCTAGGTTGCCCGGAACGTAGAAATGACCATCACTTTCACACTGGTTGCAATTATTCCTGTTATACGATGGAAAAACTGTTGTATTTTTTTGCATTTTATGCTTCGGGCGTTGACTTCTAAGGCCCTAACTATTCAGTCTGTTGGAGCAACGCCCTAGGGTGATGCCTAAGTTGCCCGGAAAGTAGAAATGTCCATAACTTTCATACTGGTTGCAATTATTCGTTTTATACGATGGAAAAACTGTTGTATTTATATTGTATTTTATGCTTCTGTCGTTCACTTCTTAGGCCTTAACTATTCGATCTGGTGGAACAACGCACTAGGGTGAAGCCTAGGTTGCCCGGAAAGTAGAAATGACCATAACTTTCACACTGGTTGCAATTATTCGATTTATACAATGGAAAAACTGTTCTATTTATTTTGTGTTTTATGTTTCGCGCGTTGACTTCGAAGGCCCTAACTATTCGATCTAGTGGAGCAACGCCCTAGGGTGAAGCCTAGGTTGCCTGGAAAGTAGAAATGTCCATAACTTTCATACAGGTTGCAATTATTCGTTTTATACGATGGAAGAACTGTTGTATTTATACTGTATTTTATGCTTCTGACATTGACTTCTAAGGCACTAACTATTCGATCTGGTGGAGCTACGCCCTAGAGTGAAACCTAGGTTGCCCGGAACGTAGAAATGACCGTTACTTTCACACTCTTTGCAATTATTCATTTTATACGATGGAAAAGCTGTTGCATTTATATTGTATTTTATGCTTCTGGCGTTGACTTCTTAGGCCCTAACTATTCGATCTGGTGGAGCAACGCCTTAGAGTGAAGCCTTGGTTTCCCGGAACGTAGAAATGACCATCACTTTCACACTGGTTGCAATTATTCCTGTTATACGATGGAAACACCGTTGTATTTTTTTGCATTTTATGCTTCGGGCGTTGACTTCTAAGGCCCTAACTATTCAGTCTGTTGGAGCAACGCCCTAGTGTGAAGCCTAGGTTGCCCGGAACGTAGAAATGACCATAACTTTCACACTGGTAGCAATTATTCGTTTTATACGATGGAAGAACTGTAGTATTTATACTGTATTTTATGCTTCTGACGTTGACTTCTAAGGCACAAACTATTCGATCTGGTGGAACAACGCCCTAGAGTGAAGCCTAGGTTGCCCGGAACGTAGAAATGACCATCACTTTCACACTGGTTGCAATTATTCCTGTTATACGATGGAAAAACTGTTGTATTTTTTTGCATTTTATGCTTCGGGCATTGACTTCTAAGGCCCTAACTATTCAGTCTGTTGGAGCAACGCCCTAGGGTGAAGCCTAGGTTGCCCGGAAAGCAGAAATGTCCATAACTTTCATACTGGTTGCAATTATTCGTTTTATACGATGGAAAAACTGTTGTATTTATATTGTATTTTAAGCTTCTGACGTTGACTTCTAAGGCACCAACTATTCGATCTGGTGGAGCAACGCCCTAGAGTGAAGCCTATGTTGCCCGGAACGTAGAAATGACCATAACCTTCACACTGGTTGCAATTATTCGTTTTATACGATGGAAAAACTGTTGTATTTATATTGTATTTTATGCTTCTGGCGTTGACTTCTAAGGCACTAACTATTCGATCTGGTGGAGCAACGCCCTAGGGTGAAGAATAGGTTGCCCGGAACGTAGAAATGACCATCACTTTCACACTGGTTGCAATTATTCCTGTTATACGATGGAAAAACTGTTGTATTTTTTTGCATTTTATGCTTCTGGTGTTGACATCTTAGGCCCTAACTATTCAATCTGATGGAGCAACGCCCTAGAGTGAAGCCTAGGTTGCCAGGAACGTAGAAATGACCATCACTTTCAAACTGGTTACAATTATTCCTGTCATACGATGGAAAAACTGTTGTATTTTTATTGCATTTTATGCTTCGTGCGTTGACTTCTAAGGCCCTAACTATTCCATCTGTTGGAGCAACGCCCTAGGGTGAAGCCTAGGTTGCCCGGAAAGTAGAAATGACCAGAACTTTGAAACTGGTTGCAATTATTCCTGTTATACGATGCAAAAACTGTTGTATTTAAATTGTATTTTATGCTTCTGGCGTTAACTTCTAAGGCACTAAGTATTCGATATGGTGGAGCAACGCCCTAGAGTGAAGCCTAGGGTGCCCGGAACGTAGAAATGACCATCACATTCAAACTGGTTACAATTACTCCTGTTATATGATGGAAAAACTGTTGTATTTTTATTGCATTTTATGCTTCGGGCGTTGACTTCTAAGGCACTAACTATTCAATCTGCTGGAGCAACGCCCTAGGGTGAATCCTAGGGTGCCCGGAATGTAGAAATGGCCATAACTTTCATACTGGTTGCAATTATCCGGTTTATACGATGGAAAAACTGTTGTATTTATATTGTATTTTATGCTTCTGTCGTTCACTTCTTAGGCCTTAACTATTCGATCTGGTGGAACAACGCACTAGGGTGAAGCCTAGGTTGCCCGGAAAGTAGAAATGACCATAACTTTCACACTGGTTGCAATTATTCCTGTTATACGATGGAAAAACTGTTGTATTTTTTTGCATTTTATGCTTCTGGTGTTGACTTCTTAGGCCCTAACTATTCAATCTGATGGAGCAACGCCCTAGAGTGAAGCCTAGGTTGCCCGGAACTTAGAAATGACCATCACTTTCAAACTGGTTACAATTATTCCTGTCATACGATGGAAAAACTGTTGTATTTTTATTGCATTTTATGCTTCGTGCGTTGACTTCTAAGGCCCTAACTATTCCATCTGTTGGAGCAACGCCCTAGGGTGAAGCCTAGGTTGCCCGGAAAGTAGAAATGTCTATATCTTTCATACTGGTTGCAGTTATTCGTTTTATACGATGGAAAAACTGTTGTATTTATACTGTATTTTATGCTTCTGACGTTGACTTCTAACGCACTAACTATTCGATCTGGTGGAGCAACGCCCTAGAGTGAAACCTAGGTTGCCCGGAACGTAGAAATGACAATTACTTTCACACTCTTTGCAATTATTCATTTTATACGATGGAAAAGCTCTTGCATTTATATTGTATTTTATGCTTCTGGCGTTGACTTCTTGGGCCCTAACTATTCGATCTGGTGGAGCAACGCCTTAGAGTGACGCCTAGGTTGCCCGGAACGTAGAAATGACCATCACTTTCACACTGGTTGCAATTATTCCTGTTATACGATGGAAAAACTGTTGTATTTATATTGTACCTTATGCTTCTGGCGTTGACTTCTAAGGCCCTAACTATTCAGTCTGTTGGAGCATCGCCCTAGGGTGAAGCCTAGGTTGCCCGGAAAGTAGAAATGTCCATAACTTTCATACTGGTTGCAATTATTCGTTTTATACGATGGAAAAACTGTTGTATTTATATTGCATTTTAAGCTTCTGACGTTGACTTCTAAGGCACCAACTATTCGATCTGGTGGAGCAACGCCCTAGAGTGAAGCCTAGGTTGCCCGGAACGTAGAAATGACCATCACTTTCACACTGGTTGCAATTATTCCTGTTATACGATGGAAAAACTGTTGTATTTTTTTGCATTTTATGCTTCGGGCGTTGACTTCTAAGGCCCTAACTATTCAGTCTGTTGGAGCAACGCCCTAGGGTGATGCCTAAGTTGCCCGGAAAGTAGAAATGTCCATAACTTTCATACTGGTTGCAATTATTCGTTTTATACGATGGAAAAACTGTTGTATTTATATTGTATTTTAAGCTTCTGACGTTGACTTCTAAGGCACCAACTATTCGATCTGGTGGAGCAACACCCTAGGGTGAAGAATAGGTTGCCCGGACCGTAGAAATGACCATCACTTTCACACTGGTTGCAATTATTCCTGTTATACGATGGAAAAACTGTTGTATTTTTTTGCATTTTATGCTTCTGGTGTTGACATCTTAGGCCCTAACTATTCAATCTGATGGAGCAACGCCCTAGAGTGAAGCCTAGGTTGCCCGGAACGTAGAAATGACCATCACTTTCAAACTGGTTACAATTATTCCTGTCATACGATGGAAAAACTGTTGTATTTTTATTGCATTTTATGCTTCGTGCGTAGACTTCTAAGGCCCTAACTATTCCATCTGTTGGAGCAACGCCCTAGGGTGAAGCCTAGGTTGCCCGGAAAGTAGAAATGACCAGAACTTTGAAACTGGTTACAATTATTCCTGTTATACGATGCAAAAACTGTTGTATTTAAATTGTATTTTATGCTTCTGGCGTTAACTTCTAAGGCACTAAGTATTCGATATGGTGGAGCAACGCCCTAGAGTGAAGCCTAGGTTGCCCGGAACGTAGAAATGACCATCACTTTCACACTGGTTGCAATTATTCCTGTTATACGATGGAAAAACTGTTGCATTTTTTTGCATTTTATGCTTCGGGCGTTGACTTCTAAGGCCCTAACTATTCAGTCTGTTGGAGCATCGCCCTAGGGTGAAGCCTAGGTTGCCCGGAAAGTAGAAATGTCCATAACTTTCATACTGGTTGCAATTATTCGTTTTATACGATGGAAAAACTGTTGTATTTATATTGTATTTTAAGCTTCTGACGTTGACTTCTAAGGCACCAACTATTCGATCTGGTGGAGCAACGCCCTAGAGTGAAGCCTAGGTTGCCCGGAACGTAGAAATGACCATCACTTTCACACTGGTTGCAATTATTCCTGTTATACGATGGAAACACCGTTGTATTTTTTTGCATTTTATGCTTCGGGCGTTGACTTCTAAGGCCCTAACTATTCAGTCTGTTGGAGCAACGCCCTAGTGTGAAGCCTAGGTTGCCCGGAACGTAGAAATGACCATAACTTTCACACTGGTTGCAATTATTCGTTTTATACGATGGAAAAACTGTTGTATTTATACTGTATTTTATGCTTCTGACGTTGACTTCTAAGGCACAAACTATTCGATCTGGTGGAGCAACGCCCTAGAGTGAAGCCTAGGTTGCCCGGAACGTAGAAATGACCATCACTTTCACACTGGTTGCAATTATTCCTGTTATACGATGGAAAAACTGTTGTATTTTTTTGCATTTTATGCTTCGGGCATTGACTTCTAAGGCCCTAACTATTCAGTCTGTTGGAGCAACGCCCTAGGGTGATGCCTAAGTTGCCCGGAAAGTAGAAATGTCCATAACTTTCATACTGGTTGCAATTATTCGTTTTATACGATGGAAAAACTGTTGTATTTATATTGTATTTTAAGCTTCTGACGTTGACTTCTAAGGCACCAACTATTCGATCTGGTGGAGCAACACCCTAGGGTGAAGAATAGGTTGCCCGGACCGTAGAAATGACCATCACTTTCACACTGGTTGCAATTATTCCTGTTATACGATGGAAAAACTGTTGTATTTTTTTGCATTTTATGCTTCTGGTGTTGACATCTTAGGCCCTAACTATTCAATCTGATGGAGCAACGCCCTAGAGTGAAGCCTAGGTTGCCCGGAACGTAGAAATGACCATCACTTTCAAACTGGTTACAATTATTCCTGTCATACGATGGAAAAACTGTTGTATTTTTATTGCATTTTATGCTTCGTGCGTAGACTTCTAAGGCCCTAACTATTCCATCTGTTGGAGCAACGCCCTAGGGTGAAGCCTAGGTTGCCCGGAAAGTAGAAATGACCAGAACTTTGAAACTGGTTACAATTATTCCTGTTATACGATGCAAAAACTGTTGTATTTAAATTGTATTTTATGCTTCTGGCGTTAACTTCTAAGGCACTAAGTATTCGATATGGTGGAGCAACGCCCTAGAGTGAAGCCTAGGTTGCCCGGAACGTAGAAATGACCATCACTTTCACACTGGTTGCAATTATTCCTGTTATACGATGGAAAAACTGTTGCATTTTTTTGCATTTTATGCTTCGGGCGTTGACTTCTAAGGCCCTAACTATTCAGTCTGTTGGAGCATCGCCCTAGGGTGAAGCCTAGGTTGCCCGGAAAGTAGAAATGTCCATAACTTTCATACTGGTTGCAATTATTCGTTTTATACGATGGAAAAACTGTTGTATTTATATTGTATTTTAAGCTTCTGACGTTGACTTCTAAGGCACCAACTATTCGATCTGGTGGAGCAACGCCCTAGAGTGAAGCCTAGGTTGCCCGGAACGTAGAAATGACCATCACTTTCACACTGGTTGCAATTATTCCTGTTATACGATGGAAACACCGTTGTATTTTTTTGCATTTTATGCTTCGGGCGTTGACTTCTAAGGCCCTAACTATTCAGTCTGTTGGAGCAACGCCCTAGTGTGAAGCCTAGGTTGCCCGGAACGTAGAAATGACCATAACTTTCACACTGGTTGCAATTATTCGTTTTATACGATGGAAAAACTGTTGTATTTATACTGTATTTTATGCTTCTGACGTTGACTTCTAAGGCACAAACTATTCGATCTGGTGGAGCAACGCCCTAGAGTGAAGCCTAGGTTGCCCGGAACGTAGAAATGACCATCACTTTCACACTGGTTGCAATTATTCCTGTTATACGATGGAAAAACTGTTGTATTTTTTTGCATTTTATGCTTCGGGCATTGACTTCTAAGGCCCTAACTATTCAGTCTGTTGGAGCAACGCCCTAGGGTGAAGCCTAGGTTGCCCGGAACGTAGAAATGACCATAACTTTCACACTGGTTGCAATTATTCGTTTTATACGATGGAAGAACTGTTGTATTTATACTGTATTTTATGCTTCTGACGTTGACTTCTAAGGCACAAACTATTCGATCTGGTGGAACAACGCCCTAGAGTGAAGCCTAGGTTGCCCGGAACGTAGAAATGACCATCACTTTCACACTGGTTGCAATTATTCCTGTTATACGATGGAAAAACTGTTGTATTTTTTTGCATTTTATGCTTCGGGCATTGACTTCTAAGGCCCTAACTATTCAGTCTGTTGGAGCAACGCCCTAGGGTGAAGCCTAGGTTGCCCGGAAAGCAGAAATGTCCATAACTTTCATACTGGTTGCAATTATTCGTTTTATACGATGGAAAAACTGTTGTATTTATATTGTATTTTAAGCTTCTGACGTTGACTTCTAAGGCACCAACTATTCGATCTGGTGGAGCAACGCCCTAGAGTGAAGCCTATGTTGCCCGGAACGTAGAAATGACCATAACCTTCACACTGGTTGCAATTATTCGTTTTATACGATGGAAAAACTGTTGTATTTATATTGTATTTTATGCTTCTGGCGTTGACTTCTAAGGCACTAACTATTCGATCTGGTGGAGCAACGCCCTAGGGTGAAGAATAGGTTGCCCGGAACGTAGAAATGACCATAACTTTCACACTGGTTGCAATTATTCCTGTTATACGATGGAAAAACTGTTGTATTTTTTTGCATTTTATGCTTCTGGTGTTGACTTCTTAGGCCCTAACTATTCAATCTGATGGAGCAACGCCCTAGAGTGAAGCCTAGGTTGCCCGGAACGTAGAAATGACCATCACTTTCAAACTGGTTACAATTATTCCTGTCATACGATGGAAAAACTGTTGTATTTTTATTGCATTTTATGCTTCGTGCGTTGACTTCTAAGGCCCTAACTATTCCATCTGTTGGAGCAACGCCCTAGGGTGAAGCCTAGGTTGCCCGGAAAGTAGAAATGTCTATATCTTTCATACTGGTTGCAGTTATTCGTTTTATACGATGGAAAAACTGTTGTATTTATACTGTATTTTATGCTTCTGACGTTGACTTCTAACGCACTAACTATTCGATCTGGTGGAGCAACGCCCTAGAGTGAAACCTAGGTTGCCCGGAACGTAGAAATGACAATTACTTTCACACTCTTTGCAATTATTCATTTTATACGATGGAAAAGCTCTTGCATTTATATTGTATTTTATGCTTCTGGCGTTGACTTCTTGGGCCCTAACTATTCGATCTGGTGGAGCAACGCCTTAGAGTGACGCCTAGGTTGCCCGGAACGTAGAAATGACCATCACTTTCACACTGGTTGCAATTATTCCTGTTATACGATGGAAAAACTGTTGTATTTATATTGTACCTTATGCTTCTGGCGTTGACTTCTAAGGCCCTAACTATTCAGTCTGTTGGAGCATCGCCCTAGGGTGAAGCCTAGGTTGCCCGGAAAGTAGAAATGTCCATAACTTTCATACTGGTTGCAATTATTCGTTTTATACGATGGAAAAACTGTTGTATTTATATTGTATTTTAAGCTTCTGACGTTGACTTCTAAGGCACCAACTATTCCATCTGGTGGAGCAACGCCCTAGAGTGAAGCCTAGGTTGCCCGGAACGTAGAAATGACCATCACTTTCACACTGGTTGCAATTATTCCTGTTATACGATGGAAAAACTGTTGTATTTTTTTGCATTTTATGCTTCGGGCGTTGACTTCTAAGGCCCTAACTATTCAGTCTGTTGGAGCAACGCCCTAGGGTGATGCCTAAGTTGCCCGGAAAGTAGAAATGTCCATAACTTTCATACTGGTTGCAATTATTCGTTTTATACGATGGAAAAACTGTTGTATTTATATTGTATTTTAAGCTTCTGACGTTGACTTCTAAGGCACCAACTATTCGATCTGGTGGAGCAACGCCCTAGGGTGAAGAATAGGTTGCCCGGACCGTAGAAATGACCATCACTTTCACACTGGTTGCAATTATTCCTGTTATACGATGGAAAAACTGTTGTATTTTTTTGCATTTTATGCTTCTGGTGTTGACATCTTAGGCCCTAACTATTCAATCTGATGGAGCAACGCCCTAGAGTGAAGCCTAGGTTGCCCGGAACGTAGAAATGACCATCACTTTCAAACTGGTTACAATTATTCCTGTCATACGATGGAAAAACTGTTGTATTTTTATTGCATTTTATGCTTCGTGCGTTGACTTCTAAGGCCCTAACTATTCCATCTGTTGGAGCAACGCCCTAGGGTGAAGCCTAGGTTGCCCGGAAAGTAGAAATGACCAGAACTTTGAAACTGGTTACAATTATTCCTGTTATACGATGCAAAAACTGTTGTATTTAAATTGTATTTTATGCTTCTGGCGTTAACTTCTAAGGCACTAAGTATTCGATATGGTGGAGCAACGCCCTAGAGTGAAGCCTAGGTTGCCCGGAACGTAGAAATGACCATCACTTTCACACTGGTTGCAATTATTCCTGTTATACGATGGAAAAACTGTTGCATTTTTTTGCATTTTATGCTTCGGGCGTTGACTTCTAAGGCCCTAACTATTCAGTCTGTTGGAGCATCGCCCTAGGGTGAAGCCTAGGTTGCCCGGAAAGTAGAAATGTCCATAACTTTCATACTGGTTGCAATTATTCGTTTTATACGATGGAAAAACTGTTGTATTTATATTGTATTTTAAGCTTCTGACGTTGACTTCTAAGGCACCAGCTATTCGATCTGGTGGAGCAACGCCCTAGAGTGAAGCCTAGGTTGCCCGGAAAGTAGAAATGTCCATAACTTTCATACTGGTTGCAATTATTCGTTTTATACGATGGAAAAACTGTTGTATTTATATTGTATTTTATGCTTCTGTCGTTCACTTCTTAGGCCTTAACTATTCGATCTGGTGGAACAACGCACTAGGGTGAAGCCTAGGTTGCCCGGAAAGTAGAAATGACCATAACTTTCACACTGGTTGCAGTTATTCGTTTTATACGATGGAAAAACTGTTGTATTTATATTGTATTTTATGCTTCTGGCGTTCACTTCTTAGGCCTTAACTATTCGAACTGGTGGAACAACGCATTAGGGTGAAGGCTAGGCTTCCCGGAACGTAGAAATGGCCATAACTTTCACACTGGTAGCAATTATTCGATTTATACAATGGAAAAACTGTTCTATTTATTTTGTGTTTTATGTTTCGCGCGTTGACTTCGAAGGCCCTAACTATTCGATCTAGTGGAGCAACGCCCTAGGGTGAAGCCTAGGTTGCCTGGAAAGTAGAAATGTCCATAACTTTCATACAGGTTGCAATTATTCGTTTTATACGATGGAAGAACTGTTGTATTTATACTGTATTTTATGCTTCTGACATTGACTTCTAAGGCACTAACTATTCGATCTGGTGGAGCTACGCCCTAGAGTGAAACCTAGGTTGCCCGGAACGTAGAAATGACCGTTACTTTCACACTCTTTGCAATTATTCATTTTATACGGTGGAAAAGCTGTTGCATTTATATTGTATTTTATGCTTCTGGCGTTGACTTCTTAGGCCCTAACTATTCGATCTGGTGGAGCAACGCCTTAGAGTGAAGCCTTGGTTTCCCGGAACGTAGAAATGACCATCACTTTCACACTGGTTGCAATTATTCCTGTTATACGATGGAAACACCGTTGTATTTTTTTGCATTTTATGCTTCGGGCGTTGACTTCTAAGGCCCTAACTATTCAGTCTGTTGGAGCAACGCCCTAGTGTGAAGCCTAGGTTGCCCGGAACGTAGAAATGACCATAACTTTCACACTGGTTGCAATTATTCGTTTTATACGATGGAAGAACTGTAGTATTTATACTGTATTTTATGCTTCTGACGTTGACTTCTAAGGCACAAACTATTCGATCTGGTGGAACAACGCCCTAGAGTGAAGCCTAGGTTGCCCGGAACGTAGAAATGACCATCACTTTCACACTGGTTGCAATTATTCCTGTTATACGATGGAAAAACTGTTGTATTTTTTTGCATTTTATGCTTCGGGCATTGACTTCTAAGGCCCTAACTATTCAGTCTGTTGGAGCAACGCCCTAGGGTGAAGCCTAGGTTGCCCGGAAAGCAGAAATGTCCATAACTTTCATACTGGTTGCAATTATTCGTTTTATACGATGGAAAAACTGTTGTATTTATATTGTATTTTAAGCTTCTGACGTTGACTTCTAAGGCACCAACTATTCGATCTGGTGGAGCAACGCCCTAGAGTGAAGCCTATGTTGCCCGGAACGTAGAAATGACCATAACCTTCACACTGGTTGCAATTATTCGTTTTATACGATGGAAAAACTGTTGTATTTTTTTGCATTTTATGCTTCTGGTGTTGACTTCTTAGGCCCTAACTATTCAATCTGATGGAGCAACGCCCTAGAGTGAAGCCTAGGTTGCCCGGAACGTAGAAATGACCATCACTTTCAAACTGGTTACAATTATTCCTGTCATACGATGGAAAAACTGTTGTATTTTTATTGCATTTTATGCTTCGTGCGTTGACTTCTAAGGCCCTAACTATTCCATCTGTTGGAGCAACGCCCTAGGGTGAAGCCTAGGTTGCCCGGAAAGTAGAAATGTCTATATCTTTCATACTGGTTGCAGTTATTCGTTTTATACGATGGAAAAACTGTTGTATTTATACTGTATTTTATGCTTCTGACGTTGACTTCTAACGCACTAACTATTCGATCTGGTGGAGCAACGCCCTAGAGTGAAACCTAGGTTGCCCGGAACGTAGAAATGACAATTACTTTCACACTCTTTGCAATTATTCATTTTATACGATGGAAAAGCTCTTGCATTTATATTGTATTTTATGCTTCTGGCGTTGACTTCTTGGGCCCTAACTATTCGATCTGGTGGAGCAACGCCTTAGAGTGACGCCTAGGTTGCCCGGAACGTAGAAATGACCATCACTTTCACACTGGTTGCAATTATTCCTGTTATACGATGGAAAAACTGTTGTATTTATATTGTACCTTATGCTTCTGGCGTTGACTTCTAAGGCCCTAACTATTCAGTCTGTTGGAGCATCGCCCTAGGGTGAAGCCTAGGTTGCCCGGAAAGTAGAAATGTCCATCACTTTCATACTGGTTGCAATTATTCGTTTTATACGATGGAAAAACTGTTGTATTTATATTGCATTTTAAGCTTCTGACGTTGACTTCTAAGGCACCAACTATTCGATCTGGTGGAGCAACGCCCTAGAGTGAAGCCTAGGTTGCCCGGAACGTAGAAATGACCATCACTTTCACACTGGTTGCAATTATTCCTGTTATACGATGGAAAAACTGTTGTATTTTTTTGCATTTTATGCTTCGGGCGTTGACTTCTAAGGCCCTAACTATTCAGTCTGTTGGAGCAACGCCCTAGGGTGATGCCTAAGTTGCCCGGAAAGTAGAAATGTCCATAACTTTCATACTGGTTGCAATTATTCGTTTTATACGATGGAAAAACTGTTGTATTTATATTGTATTTTAAGCTTCTGACGTTGACTTCTAAGGCACCAACTATTCGATCTGGTGGAGCAACACCCTAGGGTGAAGAATAGGTTGCCCGGACCGTAGAAATGACCATCACTTTCACACTGGTTGCAATTATTCCTGTTATACGATGGAAAAACTGTTGTATTTTTTTGCATTTTATGCTTCTGGTGTTGACATCTTAGGCCCTAACTATTCAATCTGATGGAGCAACGCCCTAGAGTGAAGCCTAGGTTGCCCGGAACGTAGAAATGACCATCACTTTCAAACTGGTTACAATTATTCCTGTCATACGATGGAAAAACTGTTGTATTTTTATTGCATTTTATGCTTCGTGCGTAGACTTCTAAGGCCCTAACTATTCCATCTGTTGGAGCAACGCCCTAGGGTGAAGCCTAGGTTGCACGGAAAGTAGAAATGACCAGAACTTTGAAACTGGTTACAATTATTCCTGTTATACGATGCAAAAACTGTTGTATTTAAATTGTATTTTATGCTTCTGGCGTTAACTTCTAAGGCACTAAGTATTCGATATGGTGGAGCAACGCCCTAGAGTGAAGCCTAGGTTGCCCGGAACGTAGAAATGACCATCACTTTCACACTGGTTGCAATTATTCCTGTTATACGATGGAAAAACTGTTGCATTTTTTTGCATTTTATGCTTCGGGCGTTGACTTCTAAGGCCCTAACTATTCAGTCTGTTGGAGCATCGCCCTAGGGTGAAGCCTAGGTTGCCCGGAAAGTAGAAATGACCATAACTTTCACACTGGTTGCAATTATTCGTTTTATACGATGGAAAAACTGTTGTATTTATATTGTATTTTATGCTTCTGGCGTTCACTTCTTAGGCCTTAACTATTCGAACTGGTGGAACAACGCATTAGGGTGAAGGCTAGGCTTCCCGGAACGTAGAAATGGCCATAACTTTCACACTGGTAGCAATTATTCGATTTATACAATGGAAAAACTGTTCTATTTATTTTGTGTTTTATGTTTCGCGCGTTGACTTCGAAGGCCCTAACTATTCGATCTAGTGGAGCAACGCCCTAGGGTGAAGCCTAGGTTGCCTGGAAAGTAGAAATGTCCATAACTTTCATACAGGTTGCAATTATTCGTTTTATACGATGGAAGAACTGTTGTATTTATACTGTATTTTATGCTTCTGACATTGACTTCTAAGGCACTAACTATTCGATCTGGTGGAGCTACGCCCTAGAGTGAAACCTAGGTTGCCCGGAACGTAGAAATGACCGTTACTTTCACACTCTTTGCAATTATTCATTTTATACGATGGAAAAGCTGTTGCATTTATATTGTATTTTATGCTTCTGGCGTTGACTTCTTAGGCCCTAACTATTCGATCTGGTGGAGCAACGCCTTAGAGTGAAGCCTTGGTTTCCCGGAACGTAGAAATGACCATCACTTTCACACTGGTTGCAATTATTCCTGTTATACGATGGAAACACCGTTGTATTTTTTTGCATTTTATGCTTCGGGCGTTGACTTCTAAGGCCCTAACTATTCAGTCTGTTGGAGCAACGCCCTAGTGTGAAGCCTAGGTTGCCCGGAACGTAGAAATGACCATAACTTTCACACTGGTTGCAATTATTCGTTTTATACGATGGAAGAACTGTAGTATTTATACTGTATTTTATGCTTCTGACGTTGACTTCTAAGGCACAAACTATTCGATCTGGTGGAACAACGCCCAAGAGTGAAGCCTAGGTTGCCCGGAACGTAGAAATGACCATCACTTTCACACTGGTTGCAATTATTCCTGTTATACGATGGAAAAACTGTTGTATTTTTTTGCATTTTATGCTTCTGGCATTGACTTCTAAGGCCCTAACTATTCAGTCTGTTGGAGCAACGCCCTAGGGTGAAGCCTAGGTTGCCCGGAAAGCAGAAATGTCCATAACTTTCATACTGGTTGCAATTATTCGTTTTATACGATGGAAAAACTGTTGTATTTATATTGTATTTTAAGCTTCTGACGTTGACTTCTAAGGCACCAACTATTCGATCTGGTGGAGCAACGCCCTAGAGTGAAGCCTATGTTGCCCGGAACGTAGAAATGACCATAACCTTCACACTGGTTGCAATTATTCGTTTTATACGATGGAAAAACTGTTGTATTTATATTGTATTTTATGCTTCTGGCGTTGACTTCTAAGGCACTAACTATTCGATCTGGTGGAGCAACGCCCTAGGGTGAAGAATAGGTTGCCCGGAACGTAGAAATGACCATCACTTTCACACTGGTTGCAATTATTCCTGTTATACGATGGAAAAACTGTTGTATTTTTTTGCATTTTATGCTTCTGGTGTTGACATCTTAGGCCCTAACTATTCAATCTGATGGAGCAACGCCCTAGAGTGAAGCCTAGGTTGCCAGGAACGTAGAAATGACCATCACTTTCAAACTGGTTAGAATTATTCCTGTCATACGATGGAAAAACTGTTGTATTTTTATTGCATTTTATGCTTCGTGCGTTGACTTCTAAGGCCCTAACTATTCCATCTGTTGGAGCAACGCCCTAGGGTGAAGCCTAGGTTGCCCGGAAAGTAGAAATGACCAGAACTTTGAAACTGGTTGCAATTATTCCTGTTATACGATGCAAAAACTGTTGTATTTAAATTGTATTTTATGCTTCTGGCGTTAACTTCTAAGGCACTAAGTATTCGATATGGTGGAGCAACGCCCTAGAGTGAAGCCTAGGGTGCCCGGAACGTAGAAATGACCATCACATTCAAACTGGTTACAAATACTCCTGTTATATGATGGAAAAACTGTTGTATTTTTATTGCATTTTATGCTTCGGGCGTTGACTTCTAAGGCACTAACTATTCAATCTGCTGGAGCAACGCCCTAGGGTGAATCCTAGGGTGCCCGGAATGTAGAAATGGCCATAACTTTCATACTGGTTGCAATTATCCGGTTTATACGATGGAAAAACTGTTGTATTTATATTGTATTTTATGCTTCTGTCGTTCACTTCTTAGGCCTTAACTATTCGATCTGGTGGAACAACGCACTAGGGTGAAGCCTAGGTTGCCCGGAAAGTAGAAATGACCATCACTTTCAAACTGGTTACAATTATTCCTGTCATACGATGGAAAAACTGTTGTATTTTTATTGCATTTTATGCTTCGTGCGTTGACTTCTAAGGCCCTAACTATTCCATCTGTTGGAGCAACGCCCTAGGGTGAAGCCTAGGTTGCCCGGAAAGTAGAAATGTCTATATCTTTCATACTGGTTGCAGTTATTCGTTTTATACGATGGAAAAACTGTTGTATTTATACTGTATTTTATGCTTCTGACGTTGACTTCTAACGCACTAACTATTCGATCTGGTGGAGCAACGCCCTAGAGTGAAACCTAGGTTGCCCGGAACGTAGAAATGACAATTACTTTCACACTCTTTGCAATTATTCATTTTATACGATGGAAAAGCTCTTGCATTTATATTGTATTTTATGCTTCTGGCGTTGACTTCTTGGGCCCTAACTATTCGATCTGGTGGAGCAACGCCTTAGAGTGACGCCTAGGTTGCCCGGAACGTAGTAATGACCATCACTTTCACACTGGTTGCAATTATTCCTGTTATACGATGGAAAAACTGTTGTATTTATATTGTACCTTATGCTTCTGGCGTTGACTTCTAAGGCCCTAACTATTCAGTCTGTTGGAGCATCGCCCTAGGGTGAAGCCTAGGTTGCCCGGAAAGTAGAAATGTCCATAACTTTCATACTGGTAGCAATTATTCGTTTTATACGATGGAAAAACTGTTGTATTTATATTGTATTTTAAGCTTCTGACGTTGACTTCTAAGGCACCAACTATTCGATCTGGTGGAGCAACGCCCTAGAGTGAAGCCTAGGTTGCCCGGAACGTAGAAATGACCATAACCTTCACACTGGTTGCAATTATTCGTTTTATACGATGGAAAAACTGTTGTATTTATATTGTATTTTATGCTTCTGGCGTTCACTTCTTAGGCCTTAACTATTCGAACTGGTGGAACAACGCATTAGGGTGAAGGCTAGGCTTCCCGGAACGTAGAAATGGCCATAACTTTCACACTGGTAGCAATTATTCGATTTATACAATGGAAAAACTGTTCTATTTATTTTGTGTTTTATGTTTCGCGCGTTGACTTCGAAGGCCCTAACTATTCGATCTAGTGGAGCAACGCCCTAAAGTGAAGCCTAGGTTGCCCGGAACGTAGAAATGACCATCACTTTCACACTGGTTGCAATTATTCCTGTTATACGATGGAAAAACTGTTGTATTTTTTTGCATTTTATGCTTCGGGCATTGACTTCTAAGGCCCTAACTATTCAGTCTGTTGGAGCAACGCCCTAGGGTGAAGCCTAGGTTGCCCGGAAAGCAGAAATGTCCATAACTTTCATACTGGTTGCAATTATTCCTGTTATACGATGCAAAAACTGTTGTATTTAAATTGTATTTTATGCTTCTGGCGTTAACTTCTAAGGCACTAAGTATTCGATATGGTGGAGCAACGCCCTAGAGTGAAGCCTAGGGTGCCCGGAACGTAGAAATGACCATCACATTCAAACTGGTTACAATTACTCCTGTTATATGATGGAAAAACTGTTGTATTTTTATTGCATTTTATGCTTCGGGCGTTGACTTCTAAGGCACTAACTATTCAATCTGCTGGAGCAACGCCCTAGGGTGAATCCTAGGGTGCCCGGAATGTAGAAATGGCCATAACTTTCATACTGGTTGCAATTATCCGGTTTATACGATGGAAAAACTGTTGTATTTATATTGTATTTTATGCTTCTGTCGTTCACTTCTTAGGCCTTAACTATTCGATCTGGTGGAACAACGCACTAGGGTGAAGCCTAGGTTGCCCGGAAAGTAGAAATTACCATAACTTTCACACTGGTTGCAATTATTCCTGTTATACGATGGAAAAACTGTTGTATTTTTTTGCATTTTATGCTTCTGGTGTTGACTTCTTAGGCCCTAACTATTCAATCTGATGGAGCAACGCCCTAGAGTGAAGCCTAGGTTGCCCGGAACGTAGAAATGACCATCACTTTCAAACTGGTTACAATTATTCCTGTCATACGATGGAAAAACTGTTGTATTTTTATTGCATTTTATGCTTCGTGCGTTGACTTCTAAGGCCCTAACTATTCCATCTGTTGGAGCAACGCCCTAGGGTGAAGCCTAGGTTGCCCGGAAAGTAGAAATGTCCATATCTTTCATACTGGTTGCAGTTATTCGTTTTATACGATGGAAAAACTGTTGTATTTATACTGTATTTTATGCTTCTGACGTTGACTTCTAACGCACTAACTATTCGATCTGGTGGAGCAACGCCCTAGAGTGAAACCTAGGTTGCCCGGAACGTAGAAATGACAATTACTTTCACACTCTTTGCAATTATTCATTTTATACGATGGAAAAGCTCTTGCATTTATATTGTATTTTATGCTTCTGGCGTTGACTTCTTGGGCCCTAACTATTCGATCTGGTGGAGCAACGCCTTAGAGTGACGCCTAGGTTGCCCGGAACGTAGAAATGACCATCACTTTCACACTGGTTGCAATTATTCCTGTTATACGATGGAAAAACTGTTGTATTTATATTGTACCTTATGCTTCTGGCGTTGACTTCTAAGGCCCTAACTATTCAGTCTGTTGGAGCATCGCCCTAGGGTGAAGCCTAGGTTGCCCGGAAAGTAGAAATGTCCATAACTTTCATACTGGTTGCAATTATTCGTTTTATACGATGGAAAAACTGTTGTATTTATATTGTATTTTAAGCTTCTGACGTTGACTTCTAAGGCACCAACTATTCGATCTGGTGGAGCAACGCCCTAGAGTGAAGCCTAGGTTGCCCGGAACGTAGAAATGACCATCACTTTCACACTGGTTGCAATTATTCCTGTTATACGATGGAAAAACTGTTGTATTTTTTTGCATTTTATGCTTCGGGCGTTGACTTCTAAGGCCCTAACTATTCAGTCTGTTGGAGCAACGCCCTAGGGTGATGCCTAAGTTGCCCGGAAAGTAGAAATGTCCATAACTTTCATACTGGTTGCAATTATTCGTTTTATACGATGGAAAAACTGTTGTATTTATATTGTATTTTAAGCTTCTGACGTTGACTTCTAAGGCACCAACTATTCGATCTGGTGGAGCAACGCCCTAGAGTGAAGCCTAGGTTGCCCGGAACGTAGAAATGACCATAACCTTCACACTGGTTGCAATTATTCGTTTTATACGATGGAAAAACTGTTGTATTTTTTTGCATTTTATGCTTCTGGTGTTGACTTCTTAGGCCCTAACTATTCAATCTGATGGAGCAACGCCCTAGAGTGAAGCCTAGGTTGCCCGGAACGTAGAAATGACCATCACTTTCAAACTGGTTACAATTATTCCTGTCATACGATGGAAAAACTGTTGTATTTTTATTGCATTTTATGCTTCGTGCGTTGACTTCTAAGGCCCTAACTATTCCATCTGTTGGAGCAACGCCCTAGGGTGAAGCCTAGGTTGCCCGGAAAGTAGAAATGTCCATATCTTTCATACTGGTTGCAGTTATTCGTTTTATACGATGGAAAAACTGTTGTATTTATACTGTATTTTATGCTTCTGACGTTGACTTCTAACGCACTAACTATTCGATCTGGTGGAGCAACGCCCTAGAGTGAAACCTAGGTTGCCCGGAACGTAGAAATGACAATTACTTTCACACTCTATGCAATTATTCATTTTATACGATGGAAAAGCTCTTGCATTTATATTGTATTTTATGCTTCTGGCGTTGACTTCTTGGGCCCTAACTATTCGATCTGGTGGAGCAACGCCTTAGAGTGACGCCTAGGTTGCCCGGAACGTAGAAATGACCATCACTTTCACACTGGTTGCAATTATTCCTGTTATACGATGGAAAAACTGTTGTATTTATATTGTACCTTATGCTTCTGGCGTTGACTTCTAAGGCCCTAACTATTCAGTCTGTTGGAGCATCGCCCTAGGGTGAAGCCTAGGTTGCCCGGAAAGTAGAAATGTCCATAACTTTCATACTGGTTGCAATTATTCGTTTTATACGATGGAAAAACTGTTGTATTTATATTGTATTTTAAGCTTCTGACGTTGACTTCTAAGGCACAAACTATTCGATCTGGTGGAACAACGCCCTAGAGTGAAGCCTAGGTTGCCCGGAACGTAGAAATGACCATAACCTTCACACTGGTTGCAATTATTCGTTTTATACGATGGAAAAACTGTTGTATTTATATTGTATTTTATGCTTCTGGCGTTGACTTCTAAGGCACTAACTATTCGATCTGGTGGATCAACGCCCTAGGGTGAAGAATAGGTTGCCCGGAACGTAGAAATGACCATCACTTTCACACTGGTTGCAATTATTCCTGTTATACGATGGAAAAACTGTTGTATTTTTTTGCATTTTATGCTTCTGGTGTTGACATCTTAGGCCCTAACTATTCAATCTGATGGAGCAACGCCCTAGAGTGAAGCCTAGGTTGCCAGGAACGTAGAAATGACCATCACTTTCAAACTGGTTACAATTATTCCTGTCATACGATGGAAAAACTGTTGTATTTTTATTGCATTTTATGCTTCGTGCGTTGACTTCTAAGGCCCTAACTATTCCATCTGTTGGAGCAACGCCCTAGGGTGAAGCCTAGGTTGCCCGGAAAGTAGAAATGACCAGAACTTTGAAACTGGTTGCAATTATTCCTGTTATACGATGCAAAAACTGTTGTATTTAAATTGTATTTTATGCTTCTGGCGTTAACTTCTAAGGCACTAAGTATTCGATATGGTGGAGCAACGCCCTAGAGTGAAGCCTAGGGTGCCCGGAACGTAGAAATGACCATCACATTCAAACTGGTTACAATTACTCCTGTTATATGATGGAAAAACTGTTGTATTTTTATTGCATTTTATGCTTCGGGCGTTGACTTCTAAGGCACTAACTATTCAATCTGCTGGAGCAACGCCCTAGGGTGAATCCTAGGGTGCCCGGAATGTAGAAATGGCCATAACTTTCATACTGGTTGCAATTATCCGGTTTATACGATGGAAAAACTGTTGTATTTATATTGTATTTTATGCTTCTGTCGTTCACTTCTTAGGCCTTAACTATTCGATCTGGTGGAACAACGCACTAGGGTGAAGCCTAGGTTGCCCGGAAAGTAGAAATGACCATCACTTTCAAACTGGTTACAATTATTCCTGTCATACGATGGAAAAACTGTTGTATTTTTATTGCATTTTATGCTTCGTGCGTTGACTTCTAAGGCCCTAACTATTCCATCTGTTGGAGCAACGCCCTAGGGTGAAGCCTAGGTTGCCCGGAAAGTAGAAATGTCTATATCTTTCATACTGGTTGCAGTTATTCGTTTTATACGATGGAAAAACTGTTGTATTTATACTGTATTTTATGCTTCTGACGTTGACTTCTAACGCACTAACTATTCGATCTGGTGGAGCAACGCCCTAGAGTGAAACCTAGGTTGCCCGGAACGTAGAAATGACAATTACTTTCACACTCTTTGCAATTATTCATTTTATACGATGGAAAAGCTCTTGCATTTATATTGTATTTTATGCTTCTGGCGTTGACTTCTTGGGCCCTAACTATTCGATCTGGTGGAGCAACGCCTTAGAGTGACGCCTAGGTTGCCCGGAACGTAGTAATGACCATCACTTTCACACTGGTTGCAATTATTCCTGTTATACGATGGAAAAACTGTTGTATTTATATTGTACCTTATGCTTCTGGCGTTGACTTCTAAGGCCCTAACTATTCAGTCTGTTGGAGCATCGCCCTAGGGTGAAGCCTAGGTTGCCCGGAAAGTAGAAATGTCCATAACTTTCATACTGGTAGCAATTATTCGTTTTATACGATGGAAAAACTGTTGTATTTATATTGTATTTTAAGCTTCTGACGTTGACTTCTAAGGCACCAACTATTCGATCTGGTGGAGCAACGCCCTAGAGTGAAGCCTAGGTTGCCCGGAACGTAGAAATGACCATAACCTTCACACTGGTTGCAATTATTCGTTTTATACGATGGAAAAACTGTTGTATTTATATTGTATTTTATGCTTCTGGCGTTCACTTCTTAGGCCTTAACTATTCGAACTGGTGGAACAACGCATTAGGGTGAAGGCTAGGCTTCCCGGAACGTAGAAATGGCCATAACTTTCACACTGGTTGCAATTATTCCTGTTATACGATGGAAAAACTGTTGTATTTTTTTGCATTTTATGCTTCTGGTGTTGACATCTTAGGCCCTAACTATTCAATCTGATGGAGCAACGCCCTAGAGTGAAGCCTAGGTTGCCAGGAACGTAGAAATGACCATCACTTTCAAACTGGTTACAATTATTCCTGTCATACGATGGAAAAACTGTTGTATTTTTATTGCATTTTATGCTTCGTGCGTTGACTTCTAAGGCCCTAACTATTCCATCTGTTGGAGCAACGCCCTAGGGTGAAGCCTAGGTTGCCCGGAAAGTAGAAATGTCCATATCTTTCATACTGGTTGCAGTTATTCGTTTTATACGATGGAAAAACTGTTGTATTTATACTGTATTTTATGCTTCTGACGTTGACTTCTAACGCACTAACTATTCGATCTGGTGGAGCAACGCCCTAGAGTGAAACCTAGGTTGCCCGGAACGTAGAAATGACAATTACTTTCACACTCTTTGCAATTATTCATTTTATACGATGGAAAAGCTCTTGCATTTATATTGTATTTTATGCTTCTGGCGTTGACTTCTTGGGCCCTAACTATTCGATCTGGTGGAGCAACGCCTTAGAGTGACGCCTAGGTTGCCCGGAACGTAGAAATGACCATCACTTTCACACTGGTTGCAATTATTCCTGTTATACGATGGAAAAACTGTTGTATTTATATTGTACCTTATGCTTCTGGCGTTGACTTCTAAGGCCCTAACTATTCAGTCTGTTGGAGCATCGCCCTAGGGTGAAGCCTAGGTTGCCCGGAAAGTAGAAATGTCCATAACTTTCATACTGGTTGCAATTATTCGTTTTATACGATGGAAAAACTGTTGTATTTATATTGTATTTTAAGCTTCTGACGTTGACTTCTAAGGCACCAACTATTCGATCTGGTGGAGCAACGCCCTAGAGTGAAGCCTAGGTTGCCCGGAACGTAGAAATGACCATCACTTTCACACTGGTTGCAATTATTCCTGTTATACGATGGAAAAACTGTTGTATTTTTTTGCATTTTATGCTTCGGGCGTTGACTTCTAAGGCCCTAACTATTCAGTCTGTTGGAGCAACGCCCTAGGGTGATGCCTAAGTTGCCCGGAAAGTAGAAATGTCCATAACTTTCATACTGGTTGCAATTATTCGTTTTATACGATGGAAAAACTGTTGTATTTATATTGTATTTTAAGCTTCTGACGTTGACTTCTAAGGCACCAACTATTCGATCTGGTGGAGCAACGCCCTAGAGTGAAGCCTAGGTTGCCCGGAACGTAGAAATGACCATAACCTTCACACTGGTTGCAATTATTCGTTTTATACGATGGAAAAACTGTTGTATTTATATTGTATTTTATGCTTCTGGCGTTCACTTCTTAGGCCTTAACTATTCGAACTGGTGGAACAACGCATTAGGGTGAAGGCTAGGTTTCCCGGAACGTAGAAATGGCCATAACTTTCACACTGGTAGCAATTATTCGATTTATACAATGGAAAAACTGTTCTATTTATTTTGTGTTTTATGTTTCGCGCGTTGACTTCGAAGGCCCTAACTATTCGATCTAGTGGAGCAACGCCCTAGGGTGAAGCCTAGGTTGCCTGGAAAGTAGAAATGTCCATAACTTTCATACAGGTTGCAATTATTCGTTTTATACGATGGAAGAACTGTTGTATTTATACTGTATTTTATGCTTCTGACATTGACTTCTAAGGCACTAACTATTCGATCTGGTGGAGCTACGCCCTAGAGTGAAACCTAGGTTGCCCGGAACGTAGAAATGACCGTTACTTTCACACTCTTTGCAATTATTCATTTTATACGATGGAAAAGCTGTTGCATTTATATTGTATTTTATGCTTCTGGCGTTGACTTCTTAGGCCCTAACTATTCGATCTGGTGGAGCAACGCCTTAGAGTGAAGCCTTGGTTTCCCGGAACGTAGAAATGACCATCACTTTCACACTGGTTGCAATTATTCCTGTTATACGATGGAAACACCGTTGTATTTATATTGTATTTTAAGCTTCTGACGTTGACTTCTAAGGCACCAACTATTCGATCTGGTGGAGCAACGCCCTAGAGTGAAGCCTATGTTTCCCGGAACGTAGAAATGACCATAACCTTCACACTGGTTGCAAGTATTCGTTTTATACGATGGAAAAACTGTTGTATTTATATTGTATTTTATGCTTCTGGCGTTGACTTCTAAGGCACTAACTATTCGCTCTAGTGGAGCAACGCCCTAGGGTGAAGCCTTGGTTGCCTGGAAAGTAGAAATGTCCATAACTTTCATACAGGTTGCAATTATTCGTTTTATACGATGGAAGAACTGTTGTATTTATACTGTATTTTAAGCTTCTGACGTTGACTTCTAAGGCACTAACTATTCGATCTGGTGGAGCTACGCCCTAGAGTGAAACCTATGTTGCCCGGAACGTAGAAATGACCGTTACTTTCACACTCTTTGCAATTATTCATTTTATACGATGGAAAAGCTGTTGCATTTATATTGTATTTTATGCTTCTGGCGTTGACTTCTTAGGCCCTAACTATTTAATCTGGTGGAGCAACGCCTTAGAGTGAAGCCTTGGTTTCCCGGAACGTAGAAATGACCATCACTTTCATACTGGTTGTAATTATTCGTTTTATACGATGGAAAAACTGTTGTATTTATATTGTACCTTATGCTTCTGGCGTTGACTTCTAAGGCCCTAACTATTCGATCTGGTGGAGCAACGCCCTAGGGTGAAGAATAGGTTGCCCGGAACGTAGAAATGACCATCACTTTCACACTGGTTGAAATTATTCCTGTTATACGATGGAAAAACTGTTGTATTTTTTTGCATTTTATGCTTCGGGCGTTGACTTCTAAGGCCCTAACTATTCAGGCTGTTGGAGCATCGCCCTAGGGTGAAGCCTAGGTTGCCCGGAAAGTAGAAATGTCCATAACTTTCATACTGGTTGCAATTATTCGTTTTATACGATGGAAAAACTGTTGTATTTATATTGTATTTTAAACTTCTGACGTTGACTTCTAAGGCACCAACTATTCGATCTGGTGGAGCAACGCCCTAGAGTGAAGCCTAGGTTGCCCGGAACGTAGAAATGACCATCACTTTCACACTGGTTGCAATTATTCCTGTTATACGATGGAAAAACTGTTGTATTTTTTTGCATTTTATGCTTCTGGTGTTGACTTCTTAGGCCCTAACTATTCAATCTGATGGAGCAACGCCCTAGAGTGAAGCCTAGGTTGCCCGGAACGTAGAAATGACCATCACTTTCAAACTGGTTACAATTATTCCTGTCATACGATGGAAAAACTGTTGTATTTTTATTGCATTTTATGCTTCGTGCGTTGACTTCTAAGGCCCTAACTATTCCATCTGTTGGAGCAACGCCCTAGGGTGAAGCCTAGGTTGCCCGGAAAGTAGAAATGTCCATATCTTTCATACTGGTTGCAGTTATTCGTTTTATACGATGGAAAAACTGTTGTATTTATACTGTATTTTATGCTTCTGACGTTGACTTCTAACGCACTAACTATTCGATCTGGTGGAGCAACGCCCTAGAGTGAAACCTAGGTTGCCCGGAACGTAGAAATGACAATTACTTTCACACTCTTTGCAATTATTCATTTTATACGATGGAAAAGCTCTTGCATTTATATTGTATTTTATGCTTCTGGCGTTGACTTCTTGGGCCCTAACTATTCGATCTGGTGGAGCAACGCCTTAGAGTGACGCCTAGGTTGCCCGGAACGTAGAAATGACCATACCTTTCACACTGGTTGCTATTGTTCCTGTTATACGATGGAAAAGCTGTTGTATTTATATTGTACCTTATGCTTCTGGCGTTGACTTCTAAGGTCCTAACTATTCGATCTGGTGGAGCAACGCCCTAGGGCGAACCCTAGGTTGCCCGGATAGTAGAAATGACCATAACTTTCATAGTGGTTGCAATTATTCGTTTTATACGATGGAAAATCTGTTGTATTTATATTGTATTTTATGATTCTGGCGTTGACTTCTGAGACCCTAACTATTCGATCTGATGGAGCAACGCCCTAGCGTGAAGCCTTGGTTTCCCGTAACGTAGAAATGACCATGACTTTTATACTGGTTGCAATTATTCGTTTTATACAATGGAAAAACTGTTGTATTTATATTGTATTTTATGCTTCTGGCGTTGCCTTCTAAGGCCCTAACTGTTCGATCTGGTGGAGCAACGCCATAGAGTGAAGCTCAGGTTGCCCGGAACATAGAAATGACCATAACCTTCACACTGGTGGCTATTATTCGTTTTATTCGATGGAAAAACTGTTATATTTATATTGTATTTTATGCTTCTGGCGCTGACTTCTTAGGCCCTGACTATTCGATCGGGTGGAACAACGCCCTAGGGTGAAGCCTAGGTTGCCCGGAAAGTAGAAATGACCATAACTTTCAAACTGGTTGCAATTATTCCTGTTATACGATGGAGAAACTGTTGTATTTATATTGTATTTTATGCTTCTGGCGTTGGCTTCTAAGGCACTAAGTATTCGATATGGTGGAGCAACGCCCTAGAGTGAAGCCTAGGGTGCCCGGAACGTAGAAATGACCATCACTTTCATACTGGTTGCAATTATTCGTTTTATACGATGGAAAAACTGTTGTATTTGTATTGTATTTTATGCTTCTGACGTTGACTTCTAAGGCACCAACTATTCGATCTGTTGGGGCCACGCCCTAGAGTGAAGCCTAGGTTGCCCGGAACGTAGAAATGACCATAACTTTCACACTGGTTGGAATTATTCGTTTTATACGATGGAAAAACTGTTGTATTTATATTGTATTTTATGCTTCTGGCGTTCACTTCTTAGGCCCTAACTATTCGATCGGGTGGAACAACGCCCTAGGGTGAAGCCTAGGTTGCCCGGAAAGTAGAAATGTCCATAACTTTCAAACTGGTTGCAATTATTCGTTTTATACGATGGAAAAACTGTTGTTTTTATATTGTACTTTATGCTTCTGGCGTTGACTTCTAAGGCACTAACTATTCGATCTGGTGGAGCAACGCCCTAGGGTGAAGAATAGGTTGCCCGGAACGTAGAAATGACCATCACTTTCACACTGGTTGCAATTATTCCTGTTATACGATGGAAAAACTGTTGTATTTTTTTGCATTTTATGCTTCTGGTGTTGACATCTTAGGCCCTAACTATTCAATCTGATGGAGCAACGCCCTAGAGTGAAGCCTAGGTTGCCAGGAACGTAGAAATGACCATCACTTTCAAACTGGTTACAATTATTCCTGTCATACGATGGAAAAACTGTTGTATTTTTATTGCATTTTATGCTTCGTGCGTTGACTTCTAAGGCCCTAACTATTCCATCTGTTGGAGCAACGCCCTAGGGTGAAGCCTAGGTTGCCCGGAAAGTAGAAATGACCAGAACTTTGAAACTGGTTGCAATTATTCCTGTTATACGATGCAAAAACTGTTGTATTTAAATTGTATTTTATGCTTCTGGCGTTAACTTCTAAGGCACTAAGTATTCGATATGGTGGAGCAACGCCCTAGAGTGAAGCCTAGGGTGCCCGGAACGTAGAAATGACCATCACATTCAAACTGGTTACAATTACTCCTGTTATATGATGGAAAAACTGTTGTATTTTTATTGCATTTTATGCTTCGGGCGTTGACTTCTAAGGCACTAACTATTCAATCTGCTGGAGCAACGCCCTAGGGTGAATCCTAGGGTGCCCGGAATGTAGAAATGGCCATAACTTTCATACTGGTTGCAATTATCCGGTTTATACGATGGAAAAACTGTTGTATTTATATTGTATTTTATGCTTCTGTCGTTCACTTCTTAGGCCTTAACTATTCGATCTGGTGGAACAACGCACTAGGGTGAAGCCTAGGTTGCCCGGAAAGTAGAAATGACCATAACTTTCACACTGGTTGCAATTATTCCTGTTATACGATGGAAAAACTGTTGTATTTTTTTGCATTTTATGCTTCTGGTGTTGACTTCTTAGGCCCTAACTATTCAATCTGATGGAGCAACGCCCTAGAGTGAAGCCTAGGTTGCCCGGAACGTAGAAATGACCATCACTTTCAAACTGGTTACAATTATTCCTGTCATACGATGGAAAAACTGTTGTATTTTTATTGCATTTTATGCTTCGTGCGTTGACTTCTAAGGCCCTAACTATTCCATCTGTTGGAGCAACGCCCTAGGGTGAAGCCTAGGTTGCCCGGAAAGTTGAAATGTCCATATCTTTCATACTGGTTGCAGTTATTCGTTTTATACGATGGAAAAACTGTTGTATTTATACTGTATTTTATGCTTCTGACGTTGACTTCTAACGCACTAACTATTCGATCTGGTGGAGCAACGCCCTAGACTGAAACCTAGGTTGCCCGGAACGTAGAAATGACAATTACTTTCACACTCTTTGCAATTATTCATTTTATACGATGGAAAAGCTCTTGCATTTATATTGTGTTTTATGCTTCTGGCGTTGACTTCTTGGGCCCTAACTATTCGATCTGGTGGAGCAACGCCTTAGAGTGACGCCTAGGTTGCCCGGAACGTAGAAATGACCATCACTTTCACACTGGTTGCAATTATTCCTGTTATACGATGGAAAAACTGTTGCATTTATATTGTACCTTATGCTTCTGGCGTTGACTTCTAAGGCCCTAACTATTCAGTCTGTTGGAGCATCGCCCTAGGGTGAAGCCTAGGTTGCCCGGAAAGTAGAAATGTCCATAACTTTCATACTGGTTGCAATTATTCGTTTTATACGATGGAAAAACTGTTGTATTTATATTGTATTTTAAGCTTCTGACGTTGACTTCTAAGGCACCAACTATTCGATCTGGTGGAGCAACGCCCTAGAGTGAAGCCTAGGTTGCCCGGAACGTAGAAATGACCATCACTTTCACACTGGTTGCAATTATTCCTGTTATACGATGGAAAAACTGTTGTATTTTTTTGCATTTTATGCTTCGGGCGTTGACTTCTAAGGCCCTAACTATTCAGTCTGTTGGAGCAACGCCCTAGGGTGATGCCTAAGTTGCCCGGAAAGTAGAAATGTCCATAACCTTCACACTGGTTGCAATTATTCGTTTTATACGATGGAAAAACTGTTGTATTTATATTGTATTTTATGCTTCTGGCGTTCACTTCTTAGGCCTTAACTATTCGAACTGGTGGAACAACGCATTAGGGTGAAGGCTAGGTTTCCCGGAACGTAGAAATGGCCATAACTTTCACACTGGTAGCAATTATTCGATTTATACAATGGAAAAACTGTTCTATTTATTTTGTGTTTTATGTTTCGCGCGTTGACTTCGAAGGCCCTAACTATTCGATCTAGTGGAGCAACGCCCTAGGGTGAAGCCTAGGTTGCCTGGAAAGTAGAAATGTCCATAACTTTCATACAGGTTGCAATTATTCGTTTTATACGATGGAAGAACTGTTGTATTTATACTGTATTTTATGCTTCTGACATTGACTTCTAAGGCACTAACTATTCGATCTGGTGGAGCTACGCCCTAGAGTGAAACCTAGGTTGCCCGGAACGAAGAAATGATCGTTACTTTCACACTCTTTGCAATTATTCATTTTATACGATGGAAAAGCTGTTGCATTTATATTGTATTTTATGCTTCTGGCGTTGACTTCTTAGGCCCTAACTATTCGATCTGGTGGAGCAACGCCTTAGAGTGAAGCCTTGGTTTCCAGGAACGTAGAAATGACCATCACTTTCACACTGGTTGCAATTATTCCTGTTATACGATGGAAACACCGTTGTATTTATATTGTATTTTAAGCTTCTGACGTTGACTTCTAAGGCACCAACTATTCGATCTGGTGGAGCAACGCCCTAGAGTGAAGCCTATGTTGCCCGGAACGTAGAAATGACCATAACCTTCACACTGGTTGCAAGTATTCGTTTTATACGATGGAAAAACTGTTGTATTTATATTGTATTTTATGCTTCTGGCGTTGACTTCTAAGGCACTAACTATTCGATCTGGTGGAGCAACGCCCTAGGGTGAAGAATAGGTTGCCCGGAACGTAGAAATGACCATCACTTTCACACTGGTTGCAATTATTCCTGTTATACGATGGAAAAACTGTTGTATTTTTTTGCATTTTATGCTTCTGGTGTTGACATCTTAGGCCCTAACTATTCAATCTGATGGAGCAACGCCCTAGAGTGAAGCCTAGGTTGCCAGGAACGTAGAAATGACCATCACTTTCAAACTGGTTACAATTATTCCTGTCATACGATGGAAAAACTGTTGTATTTTTATTGCATTTTATGCTTCGTGCGTTGACTTCTAAGGCCCTAACTATTCCATCTGTTGGAGCAACGCCCTAGGGTGAAGCCTAGGTTGCCCGGAAAGTAGAAATGACCAGAACTTTGAAACTGGTTGCAATTATTCCTGTTATACGATGCAAAAACTGTTGTATTTAAATTGTATTTTATGCTTCTGGCGTTAACTTCTAAGGCACTAAGTATTCGATATGGTGGAGCAACGCCCTAGAGTGAAGCCTAGGGTGCCCGGAACGTAGAAATGACCATCACATTCAAACTGGTTACAATTACTCCTGTTATATGACGGAAAAACTGTTTTATTTTTATTGCATTTTATGCTTCGGGCGTTGACTTCTAAGGCACTAACTATTCAATCTGCTGGAGCAACGCCCTAGGGTGAATCCTAGGGTGCCCGGAATGTAGAAATGGCCATAACTTTCATACTGGTTGCAATTATCCGGTTTATACGATGGAAAAACTGTTGTATTTATATTGTATTTTATGCTTCTGTCGTTCACTTCTTAGGCCTTAACTATTCGATCTGGTGGAACAACGCACTAGGGTGAAGCCTAGGTTGCCCGGAAAGTAGAAATGACCATAACTTTCACACTGGTTGCAATTATTCCTGTTATACGATGGAAAAACTGTTGTATTTTTTTGCATTTTATGCTTCTGGTGTTGACTTCTTAGGCCCTAACTATTCAATCTGATGGAGCAACGCCCTAGAGTGAAGCCTAGGTTGCCCGGAACGTAGAAATGACCATCACTTTCAAACTGGTTACAATTATTCCTGTCATACGATGGAAAAACTGTTGTATTTTTATTGCATTTTATGCTTCGTGCGTTGACTTCTAAGGCCCTAACTATTCCATCTGTTGGAGCAACGCCCTAGGGTGAAGCCTAGGTTGCCCGGAAAGTAGAAATGTCCATATCTTTCATACTGGTTGCAGTTATTCGTTTTATACGATGGAAAAACTGTTGTATTTATACTGTATTTTATGCTTCTGACGTTGACTTCTAACGCACTAACTATTCGATCTGGTGGAGCAACGCCCTAGAGTGAAACCTAGGTTGCCCGGAACGTAGAAATGACAATTACTTTCACACTCTTTGCAATTATTCATTTTATACGATGGAAAAGCTCTTGCATTTATATTGTATTTTATGCTTCTGGCGTTGACTTCTTGGGCCCTAACTATTCGATCTGGTGGAGCAACGCCTTAGAGTGACGCCTAGGTTGCCCGGAACGTAGAAATGACCATACCTTTCACACTGGTTGCTATTGTTCCTGTTATACGATGGAAAAGCTGTTGTATTTATATTGTACCTTATGCTTCTGGCGTTGACTTCTAAGGTCCTAACTATTCGATCTGGTGGAGCAACGCCCTAGGGCGAACCCTAGGTTGCCCGGATAGTAGAAATGACCATAACTTTCATAGTGGTTGCAATTATTCGTTTTATACGATGGAAAATCTGTTGTATTTTTTTGCATTTTATGCTTCTGGTGTTGACAACTTAGGCCCTAACTATTCAATCTGATGGAGCAACGCCCTATAGTGAAGCCTAGGTTGCCCGGAACGTAGAAATGACCATCACTTTCAAACTGGTTACAATTATTCCTGTCATACGATGGAAAAACTGTTGGATTTTTATTGCATTTTATGCTTCGTGCGTTGACTTCTAAGGCCCTAACTATTCCATCTGTTGGAGCAACGCCCTAGGGTGAAGCCTAGGTTGCCCGGAAAGTAGAAATGACCAGAACTTTGAAACTGGTTGCAATTATTCCTGTTATACGATGCAAAAACTGTTGTATTTAAATTGTATTTTATGCTTCTGGCGTTAACTTCTAAGGCACTAAGTATTCGATATGGTGGAGCAACGCCCTAGAGTGAAGCCTAGGGTGCCCGGAACGTAGAAATGACCATCACATTCAAACTGGTTACAATTACTCCTGTTATATGATGGAAAAACTGTTGTATTTTTATTGCATTTTATGCTTCTGACGTTGACTTCTAACGCACTAACTATTCGATCTGGTGGAGCAACGCCCTAGAGTGAAACCTAGGTTGCCCGGAACGTAGAAATGACAATTACTTTCACACTCTTTGCAATTATTCATTTTATACGATGGAAAAGCTCTTGCATTTATATTGTATTTTATGCTTCTGGCGTTGACTTCTTGGGCCCTAACTATTCGATCTGGTGGAGCAACGCCTTAGAGTGACGCCTAGGTTGCCCGGAACGTAGAAATGACCATACCTTTCACACTGGTTGCTATTGTTCCTGTTATACGATGGAAAAGCTGTTGTATTTATATTGTACCTTATGCTTGTGGCGTTGACTTCTAAGGTCCTAACTATTCGATCTGGTGGAGCAACGCCCTAGGGCGAACCCTAGGTTGCCCGGATAGTAGAAATGACCATAACTTTCATAGTGGTTGCAATTATTCGTTTTATACGATGGAAAATCTGTTGTATTTATATTGTATTTTATGATTCTGGCGTTGACTTCTGAGACCCTAACTATTCGATCTGATGGAGCAACGCCCTAGCGTGAAGCCTTGGTTTCCCGTAACGTAGAAATGACCATGACTTTTATACTGGTTGCAATTATTCGTTTTATACAATGGAAAAACTGTTGTATTTATATTGTATTTTATGCTTCTGGCGTTGCCTTCTAAGGCCCTAACTGTTCGATCTGGTGGAGCAACGCCATAGAGTGAAGCTCAGGTTGCCCGGAACATAGAAATGACCATAACCTTCACACTGGTGGCTATTATCCGTTTTATTCGATGGAAAAACTGTTATATTTATATTGTATTTTATGCTTCTGGCGCTGACTTCTTAGGCCCTGACTATTCGATCGGGTGGAACAACGCCCTAGGGTGAAGCCTAGGTTGCCCGGAAAGTAGAAATGACCATAACTTTCAAACTGGTTGCAATTATTCCTGTTATACGATGGAGAAACTGTTGTATTTATATTGTATTTTATGCTTCTGGCGTTGGCTTCTAAGGCACTAAGTATTCGATATGGTGGAGCAACGCCCTAGAGTGAAGCCTAGGGTGCCCGGAACGTAGAAATGACCATCACTTTCATACTGGTTGCAATTATTCGTTTTATACGATGGAAAAACTGTTGTATTTGTATTGTATTTTATGCTTCTGACGTTGACTTCTAAGGCACCAACTATTCGATCTGTTGGGGCCACGCCCTAGAGTGAAGCCTAGGTTGCCCGGAACGTAGAAATGACCATAACTTTCACACTGGTTGGAATTATTCGTTTTATACGATGGAAAAACTGTTGTATTTATATTGTATTTTATGCTTCTGGCGTTCACTTCTTAGGCCCTAACTATTCGATCGGGTGGAACAACGCCCTAGGGTGAAGCCTAGGTTGCCCGGAAAGTAGAAATGTCCATAACTTTCAAACTGGTTGCAATTATTCCTGTTATACGATGGAAAAACTGTTGCATTTATATTGTATTTTATGCTTCTGGCGTTGACTTCTTAGGCGCTAACTATTCGATCTGGTGGAGCAACGCCTTAGAGTGACGCCTAGGTTGCCCGGAACGTAGAAATGACCATATCTTTCACACTGGTTGCTATTGTTCCTGTCATACGACGGAAAAGCTGTTGTATTTATATTGTACCTTATGCTTCTGGCGTTAACTTCTAAGGCCCTAACTATTCGATCTGGTGGAGCAGCGCCCTAGGGTGAAGCCTTGGTTGCCCGGATAGTTGAAATGACCATAACTTTCATAGTGGTTGCAATTATTCGTTTTATGGGATGGAAAAACTGTTGTATTTATATTGTATTTTATGCTCCTGGCGTTGACTTCTGAGGCCCTAACTATCCGATCTGTTGGAGCAACGCCCTAGAGTGAAGCCTAGGTTGCCCGGAACGTAGAAATGACCATGACTTTCATACTGGTTGCAATTATTCGTTTTATACGATGGAAAAACTGTTGTATTTATATTGTATTTTATGCTTCTGGCGTTCACTTCTTAGGCCTTAACTATTCGATCTGGTGGAACAACGCACTAGGGTGAAGGCTAGGTTTCCCGGAACGTAGAAATGGCCATAACTTTCACACTGGTAGCAATTATTCGATTTATACAATGGAAAAACTGTTCTATTTATTTTGTGTTTTATGTTTCGCGCGTTGACTTCGAAGGCCCTAACTATTCGCTCTAGTGGAGCAACGCCCTAGGGTGAAGCCTTGGTTGCCTGGAAAGTAGAAATGTCCATAACTTTCATACAGGTTGCAATTATTCGTTTTATACGATGGAAGAACTGTTGTATTTATACTGTATTTTAAGCTTCTGACGTTGACTTCTAAGGCACTAACTATTCGATCTGGTGGAGCTACGCCCTAGAGTGAAACCTATGTTGCCCGGAACGTAGAAATGACCGTTACTTTCACACTCTTTGCAATTATTCATTTTATACGATGGAAAAGCTGTTGCATTTATATTGTATTTTATGCTTCTGGCGTTGACTTCTTAGGCCCTAACTATTTGATCTGGTGGAGCAACGCCTTAGAGTGAAGCCTTGGTTTCCCGGAACGTAGAAATGACCATCACTTTCATACTGGTTGTAATTATTCGTTTTATACGATGGAAAAACTGTTGTATTTATATTGTACCTTATGCTTCTGGCGTTGACTTCTAAGGCCCTAACTATTCGATCTGGTGGAGCAACGCCCTAGGGTGAAGAATAGGTTGCCCAGAACGTAGAAATGACCATCACTTTCACACTGGTTGCAATTATTCCTGTTATACGATGGAAAAACTGTTGTATTTTTTTGCATTTTATGCTTCGGGCGTTGACTTCTAAGGCCCTAACTATTCAGGCTGTTGGAGCATCGCCCTAGGGTGAAGCCGAGGTTGCCCGGAAAGTAGAAATGTCCATAACTTTCATACTGGTTGCAATTATTCGTTTTATACGATGGAAAAACTGTTGTATTTATATTGTATTTTAAGCTTCTGACGTTGACTTCTAAGGCACCAACTATTCGATCTGGTGGAGCAACGCCCTAGAGTGAAGCCTAGGTTGCCCGGAACGTAGAAATGACCATCACTTTCACACTGGTTGCAATTATTCCTGTTATACGATGGAAAAACTGTTGTATTTTTTTGCATTTTATGCTTCGGGCGTTGACTTCTAAGGCGCTAACTATTCAGTCTGTTGGAGCAACGCCCTAGCGTGATGCCTAAGTTGCCCGGAAAGTAGAAATGTCCATAACTTTCATACAGGTTGCAATTATTCGTTTTATACGATGGAAGAACTGTTGTATTTATACTGTATTTTATGCTTCTGACATTGACTTCTAAGGCACTAACTATTCGATCTGGTGGAGCTACGCCCTAGAGTGAAACCTAGGTTGCCCGGAACGTAGAAATGACCGTTACTTTCACACTCTTTGCAATTATTCATTTTATACGATGGAAAAGCTGTTGCATTTATATTGTATTTTATGCTTCTGGCGTTGACTTCTTAGGCCCTAACTATTCGATCTGGTGGAGCAGCGCCTTAGAGTGAAGCCTTGGTTTCCCGGAACGTAGAAATGACCATCACTTTCACACTGGTTGCAATTATTCCTGTTATACGATGGGAAAACCGTTGTATTTTTTTGCATTTTATGCTTCGGGCGTTGACTTCTAAGGCCCTAACTATTCAGTCTGTTGGAGCAACGCCCTAGGGTGAAGCCTAGGTTGCCCGGAAAGTAGAAATGTCCATAACTTTCATACTGGTTGCAATTATTCGTTTTATACGATGGAAAAACTGTTGTATTTATATTGTATTTTAAGCTTCTGACGTTGACTTCTAAGGCACCAACTATTCGATCTGGTGGAGCAACGCCCTAGTGTGAAGCCTAGGTTGCCCGGAACGTAGAAATGACCATAACTTTCACACTGGTTGCAATTATTCGTTTTATACGATGGAAAAACTGTTGTATTTATACTGTATTTTATGCTTCTGACGTTGACTTCTAAGGCACCAACTATTCGATCTGGTGGAGCAACGCCCTAGAGTGAAGCCTAGGTTGCCCGGAACGTAGAAATGACCATCACTTTCACACTGGTTGCAATTATTCCTGTTATACGATGGAAAAACTGTTGTATTTTTTTGCATTTTATGCTTCGGGCATTGACTTCTAAGTCCCTAACTATTCAGTCTGTTGGAGCAACGCCCTAGGGTGAAGCCTAGGTTGCCCGGAAAGCAGAAATGTCCATAACTTTCATACTGGTTGCAATTATTCGTTTTATACGATGGAAAAACTGTTGTATTTATATTGTATTTTAAGCTTCTGACGTTGACTTCTAAGGCACCAACTGTTCGATCTGGTGGAGCAACGCCCTAGAGTGAAGCCTATGTTGCCCGGAACGTAGAAATGACCATAACCTTCACACTGGTTGCAATTATTCGTTTTATACGATGGAAAAACTGTTGTATTTATATTGTATTTTATGCTTCTGGCGTTGACTTCTAAGGCACTAACCATTCAATCTGCTGGAGCAACGCCCTAGGGTGAATCCTAGGTTGCCCGGAATGTAGATATGACCATAACTTTCATACTGGATGCAATTATCCGGTTTATACGATGGAAAAACTGTTGTATTTATATTGTATTTTATGCTTCTGGCGTTCACTTCTCAGTCCTTAACTATTCGATCTGGTGGAACAACGCACTAGGTTGAAGCCTAGGTTGCCCGGAAAGTAGAAATGACCATAACTTTCAAACTGGTTGCAATTATTCCTGTTATACGATGGAAAAACTGTTGTATTTATATTGTATTTTATGCTTCTGGCGTTGACTTCTAAGGCACTAAGTATTCGATATGGTGGAGCAACGCCCTAGAGTGAAGCCTAGGTTGCGCGGAACGTAGAAATGACCATCACTTTCAAACTGGTTGCAATTACTCCTGTAATATGATGGAAAAACTGTTGTATTTTTATTGCATTTTAAGCTTCGGGCGTTGACTTCTAAGGCACTAACTATTCAATCTGTTGGAGCAACGTCCTAGGGTGAATCCTAGGTTGCCCGGAAAGTAGAAATGACCATAACCTTCATACTGGTTGCAATTATCCGGTTTATACGATGGAAAAACTGTTGTATTTATATTGTATTTTATGCTTCTGGCGTTGACTTCTTAGGCCCTAACTATTCGATCTGGTGGAGCAACGCCTTAGAGTGAAGCCTTGGTTTCCCGGAACGTAGAAATGACCATCACTTTCATACTGGTTGTAATTATTCGTTTTATACGATGGAAATACTGTTGTGCTTATATTGTATTTTATGCTTGTGGCGTTGAATTCTAAGGCACTAACTATTCGATCTGGTGGAGCAACGGCCCAGAGTGAAGCCTAGGGTGCCCGGAACGTAGAAATGACCATCACTTTCAAACTGGTTGCAACTATCCCTGTTATATGATGGAAAAACTGTTGCATTTTTATTGCATTTTATGCTTCAGGCGTTGAATTCCAAGGCCCTAACTGTCCAATCTGTTGGAGCAACGCCCTAGGGTGAATCCTAGATTGCCCGGAAAGTAGAAATGACCATAACTTTCATAGTGGTTGTAATTATTCGTTTTATACGATGGAAAAACTGTTGTATTTATATTGTATTTTATGCTCCTGGCGTTGACTTCTGAGGCCCTAACTATTCGATCTGTTGGAGCAACGCCCTAGAGTGAAGCCTTGGTTTCCCGGAACGTAGAAATGACCATGACTTTCATACTGGTTGCAATTATCCGGTTTATACGATGGAAAAACTATTGTATTTATATTGTATTTTATGCTTCTGGCGTTCACTTCTTAGGCCTTAACTATTCGATCTGGTGGAACAACGCACTAGGGTGAAGCCTAGGTTGCCCGGAAAGTAGAAATGACCATAACTTTCAAACTGGTTGCAATTATTCCTGTTATACGATGGAAAAACTGTTGTATTTATACTGTATTTTATGCTTCTGGCGTTGCATTCTAAGGCACTAACTATTCGATCTGGTGGAGCAACGCCCTAGGGTGAAGAATAGGTTGCCCGGAACGTAGAAATGACCATCACTTTCACACTGGTTGCAATTATTCCTGTTATACGATGGAAAAACTGTTGTATTTATATTGTATTTTATGCTTCTGACGTTGACTTCTAGGGCACCAACTATTCGATCTGTTGGGGCCACGCCCTAGAGTGAAGCCTAGGTTGCCCGGAACGTAGAAATGACCATAACTTTCACACTGGTTGCAATTATTCGTTTTATACGATGGAAAAACTGTTGTATTTATATTGTATTTTATGCTTCTGGCGTTCACTTCTTAGGCCCTAACTAATCGATCGGGTGGAACAACGCCCTAGGGTGAAGCCTAGGTTGCCCGGAAAGTAGAAATGTCCATAACTTTCAAACTGGTTGCAATTATTCCTGTTATACGATGGAAAAACTGTTGCATTTATATTGTATTTTATGCTTCTGGCGTTGACTTCTTAGGCCCTAACTATTCGATCTGGTGGAGCAACGCCTTAGAGTGACGCCTAGGTTGCCCGGAACGTAGAAATGACCATACCTTTCACACTGGTTGCTATTGTTCCTGTCATACGACGGAAAAGCTGTTGTATTTATGTTGTACCTTATGCTTCTGGCGTTAACTTCTAAGGCCCTAACTATTCGATCTGGTGGAGCAGCGCCCTAGGGTGAAGCCTTGGTTGCCCGGATAGTTGAAATGACCATAACTTTCATAGTGGTTGCAATTATTCGCTTTATACGATGGAAAAACTGTTGTATTTATATTGTATTTTATGCTTCTGGCGTTGACTTCTAAGGCTCGAACTATTCGATCTGGTGGAGCAACGCCCTAGAGTGAAGCCTAGGTTGACCGGAAAGCAGAAATGACCATAACTTTCAAACTGGTTGCAATTATTCCTGTTATACGATGGAAAAACTGTTGTATTTATATTGTATTTTATGCTTCTGGCGTTGACTTCTAAGGCACTAAGTATTCGATATGGTGGAGCAACGCCCTAGAGTGAAGCCTAGGGTGCCCGGAACGTAGAAATGACCATCACTTTCAAACTGGTGGCAATTATTCCTCTTATTTGATGGAAAAACTGTTGTATTTTTATTGCATTTTATGCTTCGGGCGTCGACTTCTAAGGCACTAACTTTTCAATCTGTTGGAACAACGCCCTAGGGTGAATCCTAGGTTGCCCGGTAAGTAGAAATGACCATATCTTTCACACTCTTTGCAATTATTCATTTTATACGATGGAAAAGCTGTTGCATTTATATTGTATTTTATGCTTCTGGCGTTGACTTCTTAGGCCCTAACTATTCGATCTGTTGGAGCAACACCCTACAGTGAAGCCTTGGTTTCCCGGAACGTAGAAATGACCATGACTTTCATACTGGTTGCAATTATTCGTTTTATACGATGGAAAAACTGTTGTATTTATATTGTATTTTATGCTTCTGGCGTTGACTTCTAAGGCACTTACTGTTCGATCTGGTGGAGCAACGCCCGAGAGTGAAGTCTAGGTTGCCCGGAACGTAGAAATGACCATCACTTTCACACTGGTTGCAATTATTCATGTTATAGGATGGAAAACCTGTTGTATGTATATTGTATTTTATGCTCCTGGTGTTGACTTCTTAGGCCCTAACTATTCGATCTGGTGGAGCAACGCCTTAGAGTGAAGCCTAGGATGCCCGGAACGTAGAAATGACCATCACTTTCAAACTGGTTACAATTATTCCTGTTATACGATGGAAAAACTGCTGCATTTTTATTGCATTTTATGCTTCGGGCGTTGACTTCTAAGGCCCTAACTATTCAATCTGTTGGAGCAACGCCCTAGGGTAAAGCCTAGGTTGCCCGGAAAGTAGAAATGTCCAAAACCTTCATACTGGTTGCAATTATTCGTTTTATACGATGGAATAACTGTTGTATTTATATTGTATTTTATGCTTCTGACGTTGACTTCTAAGGCTCCAACTATTCGATCTGGTGGAGCAACGCGCTAGAGTGAAACCTAGGTTGCCTGGAACGTAGAAATGACCATATCTTTCACACTGGTTGCTATTGTTCCTGTTATACGATGGAAAAGCTGTTGTATTTATATTGTCCCTTATGCTTCTGGCGTTGACTTCTAAGGCACTAACTGTTCGATCTGGTGGAGCAACGCCCTAGAGTGAAGCTTAGGGTGCCCGTAACATAGAAATGACCATAACCTTCACACTGGTGTCTATTACTCGTTTTATTCGATGGAAAAACTGTTATATTTATATTGTATTTTATGCTTCTGGCGTTGACTTCTGAGGCCCTAACTATTCGATCTGTTGGAGCAACGCCCTAGAGTGAAGCTTAGGTTGCCCGGAACATAGAAATGACCATAACCTTCACACTGGTGGCTATTATTCGTTTTATTCGATGGAAAAACTGCTAAATTTATATTGTATTTTATGCTTCTGGCGTTGACTTCTTAGGCCCTAACTATTTGATCTGGTGGAGCACCGCCCTAGAGTGAAGCCTAGGTTGCCCGGAACGTAGGCAAGACCATTACCTTCACACTGGTTGCAATTACTCCCCTTATACGATGGAAAAACCCTTGTATCTTTATTGTATTTTATGTTTCGGGTGTTGACTCCTATGGCCCTACCTATTCGATCTGGTGGAGCAACGCCGTACAGTGAAGCCCAGGCTGCCCAGAACGTAGATATTACCATAACATTCACACTGGCCGCAACTATTCGTTTTATACGATTTAAAAGCTGTTGCATTTATATCGTATTTTATGGTTCTGGCGTAGACTTCTTAGGCCCTAACTATTCGATCTGGTGGAGCAACGCTATAGAGTGAAACCTAGGATGCCCGGAACGTAGAAGTGACCATCACTTTCACACTGGTTGCAATTATTCCTGCTATGAGGTGGAAAAACTGCTGTATTTTTATTGTATTTTATGCTTCTGGCGTTGAATTCTAAGTCCCTAGCTATTCGATCTGGTGGAGCAACGCCCTAGGGTGAAGCCTAGGTTGCCCGGAACGTAGAAATGACGACTACTTTCACAATGTTTGCAATTATTCGTTTTATACGATTGAAAAACTAGTGAACTTATATTGTATTTTATCCTTCTGGCGTTGAATTCTCAGACCGTAGCTATTTGATCTGGTGGAGCAACGCCCTAGAGTGAAACCTAGATTACCCGGAACGTAGAAATGACCAGTACTTTCACAGTGGTTGCAGTTATTCCAGTTATACGATGGAAAAACTGTTGCATCTTTATTGTATTTTATGCTTCTGGCGTTGACTTCTAAGGCCCTAACAATTCGATCTGGTCGAGCAGCGCCCTATAGTTAAGCCTAGGTGGCTCCGAATGTAGAAATGTCTATAACTTTCACACTTGTTGCAATTATTCGTTTTATACGATGGAAAAGCTGTTGTATTTTAATTGTATTTTATGCTTCTTGCGTTGACTTCCAAGGCCCTAGGTTTTCGATCTGGTGAAGCAACGCCCTAGGGCGAAGCCTAGGTTGCCCGGAACGTAGAAATGGCCATTACTTTCACACTGGTTGCAAATATTCGCTTTATACGATGGAAAAACTGTTGTATTTATATTGTATTTTATGCTTCTGGCGTTAACTTCTAAGGCACTAAGTACTCGATATGGTGGAGCAACGTCCTAGAGTGAAGCCTAGGGTGCCCGGAACGTAGAAATGACCATCACATTCAAACTGGTTACAATTACTCCTGTTATATGATGGAAAAACTGTTGTATTTTTATTGCATTTTATGCTTCGGGCGTTGACTTCTAAGGCACTAACTATTCAATCTGCTGGAGCAACGCCCTAGGGTGAATCCTAGGTTGCCCGGAATGTAGATATGGCCATAACTTTCATACTGGTTGCAATTATCCGGTTTATACGATGGAAAAACTGTTGTATTTATATTGTATTTTATGCTTCTGGCGTTCACTTCTTAGGCCTTAACTATTCGATCTGGTGGAACAACGCACTAGGGTGAAGCCTAGGTTGCCCGGAAAGTAGAAATGACCATAACTTTCAAACTGGTTGCAATTATTCCTGTTAATCGATGGAAAAACTGTTGTATTTATATTGTATTTTATGCTTCTGGCGTTGCATTCTAAGGCACTAACTATTCGATCTGGTGGAGCAACGCCCTAGGGTGAAGAATAGGTTGCCCGGAACGTAGAAATGACCATCACTTTCACACAGGTTGCAATTATTCCTGTTATACGATGGAAAAACTGTTGTATTTATATTGTATTTTATGCTTCTGACGTTGACTTCTAGGGCACCAACTATTCGATCTGTTGGGGCCACGCCCTAGAGTGAAGCCTAGGTTGCCCGGAACGTAGAAATGACCATAACTTTCACACTGGTTGCAATTATTCGTTTTATACGATGGAAAAACTGTTGTATTTATATTGTATTTTATGCTTCTGGCGTTCACTTCTTAGGCCGTAACTATTCGATCGGGTGGAACAACGCCCTAGGGTGAAGCCTAGGTTGCCCGGAAAGTAGAAATGTCCATAACTTTCAAACTGGTTGCAATTATTCCTGTTATACGATGGAAAAACTGTTGCATTTATATTGTATTTTATGCTTCTGGCGTTGACTTCTTAGGCCCTAACTATTCGATCTGGTGGAGCAACGCCTTAGAGTGACGCCTAGGTTGCCCGGAACGTAGAAATGACCATACCTTTCACACTGGTTGCTATTGTTCCTGTCATACGACGGAAAAGCTGTTGTATTTATGTTGTACCTTATGCTTCTGGCGTTAACTTCTAAGGCCCTAACTATTCGATCTGGTGGAGCAGCGCCCTAGGGTGAAGCCTTGGTTGCCCGGATAGTTGAAATGACCATAACTTTCATAGTGGTTGCAATTATTCGCTTTATACGATGGAAAAACTGTTGTATTTATATTGTATTTTATGCTTCTGGCGTTGACTTCTAAGGCTCGAACTATTCGATCTGGTGGAGCAACGCCCTAGAGTGAAGCCTAGGTTGACCGGAAAGCAGAAATGACCATAACTTTCAAACTGGTTGCAATTATTCCTGTTATACGATGGAAAAACTGTTGTATTTATATTGTATTTTATGCTTCTGGCGTTGACTTCTAAGGCACTAAGTATTCGATATGGTGGAGCAACGCCCTAGAGTGAAGCCTAGGGTGCCCGGAACGTAGAAATGACCATCACTTTCAAACTGGTGGCAATTATTCCTCTTATTTGATGGAAAAACTGTTGTATTTTTATTGCATTTTATGCTTCGGGCGTCGACTTCTAAGGCACTAACTTTTCAATCTGTTGGAACAACGCCCTAGGGTGAATCCTAGGTTGCCCGGTAAGTAGAAATGACCATATCTTTCACACTCTTTGCAATTATTCATTTTATACGATGGAAAAGCTGTTGCATTTATATTGTATTTTATGCTTCTGGCGTTGACTTCTTAGGCCCTAACTATTCGATCTGTTGGAGCAACACCCTACAGTGAAGCCTTGGTTTCCCGGAACGTAGAAATGACCATGACTTTCATACTGGTTGCAATTATTCGTTTTATACGATGGAAAAACTGTTGTATTTATATTGTATTTTATGCTTCTGGCGTTGACTTCTAAGGCACTTACTGTTCGATCTGGTGGAGCAACGCCCGAGAGTGAAGTCTAGGTTGCCCGGAACGTAGAAATGACCATCACTTTCACACTGGTTGCAATTATTCATGTTATAGGATGGAAAACCTGTTGTATGTATATTGTATTTTATGCTCCTGGTGTTGACTTCTTAGGCCCTAACTATTCGATCTGGTGGAGCAACGCCTTAGAGTGAAGCCTAGGATGCCCGGAACGTAGAAATGACCATCACTTTCAAACTGGTTACAATTATTCCTGTTATACGATGGAAAAACTGCTGCATTTTTATTGCATTTTATGCTTCGGGCGTTGACTTCTAAGGCCCTAACTATTCAATCTGTTGGAGCAACGCCCTAGGGTAAAGCCTAGGTTGCCCGGAAAGTAGAAATGTCCAAAACCTTCATACTGGTTGCAATTATTCGTTTTATACGATGGAATAACTGTTGTATTTATATTGTATTTTATGCTTCTGACGTTGACTTCTAAGGCTCCAACTATTCGATCTGGTGGAGCAACGCGCTAGAGTGAAACCTAGGTTGCCTGGAACGTAGAAATGACCATATCTTTCACACTGGTTGCTATTGTTCCTGTTATACGATGGAAAAGCTGTTGTATTTATATTGTCCCTTATGCTTCTGGCGTTGACTTCTAAGGCACTAACTGTTCGATCTGGTGGAGCAACGCCCTAGAGTGAAGCTTAGGGTGCCCGTAACATAGAAATGACCATAACCTTCACACTGGTGTCTATTACTCGTTTTATTCGATGGAAAAACTGTTATATTTATATTGTATTTTATGCTTCTGGCGTTGACTTCTGAGGCCCTAACTATTCGATCTGTTGGAGCAACGCCCTAGAGTGAAGCTTAGGTTGCCCGGAACATAGAAATGACCATAACCTTCACACTGGTGGCTATTATTCGTTTTATTCGATGGAAAAACTGCTAAATTTATATTGTATTTTATGCTTCTGGCGTTGACTTCTTAGGCCCTAACTATTTGATCTGGTGGAGCACCGCCCTAGAGTGAAGCCTAGGTTGCCCGGAACGTAGGCAAGACCATTACCTTCACACTGGTTGCAATTACTCCCCTTATACGATGGAAAAACCCTTGTATCTTTATTGTATTTTATGTTTCGGGTGTTGACTCCTATGGCCCTACCTATTCGATCTGGTGGAGCAACGCCGTACAGTGAAGCCCAGGCTGCCCAGAACGTAGATATTACCATAACATTCACACTGGCCGCAACTATTCGTTTTATACGATTTAAAAGCTGTTGCATTTATATCGTATTTTATGGTTCTGGCGTAGACTTCTTAGGCCCTAACTATTCGATCTGGTGGAGCAACGCTATAGAGTGAAACCTAGGATGCCCGGAACGTAGAAGTGACCATCACTTTCACACTGGTTGCAATTATTCCTGCTATGAGGTGGAAAAACTGCTGTATTTTTATTGTATTTTATGCTTCTGGCGTTGAATTCTAAGTCCCTAGCTATTCGATCTGGTGGAGCAACGCCCTAGGGTGAAGCCTAGGTTGCCCGGAACGTAGAAATGACGACTACTTTCACAATGTTTGCAATTATTCGTTTTATACGATTGAAAAACTAGTGAACTTATATTGTATTTTATCCTTCTGGCGTTGAATTCTCAGACCGTAGCTATTTGATCTGGTGGAGCAACGCCCTAGAGTGAAACCTAGATTACCCGGAACGTAGAAATGACCAGTACTTTCACAGTGGTTGCAGTTATTCCAGTTATACGATGGAAAAACTGTTGCATCTTTATTGTATTTTATGCTTCTGGCGTTGACTTCTAAGGCCCTAACAATTCGATCTGGTCGAGCAGCGCCCTATAGTTAAGCCTAGGTGGCTCCGAATGTAGAAATGTCTATAACTTTCACACTTGTTGCAATTATTCGTTTTATACGATGGAAAAGCTGTTGTATTTTAATTGTATTTTATGCTTCTTGCGTTGACTTCCAAGGCCCTAGGTTTTCGATCTGGTGAAGCAACGCCCTAGGGCGAAGCCTAGGTTGCCCGGAACGTAGAAATGGCCATTACTTTCACACTGGTTGCAAATATTCGCTTTATACGATGGAAAAACTGTTGTATTTATATTGTATTTTATGCTTCTGGCGTTAACTTCTAAGGCACTAAGTACTCGATATGGTGGAGCAACGTCCTAGAGTGAAGCCTAGGGTGCCCGGAACGTAGAAATGACCATCACATTCAAACTGGTTACAATTACTCCTGTTATATGATGGAAAAACTGTTGTATTTTTATTGCATTTTATGCTTCGGGCGTTGACTTCTAAGGCACTAACTATTCAATCTGCTGGAGCAACGCCCTAGGGTGAATCCTAGGTTGCCCGGAATGTAGAAATGGCCATAACTTTCATACTGGTTGCAATTATCCGGTTTATACGATGGAAAAACTGTTGTATTTATATTGTATTTTATGCTTCTGGCGTTCACTTCTTAGGCCTTAACTATTCGATCTGGTGGAACAACGCACTAGGGTGAAGCCTAGGTTGCCCGGAAAGTAGAAATGACCATAACTTTCAAACTGGTTGCAATTATTCCTGTTATACGATGGAAAAACTGTTGTATTTATATTGTATTTTATGCTTCTGGCGTTGCATTCTAAGGCACTAACTATTCGATCTGGTGGAGCAACGCCCTAGGGTGAAGAATAGGTTGCCCGGAACGTAGAAATGACCATCACTTTCACACAGGTTGCAATTATTCCTGTTATACGATGGAAAAACTGTTGTATTTATATTGTATTTTATGCTTCTGACGTTGACTTCTAGGGCACCAACTATTCGATCTGTTGGGGCCACGCCCTAGAGTGAAGCCTAGGTTGCCCGGAACGTAGAAATGACCATAACTTTCACACTGGTTGCAATTATTCGTTTTATACGATGGAAAAACTGTTGTATTTATATTGTATTTTATGCTTCTGGCGTTCACTTCTTAGGCCGTAACTATTCGATCGGGTGGAACAACGCCCTAGGGTGAAGCCTAGGTTGCCCGGAAAGTAGAAATGTCCATAACTTTCAAACTGGTTGCAATTATTCCTGTTATACGATGGAAAAACTGTTGCATTTATATTGTATTTTATGCTTCTGGCGTTGACTTCTTAGGCCCTAACTATTCGATCTGGTGGAGCAACGCCTTAGAGTGACGCCTAGGTTGCCCGGAACGTAGAAATGACCATATCTTTCACACTGGTTGCTATTGTTCCTGTCATACGACGGAAAAGCTGTTGTATTTATGTTGTACCTTATGCTTCTGGCGTTAACTTCTAAGGCCCTAACTATTCGATCTGGTGGAGCAGCGCCCTAGGGTGAAGCCTTGGTTGCCCGGATAGTTGAAATGACCATAACTTTCATAGTGGTTGCAATTATTCGCTTTATACGATGGAAAAACTGTTGTATTTATATTGTATTTTATGCTTCTGGCGTTGACTTCTAAGGCACTAACTGTTCGATCTGGTGGAGCAACGCCCGAGAGTGAAGTCTAGGTTGCCCGGAACGTAGAAATGACCATCACTTTCACACTGGTTGCAATTATTCATGTTATAGGATGGAAAACCTGTTGTATTTATATTGTATTTTATGCTCCTGGTGTTGACTTCTTAGGCCCTAACTATTCGATCTGGTGGAGCAACGCCCTAGAGTGAAGCCTAGGATGCCCGGAACGTAGAAATGACCATCACTTTCAAACTGGTTACAATTATTCCTGTTATACGATGGAAAAACTGCTGCATTTTTATTGCATTTTATGCTTCGGGCGTTGACTTCTAAGGCCCTAACTATTCAATCTGTTGGAGCAACGCCCTAGGGTAAAGCCTAGGTTGCCCGGAAAGTAGAAATGTCCAAAACCTTCATACTGGTTGCAATTATTCGTTTTATACGATGGAATAACTGTTGTATTTATATTGTATTTTATGCTTCTGACGTTGACTTCTAAGGCTCCAACTATTCGATCTGGTGGAGCAACGCCCTAGAGTGAAACCTAGGTTGCCTGGAACGTAGAAATGACCATATCTTTCACACTGGTTGCTATTGTTCCTGTTATACGATGGAAAAGCTGTTGTATTTATATTGTCCCTTATGCTTCTGGCGTTGACTTCTAAGGCACTAACTGTTCGATCTGGTGGAGCAACGCCCTAGAGTGAAGCTTAGGGTGCCCGTAACATAGAAATGACCATAACCTTCACACTGGTGTCTATTACTCGTTTTATTCGATGGAAAAACTGTTATATTTATATTGTATTTTATGCTTCTGGCGTTGACTTCTGAGGCCCTAACTATTCGATCTGGTGGAGCAACGCCCTAGAGTGAAGCCTAGGATGCCCGGAACGTAGAAATGACCATCACTTTCAAACTGGTTACAATTATTCCTGTTATACGATGGAAAAACTGCTGCATTTTTATTGCATTTTATGCTTCGGGCGTTGACTTCTAAGGCCCTAACTATTCAATCTGTTGGAGCAACGCCCTAGGGTAAAGCCTAGGTTGCCCGGAAAGTAGAAATGTCCAAAACCTTCATACTGGTTGCAATTATTCGTTTTATACGATGGAATAACTGTTGTATTTATATTGTATTTTATGCTTCTGACGTTGACTTCTAAGGCTCCAACTATTCGATCTGGTGGAGCAACGCCCTAGAGTGAAACCTAGGTTGCCTGGAACGTAGAAATGACCATATCTTTCACACTGGTTGCTATTGTTCCTGTTATACGATGGAAAAGCTGTTGTATTTATATTGTCCCTTATGCTTCTGGCGTTGACTTCTAAGGCACTAACTGTTCGATCTGGTGGAGCAACGCCCTAGAGTGAAGCTTAGGGTGCCCGTAACATAGAAATGGCCATAACCTTCACACTGGTGTCTATTACTCGTTTTATTCGATGGAAAAACTGTTATATTTATATTGTATTTTATGCTTCTGGCGTTGACTTCTGAGGCCCTAACTATTCGATCTGTTGGACCAACGCCCTAGAGTGAAGCTTAGGTTGCCCGGAACATAGAAATGACCATAACCTTCACACTGGTGGCTATTATTCGTTTTATTCGATGGAAAAACTGCTAAATTTATATTGTATTTTATGCTTCTGGCGTTGACTTCTTAGGCCCTAACTATTTGATCTGGTGGAGCACCGCCCTAGAGTGAAGCCTAGGTTGCCCGGAACGTAGGCAAGACCATTACCTTCACACTGGTTGCAATTACTCCCCTTATACGATGGAAAAACCCTTGTATCTTTATTGTATTTTATGTTTCGGGTGTTGACTCCTATGGCCCTACCTATTCGATCTGGTGGAGCAACGCCGTACAGTGAAGCCCAGGCTGCCCAGAACGTAGATATTACCATAACATTCACACTGGCCGCAACTATTCGTTTTATACGATTTAAAAGCTGTTGCATTTATATCGTATTTTATGGTTCTGGCGTAGACTTCTTAGGCCCTAACTATTCGATCTGGTGGAGCAACGCTATAGAGTGAAACCTAGGATGCCCGGAACGTAGAAGTGACCATCACTTTCACACTGGTTGCAATTATTCCTGCTATGAGGTGGAAAAACTGCTGTATTTTTATTGTATTTTATGCTTCTGGCGTTGAATTCTAAGTCCCTAGCTATTCGATCTGGTGGAGCAACGCCCTAGGGTGAAGCCTAGGTTGCCCGGAACGTAGAAATGACGACTACTTTCACAATGTTTGCAATTATTCGTTTTATACGATTGAAAAACTAGTGAACTTATATTGTATTTTATCCTTCTGGCGTTGAATTCTCAGACCGTAGCTATTTGATCTGGTGGAGCAACGCCCTAGAGTGAAACCTAGATTACCCGGAACGTAGAAATGACCAGTACTTTCACAGTGGTTGCAGTTATTCCAGTTATACGATGGAAAAACTGTTGCATCATTATTGTATTTTGTGCTTCTGGCGTTGACTTCTAAGGCCCTAACAATTCGATCTGGTCGAGCAGCGCCCTATAGTTAAGCCTAGGTGGCTCCGAATGTAGAAATGTCTATAACTTTCACACTTGTTGCAATTATTCGTTTTATACGATGGAAAAGCTGTTGTATTTTAATTGTATTTTATGCTTCTTGCGTTGACTTCCAAGGCCCTAGGTTTTCGATCTGGTGAAGCAACGCCCTAGGGCGAAGCCTAGGTTGCCCGGAACGTAGAAATGGCCATTACTTTCACACTGGTTGCAAATATTCGCTTTATACGATGGAAAAACTGTTGTATTTATATTGTATTTTATGCTTCTGGCGTTAACTTCTAAGGCACTAAGTACTCGATATGGTGGAGCAACGTCCTAGAGTGAAGCCTAGGGTGCCCGGAACGTAGAAATGACCATCACATTCAAACTGGTTACAATTACTCCTGTTATATGATGGAAAAACTGTTGTATTTTTATTGCATTTTATGCTTCGGGCGTTGACTTCTAAGGCACTAACTATTCAATCTGCTGGAGCAACGCCCTAGGGTGAATCCTAGGTTGCCCGGAATGTAGAAATGGCCATAACTTTCATACTGGTTGCAATTATCCGGTTTATACGATGGAAAAACTGTTGTATTTATATTGTATTTTATGCTTCTGGCGTTCACTTCTTAGGCCTTAACTATTCGATCTGGTGGAACAACGCACTAGGGTGAAGCCTAGGTTGCCCGGAAAGTAGAAATGACCATAACTTTCAAACTGGTTGCAATTATTCCTGTTATACGATGGAAAAACTGTTGTATTTATATTGTATTTTATGCTTCTGGCGTTGCATTCTAAGGCACTAACTATTCGATCTGGTGGAGCAACGCCCTAGGGTGAAGAATAGGTTGCCCGGAACGTAGAAATGACCATCACTTTCACACAGGTTGCAATTATTCCTGTTATACGATGGAAAAACTGTTGTATTTATATTGTATTTTATGCTTCTGACGTTGACTTCTAGGGCACCAACTATTCGATCTGTTGGGGCCACGCCCTAGAGTGAAGCCTAGGTTGCCCGGAACGTAGAAATGACCATAACTTTCACACTGGTTGCAATTATTCGTTTTATACGATGGAAAAACTGTTGTATTTATATTGTATTTTATGCTTCTGGCGTTCACTTCTTAGGCCGTAACTATTCGATCGGGTGGAACAACGCCCTAGGGTGAAGCCTAGGTTGCCCGGAAAGTAGAAATGTCCATAACTTTCAAACTGGTTGCAATTATTCCTGTTATACGATGGAAAAACTGTTGCATTTATATTGTATTTTATGCTTCTGGCGTTGACTTCTTAGGCCCTAACTATTCGATCTGGTGGAGCAACGCCTTAGAGTGACGCCTAGGTTGCCCGGAACGTAGAAATGACCATATCTTTCACACTGGTTGCTATTGTTCCTGTCATACGACGGAAAAGCTGTTGTATTTATGTTGTACCTTATGCTTCTGGCGTTAACTTCTAAGGCCCTAACTATTCGATCTGGTGGAGCAGCGCCCTAGGGTGAAGCCTTGGTTGCCCGGATAGTTGAAATGACCATAACTTTCATAGTGGTTGCAATTATTCGCTTTATACGATGGAAAAACTGTTGTATTTATATTGTATTTTATGCTTCTGGCGTTGACTTCTAAGGCACTAACTGTTCGATCTGGTGGAGCAACGCCCGAGAGTGAAGTCTAGGTTGCCCGGAACGTAGAAATGACCATCACTTTCACACTGGTTGCAATTATTCATGTTATAGGATGGAAAACCTGTTGTATTTATATTGTATTTTATGCTTCGGGCGTTGACTTCTAAGGCCCTAACTATTCAATCTGTTGGAGCAACGCCCTAGGGTAAAGCCTAGGTTGCCCGGAAAGTAGAAATGTCCAAAACCTTCATACTGGTTGCAATTATTCGTTTTATACGATGGAATAACTGTTGTATTTATATTGTATTTTATGCTTCTGACGTTGACTTCTAAGGCTCCAACTATTCGATCTGGTGGAGCAACGCCCTAGAGTGAAACCTAGGTTGCCTGGATCGTAGAAATGACCATATCTTTCACACTGGTTGCTATTGTTCCTGTTATACGATGGAAAAGCTGTTGTATTTATATTGTCCCTTATGCTTCTGGCGTTGACTTCTAAGGCACTAACTGTTCGATCTGGTGGAGCAACGCCCTAGAGTGAAGCTTAGGGTGCCCGTAACATAGAAATGACCATAACCTTCACACTGGTGTCTATTACTCGTTTTATTCGATGGAAAAACTGTTATATTTATATTGTATTTTATGCTTCTGGCGTTGACTTCTGAGGCCCTAACTATTCGATCTGGTGGAGCAACGCCCTAGAGTGAAGCCTAGGATGCCCGGAACGTAGAAATGACCATCACTTTCAAACTGGTTACAATTATTCCTGTTATACGATGGAAAAACTGCTGCATTTTTATTGCATTTTATGCTTCGGGCGTTGACTTCTAAGGCCCTAACTATTCAATCTGTTGGAGCAACGCCCTAGGGTAAAGCCTAGGTTGCCCGGAAAGTAGAAATGTCCAAAACCTTCATACTGGTTGCAATTATTCGTTTTATACGATGGAATAACTGTTGTATTTATATTGTATTTTATGCTTCTGACGTTGACTTCTAAGGCTCCAACTATTCGATCTGGTGGAGCAACGCCCTAGAGTGAAACCTAGGTTGCCTGGAACGTAGAAATGACCATATCTTTCACACTGGTTGCTATTGTTCCTGTTATACGATGGAAAAGCTGTTGTATTTATATTGTCCCTTATGCTTCTGGCGTTGACTTCTAAGGCACTAACTGTTCGATCTGGTGGAGCAACGCCCTAGAGTGAAGCTTAGGGTGCCCGTAACATGGAAATGACCATAACCTTCACACTGGTGTCTATTACTCGTTTTATTCGATGGAAAAACTGTTATATTTATATTGTATTTTATGCTTCTGGCGTTGACTTCTGAGGCCCTAACTATTGGATCTGTTGGACCAACGCCCTAGAGTGAAGCTTAGGTTGCCCGGAACATAGAAATGACCATAACCTTCACACTGGTGGCTATTATTCGTTTTATTCGATGGAAAAACTGCTAAATTTATATTGTATTTTATGCTTCTGGCGTTGACTTCTTAGGCCCTAACTATTTGATCTGGTGGAGCACCGCCCTAGAGTGAAGCCTAGGTTGCCCGGAACGTAGGGAAGACCATTACCTTCACACTGGTTGCAATTACTCCCCTTATACGATGGAAAAACCCTTGTATCTTTATTGTATTTTATGTTTCGGGTGTTGACTCCTATGGCCCTACCTATTCGATCTGGTGGAGCAACGCCGTACAGTGAAGCCCAGGCTGCCCAGAACGTAGATATTACCATAACATTCACACTGGTCGCAACTATTCGTTTTATACGATTTAAAAGCTGTTGCATTTATATCGTATTTTATGGTTCTGGCGTAGACTTCTTAGGCCCTAACTATTCGATCTGGTGGAGCAACGCTATAGAGTGAAACCTAGGATGCCCGGAACGTAGAAGTGACCATCACTTTCACACTGGTTGCAATTATTCCTGTTATGAGGAGGAAAAACTGCTGTATTTTTATTGTATTTTATGCTTCTGGCGTTGAATTCTAAGTCCCTAGCTATTCGATCTGGTGGAGCAACGCCCTAGGGTGAAGCCTAGGTTGCCCGGAACGTAGAAATGACGACTACTTTCACAATGTTTGCAATTATTCGTTTTATACGATTGAAAAACTAGTGAACTTATATTGTATTTTATCCTTCTGGCGTTGAATTCTCAGACCGTAGCTATTTGATCTGGTGGAGCAACGCCCTAGAGTGAAACCTAGATTACCCGGAACGTAGAAATGACCAGTACTTTCACAGTGGTTGCAGTTATTCCAGTTATACGATGGAAAAACTGTTGCATCTTTATTGTATTTTATGCTTCGGGCGTTGACTTCTAAGGCACTAACTATTCGATCTGGTGGAACAACGCACTAGGGTGAAGCCTTGGTTGCCCGGAAAGTAGAAATGACCATAACTTTCAAACTGGTTGCAATTATTCCTGTTATACGATGGAAAAACTGTTGTATTTATATTGTATTTTATGCTTCTGGCGTTGCATTCTAAGGCACTAACTATTCGATCTGGTGGAGCAACGCCCTAGGGTGAAGAATAGGTTGCCCGGAACGTAGAAATGACCATCACTTTCACACTGGTTGCAATTATTCCTGTTATACGATGGAAAAACTGTTGTATTTATATTGTATTTTATGCTTCTGACGTTGACTTCTAGGGCACCAACTATTCGATCTGTTGGGGCCACGCCCTAGAGTGAAGCCTAGGTTGCCCGGAACGTAGAAATGACCATAACTTTCACACTGGTTGCAATTATTCGTTTTATACGATGGAAAAACTGTTGTATTTATATTGTATTTTATGCTTCTGGCGTTCACTTCTTAGGCCCTAACTATTCGATCGGGTGGAACAACGCCCTAGGGTGAAGCCTAGGTTGCCCGGAAAGTAGAAATGTCCATAACTTTCAAACTGGTTGCAATTATTCCTGTTATACGATGGAAAAACTGTTGCATTTATATTGTATTTTATGCTTCTGGCGTTGACTTCTTAGGCCCTAACTATTCGATCTGGTGGAGCAACGCCTTAGAGTGACGCCTAGGTTGCCCGGAACGTAGAAATGACCATATCTTTCACACTGGTTGCTATTGTTCCTGTCATACGACGGAAAAGCTGTTGTATTTATATTGTACCATATGCTTCTGGCGTTAACTTCTAAGGCCCTAACTATTCGATCTGGTGGAGCAGCGCCCTAGGGTGAAGCCTTGGTTGCCCGGATAGTTGAAATGACCATAACTTTCATAGTGGTTGCAATTATTCGCTTTATACGATGGAAAAACTGTTGTATTTATATTGTATTTTATATTTCTGGCGTTGACTTCTAAGGCTCGAACTATTCGATCTGGTGAAGCAACGCCCTAGAGTGAAGCCTAGGTTGACCGGAAAGCAGAAATGACCATAACTTTCAAACTGGTTGCAATTATTCCTGTTATACGATGGAAAAACTGTTGTATTTATATTGTATTTTATGCTTCTGGCGTTGACTTCTAAGGCACTAAGTATTTGATATGGTGGAGCAACGCCCTAGAGTGAAGCCTAGAGTGCCCGGAACGTAGAAATGACCATCACTTTCAAACTGGTGGCAATTATTCCTCTTATTTTATGGAAAAACTGTTGTATTTTTATTGCATTTTATGCTTCGGGCGTTGACTTCTAAGGCACTAACTTTTCAATCTGTTGGAACAACGCCCTAGGGTGAATCCTAGGTTGCCCGGTAAGTAGAAATGACCATATCTTTCACACTCTTTGCAATTATTCATTTTATACGATGGAAAAGCTGTTGCATTTATATTGTATTTTATGCTTCTGGCGTTGACTTCTTAGGCCCTAACTATTCGATCTGGTGGAGCAACGCTATAGAGTGAAACCTAGATTACCCGGAACGTAGAAATGACCAGTACTTTCACAGTGGTTGCAGTTATTCCAGTTATACGATGGAAAAACTGTTGCATCTTTATTGTATTTTATGCTTCTGGCGTTGACTTCTAAGGCCCTAACAATTCGATCTGGTCGAGCAGCGCCCTATAGTTAAGCCTAGGTGGCTCCGAATGTAGAAATGTCTATAACTTTCACACTTGTTGCAATTATTCGTTTTATACGATGGAAAAGCTGTTGTATTTTAATTGCATTTTATGCTTCTTGCGTTGACTTCCAAGTCCCTAGGTTTTCGATCTGGTGAAGCAACGCCCTAGGGCGAAGCCTAGGTTGCCCGGAACGTAGAAATGGCCATTACTTTCACACTGGTTGCAAATATTCGCTTTATACGATGGAAAAACTGTTGTATTTATATTGTATTTTATGCTTCTGGCGATCACCTCTTAGGCCTTAACTATTCGATCTGGTGGAACAACGCACTAGGGTGAAGCCTAGGTTGCCCGGAAAGTAGAAATGACCATAACTTTCAAACTGGTTGCAATTATTCCTGTTATATGATGGAAAAACTGTTGTATTTATATTGTATTTTATGCTTCTGGCGTTGCATTCTAAGGCACTAACTATTCGATCTGGTGGAGCAACGCCCTAGGGTGAAGAATAGGTTGCCCGGAACGTAGAAATGACCATCACTTTCACGCTGGTTGCAATTATTCCTGTTATACGATGGAAAAACTGTTGTATTTATATTGTATTTTATGCTTCTGACGTTGACTTCTAGGGCACCAACTATTCGATCTGTTGGGGCCACGCCCTAAAGTGAAGCCTAGGTTGCCCGGAACGTAGAAATGACCATAACTTTCACACTGGTTGCAATTATTCGTTTTATACGATGGAAAAACTGTTGTATTTATATTGTATTTTATGCTTCTGGCGTTCACTTCTTAGGCCCTAACTATTCGATCGGGTGGAACAACGCCCTAGGGTGAAGCCTAGGTTGCCCGGAAAGTAGAAATGTCCATAACTTTCAAACTGGTTGCAATTATTCCTGTTATACGATGGAAAAACTGTTGCATTTATATTGTATTTTATGCTTCTGGCGTTGACTTCTTAGGCCCTAACTATTCGATCTGGTGGAGCAACGCCTTAGAGTGACGCCTAGGTTGCCCGGAACGTAGAAATGACCATATCTTTCACACTGGTTGCTATTGTTCCTGTCATACGACGGAAAAGCTGTTGTATTTATATTGTACCTTATGCTTCTGGCGTTAACTTCTAAGGCCCTAACTATTCGATCTGGTGGAGCAGCGCCCTAGGGTGAAGCCTAGATTACCCGGAACGTAGAAATGACCAGTACTTTCACAGTGGTTGCAGTTATTCCAGTTATACGATGGAAAAACTGTTGCATCTTTATTGTATTTTATGCTTCTGGCGTTGACTTCTAAGGCCCTAACAATTCGATCTGGTCGAGCAGCGCCCTATAGTTAAGCCTAGGTGGCTCCGAATGTAGAAATGTCTATAACTTTCACACTTGTAGCAATTATTCGTTTTATACGATGGAAAAGCTGTTGTATTTTAATTGTTTTTATGCTTCTTGCGTTGACTTCCAAGTCCCTAGGTTTTCGATCTGGTGAAGCAACGCCCTAGGGCGAAGCCTAGGTTGCCCGGAACGTAGAAATGGCCATTACTTTCACACTGGTTGCAAATATTCGCTTTATACGATGGAAAAACTGTTGTATTTATATTGTATTTTATGCTTCTGGAGTTGACTTCTAAGGAACTAACTGTTCGATCTGGTGGAACAACGCCCTAGAGTGAAGCCTAGGTTGCCCGGAACGTAGAAATGATCATTACTTTCACGCTTGTTGCATTTATTCCTGTTATACGATGAAAAGACAGTTGTATTTTTATTGTGTTTTATGCTTCAGGCGTTGACTTCTAAGTCCCTAACTATTCAATCTGCTGGAGCAACGCCCTAGGGTGAAGCATAGGCTGCCCGGAACGTAGAAATGACCATATCTTTCACACTGGTTGCTATTGTTCCTGTTATACAATGGAAAAGCTGTTGTAGTTATATTGTACCTTATGCTTCTGGCGTTGACTTCTAAGGCCCTAACTATTCGATCTGGTGGAGCTGCGCCCTAGGGTGAAGCCTAGATTACCCGGAACGTAGAAATGACCAGTACTTTCACAGTGGTTGCAGTTATTCCAGTTATACGATGGAAAAACTGTTGCATCTTTATTGTATTTTATGCTTCTGGCGTTGACTTCTAAGGCCCTAACAATTCGATCTGGTCGAGCAGCGCCCTATAGTTAAGCCTAGGTTGCCCGGGAAGTAGAAATGTCCATAACTTTCATACTGGTTGCAATTATTCGTTTTATACGATGGAAAAACTGTTGTATTTATATTGTATTTTAAGCTTCTGACGTTGACTTCTAAGGCACCAACTATTCGATCTGGTGGAGCAACGCCCTAGAGTGAAGCCTAGGTTGCCCGGAACATAGAAATGACCATAACCTTCACACTGGTGGCTATTATTCGTTTTATTCGATGGAAAAAGTGCTAAATTTATATTGTATTTTATGCTTCTGGCGTTGACTTCTTAGGCCCTAACTATTTGATCTGGTGGAGCACCGCCCTAGAGTGAAGCCTAGGTTGCCCGGAACGTAGGGAAGACCATTACCTTCACACTGGTTGCAATTACTCCCCTTATACGATGGAAAAACCCTTGTATCTTTATTGTATTTTATGTTTCGGGTGTTGACTCCTATGGCCCTACCTATTCGATCTGGTGGAGCAACGCCGTACAGTGAAGCCCAGGCTGCCCAGAACGTAGATATTACCATAACATTCACACTGGTCGCAACTATTCGTTTTATACGATTTAAAAGCTGTTGCATTTATATCGTATTTTATGGTTCTGGCGTAGACTTCTTAGGCCCTAACTATTCGATCTGGTGGAGCAACGCTATAGAGTGAAACCTAGGATGCCCGGAACGTAGAAGTGACCATCACTTTCACACTGGTTGCAATTATTCCTGTTATGAGGAGGAAAAACTGCTGTATTTTTATTGTATTTTATGCTTCTGGCGTTGAATTCTAAGTCCCTAGCTATTCGATCTGGTGGAGCAACGCCCTAGGGTGAAGCCTAGGTTGCCCGGAACGTAGAAATGACGACTACTTTCACAATGTTTGCAATTATTCGTTTTATACGATTGAAAAACTAGTGAACTTATATTGTATTTTATCCTTCTGGCGTTGAATTCTCAGACCGTAGCTATTTGATCTGGTGGAGCAACGCCCTAGAGTGAAACCTAGATTACCCGTAACGTAGAAATGACCAGTACTTTCACAGTGGTTGCAGTTATTCCAGTTATACGATGGAAAAACTGTTGCATCTTTATTGTATTTTATGCTTCGGGCGTTGACTTCTAAGGCACTAACTATTCAATCTGCTGGAGCAACGCCCTAGGGTGAATCCTAGGTTGCCCGGAATGTAGAAATGGCCATAACTTTCATACTGGTTGCAATTATCCGGTTTATACGATGGAAAAACTGTTGTATTTATATTGTATTTTATGCTTCTGGCGTTCACTTCTTAGGCCTTAACTATTCGATCTGGTGGAACAACGCACTAGGGTGAAGCCTTGGTTGCCCGGAAAGTAGAAATGACCATAACTTTCAAACTGGTTGCAATTATTCCTGTTATACGATGGAAAAACTGTTGTATTTATATTGTATTTTATGCTTCTGGCGTTGCATTCTAAGGCACTAACTATTCGATCTGGTGGAGCAACGCCCTAGGGTGAAGAATAGGTTGCCCGGAACGTAGAAATGACCATCACTTTCACACTGGTTGCAATTATTCCTGTTATACGATGGAAAAACTGTTGTATTTATATTGTATTTTATGCTTCTGACGTTGACTTCTAGGGCACCAACTATTCGATCTGTTGGGGCCACGCCCTAGAGTGAAGCCTAGGTTGCCCGGAACGTAGAAATGACCATAACTTTCACACTGGTTGCAATTATTCGTTTTATACGATGGAAAAACTGTTGTATTTATATTGTATTTTATGCTTCTGGCGTTCACTTCTTAGGCCCTAACTATTCGATCGGGTGGAACAACGCCCTAGGGTGAAGCCTAGGTTGCCCGGAAAGTAGAAATGTCCATAACTTTCAAACTGGTTGCAATTATTCCTGTTATACGATGGAAAAACTGTTGCATTTATATTGTATTTTATGCTTCTGGCGTTGACTTCTTAGGCCCTAACTATTCGATCTGGTGGAGCAACGCCTTAGAGTGACGCCTAGGTTGCCCGGAACGTAGAAATGACCATATCTTTCACACTGGTTGCTATTGTTCCTGTCATACGACGGAGAAGCTGTTGTATTTATATTGTACCTTATGCTTCTGGCGTTAACTTCTAAGGCCCTAACTATTCGATCTGGTGGAGCAGCGCCCTAGGGTGAAGCCTTGGTTGCCCGGATAGTTGAAATGACCATAACTTTCATAGTGGTTGCAATTATTCGCTTTATACGATGGAAAAACTGTTGTATTTATATTGTATTTTATATTTCTGGCGTTGACTTCTAAGGCTCGAACTATTCGATCTGGTGAAGGAACGCCCTAGAGTGAAGCCTAGGTTGACCGGAAAGCAGAAATGACCATAACTTTCAAACTGGTTGCAATTATTCCTGTTATACGATGGAAAAACTGTTGTATTTATATTGTATTTTATGCTTCTGGCGTTGACTTCTAAGGCACTAAGTATTTGATATGGTGGAGCAACGCCCTAGAGTGAAGCCTAGGGTGCCCGGAACGTAGAAATGACCATCACTTTCAAACTGGTGGCAATTATTCCTCTTATTTGATGGAAAAACTGTTGTATTTTTATTGCATTTTATGCTTCGGGCGTTGACTTCTAAGGCACTAACTTTTCAATCTGTTGGAACAACGCCCTAGGGTGAATCCTAGGTTGCCCGGTAAGTAGAAATGACCATATCTTTCACACCCTTTGCAATTATTCATTTTATACGATGGAAAAGCTGTTGCATTTATATTGTATTTTATGCTTCTGGCGTTGACTTCTTAGGCCCTAACTATTCGATCTGGTGGAGCAACGCTATAGAGTGAAACCTAGATTACCCGGAACGTAGAAATGACCAGTACTTTCACAGTGGTTGCAGTTATTCCAGTTATACGATGGAAAAACTGTTGCATCTTTATTGCATTTTATGCTTCGGGCGTTGACTTCTAAGGCCCTAACTATTCAATCTGTTGGAGCAACGCCCTAGGGTAAAGCCTAGGTTGCCCGGAAAGTAGAAATGTCCAAAACCTTCATACTGGTTGCAATTATTCGTTTTATACGATGGAATAACTGTTGTATTTATATTGTATTTTATGCTTCTGACGTTGACTTCTAAGGCTCCAACTATTCGATCTGGTGGAGCAACGCCCTAGAGTGAAACCTAGGTTGTCTGGAACGTAGAAATGACCATATCTTTCACACTGGTTGCTATTGTTCCTGTTATACGATGGAAAAGCTGTTGTATTTATATTGTCCCTTATGCTTCTGGCGTTGACTTCTAAGGCACTAACTGTTCGATCTGGTGGAGCAACGCCCTAGAGTGAAGCTTAGGGTGCCCGTAACATAGAAATGACCATAACCTTCACACTGGTGTCTATTACTCGTTTTATTCGATGGAAAAACTGTTATATTTATATTGTATTTTATGCTTCTGGCGTTGACTTCTGAGGCCCTAACTATTCGATCTGTTGGAGCAACGCCCTGGAGTGAAGCTTAGGTTGCCCGGAACATAGAAATGACCATAACCTTCACACTGGTGGCTATTATTCGTTTTATTCGATGGAAAAACTGTTAAATTTATATTGTATTTTATGCTTCTGGCGTTGACTTCTTAGGCCCTAACTATTTGATCTGGTGGAGCACCGCCCTAGAGTGAAGCCTAGGTTGCCCGGAACGTAGGGAAGACCATTACCTTCACACTGGTTGCAATTACTCCCCTTATTCGATGGAAAAACCCTTGTATCTTTATTGTATTTTATGTTTCGGGTGTTGACTCCTATGGCCCTACCTATTCGATCTGGTGGAGCAACGCCGTACAGTGAAGCCCAGGCTGCCCAGAACGTAGATATTACCATAACATTCACACTGGTCGCAACTATTCGTTTTATACGATTTAAAAGCTGTTGCATTTATATCGTATTTTATGGTTCTGGCGTAGACTTCTTAGGCCCTAACTATTCGATCTGGTGGAGCAACGCTATAGAGTGAAACCTAGGATGCCCGGATCGTAGAAGTGACCATCACTTTCACACTGGTTGCAATTATTCCTGTTATGAGGTGGAAAAACTGCTGTATTTTTATTGTATTTTATGCTTCTGGCGTTGAGTTCTAAGTCCCTAGCTATTCGATCTGGTGGAGCAACGCCCTAGGGTGAAGCCTAGGTTGCCCGGAACGTAGAAATGACGACTACTTTCACAATGTTTGCAATTATTCGTTTTATACGATTGAAAAACTAGTGAACTTATATTGTATTTTATCCTTCTGGCGTTGAATTCTCAGACCGTAGCTATTTGATCTGGTGGAGCAACGCCCTAGAGTGAAACCTAGATTACCCGGAACGTAGAAATGACCAGTACTTTCACAGTGGTTGCAGTTATTCCAGTTATACGGTGGAAAAACTGTTGCATCTTTATTGTATTTTATGCTTCTGGCGTTGTCTTCTAAGGCCCTAACAATTCGATCTGGTCGAGCAGCGCCCTATAGTTAAGCCTAGGTGGCTCCGAATGTAGAAATGTCTATAACTTTCACACTTGTAGCAATTATTCGTTTTATACGACGGAAAAGCGGTTGTATTTTAATTGTTTTTATGCTTCTTGCGTTGACTTCCAAGTCCCTAGGTTTTCGATCTGGTGAAGCAACGCCCTAGGGCGAAGCCTAGGTTGCCCGGAACGTAGAAATGGCCATTACTTTCACACTGGTTGCAAATATTCGCTTTATAGGATGGAAAAACTGTTGTATTTATATTGTATTTTATGCTTCTGGAGTTGACTTCTAAGGAACTAACTGTTCGATCTGGTGGAACAACGCCCTAGAGTGAAGCCTAGGTTGCCCGGAACGTATAAATGATCATTACTTTCACGCTTGTTGCATTTATTCCTGTTATACGATGAAAAGACAGTTGTATTTTTATTGTGTTATATGCTTCAGGCGTTGACTTCTAAGGTCGTAGCGATTCGATGTGGTCGAGCAACGCCATAGAGTCAAGCCTAGGTTGCCCGGAACGTAGAAATGGCCATAACATTCAGACTGGTTGCAATTATTCGTTTCCTACGATGGAAAAGCTGTTGTACTTATATTGTATTTTATGCTTCGGGCGATGACTTCTAAGTCCCTAACTATTCAATCTGCTGGAGCAACGCCCTAGGGTGATGCCTAAGTTGCCCGGAAAGTAGAAATGTCCATAACTTTCATACTGGTTGCAATTATTCGTTTTATACGATGGAAAAACTGTTGTATTTATATTGTATTTTAAGCTTCTGACGTTGACTTCTAAGGCACCAACTATTCGATCTGGTGGAGCAACGCCCTAGTGTGAAGCCTAGGTTGCCCGGAACGTAGAAATGACCATAACTTTCACACTGGTTGCAATTATTCGTTTTATACGATGGAAAAACTGTTGTATTTATATTGTATTTTATGCTTCTGGCGTTCACTTCTTAGGCCCTAACTATTCAGTCTGTTGGAGCAACGCCCTAGGGTGAAGCCTAGGTTGCCTGGAAAGCAGAAATGTCCATAACTTTCATACTGGTTGCAATTATTCGTTTTATACGTTGGAGAAACTGTTGTATTTATATTGTATTTTAAGCTTCTAACGTTGACTTATAAGGCACCAACTATTCGATCTGGTGGAGCAACGCCCTAGAGTGAAGCCTATGTTGCCCGGAACGTAGAAATGACCATAACCTTCACACTGGTTGCAATTATTCGTTTTATACGATGGATAAACTGTTGTATTTATATTGTATTTTATGCTTCTGGCGTTGACTTCTAAGGCACTAACTATTCAATCTGCTGGAGCAACGCCCTAGGGTGAATCCTAGGTTGCCCGGAATGTAGATATGACCATAACTTTCATACTGGATGCATTTATCCGGTTTATACGATGGAAAAACTGTTGTATTTATATTGTATTTTATGCTTCTGGCGTTCACCTCTTAGGCCTTAACTATTCCATCTGGTGGAACAACGCACTAGGGTGAAGCCTAGGTTGCCCGGAAAGTAGAAATGTCCATAACTTTCAAACTGGTTGCAATTATTCCTGTTATACGATGGAAAAACTGTTGTATTTATATTGTATTTTATGCTTCTGGCGTTGACTTCTAAGGCACTACGTATTCGATATGGTGGAGCAACGCCCTAGAGTGAAGCCTAGGTTGCGCGGAACGTAGAAATGACCATCACTTTCAAACTGGTTGCAATTACTCCTGTAATATGATGGAAGAACTGTTGTATTTTTATTGCATTTTAAGCTTCGGGCGTTGACTTCTAAGGCACTAACTATTCGATCTGGTGGAGCTACGCCCTAGAGTGAAACCTAGGTTGCCTGGAACGTAGAAATGACCGTTACTTTCATACAGGTTGCAATTATGCGTTTTATACGATGGAAGAACTGTTGTATTTATACTGTATTTTATGCTTCTGACATTGACTTCTAAGGCACTAACTATTCGATCTGGTGGAGCTACGCCCTAGAGTGAAACCTAGGTTGCCCGGAACGTAGAAATTACCGTTACTTTCACACTCTTTGCAATTATTCATTTTATAGGATGGAAAAGCTGTTGCATTTATATTGTATTTTATGCTTCTGGCGTTGACTTCTTAGGCCCTAACTATTCGATCTGTTGCAGTAACACCCTAGAGTGAAGCCTTGGTTTCCCGGAACGTAGAAATGACCATGACTTTCATACTGGTTGCAATTATTCGTTTTATACGATGGAAAAACTGTTGTATTTATATTGTATTTTATGCTTCTGGCGTTGACGTCTAAGGCACTAACTGTTCGATCTGGTGGAGCAACGCCCGAGAGTGAAGTCTAGGTTGCCCGGAACGTAGAAATGACCATCACTTTCACACTGGTTGCAATTATTCATGTTATAGGATGGAAAACCTGTTGTATTTATATTGTATTTTATGCTCCTGGTGTTGACTTCTTAGGCCCTAACTATTCGATCTGGTGGAGCAACGCCCTAGAGTGAAGCCTAGGATGCCCGGAACGTAGAAATGACCATCACTTTCAAACTGGTTACAATTATTCCTGTTATACGATGGAAAAACTGCTGCATTTTTATTGCATTTTATGCTTCGGGCGTTGACTTCTAAGGCCCTAACTATTCAATCTGTTGGAGCAACGCCCTAGGGTAAAGCCTAGGTTGCCCGGAAAGTAGAAATGTCCAAAACCTTCATACTAGTTGCAATTATTCGTTTTATACGATGGAATAACTGTTGTATTTATATTGTATTATATGCTTCTGACGTTGACTTCTAAGGCTCCAACTATTCGATCTGGTGGAGCAACGCCCTAGAGTGAAACCTAGGTTGTCTGGAACGTAGAAATGACCATATCTTTCACACTGGTTGCTATTGTTCCTGTTATACGATGGAAAAGCTGTTGTATTTATATTGTCCCTTATGCTTCTGGCGTTGACTTCTAAGGCACTAACTGTTCGATCTGGTGGAGCAACGCCCTAGAGTGAAGCTTAGGGTGCCCGTAACATAGAAATGACCATAACCTTCACACTGGTGTCTATTACTCGTTTTATTCGATGGAAAAACTGTTATATTTATATTGTATTTTATGCTTCTGGCGTTGACTTCTGAGGCCCTAACTATTCGATCTGTTGGAGCAACTCCCTAGAGTGAAGCTTAGGTTGCCCGGAACATAGAAATGACCATAACCTTCACACTGGTGGCTATTATTCGTTTTATTCGATGGAAAAACTGTTAAATTTATATTGTATTTTATGCTTCTGGCGTTGACTTCTTAGGCCCTAACTATTTGATCTGGTGGAGCACCGCCCTAGAGTGAATCCTAGGTTGCCCGGAACGTAGGGAAGACCATTACCTTCACACTGGTTGCAATTACTCCCCTTATACGATGGAAAAACCCTTGTATCTTTATTGTATTTTATGTTTCGGGTGTTGACTCCTATGGCCCTACCTATTCGATCTGGTGGAGCAACGCCGTACAGTGAAGCCCAGGCTGCCCAGAACGTAGATATTACCATAACATTCACACTGGTCGCAACTATTCGTTTTATACGATTTAAAAGCTGTTGCATTTATATCGTATTTTATGGTTCTGGCGTAGACTTCTTAGGCCCTAACTATTCGATCTGGTGGAGCAACGCTATAGAGTGAAACCTAGGATGCCCGGAACGTAGAAGTGACCATCACTTTCACACTGGTTGCAATTATTCCTGTTATGAGGTGGAAAAACTGCTGTATTTTTATTGTATTTTATGCTTCTGGCGTTGAATTCTAAGTCCCTAGCTATTCGATCTGGTGGAGCAACGCCCTAGGGTGAAGCCTAGGTTGCCCGGAACGTAGAAATGACGACTACTTTCACAATGTTTGCAATTATTCGTTTTATACGATTGAAAAACTAGTGAACTTATATTGTATTTTATCCTTCTGGCGTTGAATTCTCAGAGCGTAGCTATTTGATCTGGTGGAGCAACGCCCTAGAGTGAAACCTAGATTACCCGGAACGTAGAAATGACCAGTACTTTCACAGTGGTTGCAGTTATTCCAGTTATACGATGGAAAAACTGTTGCATCTTTATTGTATTTTATGCTTCTGGCGTTGACTTCTAAGGCCCTAACAATTCGATCTGGTCGAGCAGCGCCCTATAGTTAAGCCTAGGTGGCTCCGAATGTAGAAATGTCTATAACTTTCACACTTGTTGCAATTATTCGTTTTATACGATGGAAAAGCTGTTGTATTTTAATTGTATTTTATGCTTCTTGCGTTGACTTCCAAGTCCCTAGGTTTTCGATCTGGTGAAGCAACGCCCTAGGGCGAAGCCTAGGTTGCCCGGAACGTAGAAATGGCCATTACTTTCTCACTGGTTGCAAATATTCGCTTTATACGATGGAAAAACTGTTGTGTTTATATTGTATTTTATGCTTCTGGAGTTGACTTCTAAGGAACTAACTGTTCGATCTGGTGGAACAACGCCCTAGAGTGAAGCCTAGGTTGCCCGGAACGTAGAAATGATCATTACTTTCACGCTTGTTGCATTTATTCCTGTTATACGATGAAAAGACAGTTGTATTTTTATTGTGTTTTATGCTTCAGGCGTTGACTTCTAAGGTCGTAGCGATTCGATGTGGTCGAGCAACGCCATAGAGTCAAGCCTAGGTTGCCCGGAACGTAGAAATGGCCATAACATTCAGACTGGTTGCAATTATTCGTTTCCTACGATGGAAAAGCTGTTGTACTTATATTGTATTTTATGCTTCGGGCGATGACTTCTAAGTCCCTAACTATTCAATCTGCTGGAGCAACGCCCTAGGGTGAAGCATAGGCTGCCCGGAACGTAGAAATGACCATATCTTTCACACTGGTTGCTATTGTTCCTGTTATACAATGGAAAAGCTGTTGTAGTTATACTGTACCTTATGCTTCTGGCGTTGACTTCTAAGGCCCTAAGTATTCGATCTGGTGGAGCAACGCCCTAGGGTGAAGAATAGGTTGCCCGGAACGTAGAAATGACCATTACTTTCACACTGGTTGCAATTATTCCTGTTATACGATGGAAAAACTGTTGTATTTTTTTGCATTTTATGCTTCGGGCGTTGACTTCTAAGGCCCTAACTATTCAGTCTGTTGGAGCAACGCCCTAGGGTGAAGCCTAGGTTGCCCGGAAAGTAGAAATGTCCATAACTTTCATACTGGTTGCGATTATTCGTTTTATACGATGGAAAAACTGTTGTATTTATACTGTATTTTATGCTTCTGACGTTGACTTCTAAGGCACGAACTATTCGATCTGGTGGAGCAACGCCCTAGAGTGAAGCCTAGGTTGCCCGGAACGTAGAAATGACCACCACTTTCACACTGGTTGCAATTATTCCTGTTATACGATGGAAAAACTGTTGTATTTATATTGTATTTTATGCTTCTGGCGTTGACTTCTAAGGCACTAACTATTCAATCTGCTGGAGCAACGCCCTAGGGTGAATCCTAGGTTGCCCGGAATGTAGATATGACCATAACTTTCATACTGGATGCATTTATCCGGTTTATACGATGGAAAAACTGTTGTATTTATATTGTATTTTATGCTTCTGGCGTTCACCTCTTAGGCCTTAACTATTCGATCTGGTGGAAAAACGCACTAGGGTGAAGCCTAGGTTGCCCGGAAAGTAGAAATGTCCATAACTTTCAAACTGGTTGCAATTATTCCTGTTATAAGATGGAAAAACTGTTGTATTTATATTGTATTTTATGCTTCTGGCGTTGACTTCTAAGGCACTACGTATTCGATATGGTGGGGCAACGCCCTAGAGTGAAGCCTAGGTTGCGCGGAACGTAGAAATGACCATCACTTTCAAACTGGTTGCAATTACTCCTGTAATATGATGGAAGAACTGTTGTATTTTTATTGCATTTTAAGCTTCGGGCGTTGACTTCTAAGGCACTAACTATTCGATCTGGTGGAGCTACGCCCTAGAGTGAAACCTAGGTTGCCTGGAACGTAGAAATGACCGTTACTTTCATACAGGTTGCAATTATGCGTTTTATACGATGGAAGAACTGTTGTATTTATACTGTATTTTATGCTTCTGACATTGACTTCTAAGGCACTAACTATTCGATCTGGTGGAGCTACGCCCTAGAGTGAAACCTAGGTTGCCCGGAACGTAGAAATGACCGTTACTTTCACACTCTTTGCAATTATTCATTTTATAGGATGGAAAAGCTGTTGCATTTATATTGTATTTTATGCTTCTGGCGTTGACTTCTTAGGCCCTAACTATTCGATCTGTTGCAGTAACACCCTAGAGTGAAGCCTTGGTTTCCCGGAACGTAGAAATGACCATGACTTTCATACTGGTTGCAATTATTCGTTTTATACGATGGAAAAACTGTTGTATTTATATTGTATTTTATGCTTCTGGCGTTGACGTCTAAGGCACTAACTGTTCGATCTGGTGGAGCAACGCCCGAGAGTGAAGTCTAGGTTGCCCGGAACGTAGAAATGACCATCACTTTCACACTGGTTGCAATTATTCATGTTATAGGATGGAAAACCTGTTGTATTTATATTGTATTTTATGCTCCTGGTGTTGACTTCTTAGGCCCTAAGTATTCGATCTGGTGGAGCAACGCCCTAGAGTGAAGCCTAGGATGCCCGGAACGTAGAAATGACCATCACCTTCAAACTGGTTACAATTATTCCTGTTATACGATGGAAAAACTGCTGCATTTTTATTGCATTTTATGCTTCAGGCGTTGACTTCTAAGGCCCTAACTATTCAATCTGTTGGAGCAACGCCCTAGGGTAAAGCCTAGGTTGCCCGGAAAGTAGAAATGTCCAAAACCTTCATACTAGTTGCAATTATTCGTTTTATACGATGGAATAACTGTTGTATTTATATTGTATTTTATGCTTCTGACGTTGACTTCTAAGGCTCCAACTATTCGATCTGGTGGAGCAACGCCCTAGAGTGAAACCTAGGTTGTCTGGAACGTAGAAATGACCATATCTTTCACACTGGTTGCTATTGTTCCTGTTATACGATGGAAAAGCTGTTGTATTTATATTGTCCCTTATGCTTCTGGCGTTGACTTCTAAGGCACTAACTGTTCGATCTGGTGGAGCAACGCCCTAGAGTGAAGCTTAGGGTGCCCGTAACATAGAAATGACCATAACCTTCACACTGGTGTCTATTACTCGTTTTATTCGATGGAAAAACTGTTATATTTATATTGTATTTTATGCTTCTGGCGTTGACTTCTGAGGCCCTAACTATTCGATCTGTTGGAGCAACGCCCTAGAGTGAAGCTTAGGTTGCCCGGAACATAGAAATGACCATAACCTTCACACTGGTGGCTATTATTCGTTTTATTCGATGGAAAAACTGTTAAATTTATATTGTATTTTATGCTTCTGGCGTTGACTTCTTAGGCCCTAACTATTTGATCTGGTGGAGCACCGCCCTAGAGTGAAGCCTAGGTTGCGCGGAACGTAGGGAAGACCATTACCTTCACACTGGTTGCAATTACTCCCCTTATACGATGGAAAAACCCTTGTATCTTTATTGTATTTTATGTTTCGGGTGTTGACTCCTATGGCCCTACCTATTCGATCTGGTGGAGCAACGCCGTACAGTGAAGCCCAGGCTGCCCAGAACGTAGATATTACCATAACATTCACACTGGTCGCAACTATTCGTTTTATACGATTTAAAAGCTGTTGCATTTATATCGTATTTTATGGTTCTGGCGTAGACTTTTTAGGCCCTAACTATTCGATCTGGTGGAGCAACGCTATAGAGTGAAACCTAGGATGCCCGGAACGTAGAAGTGACCATCACTTTCACACTGGTTGCAATTATTCCTGTTATGAGGTGGAAAAACTGCTGTATTTTTATTGTATTTTATGCTTCTGGCGTTGAATTCTAAGTCCCTAGCTATTCGATCTGGTGGAGCAACGCCCTAGGGTGAAGCCTAGGTTGCCCGGAACGTAGAAATGACGACTACTTTCACAATGTTTGCAATTATTCGTTTTATACGATTGAAAAACTAGTGAACTTATATTGTATTTTATCCTTCTGGCGTTGAATTCTCAGAGCGTAGCTATTTGATCTGGTGGAGCAACGCCCTAGAGTGAAACCTAGATTACCCGGAACGTAGAAATGACCAGTACTTTCACAGTGGTTGCAGTTATTCCAGTTATACGATGGAAAAACTGTTGCATCTTTATTGTATTTTATGCTTCTGGCGTTGACTTCTAAGGCCCTAACAATTCGATCTGGTCGAGCAGCGCCCTATAGTTAAGCCTAGGTGGCTCCGAATGTAGAAATGTTTATAACTTTCACACTTGTTGCAATTATTCGTTTTATAGGATGGAAAAGCTGTTGTATTTTAATTGTATTTTATGCTTCTTGCGTTGACTTCCAAGTCCCTAGGTTTTCGATCTGGTGAAGCAACGCCCTAGGGCGAAGCCTAGGTTGCCCGGAACGTAGAAATGGCCATTACTTTCACACTGGTTGCAAATATTCGCTTTATACGATGGAAAAACTGTTGTATTTATATTGTATTTTATGCTTCTGGAGTTGACTTCTAAGGAACTAACTGTTCGATCTGGTGGAACAACGCCCTAGAGTGAAGCCTAGGTTGCCCGGAACGTAGAAATGACCATCACTTTCACACTGGTTGCAATTATTCCTGTTATACGATGGAAAAACTGTTGTATTTTTTTGCATTTTATGCTTCGGGCATTGACTTCTAAGGCCCTAACTATTCAGTCTGTAGGAGCAACGCCCTAGGGTGAAGCCTAGGTTGCCCGGAAAGCAGAAATGTCCATAACTTTCATACTGGTTGCAATTATTCGTTTTATACGATGGAAAAACTGTTGTATTTATATTGTATTTTAAGCTTCTGACGTTGACTTCTAAGGCACCAACTATTCGATCTGGTGGAGCAACGCCCTAGAGTGAAGACTATGTTGCCCGGAACGTAGAAATGACCATAACCTTCACACTGGTTGCAATTATTCGTTTTATACGATGGATAAACTGTTGTATTTATATTGTATTGTATGCTTCTGGCGTTGACCTCTAAGGCACTAAAAATTCAATCTGCTGGAGCAACGCCCTAGGGTGAATCCTAGGTTGCCCGGAATGTAGATATGACCATAACTTTCATACTGGATGCATTTATCCGGTTTATACGATGGAAAAACTGTTGTATTTATATTGTATTTTATGCTTCTGGCGTTCACTTCTTAGGCCTTAACTATTCGATCTGGTGGAACAACGCACTAGGGTGAAGCCTAGGTTGCCCGGAAAGTAGAAATGACCATAACTTTCAAACTGGTTGCAATTATTCCTGTTATACGATGGAATAACTGTTGTATTTATATTGTATTTTATGCTTCTGGCGTTGACTTCTAAGGCACTACGTATTCGATATGGTGGAGCAACGCCCTAGAGTGAAGCCTAGGTTGCGCGGAACGTAGAAATGACCATCACTTTCAAACTGGTTGCAATTACTCCTGTAATATGATGGAAAAACTGTTGTATTTTTTTGCATTTTATGCTTCGGGCGTTGACTTCTAAGGCCCTAACTATTCAGTCTGTTGGAGCAACGCCCTAGGGTGATGCCTAAGTTGCCCGGAAAGTAGAAATGTCCATAACTTTCATACTGGTTGCAATTATTCGTTTTATACGATGGAAAAACTGTTGTATTTATATTGTATTTTAAGCTTCTGACGTTGACTTCTAAGGCACCAACTTTTCGATCTGGTGGAGCAACGCCCTAGAGTGAAGCCTAGGTTGCCCGGAACGTAGAAATGACCATAACCTTCACACTGGCTGCAATTATTCGTTTTATACGATTGAAAAACTGTTGTATTTATACTGTCTTTTATGCTTCTGACGTTGACTTCTAAGGCACCAACTATTCCATCTGGTGGAGCAACGCCCTGGAGTGAAGCCTAGGGTGCCCGGAACGTAGAAATGACCATCACTTTCAAACTGGTTGCAATTACTCCTGTTATATGATTGAAAAACTGTTGTATTTTTATTGCATTTGATGCTTCGGGCGTTGACTTCTAAGGCACTAACTATTCAATCTGTTGGAGCAACGCCCTAGGGTGAATCCTAGGTTGCCCGGAAAGTAGAAATGACCATAACTTTCATGCTGGCTGCAATTATCCGGTTTATACGATGGAAAAACTGTTGTATTTATATTGTATTTTATGCTTCTGGCGTTGACTTCTAAGGCACTAAGAATTCGATATGGTGGAGCAACGCCCTAGATTGAAGCCTAGGGTGCCCGGAACGCAGAAATGACCATCACTTTCAAACTGGTTGCAATTACTCCTGTTATATGATGGAAAAACTGTTGTATCTTTATTGTCCCTTATGCTTCTGGCGTTGACTTCTAAGGCACTAACTGTTCGATCTGGTAGAGCAACGCCCTAGAGTGAAGCTTAGGATGCCCGTAACATAGAAATGACCATAACCTTCACACTGGTGTGTATTACTCGTTTTATTCGATGGAAAAACTGTTATATTTATATTGTATTTTATGCTTCTGGCGTTGACTTCTGAGGCCCTAACTATTCGATCTGTTGGAGCAACGCCCTAGAGTGAAGCTTAGGTTGCCCGGAACATAGAAATGACCATAACCTTCACACTGGTGGCTATTATTCGTTTTATTCGATGGAAAAACTGTTAAATTTATATTGTATTTTATGCTTCTGGCGTTGACTTCTTAGGCCCTAACTATTTGATCTGGTGGAGCACCGCCCTAGAGTGAAGCCTAGGTTGCCCGGAACGTAGGGAAGACCATTACCTTCACACTGGTTGCAATTACTCCCCTTATACGATGGAAAAACCCTTGTATCTTTATTGTATTTTATGTTTCGGGTGTTGACTGCTATGGCCCTACCTATTCGATCTGGTGGAGCAACGCCGTACAGTGAAGCCCAGGCTGCCCAGAACGTAGATATTACCATAACATTCACACTGGTCGCAACTATTCGTTTTATACGATTTAAAAGCTGTTGCATTTATATCGTATTTTATGGTTCTGGCGTAGACTTCTTAGGCCCTAACTATTCGATCTGGTGGAGCAACGCTATAGAGTGAAACCTAGGATGCCCGGAACGTAGAAATGACCATCACTTTCAAACTGGTTACAATTATTCCTGTTATACGATGGAAAAACTGCTGCATTTTTATTGTATTTTATGCTTCTGGCGTTGACTTCTAAGGCCCTAACAATTCGATCTGGTCGAGCAGCGCCCTATAGTTAAGCCTAGGTGGCTCCGAATGTAGAAATGTCTATAACTTTCACACTTGTTGCAATTATTCGTTTTATACGATGGAAAAGCTGTTGTATTTTAATTGTATTTTATGCTTCTTGCGTTGACTTCCAAGTCCCTACGTTTTCGATCTGGTGAAGCAACGCCCTAGGGCGAACCCTAGGTTGCCCGGAACGTAGAAATGGCCATTACTTTCACACTGGTTGCAAATATTCGCTTTATACGATGGAAAAACTGTTGTATTTATATTGTATTTTATGCTTCTGGAGTTGACTTCTAAGGAACTAACTGTTCGATCTGGTGGAACAACGCCCTAGAGTGAAGCCTAGGTTGCCCGGAACGAAGAAATGATCATTACTTTCACGCTTGTTGCATTTAGTCCTGTTATACGATGAAAAGACAGTTGTATTTTTATTGTGTTTTATGTTTCAGGCGTTGACTTATAAGGTCGTAGCGATTCGATGTGGTCGAGCAACGCCATAGAGTCAAGCCTAGGTTGCCCGGAACGTAGAAATGGCCATAACATTCAGACTGGTTGCAATTATTCGTTTCCTACGATGGAAAAGCTGTTGTACTTATATTGTATTTTATGCTTCGGGCGATGACTTCTAAGTCCCTAACTATTCAATCTGCTGGAGCAACGCCCTAGGGTGAAGCATAGGCTGCCCGGAACGTAGAAATGACCATATCTTTCACACTGGTTGCTATTGTTCCTGTTATACAATGGAAAAGCTGTTGTAGTTATATTGTACCTTATGCTTCTGGCGTTGACTTCTAAGGCCCTAACTATTCGATCTGGTGGAGCAACGCCCTAGGGTGAAGAATAGGTTGCCCGGAACGTAGAAATGACCATTACTTTCACACTGGTTGCAATTATTCCTGTTATACGATGGAAAAACTGTTGTATTTTTTTGCATTTTATGCTTCGGGCGTTGTCTTCTAAGGCCCTAACTATTCAGTCTGTTGGAGCAACGCCCTAGGGTGAAGCCTAGGTTGCCCGGAAAGTAGAAATGTCGATAACTTTCATACTGGTTGCAATTATTCGTTTTATACGATGGAAAAACTGTTGTATTTATATTGTATTTTAAGCTTCTGACGTTGACTTCTAAGGCACCAACTATTCGATCTGGTGGAGCAACGCCCTAGAGTGAAGCCTAGGTTGCCCGGAACGTAGAAATGACCATAACTTTCACACTGGCTGCAATTATTCGTTTTATACGATGGAAAAACTGTTGTATTTATACTGTCTTTTATGCTTCTGACATTGACTTCTAAGGCACCAACTATTCCAGCTGGTGGAGCAACGCCCTGGAGTGAAGCCTAGGGTGCCCGGAACGTAGAAATGACCATCACTTTCAAACTGGTTGCAATTACTCCTGTTATATGATTGAAAAACTGTTGTATTTTTATTGCATTTGATGCTTCGGGCGTTGACTTCTAAGGCACTAACTATTCAATCTGTTGGAGCAACGCCCTAGGGTGAATCCTAGGTTGCCCGGAAAGTAGAAATGACCATAACTTTCATAGTGGTTGCAATTATTCGTTTTATGGGATGGAAAAACTGTTGTATTTATATTGTATTTTATGCTCGTGGCGTTGACCTCTGAGGCCCTAACTATCCGATCTGGTGGAGCAACGCCCTAGAGTGAAGCTTAGGTTGCCCGGAACATAGAACTGACCATAACCTTCACACTGGTGGCTATTATTCGTTTTATTCGATGGAAAAACTGTTATATTTATATTGTATTTTATGCTTCTAGCGCTGACTTCTTAGGCCCTAACTATTCGATCGGGTGGACCAACGCCCTAGGGTGAAGCCTAGGTTGCCCGGAAAGTAGAAATGACCATAACTTTCAAACTGGTTGCAATTATTCCTGTTATACGATAGAAAGACTGTTGTATTTATATTGTATTTTATGCTTCTGGCGTTGACTTCTAAGACACTAAGTATTCGATATGGTGGAGCAACGCCCTAGAGTTAAGCCTAGGATGCCCGGAACGTAGAAATGACCATCACTTTCAAACTGGTTGCAATTACTCCTGTTATATGATGGAAAAACTGTTGTATTTTTATTGCGTTTGATGCTTCGGGCGTTGACTTCGAAGGCACTAACTATTCAATCTGTTGGAGCAACGCCCTACGGTGAATCCTAGGTTGCCCGGAAAGTAGAAATGACCATAACTTTCATACTGGTTGCAATTATCCGGTTTATACGATGGAAAAACTGTTGTACTTATATTGTATTTTATGCTTCTGGCGTTGACTTCTAAGGCACTAAGTATTCGATATGGTGGAGCAACGCCCTAGAGTGAAGCCTAGGGCGCCCGGAACGTAGAAATGACCATCACTGTCAAACTGGTTGCAATTACTCCTGTTATTTTATGGAAAAACTGTTGTATTTTTATTGCATTTTATGCTTCGGGCGTTGACTTCTAAGGCACTAACTATTCAATCTGTTGGAGCAACGCCCTAGGGTGAAACCTAGGTTGCCCGGAAAGTAGAAATGACCATAACTTTCATACTGGTTGCAATTGTCCGGTTTATACGATGGAAAAACTGTTGTATTTATTTTGTGTTTTATGTTTCGCGCGTTGACTTCTAAGGCCCTAACTATTCGATCTGGTGGAGCATCGCCCTAGGGTGAAGCCTAGGTTGCCCGGAAAGTAGAAATGACCATAACTTTCAAACTGGATGTAATTATTCCTGTTATACGATGGAAAAACTGTTGTATTCATGCTGTATTTTATGCCTCTGACGTTGACTTCTAACGCACTAACTATTCGATCTGGTGGAGCAACGCCCTAGAGTGAAACCTAGGTTGCCCGGAACGTAGAAATGACCATAACTTTCAAACTGGTTGCTATTATTCCTGTTATACGATGGAAAAACTGTTGTATTTATATTGTATTTTATGCTTCTGGCGTTGACTTCTAAGGCACTAAGTATTCGATATGGTGGAGCAACGCCCTAGAGTGAAGCCTAGGGTGCCCGGAACGTAGAAATGACCATTACTTTCACACTGGTTGCAATTATTCCTGTTGTACAATGGAAAAACTGTTGCATTTATATTGTATTTTATGCATCGGTCTTTGTCTTCTAAGGCTGTATTCCGTCATATAACAGGAATAATTGCAACCAGTGTGAAACTAATGCTCATTTCAACGTTCCGAGCAACCTAGGCCTCACTCTAGGGCGTTGCTCCACCAGATCGAATAGCTAGAGCCTTAGAAGTCAACGCGTGAAGCATAAAATACAATAAATATACAAGAGTTTTTCCATCGTATAACAGGAATAATTGCAACCAGTGTGAAAGTGATGGTCATTTCTACGTTCCGGGCAACCTAGGCTTCACTCTAGGGCGTTGGTCCACCATATCCAATAGTTAGGGCCTAAGAAGTCAACGCCAGAAGCACCAAATACAAAATAAATGCAACGGTGTTTCCATCGTATAACAGGGATAATTCCAACCAGTGTGAAAGTGATGGTCATTTCTAAGTTCCGGGCAACCTAGACTTAACACTGAGGCATTGCTCTACCAGATCGAATAGATAGGGCCTTAGAAGTCAACGCCAGAAGCATAAAGTACAATAAAAATCCAACAGTTTTCCCATCGTATAACAGGAATAACTGCGACCAGTGTCAAAGTTATGGTCATATCTACGTTCCGGGCAACCTAGGCTTCGCTCTAGGGCGTTGCTCCACCAGATCGAATAGTTAGGGCCTATGAAGACAACGCCAGAAGCATAAAATACAACATAAATACAACAGTTTTTCCATCGTATAGCATGAGTAATTGCCACCAGTGTGAAAGGTACGGTCATTTCTACGTTACAGGCAGCCTAGGCACCGCTCTAGGGCGCTGCTCCACCACATCGAATTGCTACGGCCTTAAAAGTCAACGCCAGATGCATAAAATGCAATATAGATGCAACAGTTTTTCCATCGTGTAACAGGAGTAATTGCAGCCAGTGTCAAAGTTATGGTCATATCTACGTTCCGGGCAACCTAGGCTTCGCTCTAGGGCGTTGCTCCACCACATCGAATAGCTACGGCCTTAGAAGTCAACGCCAGAATCATAAAATACAATAATAATACAACAGTTTTTCCATCGTATAGCAGGAATAATTGCAACCAGTGAGAAAGTAATGGGCATTTCTACGTTCCGGTCAACCTAGGCTTCAATCTATGGCGCTGCTCCACCAGATCGAATAGTTAGGGACTAAGAAGTCAACGCCAGAAGCACCAAATTCAAAATAAATACAACAGTTTTTCCATCGTATAAAGCGAATAATTGCAACCAGTGTGAAAGTAATGGTCATTTCTGCGTTTCTGGCAGCCTAGGCTTCACTCTAGGGCGTTGCTCCACCAGATCGAATAGTTAGGGTCTCAGAAGTCAACGCCAGAGGCATAAAATACAAAATAAATAGAACAGTTTTTCCATTGCATAAAACGAATTATTTCAACCAGTGTGAAAGTTATTGTTATTTCTACGTTTTGTGCGACTTAGGCTTCACTCTAGGGCGTTGGTCCACCTGATCCAATAGCTACGACCTTAGAAGTCAACGCCAGAAGCATAAAATACAATATAAATACAACAGCTTTTCCACTGAATAAAATGAATAATTGCAATCAGTGTGAATGTAATGGTCATTTCTACGCTCCGGTCAACCTAGGCTTCACTCTAGGGCGTCGCTCCACCAGAGCGAAGAGTTAGGGCCTTAGATGACAACATCCGAAGCATAAAATACAAAATAAATAGAACAGTCTTTCCATCGTATAAAACGAATAATTGCAGCCAGTGTGAAAGTTATGGTCATTTCTAAGTTCCGTGCAACCTAGGCTTCAATCTAGAGCGTTGCTCCACCAGATCGGGTAGTTAGGGCCTAAGAAGTCAACGCCAGAAGCATAAAATACAATATACATACAACAGTTTCTCCAATGCATAAAACGAATAATTGCAGCCAGTATGATCGTTATGGTCATTTCTACGCTCCGGTCAACGTAGGTTTCACTCTAGGGCGTTGCTCCAGCACAGCGACGAGTTAGGGCCTTAGAAGACAACGCACGAAGCATAAAATACATAATAAACAGAACAGTCTATCCATCGTATAAAACGAATAATTGCAGCCAGTGTGAAAGTTATGGTCATTTCTACGTTCCGTGCAACCTAGGCTTCAATCTAGGGCGTTGCTCCACCAGATCGAATTGTTATGGCCTAAGAAGTCAACGCCCGAAGCATAAAGTACGATAAAAATACAACACATTTTCCACCGTATAACAGGAATAATTGCAAACAGTGTGAAGGTAATGGTCATTTTACGCTCCGGTCAACCTAGGCTTCACTCTAGGGCGTTGCTCCACCAGATCGAAGAGTTAGGGCCTTAGAAGACAACGCCCGAAGCAAAAAATACAAAATGAATAGAACAGTTTTTCCATCGTATAAAACGAATAATTGCAACCAGTGTGAAAGTGATGGTCATTTCTACGTTTCGGGCAGCCTAGGCTTCACTCTAGGGCGTTGCTCCACCAGAAGAATATATATGGCCTAAGAAGTCAACGCTAGAAACATAAAATACAATATAAATACAACAGATTTTCCATCGTATAAAACGAATAATAGCAACCAGTGTGAAAGTTATGGTCATTTCTACGGTCCGAGCCACCTAGGCTTCACCCTAGGGCGTTGCTCCGACAGATCGAATAGTTAGGGCCTCATAAGGCAACGCCCGAGGCATAAAATACAAAATAAATAGAACAGTTTTTCCATTGTATAAAACGAATTATTGCAACCAGTGTGAAAGCTATGGTTATGTCTACGTTCCGTACAACCTAGACTTCACTCTGGGGCGTTGGTCCACCAGCTCGAATAGTTATGGCATAAGAAGTCAACGCCAGAAGCATAAAATACAATATAAGTACAACAGTCTTTCCATCGTGTAAAACGGATAATTGCAACCAGTGTGAAGGTACTGCTCATTTCTACGTATTGGGCAACATAGGCTTCGCTCCAGGGCATTGGTGCACCAGATCGAATACCTTGGGGCTTAGAAGCCAACGTCCAGAGCATAAAATGCAATAAAGATACAACAGTTTTTCCATCGTGTAGAACGGTTAATTGCAACCAGTGTGGAAGTACTTGTCATTTCTACGTTCCGGGCAGCCTAGGCTTCGCTCTAGGGCGTTGTTCACCCAGATCGAATAGCTAGGGACTTAGAAGTCGACGCCAGAAGCATAAAATACAATAAAAATACAACAGTTTTTCCATCGTGTAACACGAGTAATTGCAACTAGTGTAAAGGTAATGGTCATTTCTACGTTCCTGTCAACCTGGGCTTCACTCTAGGGCGTTGCTCCACGACATCGAATAGCTACGACCTTAGAAGTTAACGCCAGAAGCATAAAATACAATATAAGCACAACAGATTTTCCATCGTATAAAACGAATAATTGCAACCAGTGTGAAAGTTATGGTTATTTCTACGTTCCGGGCAACCTAGGCTTCACTCTAGGGCGTTGCTCCACCAGATCGAATAGTTAGGGCCTAAAAAGTCAACGCCAGAAGCATAAAATACAATAAAAATACAACAGTTTTTCCATCGTACAACAGGAATCATGGCAACCACTGTGAAGGTAATGGTCATTTCTACGTTCCGGGCAACCTAGGCTTCACTCTGGGGCGTTGCTCCTCCAGATCGAACAGTTATAGCCTAGGAAGTAAGCGCCAGAAGCATAAAATACAAAATAAATGCAACAGTCTTTCCATCGTGTAAAACGAATAACAGCAACCAGTGTGAAACTTATGGCCATATCTACATTCCGGGCAACCTAGGCTTCGCTGTAGAGCTTTGCTCCACGAGAAGAATAGATAGGGCCTAAGAAGTCAACGCCAGAAGCATATAACACAATATAAATACAACAGATTTTCCATCGTATGAAATGAATAATAGCAGCCAGTGTGAGAGTTATGGTCATTTCTACGATCCGGGCCACCTAGGCTTCACTCTAGGGCGTTGCTCCGCCAGATTGAATAGTTAGGGCCTAAGAAGTCAACGCTAGAAGCATAAAATATAATAAAAATACTTCAGTTATTCCATCGTATAAAACGAATAATAGCAACCAGAGTGAAAGTTATGGTCATTTCTACGGTCCGGTCCACCTAGGCTTCACTCTAGGGCGTTGATCCGACAGATCAAATAGTTAGGGCCTCATAAGGCCACGCCCGAGGCATAAAATACAAAATAAATAGAACAGTTTTTCCATTGTATAAAACGAACTATTGCAACCAGTGTGAAAGCTATGGTCATTTCTACGTTCCGTACAACCTAGGCTTCACTCTAGAGCGTTGGTCCACCAGATCGAATAGTTATGGCCTAAGAAGTCAACGCCAGAAGCATAAAATACAATATAAATAGAACATTTTTTCCATTGTATAAAACGAATAATTGCAACCAGTATGAACGTTATGGTCATTTCTACGTTCCGGGCAACCTAGGTTTCACCCTAGGATGTGGCTCCACCATATCGAATAGTTAGGGCCTTAGAAGTCAACGCCCGAAGCATAAAGTACAATAAAAATACAACACTTTTTCCACCGTATAACAGGAATAATTGCAAACAGTGTGAAGGTAATGGTCATTTTACGCTCCGGTCAACCTAGGCTTCGGTCTAGGGCGTTGCTCCACCAGATCGAAGAGGTAGGGCCTTAGAAGACAACGCCCGAAGCAAAAAATTCAAAATGAATGGAACAGTTTTTCCATCGTATAAAACGAATAATTGCAGCCAGTCTGAAAGTTATGGTCATTTCTACGTTCCGCGCAACCTAGGCTTCACTCTGGGGCGTTGCTCCACCAGATCGAATAGTTATGGCCTAAGAAGTCAACGCCAGAAGTATAAAATACAATATAAATACAACAGTTTTTCCATTGTATAAAACGAATAATTACAACCAGTGTGAAAGTTATGGTCATTTCTACGTTCCGTGCAACCTAGGCTTCACTCTAGGGCGTTGGTCCACCAGATCGAATAGTTATGGCCTAAGAAGTCGACGCCAGAAGCATAAAATACAATATAAATACAACAGTTTTTCCATTGTATAAAACGAATAATTGCAACCAGTATGAACGTTATGGTCATTTCTACGTTCCGGCCAACCTAGGCTTCACCCTAGGATGTGGCTCCACCATATCGAATAGTTAGGGCCTTAGAAGTCAACGCCCGAAGCATTAAGTACAATAAAAATACAACACTTTTTCCATCGTATAACAGGAATAATTGCAACCAGTGTGAAAGTTATGGTCATTCCTGCGTTCCGGGCAACCTAGGCTTCAGCCTATTACGTGGCTCCACCATATCGATTTGTTAGGGCGTAAGAAGTCAGCGCCAGAAGCATAAAATACAATAAAGGTACAGCAGTTATTCCAGTGTGAAAGTAATGGTCATTTCTACGTTCCGTGCAACCTAGGCTCCACTCTATGGCGTTGCTCCACCGGATCGAATAGTTAGGACCTAATAAGTCAACGACAGAAGCATAAAATACAATAAAAATTCAACAGCTTTTCCATCGTATAACAGGAATAATTGCAACCACTGTGAAGGTAATAGTCATTTCTACGTTCCGGGCAACCTAGGCTTCACTCTAGGGCGTTCTTCCACCAGATCGAATAGTTAGGGCCTTAGAAGTCAACGCCAGAGGCATAAAATACAATAAAACTACAACAGATTTTCCATCGTACAACAGGAATCATGGCAACCACTGTGAAGGTAATGGTCATTTCTACGTTCCGGGCAACCTAGGCTTCAATCCAGGGCGTTAGTCCACCAGGTCGAATCGTTAGGGCCTAAGAAGTCAGCTCCAGAAGCATAAAATACATAATAAATACAAGAGTGTTTCCATCGTATAAAACGAATAATTGCAACCAGTGTGAAAGGGATGGTCATTTCTACGTCCCGGGCAACCTAGGCTTCACTATATGGCGTTGTTCCAGCTGATCGAATTTTAGGGTCTTAGAAGTCAACGCCAGAAGTATAAAATTCAAAACAAATACAACTGTTTTTACATCGTATAAAACGAATAATTGCAACCATTGTGAAAGTTGTGATCATTTCTACGTTGCGGGCAACCTAGGCTTCGCTATAGGGCGTTGCTCCACCACATCGAATAGCTACGGCCTTAGAAGCCAACGCCAGAAGCAAAAAATACAATTTAAATACAACTGTTTTTCCATCGTATAGAACGAATAATTGCATCCAGTGTGAAAGCAATGGCCATTTCTACGATCCGGGAAACCTAGGCTTCACTCTAGTGCGTTGCTCCAACAGATCGAATAGTTAGGGCCTTAGATGTCAACACCCGAAGCATAAAATACAATAAAGATACAAGAGTTCTTCCATCGTATAACAGGAGTAATTGCAACCAGTGTGAAAGGAATGGTCATTTCTACGTTCCGGGCAACCTAGGTTTTAATCTATGGCGTTGTTCCACCAGATCGAATTGTTAGGGCCTTAGAAGTCAACGCCAGAAGCATAAAATACAAAATAAATACAACAGTTTTTCCATGCCATCAAACGAATAATTGCATCCAGTGTGAGAGTAACGTTCATTTCTACGTTCCGGGCAGCTTGGGCTTCACTCTAGGACGTTGTTCCACCAGATCGAATAGTTAGGGCCTTTGAAGTCAATGCCCGAAGCATAAATTACAACAAATATACAACAGTTTTTCCATCGTATAACAGGAATAACTGCAACCAGTGTGAAAGTGATGGTCATTTCTACTTTCCGGGCAACCTAGGCTTCACTCTAGGGCGTTGCTCCACCAGATCGAATACCTAGGGACTTAGAAGTCAACGCCAGAAGCATACAATGAAATGAAAATACAACAGTTTTTCATCGTATAACGGGAATAATTCCAAGCAGCGTGAAAGTAATGGTCACTTCTACCTTCCGTGCAACCTAGGCTCAACTCTAGGGCGTTGCTCCTCCAGATCAAATAGTTAGGGCCTTAGAGGTCAACGCACGAAGCATTAAATACAATAAAGATACAACAGTTTTTCCATCGTATAGCTTGAATAATTCCAACCAGTGTGAAAGGGATGGTCATTTCTTCGTTCCGAGCAACCTAGGCTTCACTCTATGGTGTTGTTCCACCAGATCGAATTGTTAGGGCCTTAGGAGTCAACGCCAGAAGCATAAAATACAAAATAAATACAACAGTTTTACCATCGTATAAAACGAATAATTGCAGCCAGTGTGAAGGTAATGGTCTTTTCTACGCTCCGGGCAACCTAGGCTACACTCTCGGGCGGTGCTCCACCAGATCAAATAGTTAGGGCCTTAGAAGTCAACGCACGAAGCATAAAATACAATAAAGATACAACAGTTTTTCCATCGTATAACTTGAATAATTCCAACCAGTGTGAAAGGGATGGTCATTTCTTCGTTCCGAGCAACCTAGGCTTCACTCTATGGCGTTGTTCCACCAGCTCGAATTTTAGGGTCTTAGAAGTCAACGCCAGAAGTATAAAATTCAAAACAAATACAACTGTTTTTACATCGTATAAAACGAATAATTGCAACCATTGTGAAAGTTGTGGTCATTTCTACGTTCCGGGCAACCTAGGCTTCACTATAGGGCGTTGCTCCACCACATCGAATAGCTACGGCCTTAGAAGCCAACGCCAGAAGCAAAAAATACAATTTAAATACAACAGTTTTTCCATCGTATAGAACGAATAATTGCATCCAGTGTGAAAGCAATGGCCATTTCTACGATCCGGGCAACCTAGGCATCACGCTATGGCGTTGCTCCACCAGATCGAATTGTTAGGGCCTTAGAAGTCAACGCAAGAAGCATAAAATACAATATAAATACAACAGTTTGTCCATCGTATAACAGGAATAATTTTAACCAGTGTGAAGGTAATGGTCATTTCTACATTACGGGCAACCGAGGCTTCACTCTAGGGCGTTGCTCCACCAGATCGAATACCTAGGGACTTAGAAGTCAACGCACGAAGCAAAAATACAATAAAGATACAACAGTTTTGCCATCGTATAACTTGAATAATTCCAACCAGTGTGAATGTGATAGTCGCTTCTACGTTCCTGGCAGCATGGGCTTCAATCTAGGTCGTTGTTCCTCCTGATCGTATAGTTACGGCCTTAGAAGTCAAAGCACGAAGCATAAAATACAATAAAGATACACAGTTTTTCCATCGTATAACAGGAGTAATTGCAACCAGTGTAAAAGGGATGGTCATTTCTACGTTTCGAGCAACCTAGGCATCACTCTATAGCGTTGCTCCACCAGATCGAATTGTTAGGGCCTTAGGAGTCAACGCCAGAAGCATAAAATAAAAAATAAATACAACAGTTTTACCATCGTATAAAACGAATAATTGCAACCAGTGTGAAGGTAATGGTCTTTTCAACGCTCCGGGCAACCTTGGCTACAGTCTCGGGCGGTGCTCCACCAGATCAAATAGTTAGGGCCTTAGAAGACAACGCCAGTAATATAAAATACAAAACAAATACAACAGTTTTTCCATCGTATAAAACGAATAATTGCAACCAGTGTGAAAGTTATGGTCATTTCTACGTTCCGGGCAATCTATTCTTCACTCTAGGGCGTTGCTCCACCAGATCGAATAGTCAGGGCCTAAGAAGTCAACGCCAGAAGCATAAAATACTATAAAAATACAACAGTCCTTCCATCGTATAACAGGAATAATTGCAACCAGTGTGAAAGTAATGGGCATATCTACGTTCCGTGAAACCTAGGCTTCACTCTAGGGTGTTGCTCCACCAGATCGAATAGTCAGGGCCTAAGAAGTCAACGCCAGAAGCATAAAGTACTATAAAAATACAACAGGCCTTCCATCGTATAACAGGAATAATTGCAACCAGTGGGAAACTAATCGTCATTTCTACGTTCCGGGCAACCAAGACTTCACTCTAGGGCGTTGCTCCACAAGATCGAATAGATAGGGCCTAAGAAGTCAACGCCAGAACCATAAAATACAATATAAATAGAACAGTATTTCCATTGCATAAAGCGAATAATGCAACCAGTGTGAAAGTTGTGGTCATTTCTACGTTCCGTGAAACCTAGGCTTCAGTCTAGGGCGTTGGTCCACCAGACCGAATAGTCTGGACCTAAGAAGTCAACGCCAGAGGCATAAAATACAATATAAATACAACAGTTTTTCCATCGTATAAAGCGAATAACTGCAACCAGTGTGAAAGTAATGGTCATTTCTACGTTCCGTGCAACCTAGGCATCACTCTAGGGCGTTGCTCCACCAGATCGAATAGTTTGGACCTAAGAAGTCAGCGCCAGAGGCATAAAATACAATAAAAATACAACAGTATTTCCATCGTATAAAGCGAATAGTTGCAACCAGTGTGAAAGTAATGGTCATTTCTACGTTCCGGGCAACCTAGGCTTTACTCTAGTTCGTTTCTCCACCAGATCGAATAGCTAGGGCCTTAGAAGTCAACGCCCGAAACATAAAATACAATAAAAATACAACTGTTTTTCCATCGTATAACGGGAATAATTGCAACCAGTGTGAAGGTGATGGTCATTTCTACGATCCGGGCAAACTAGGCTTCACTCTAGGGCGTTGCTCCACCAGATCGAATAGTTTGGGCCTAAGAAGTCAACGCCAGAAGCATAAAATTCAATATAAATACAACAGTTTTTCCATCGTATAAAGAAAATAATTCCAACCAGTGTGAAAGTAATGGTCATTTCTACGTTCCGTGCGACCTAGGCTTCACTCTAGGGCGTTGGTCCGCCAGACCGAATGGTTTGGACCTAAGAAGTCAACGCCAGAAGCATAAAATACAGTATAAATACAACAGTTTTTCCATCGTATAAAGCGAATAATTGCAACCAGTGTGAAAGTAATGGTCATTTCTACGTTCCGTGCGACCTAGGCTTCACTCTAGGGCGTTGGTCCACCAGACCGAATGGTTTGGACCTAAGAAGTCAACGCCAGAAGCAAGAAATACAGTATAAATACAATAGTTTTTCCATCGTATAAAGCGAATAATTGCAACCAGTGCGAAAGTTATGGTCATTTCTACGATCCGGGCAAACTAGGCTTCACTCTAGTGCGTTGTGCCACCAGATCGAATAGTTAGGGCCTAAGAAGTCGACGCCAGAAGCATAAAATACGATATAAGTACAACATCTTTTCCAACGTATAAAACGAATAATTGCAACCAGTTTGAAAGTAATGGCCATTTCTACGTTCCGGGCAACCTAGGCTTCGCCCTAGGGCGTTGTTCCACCAGACCGAACAGCTAGGGACTTGGAGGTCAACGCCAGAAGCATAAAATACAATAAAAATATAACAGTTTTTCCATCGTATAACAGGAATAATTGCAACCAGTGTAAAAGTAATGGGCATTTCTACGTTCCGTGCAACCTAGGCTTCACTCTAGGGCGTTGCTCCACCAGATCGAATAGTTTGGACCTAAGAAGTCAGCGCCAGAGGCATAAAATACCATAAAAATACAACAGTATTTCCATCGTATAAAGCGAATAGTTGCAACCAGTGTGAAAGTAATGGTCATTTCTACGTTCCGGGCATCCTAGGCTTCACTCTAGGGCGTTGCTCCACCAGGTCGAATAGTTAGAAACTATGAAGTCAACGCCAGAAGCATAAAATACTATAAAAATACAACAGTCCTAAAATCGTATATCAGGAATAATTGCAACCAGTTTGACAGTAATGGCCATTTCTACGTTCCGGGCAACCTTGGCTTCGCACGAGGGCGTTGCACCACCAGGTCGAATAGCTAGGGCCTTAGAAAACAACTCCAGACGCATAAGATACAGTAAAGATACAACAGTCTTTCCATTGTATAAAAAGAATAATTGCAACCAGTGTGAAAGTAATGGTCATTTCTACGTTCGGGCCAACCAAGACTTCACTCTAGGGCGTTGCTCCACCAGATCGAATACCTAGGGACTTAGAGGACATCGCCAGAAGCATAAAATATAATAAACATAAAACAGTTTTTCCATCGTATAAAAAGGAATAATTGCAACCAGTGTGAAAGTAATGGTCATTTCTACGCTCCGGGCAACACACCCATCACTCTTGGACGTTGCCCCACGAGATCGAATAGTTAGGGCCTAAGAAGTCAACGCCAGAAGCATAAAATACAATATAAATACAACAGTTTTTCCATCGTAGAAAGCGAATAATTGCAACCAGTGTGAAAGTAATGGTCATTTCTACGTTCCGTGCAACCTAGGCTTCACCCTAGGGCGTTGGTCCACCAGACCGAATAGTTTGGACCTAAGAAGTCCACGCCAGAAGCATAAAATACAATATAAATACAACAGTTTTTCCATTGTATAAAACGAATAATTACAACCAGTATGAACGTTATGGTCATTTCTACGTTCCGGGCAACCTAGGCTTCACCCTAGGATGTGGCTCCACCATATCGAATAGTTAGGTGCTTTGAAGTCAACACCCGAAGCATAAAATACAATAAAAATACAACAGTTTTTCCACCGTATAACAGGAATAATTGCAAACAGTGTGAAGGTAATGGTCATTTCTACGTTCCGTGCAACCTAGGCTTCACTCTAGGGCGTTGGTCCACCAGATCGAATAGTTAGGGCCTCAGAAGTCAACGCCCGAGGCATAAAATACCAAATAAATAGAACAGTTTTTCCTTTGTATAAAATGAATTATTTCAACCAGTGTGAACGTTATGGTCATTTCTACGTTCCGGGCCACCTAGGATTCACCCTAGGACGTGGTTCCACCATACCGAATACTTAGGGTCTAAGAAGTCAACGCTAGAAGCATAAAATATGATAAAAATACAACAGTTATTCCATCGTATAAAACGAATGAATGCCACCAGTGCGAAAGTTATGATCATTTCTACGTTCCGGGCAATCTAGGCTTGAATCTCGGGCGTTGCTCCACCAGATCGAATAGTTAGGGCCTCAGAAGTCAACGCCCGAGGCATAAAATGCAAAATAAATAGAACAGTTTTTCCATTGTATAAAACGAATTATTTCAACCAGTGTGAAAGTTAGGGTCATTTCTACGTTTTGTGCAACCTAGGCTTCACTCGAGGACGTTGCTCGACCAGATCTAATGGGTAGGGCCTCAGAAGTCAACGCCCGAGGCATAAAATACAAAATAATTAGAACAGTTTTTCCTTTGTATAAAACGAATAATTGCAGCCAGTGTGAAAGTTATGGTCATTTCTACGTTCCATGCATCCTAGGCTTCAATCTAGGCCGTTGCTCCACCAGATCGAATACCTAGGGACTTAGAAGTCAACGCCAGAAGCATACAATAAAATGAAAATACAACAGTTTTTCATCGTATAACGGGAATAATTCCAAGCAGCGTGAAAGTAATGGTCACTTCTACCTTCCGTGCAACCTAGGCTCAACTCTAGGGCGTTGCTCCTCCAGATCAAATAGTTAGGGCCTTAGAGGTCAACGCACGAAGCATTAAATACAATAAAGATACAACAGTTTTTCCATCGTATAGCTTGAATAATTCCAACCAGTGTGAAAGGGATGGTCATTTCTTCGTTCCGAGCAACCTAGGCTTCACTCTATGGTGTTGTTCCACCAGATCGAATTGTTAGGGCCTTAGGAGTCAACGCCAGAAGCATAAAATACAAAATAAATACAACAGTTTTACCATCGTATAAAACGAATAATTGCAGCCAGTGTGAAGGTAATGGTCTTTTCTACGCTCCGGGCAACCTAGGCTACACTCTCGGGCGGTGCTCCACCAGATCAAATAGTTAGGGCCTTAGAAGTCAACGCACGAAGCATAAAATACAATAAAGATACAACAGTTTTTCCATCGTATAACTTGAATAATTCCAACCAGTGTGAAAGGCACGGTCATTTCTTCGTTCCGAGCAACCTAGGCTTCACTCTATGGCGTTGTTCCACCAGATCGAATTTTAGGGTCTTAGAAGTCAACGCCAGAAGTATAAAATTCAAGACAAATACAACTGTTTTTACATCGTATAAAACGAATAATTGCAACCATTGTGAAAGTTGTGGTCATTTCTACGTTCCGGGCAACCTAGGCTTCACTATAGGGCGTTGCTCCACCACATCGAATAGCTACGGCCTTAGAAGCCAACGCCAGAAGCAAAAAATACAATTTAAATACAACAGTTTTTCCATCGTATAGAACGAATAATTGCATCCAGTGTGAAAGCAATGGCCATTTCTACGATCCGGGCAACCTAGGCATCACGCTATGGCGTTGCTCCACCAGATCGAATTGTTAGGGCCTTAGAAGTCAACGCAAGAAGCATAAAATACAATATAAATACAACAGTTTGTCCATCGTATAACAGGAATAATTTTAACCAGTGTGAAGGTAATGGTCATTTCTACATTACGGGCAACCGAGGCTTCACTCTAGGGCGTTGCTCCACCAGATCGAATACCTAGGGACTTAGAAGTCAACGCCAGAAGCATACAATACAATAAAAATACAACAGTTTTTCATCGTATAACGGGAATAATTCCAAGCAGGTTGAAAGTAATGGTCACTTCTACCTTCTGTGCAACCTAGGCTCAACTCTAGGGCGTTGCTCCTCCAGATCGAATAGTTAGGGCCTTAGAAGTCAACGCACGAAGCAAAAATACAATAAAGATACAACAGTTTTGCCATCGTATAACTTGAATAATTCCAACCAGTGTGAATGTGATAGTCGCTTCTACGTTCCTGGCAGCATGGGCTTCAATCTAGGTCGTTGTTCCTCCTGATCGTATAGTTACGGCCTTAGAAGTCAAAGCACGAAGCATAAAATACAATAAAGATACACAGTTTTTCCATCGTATAACAGGAGTAATTGCAACCAGTGTAAAAGGGATGGTCATTTCTACGTTCCGGATAACCTAGGCATCACTCTATAGCGTTGCTCCACCAGATCGAATTGTTAGGGCCTTAGAAGTCAACGCCAGAAGCATAACATACAATATAAATACAACAACACTTCCATCGTATAACAGGAATAATTGCAACCAGTGTGAAAGGGATGGTCATTTCTACGTTTCGAGCAACCTAGGATTCACTCTATGGTGTTGTTCCACCAGATCGATTTGTCAGGGCCTTAGGAGTCAACGCCAGAAGCATAAAATTCAAAATAAATACAACAGTTTTACCATCGTATAAAACGAATAATTGCAACCAGTGTGAAAGTTATGGTCATTTCTATGTTCCGTGCAACCTAGCTTTCACTATAGGGCGTTGCTCCACCAGATCGAATACCTAGGGACTTAGAAGTCAACGCCAGAAGCATACAATAAAATAAAAATACAACAGTTTTTCATCGTATAACGGGAATAATTCCAAGCAGCGTGAAAGTAATGGTCACTTCTACCTTCCGTGCAATCTAGGCTCAACTCTAGGGCGTTGCTCCTCCAGATCGAATAGTTAGGGCCTTAGAAGTCAACGCACGAAACATAAAATACAATAAAGATACAACAGTTTTTCCTTCGTATAACTTGTATAATTCCAACCAGTGTGAAAGGGATGGTCATTTCTACGTTCCGAGCAACCTAGGCTTCACTCTATGGCGTTGTTCCACCAGATCGAAATTTAGGGTCTTAGAAGTCAACGCCAGAAGTATAAAATTCAAAACAAATACAACTGTTTTTACATCGTATAAAACGAATAATTGCAACCATTGTGAAAGTTGTGGTCATTTCTACGTTCCCAGCAACCTAAGCTACACTCTAGGGAGTTGTTCCACCAGATCGAATAGATACGGAGTTAGAAGTCAACGCCAGAAGCATAAAATACAATATAAATACAACAACACTTCCATCGTATGAAATGAATAATTGCATCAACTGTGATGGTAATGGTCATTTCTACGTTCCGGGCAACCTAGGCTTCACTCTGGGGCGTTGCTCCTCCAGATTGAATAGTTATGGCCTAAGAAGTCAGCGCCAGAAGCATAAAATACAAAATAAATGCAACAGTCTTTCCATCGTGTAAAACGAATAACAGCAACCAGTGTGAAACTTATTGCCATATCTACGTTCCGGGCAACCTAGGCTTCACTATAGAGCTTTGCTCCACCAGATCGAATGGGTAGGGCCTTAGAAGTCAACGCCAGAAGCGTAAAGTACAATAAAAATCCAACAGTTTTTACATCGTATAACAGGAACAATTGCAAACAGTATGAAGGTAATGGTCATTTCTGCTCTCCGGGTAACCTAGGCTTCACTCTAGGGCGTTGCTCCACCACATCGAATAGCTAGGGCCTTAGAAATCAACGCCAGAAGAATAAAATACAATATAAGTACAAGAGTTTTTCCATTGTATAAAATGAATAATTGCAAACAGCGTGAAAGTGATGGTCATTTCTACGTTCCTGGCAACCTAGGATTCACTCTATGGCGTAGCTCCGCCACATCGAATAGCTACAGCCTTAGAAGTCAACGCCTGAAGCATAAAATACAATAAAAGTACCACAGTTTTTCCATCGTATAACAGGAATAATTGCATCAAATGTGAAGGTAATGGTCATTTCTACGTTCCGGGCAACCTAGGCTACACTCTAGGTCGTTGCTCCACCAGATCGAATAGTTACGGACTTAGAAGTCAACGCCAGAAGCACACAATACAATCAAGATACAACAGTTTTTCCATCGTATAACAGGAGTAACTGCAACCAGTGTGAAAGGGATGGTCATTTCTACGTTCCGGGCAACCTAGGCTTCACTCTATGGCGTTGTTCCACCAGATCGAATTGATAGGGCCTTAGAAGTCAACGCCAGAAATACAAAGTACAAAACAAATACAACAGCTTTTCCATCGTATAAATTGAAGAATTGCAAACAGTGTGAAAGTACCGTTCATTTCTACGTTCCGGGCAACTTCGGCTTGACTCTAGGGCGTTGTTCCACCAGATCGAATAGTTAGGGCTTTAGAAGTCAACGCCAGAAGCATAAAATACAATATAAATACAACAGCTTTTCCATCGTATAAAACGAATAATTGAATCCAATGTGAACATAATGGCCATTTCTACGTCCAGGGCAGCCTAGGCTTCACTCTAGGCCGTTGCTCCAACAGATCGCATAGTTACGGACTTAGAAGTCAACGCCAGAAGCACACAATACAATCAAGATACAACAGTTTTTCCATCGTATAACAGGAGTAACTGCAACCAGTGTGAAAGGGATGGTCATTTCTACGTTTCGAGCAACCTAGGCTTCACTCTATGGTGTTGTTCCACCAGATCGAATTGTTAGGGCCTTAGGAGTCAACGCCAGAAGCATAAAATAAAAAATAAATGCAACAGTTTTACCATCGTATAAAACGAATAATTGCAACCAGTGTGAAGGTAATGGTCTTTTCAACGCTCCGGGCAACCTTGGCTACAGTCTCGGGCGGTGCTCCACCAGATCAAATAGCTAGGGCCTTAGAAGACAACGCCAGTAATATAAAATACAAAACAAATACAACAGTTTTTCCATCGTATAAAACGAATAATTGCAACCAGTGTGAAAGTTATGGTCATTTCTACGTTCCGGGCAATCTATTCTTCACTCTAGGGCGTTGCTCCACCAGATCGAATAGTCAGGGCCTAAGAAGTCAACGCCAGAAGCATAAAATACTATAAAAATACAACAGTCCTTCCATCGTATAACAGGAATAATTGCAACCAGTGTGAAAGTAATGGGCATATCTACGTTCCGTGAAACCTAGGCTTCACTCTAGGGTGTTGCTCCACCAGAACGAATAGTCAGGGCCTAAGAAGTCAACGCCAGAAGCATAAAGTACTATAAAAATACAACAGGCCTTCCATCGTATAACAGGAATAATTGCAACCAGTGGGAAACTAATCGTCATTTCTACGTTCCGGGCAACCAAGACTTCACTCTAGGGCGTTGCTCCACAAGATCGAATAGATAGGGCCTAAGAAGTCAACGCCAGAACCATAAAATACAATATAAATAGAACAGTATTTCCATTGCATAAAGCGAATAATGCAACCAGTGTGAAAGTTATGGTCATTTCTACGTTCCGTGAAACCTAGGCTTCAGTCTAGGGCGTTGGTCCACCAGACCGAATAGTCTGGACCTAAGAAGTCAACGCCAGAGGCATAAAATACAATATAAATACAACAGTTTTTCCATCGTATAAAGCGAATAACTGCAACCAGTGTGAAAGTAATGGTCATTTCTACGTTCCGTGCAACCTAGGCATCACTCTAGGGCGTTGCTCCACCAGATCGAATAGTTTGGACCTAAGAAGTCAGCGCCAGAGGCATAAAATACAATAAAAATACAACAGTATTTCCATCGTATAAAGCGAATAGTTGCAACCAGTGTGAAAGTAATGGTCATTTCTACGTTCCGGGCAACCTAGGCTTTACTCTAGTTCGTTTCTCCACCAGATCGAATAGCTAGGGCCTTAGAAGACAACGCCCGAAACATAAAATACAATAAAAATACAACTGTTTTTCCATCGTATAACGGGAATAATTGCAACCAGTGTGAAGGTGATGGTCATTTCTACGATCCGGGCAAACTAGGCTTCACTCTAGGGCGTTGCTCCACCAGATCGAATAGTTTGGGCCTAAGAAGTCAACGCCAGAAGCATAAAATTCAATATAAATACAACAGTTTTTCCATCGTATAAAGAAAATAATTCCAACCAGTGTGAAAGTAATGGTCATTTCTACGTTCCGTGCGACCTAGGCTTCACTCTAGGGCGTTGGTCCGCCAGACCGAATGGTTTGGACCTAAGAAGTCAACGCCAGAAGCATAAAATACTGTATAAATACAACAGTTTTTCCATCGTATAAAGCGAATAATTGCAACCAGTGTGAAAGTAATGGTCATTTCTACGTTCCGTGCGACCTAGGCTTCACTCTAGGGCGTTGGTCCACCAGACCGAATGGTTTGGACCTAAGAAGTCAACGCCAGAAGCAAGAAATACAGTATAAATACAACAGTTTTTCCATCGTATAAAGCGAATAATTGCAACCAGTGCGAAAGTTATGGTCATTTCTACGATCCGGGCAAACTAGGCTTCACTCTAGTGCGTTGTGCCACCAGATCGAATAGTTAGGGCCTAAGAAGTCGACGCCAGAAGCATAAAATACGATATAAGTACAACATTTTTTCCAGCGTATAAAACGAATAATTGCAACCAGTTTGAAAGTAATGGCCATTTCTACGTTCCGGGCAACCTAGGCTTCGCCCTAGGGCGTTGTTCCACCAGACCGAACAGCTAGGGACTTGGAGGTCAACGCCAGAAGCATAAAATACAATAAAAATATAACAGTTTTTCCATCGTATAACAGGAATAATTGCAACCAGTGTAAAAGTAATGGGCATTTCTACGTTCCGTGCAACCTAGGCTTCACTCTAGGGCGTTGCTCCACCAGATCGAATAGTTTGGACCTAAGAAGTCAGCGCCAGAGGCATAAAATACCATAAAAATACAACAGTATTTCCATCGTATAAAGCGAATAGTTGCAACCAGTGTGAAAGTAATGGTCATTTCTACGTTCCGGGCATCCTAGGCTTCACTCTAGGGCGTTGCTCCACCAGGTCGAATAGTTAGGGCCTAAGAAGTCAACGACAGAATCATAAAATACAATATAAATACAACAATCTTTCCATCGTATAACAGGAATAACTGCAACCAGTGTGAAAGTACTGGTCATTTCTACGTTCCGGGTAACCTGGGATTCACTCTAGGGCGTTGCTCCACCAGATCGAATAGTTAGAAACTATGAAGTCAACGCCAGAAGCATAAAATACTATAAAAATACAACAGTCCTAAAATCGTATATCAGGAATAATTGCAACCAGTTTGACAGTAATGGCCATTTCTACGTTCCGGGCAACCTTGGCTTCGCACGAGGGCGTTGCACCACCAGGTCGAATAGCTAGGGCCTTAGAAAACAACTCCAGACGCATAAGATACAGTAAAGATACAACAGTCTTTCCATTGTATAAAAAGAATAATTGCAACCAGTGTGAAAGTAATGGTCATTTCTACGTTCGGGCCAACCAAGACTTCACTCTAGGGCGTTGGTCCACCAGATCGAATAGTTAGGGCCTCAGAAGTCAACGCCCGAGGCATAAAATACAAAATAAATAGAACAGTTTTTCCTTTGTATAAAACGAATTATTGCAACCAGTTTGAAACTTATGCTCATTTCTACGTTCCGTGCAACCTAGGCTTCACTCGAGGACGTTGCTCGATCAGATCTAATGGGTAGGGCCTCAGAAGTCAACGCCCGAGGCATAAAATACAAAATAATTAGAACAGTTTTTCCTTTGTATAAAACGAATAATTGCAGCCAGTGTGAAAGTTATGGTCATTTCTACGTTCCATGCATCCTAGGCTTCAATCTAGGGCGTTGCTCCACCAGATCGAATAGCTACGAACTTAGAAGTCAACGCCAGAAGCATAAAATACAATATAAATACAACAGCTTTTCCATCGTATAAAATGAATAATTGCAATCAGTGTGAATGTAATGGTCATTTCTATGCTGCGGTCAACCTAGGCTTCACTCTAGGGCGTTGGTCCACCAGATCGAATAGCTACGACCTTAGAAGTCAACGCCAGAAGCATAAAATACAAAATAAATACAACAGCTTTTCCATCGTATAAAATGAATAGTTGCAATCAGTGTGAATGTAATGGTCATTTCTACGTTCCGGGCCACCTAGGCTTCACTCTAGGGCGTTATTCCACCATATCGAATAGCTACGACCTTAGAAGCCAACACCTGAAACATAAAATACAATAAAAATACAACAGTTTCTCCATCGTATAGCATGAATAATTGTAACCAGTGTGAAAGTAATGGTCATTTCTACGTTTCGGGCAACCTAGGCTTGACTCTATGGCGTTGCTCCACCAAATCGAATAGCTAGGGCCTTAGAAGTCAACGCCCGATGCATAAAACACAATAAAAATACAACAGCTTTTCCATCGTATAACAGGAATAATTGGAATCACTGTGAAAGTACTGGTCATTTCTACGTTCCGGGTAACCTAGGCTTTACTCTAGTTCGTTTCTCCACCAGATCGAATAGCTAGGGCCTTAGAAGTCAACGCCCGAAACAGAAAATACAATAAAAATACAACTGTTTTTCCATCGTATAACAGGAATAATTGCAACCAGTGTGAAGGTGATGGTCATTTCTACGATCCGGGCAAACTAGGCTTCACTCTAGGGCGTTGCTCCACCAGATCGAATAGTTTGGGCCTAAGAAGTCAACGCCAGAAGTATAAAATTCAATATAAATACAAAAGTTTTTCCATCGTATAAAGAAAATAATTCCAACCAGTGTGAAGGTAATGGGCATTTCTACGTTCCGTGCAAACTAGGCTTCACTCTAGGGCGTTGCTCCACCAGATCGAATAGCTAGGGCCTAAGAAGTCAACGCCAGAACCATAAAATACAATATAAATAGAACAGTTTTTCCACCGTATAAAGCGAGTAATTGCTACCAGTGTGAAAGTTATCGCCATTTCTAAGTTCCGGGCAACCTAGCCCTCACACTAGGGCGTTGCTCCAACAGATCGAATAGTTAGGGACTAAGAATTCAAAGCCGGAAGCATAAAATACAATAGAAATTCAACAGTTTTTCCATCGTATAACAGGCATAATTGCAACCAGTGTGAAAGTAATGATCATTTCTACGTTCCGAGCAACCTAGGCTTGACTCTAGGGCGTTGGACCACCAGATCCAATAGTTAGGGCCTAAGAAGTCAACGCCAGAAGCACCAAATACAAAATAAATGCAACAGGTTTTCCATAGTTCAAAACGAATAATTGCAACCAGTGTCAAAGTAATGGTCATTTCTACGATCCGGGCAACCTACACTTCGCACTAGGGCGTTGTTCCACCAGATCGAATAGTTAGGAACTAAGAAGTCAACGCCAGAAGCATGAAATACTATAAAAATACAACAGTCCTTCCGTCGTATAACAGGAATAATTGCAACCAGTTTGAAAGTAATGGTCATTTCTACATACCGGGCAACCAAGACTCCACTCTAGGGCGTTGCTCCACCAGATCGAATACCTAGGGACTTAGAGGACATCGCGAGAAGCATAAAATATAATAAACATAAAACAGTTGTTCCATCGTATCACTATAATAGTTTCAACCAGTGTGAATGTAATGTGCATTTCTACGATCCGGGCAACCCAGGTTTCACTCTAGGGCGTTGCTCCACTAGACCGAACAGTTAGGGGCTGAGAAGTCAACGCCCGAAGCATAAAATACAATAAACATACAACAGTTTTTCCATCGTATGAAACGATTAATTGCAACCAGTTTAAAAGTAATGGCCATTTCTACGTTCCGGGCTACATAGGCTTCGCCCTAGGGCGTTTTTCCACCAGATCGAATAGCTAGGGACTTGGAGGTCAACGCCAGAAGCATAAAGTACAATATAAATACAACAGCTTTTCCATCGTATAAAGCGAATAATTGCAACCAGTGTGAAAGTACTGGTCATTTCTACGTTCCGGGTAACCTAGGCTTCACTCTAGGGCGTTGCTCCACCAGACCGAGTAGTTAGCGCCTTAGAAGTCAACGCCCGAAGCATAAAATACCATAAAAATACAACAGTCCTTCCATCGTATAACAGGAATAATTGCAAGCAGTGTGAAAGTGATGGTCATTTCTACGACCCGGGCAACCCTGGTTTCACTCTAGGGCGTTGCTCCACTAGACCGAACAGTTAGGGCCTGAGAAGTCAACGCCCGAAGCATAAAATACCAGAAAAATACAACAGTCCTTCCATCGTATAACAGGAATAATTGCAACCAGTGTGAAGGTAATGGGCATTTCTATGTTCCGTGCAAACTAGGCTTCACTCTAGGGCGTTGGTCCACCAGATCGAATATTTAGGGCCTAAGAAGTCAACGCCAGAAGCATAAAATACTATGAAAATACAACAGTCCATCCATCGTATAACAGGAATAATTGAAACCAGTGTGAAAGTAATGGTCATTTCTACGTTCCGGGCAACAAAGACTTCACTCTAGGGCGTTGCTCCACCAGATCGAATAGCTAGGGCCTAAGAAGTCAACGCCAGAACCATAAAACACAATATAAATAGAACAGTTTTTCCACCGTATAAAGCGAGTAAGTGCAACCAGTGTGAAAGTTATCGCCATTTCTAAGTTCCGGGCAACCTAGCCTTCACCCTAGGGCGTTGCTCCACCAGATCGAATAGTTAGGGACTAAGAATTCAAAGCCGGAAGCATAAAATACAATAGAAATTCAACAGTTTTTCCATCGTATAACAGGCATAATTGCAACCAGTGTGAAAGTAATGGTCATTTCTACGTTCCGGGCAACCTAGGCTTGACTCTAGGGCGTTGGACCACCAGATCCAATAGTTAGGGCCTATGAAGTCAACGCCAGAAGCACCAAATACAAAATAAATGCAACAGGTTTTCCATAGTTCAAAACGAATAATTGCAACCAGGGTCAAAGTAATGGTGATTTCTACGATCCGGGCAACCTAGACTTCGCACGAGGGCGTTGTTCCACCAGATGGAATAGTTAGGAACTAAGAAGTCAACGCCAGAAGCATAAAATACTATAAAAATACAACAGTCCTTCCATCGTATAACAGGAATAATTGCAACCAGTTTGAAAGTAATGGTCATTTCTACCTACCGGGCAACCTAGGCTTCGCTCTAGGGCGTTGTTCCACCAGAACGAATAGCTAGGGACTTGGAGGTCAACGCCAGAACCATAAATTACAATAAAAATACAACAGTTTTTCCATCGTATAACAGGAATAATTGCAACCAGTGTGATAGTAATGGGCATTTCTACGTTCCCTGCAACCTAGGCTTCACTCTAGGGCGTTGCTCCGCCAGATCGAATACCTAGGGACTTAGAGGTCAGCGCCAGAAGCATAAAATATAATAAACATAAAACAGTTGTTCCATCGTATAACAGGTATAATTGCAACCAGTGTGAAAGTACTGGTCATTTCTACGTTCCGGGTAACCTAGGCTTCACTCTAGGGCGTTGCACCACCAGATCGAGTAGTTAGGGCCTAAGAAGTCAACGCCCGAAGCAAAAAATACCATAAAAATACAACAGTCCTTCCATCGTATAACAGGAATAATTGCAAGCAGTGTGAAAGTGATGGTCATTTCTACGACCCGGGCAACCCTGGTTTCACTCTAGGGCGTTGCTCCACTAGACCGTACAGTTAGGGCCTGAGAAGTCAACGCCCGAAGCATAAAATACCAGAAAAATACAACAGTCCTTCCATCGTATAACAGGAATAATTGCAACCAGTGTGAAGGTAATGGGCATTTCTACGTTCCGTGCAAACTAGGCTTCACTCTAGGGCGTTGCTCCACCAGATCGAATAGCTAGGGCCTAAGAAGTTAACGCCAGAACCATAAAATACAATATAAACAGAACAGTTTTTCCACCGTATAAAGCGAGTAATTGCAACCAGTGTGAAAGTTATCGCCATTTCTAAGTTCCGGGCAACCTAGCCTTCACACTAGGGCGTTGGTCCACTAGATCGAATAGTTAGGGACTAAGAATTCAAAGCCGGAAGCATAAAATACAATAGAAATTCAACAGTTTTTCCATCGTATAACAGGCATAATTGCAACCAGTGAGAAAGTAATGATCATTTCTACGTTCCGAGCAACCTAGGCTTGACTCTAGGGCGTTGGACCACCAGATCCAATAGTTAGGGCCTAAGAAGTCAACGCCAGACGCACCAACTACAAAATAAATGCAACAGGTTTTCCATAGTTCAAAACGAGTAATTGCAACCAGTGTCAAAGTAATGGTCATTTCTACGATCCGGGCAACCTAGACTTCGCACTAGGGCGTTGTTCCACCAGATCGAATAGTTAGGAACTAAGAAGTCAACGCCAGAAGCATGAAATACTATAAAAATACAACAGTCCTTCCGTCGTATAACAGTAATAATTGCAACCAGTTTGAAAGTAATGGTCATTTCTACATACCGGGAAACCAAGACTCCACTCTAGGGCGTTGCTCCACCAGATCGAATACCAAGGGACTTAGAGGACATCGCCAGAAGCATAAAATATAATAAACATAAAACAGTTGTTCCATCGTATCACTAGAATAATTACAACCAGTGTGAAGGTAATGGGCATTTCTACGATCCGGGCAACCCAGGTTTCACTCTAGGGCGTTGCTCCACTAGACCGAACAGTTAGGGCCTGAGAAGTCAACGCCCGAAGCATAAAATACAATAAACATACAACAGTTTTTCCATCGTATGAAACGAATAATTGCAACCAGTTTAAAAGTAATGGCCATTTCTACGTTCCGGGCTACATAGGCTTCGCCCTAGGGCGTTGTTCCACCAGATCGAATAGCTAGGGACTTGGAGGTCAACGCCAGAAGCATAAAATACCATAAAAATACAACAGTCCTTCCATCGTATAACAGGAATAATTGCAACCAGTGTGAAGGTAATGGGCATTTCTACGTTCCGTGCAAACTAGGCTTCACTCTAGGGCGTTGGTCCACAAGATCGAATAGTTAGGGCCTAAGAAGTCAACGCCAGAAGCATAAAATACAATATAAATACAACAGTTTTTCCATCGTATAAAGCGAATGATTGCAACCAGTGTGAAAGTAATGGTCATTTCTACGTTCCGGGCAACCTAGGCTTCAGTCTAGGGCGTTGTTCCACCAGATCGAATAGTTAGGGACTTAGAATTCAACGCCAGAAGCATAAAATACAATAAAAATTCAACAGTTTTTCCATCGTATAACAGGAATAACTGCAACAAGTGTGAAGGTGATGGTCATTTCTACGATCCGGGCAACCCAGGTTTCAGTCTAGGGCGTTGTTCCACCAGATCGAATTGTTAGGGCCTAAGAAGTCAACGCCAGAAGCATAAAATACTATAAAAATACAACAGTCCTTCTATCGTATAACAGGAATAATTGCAATCAGTGTGAAGGTAATGGTCATTTCTACGTTCCGGGCAACCAACACTTCACTCTAGGGCGTTGCTCCACCAGATCGAATAGTTAGGTCCTAAGAAGTCAACGCCAGAAGCATAAAATACTATAAAAATACAACAGTCCTTCCATCGTATAACAGGAATAATTGCAATCAGTGTGAAGGTAATGGTCATTTCTACGTTCCGGGCAACCAAGACTACACTCTAGGGCGTTGGTCCACCAGATCGAATAGTTAGGGCCTAAGACGTCAACGCCAGAACCATAAAATACAATATAAATAGAACAGTTTTCCATTGCATAAAGCGAATAATGCAACCAGTGTGAAAGTTATGGTCATTTCTACGTTCCGGGCAACCTAGGCTTCACACCAGGGCGTTGCTCCACCAGATCGAATAGTTACGGACTTAGAAGTCAACGCCAGAAGCACACAATACAATCAAGATACAACAGTTTTTCCATCGTATAACAGGAGTAACTGCAACCAGTGTGAAAGGGATGGTCATTTCTACGTTCCGGGCAACCTAGGCTTCACTCTATGGCGTTGTTCCACCAGATCGAATAGCTACAGCCTTAGAAGTCAACGCCTGAAGCATAAAATACAATAAAAGTACCACAGTTTTTCCATCGTATAACAGGAATAATTGCATCAAATGTGAAGGTAATGGTCATTTCTACGTTCCGGGCAACCTAGGCTACACTCTAGGTCGTTGCTCCACCAGATCGAATAGTTACGGACTTAGAAGTCAACGCCAGAAGCACACAATACAATCAAGATACAACAGTTTTTCCATCGTATAACAGGAGTAACTGCAACCAGTGTGAAAGGGATGGTCATTTCTACGTTCCGGGCAACCTAGGCTTCACTCTATGGCGTTGTTCCACCAGATCGAATTGATAGGGCCTTAGAAGTCAACGCCAGAAATACAAAGTACAAAACAAATACAACAGCTTTTCCATCGTATAAATTGAAGAATTGCAAACAGTGTGAAAGTACCGTTCATTTCTACGTTCCGGGCAACTTCGGCTTGACTCTAGGGCGTTGTTCCACCAGATCGAATAGTTAGGGCTTTAGAAGTCAACGCCAGAAGCATAAAATACAATATAAATACAACAGCTTTTCCATCGTATAAAACGAATAATTGAATCCAATGTGAACATAATGGCCATTTCTACGTCCAGGGCAGCCTAGGCTTCACTCTAGGCCGTTGCTCCAACAGATCGCATAGTTACGGACTTAGAAGTCAACGCCAGAAGCACACAATACAATCAAGATACAACAGTTTTTCCATCGTATAACAGGAGTAACTGCAACCAGTGTGAAAGGGATGGTCATTTCTACGTTTCGAGCAACCTAGGCTTCACTCTATGGTGTTGTTCCACCAGTTCGAATTGTTAGGGCCTTAGGAGTCAACGCCAGAAGCATAAAATAAAAAATAAATGCAACAGTTTTACCATCGTATAAAACGAATAATTGCAACCAGTGTGAAGGTAATGGTCTTTTCAACGCTCCGGGCAACCTTGGCTACAGTCTCGGGCGGTGCTCCACCAGATCAAATAGTTAGGGCCTTAGAAGACAACGCCAGTAATATAAAATACAAAACAAATACAACAGTTTTTCCATCGTATAAAACGAATAATTGCAACCAGTGTGAAAGTTATGGTCATTTCTACGTTCCGGGCAATCTATTCTTCACTCTAGGGCGTTGCTCCACCAGATCGAATAGTCAGGGCCTAAGAAGTCAACGCCAGAAGCATAAAATACTATAAAAATACAACAGTCCTTCCATCGTATAACAGGAATAATTGCAACCAGTGTGAAAGTAATGGGCATATCTACGTTCCGTGAAACCTAGGCTTCACTCTAGGGTGTTGCTCCACCAGATCGAATAGTCAGGGCCTAAGAAGTCAACGCCAGAAGCATAAAGTACTATAAAAATACAACAGGCCTTCCATCGTATAACAGGAATAATTGCAACCAGTGGGAAACTAATCGTCATTTCTACGTTCCGGGCAACCAAGACTTCACTCTAGGGCGTTGCTCCACAAGATCGAATAGATAGGGCCTAAGAAGTCAACGCCAGAACCATAAAATACAATATAAATAGAACAGTATTTCCATTGCATAAAGCGAATAATGCAACCAGTGTGAAAGTTATGGTCATTTCTACGTTCCGTGAAACCTAGGCTTCAGTCTAGGGCGTTGGTCCACCAGACCGAATAGTCTGGACCTAAGAAGTCAACGCCAGAGGCATAAAATACAATATAAATACAACAGTTTTTCCATCGTATAAAGCGAATAACTGCAACCAGTGTGAAAGTAATGGTCATTTCTACGTTCCGTGCAACCTAGGCATCACTCTAGGGCGTTGCTCCACCAGATCGAATAGTTTGGACCTAAGAAGTCAGCGCCAGAGGCATAAAATACAATAAAAATACAACAGTATTTCCATCGTATAAAGCGAATAGTTGCAACCAGTGTGAAAGTAATGGTCATTTCTACGTTCCGGGCAACCTAGGCTTTACTCTAGTTCGTTTCTCCACCAGATCGAATAGCTAGGGCCTTAGAAGTCAACGCCCGAAACATAAAATACAATAAAAATACAACTGTTTTTCCATCGTATAACGGGAATAATTGCAACCAGTGTGAAGGTGATGGTCATTTCTACGATCCGGGCAAACTAGGCTTCACTCTAGGGCGTTGCTCCACCAGATCGAATAGTTTGGGCCTAAGAAGTCAACGCCAGAAGCATAAAATTCAATATAAATACAACAGTTTTTCCATCGTATAAAGAAAATAATTCCAACCAGTGTGAAAGTAATGGTCATTTCTACGTTCCGTGCGACCTAGGCTTCACTCTAGGGCGTTGGTCCGCCAGACCGAATGGTTTGGACCTAAGAAGTCAACGCCAGAAGCATAAAATACTGTATAAATACAACAGTTTTTCCATCGTATAAAGCGAATAATTGCAACCAGTGTGAAAGTAATGGTCATTTCTACGTTCCGTGCGACCTAGGCTTCACTCTAGGGCGTTGGTCCACCAGACCGAATGGTTTGGACCTAAGAAGTCAACGCCAGAAGCAAGAAATACAGTATAAATACAACAGTTTTTCCATCGTATAAAGCGAATAATTGCAACCAGTGCGAAAGTTATGGTCATTTCTACGATCCGGGCAAACTAGGCTTCACTCTAGTGCGTTGTGCCACCAGATCGAATAGTTAGGGCCTAAGAAGTCGACGCCAGAAGCATAAAATACGATATAAGTACAACATTTTTTCCAGCGTATAAAACGAATAATTGCAACCAGTTTGAAAGTAATGGCCATTTCTACGTTCCGGGCAACCTAGGCTTCGCCCTAGGGCGTTGTTCCACCAGACCGAACAGCTAGGGACTTGGAGGTCAACGCCAGAAGCATAAAATACAATAAAAATATAACAGTTTTTCCATCGTATAACAGGAATAATTGCAACCAGTGTAAAAGTAATGGGCATTTCTACGTTCCGTGCAACCTAGGCTTCACTCTAGGGCGTTGCTCCACCAGATCGAATAGTTTGGACCTAAGAAGTCAGCGCCAGAGGCATAAAATACCATAAAAATACAACAGTATTTCCATCGTATAAAGCGAATAGTTGCAACCAGTGTGAAAGTAATGGTCATTTCTACGTTCCGGGCATCCTAGGCTTCACTCTAGGGCGTTGCTCCACCAGGTCGAATAGTTAGGGCCTAAGAAGTCAACGACAGAATCATAAAATACAATATAAATACAACAATCTTTCCATCGTATAACAGGAATAACTGCAACCAGTGTGAAAGTACTGGTCATTTCTACGTTCCGGGTAACCTGGGATTCACTCTAGGGCGTTGCTCCACCAGATCGAATAGTTAGAAACTATGAAGTCAACGCCAGAAGCATAAAATACTATAAAAATACAACAGTCCTAAAATCGTATATCAGGAATAATTGCAACCAGTTTGACAGTAATGGCCATTTCTACGTTCCGGGCAACCTTGGCTTCGCACGAGGGCGTTGCACCACCAGGTCGAATAGCTAGGGCCTTAGAAAACAACTCCAGACGCATAAGATACAGTAAAGATACAACAGTCTTTCCATTGTATAAAAAGAATAATTGCAACCAGTGTGAAAGTAATGGTCATTTCTACGTTCGGGCCAACCAAGACTTCACTCTAGGGCGTTGGTCCACCAGATCGAATAGTTAGGGCCTCAGAAGTCAACGCCCGAGGCATAAAATACAAAATAAATAGAACAGTTTTTCCTTTGTATAAAACGAATTATTGCAACCAGTTTGAAACTTATGCTCATTTCTACGTTCCGTGCAACCTAGGCTTCACTCGAGGACGTTGCTCGATCAGATCTAATGGGTAGGGCCTCAGAAGTCAACGCCCGAGGCATAAAATACAAAATAATTAGAACAGTTTTTCCTTTGTATAAAACGAATAATTGCAGCCAGTGTGAAAGTTATGGTCATTTCTACGTTCCATGCATCCTAGGCTTCAATCTAGGGCGTTGCTCCACCAGATCGAATAGCTACGAACTTAGAAGTCAACGCCAGAAGCATAAAATACAATATAAATACAACAGCTTTTCCATCGTATAAAATGAATAATTGCAATCAGTGTGAATGTAATGGTCATTTCTATGCTGCGGTCAACCTAGGCTTCACTCTAGGGCGTTGGTCCACCAGATCGAATAGCTACGACCTTAGAAGTCAACGCCAGAAGCATAAAATACAAAATAAATACAACAGCTTTTCCATCGTATAAAATGAATAATTGCAATCAGTGTGAATGTAATGGTCATTTCTACGTTCCGGGCCACCTAGGCTTCACTCTAGGGCGTTATTCCACCATATCGAATAGCTACGACCTTAGAAGCCAACACCTGAAACATAAAATACAATAAAAATACAACAGTTTCTCCATCGTATAGCATGAATAATTGTAACCAGTGTGAAAGTAATGGTCATTTCTACGTTTCGGGCAACCTAGGCTTGACTCTATGGCGTTGCTCCACCAAATCGAATAGCTAGGGCCTTAGAAGTCAACGCCCGATGCATAAAACACAATAAAAATACAACAGCTTTTCCATCGTATAACAGGAATAATTGGAATCACTGTGAAAGTACTGGTCATTTCTACGTTCCGGGTAACCTAGGCTTTACTCTAGTTCGTTTCTCCACCAGATCGAATAGCTAGGGCCTTAGAAGTCAACGCCCGAAACAGAAAATACAATAAAAATACAACTGTTTTTCCATCGTATAACAGGAATAATTGCAACCAGTGTGAAGGTGATGGTCATTTCTACGATCCGGGCAAACTAGGCTTCACTCTAGGGCGTTGCTCCACCAGATCGAATAGTTTGGGCCTAAGAAGTCAACGCCAGAAGTATAAAATTCAATATAAATACAAAAGTTTTTCCATCGTATAAAGAAAATAATTCCAACCAGTGTGAAGGTAATGGGCATTTCTACGTTCCGTGCAAACTAGGCTTCACTCTAGGGCGTTGCTCCACCAGATCGAATAGCTAGGGCCTAAGAAGTCAACGCCAGAACCATAAAATACAATATAAATAGAACAGTTTTTCCACCGTATAAAGCGAGTAATTGCTACCAGTGTGAAAGTTATCGCCATTTCTAAGTTCCGGGCAACCTAGCCCTCACACTAGGGCGTTGCTCCAACAGATCGAATAGTTAGGGACTAAGAATTCAAAGCCGGAAGCATAAAATACAATAGAAATTCAACAGTTTTTCCATCGTATAACAGGCATAATTGCAACCAGTGAGAAAGTAATGATCATTTCTACGTTCCGAGCAACCTAGGCTTGACTCTAGGGCGTTGGACCACCAGATCCAATAGTTAGGGCCTAAGAAGTCAACGCCAGACGCACCAACTACAAAATAAATGCAACAGGTTTTCCATAGTTCAAAACGAGTAATTGCAACCAGTGTCAAAGTAATGGTCATTTCTACGATCCGGGCAACCTAGACTTCGCACTAGGGCGTTGTTCCACCAGATCGAATAGTTAGGAACTAAGAAGTCAACGCCAGAAGCATGAAATACTATAAAAATACAACAGTCCTTCCGTCGTATAACAGTAATAATTGCAACCAGTTTGAAAGTAATGGTCATTTCTACATACCGGGAAACCAAGACTCCACTCTAGGGCGTTGCTCCACCAGATCGAATACCAAGGGACTTAGAGGACATCGCCAGAAGCATAAAATATAATAAACATAAAACAGTTGTTCCATCGTATCACTAGAATAATTACAACCAGTGTGAAGGTAATGGGCATTTCTACGATCCGGGCAACCCAGGTTTCACTCTAGGGCGTTGCTCCACTAGACCGAACAGTTAGGGCCTGAGAAGTCAACGCCCGAAGCATAAAATACAATAAACATACAACAGTTTTTCCATCGTATGAAACGAATAATTGCAACCAGTTTAAAAGTAATGGCCATTTCTACGTTCCGGGCTACATAGGCTTCGCCCTAGGGCGTTGTTCCACCAGATCGAATAGCTAGGGACTTGGAGGTCAACGCCAGAAGCATAAAATACCATAAAAATACAACAGTCCTTCCATCGTATAACAGGAATAATTGCAACCAGTGTGAAGGTAATGGGCATTTCTACGTTCCGTGCAAACTAGGCTTCACTCTAGGGCGTTGGTCCACAAGATCGAATAGTTAGGGCCTAAGAAGTCAACGCCAGAAGCATAAAATACAATATAAATACAACAGTTTTTCCATCGTATAAAGCGAATGATTGCAACCAGTGTGAAAGTAATGGTCATTTCTACGTTCCGGGCAACCTAGGCTTCAGTCTAGGGCGTTGTTCCACCAGATCGAATAGTTAGGGACTTAGAATTCAACGCCAGAAGCATAAAATACAATAAAAATTCAACAGTTTTTCCATCGTATAACAGGAATAACTGCAACAAGTGTGAAGGTGATGGTCATTTCTACGATCCGGGCAACCCAGGTTTCAGTCTAGGGCGTTGTTCCACCAGATCGAATTGTTAGGGCCTAAGAAGTCAACGCCAGAAGCATAAAATACTATAAAAATACAACAGTCCTTCTATCGTATAACAGGAATAATTGCAATCAGTGTGAAGGTAATGGTCATTTCTACGTTCCGGGCAACCAACACTTCACTCTAGGGCGTTGCTCCACCAGATCGAATAGTTAGGTCCTAAGAAGTCAACGCCAGAAGCATAAAATACTATAAAAATACAACAGTCCTTCCATCGTATAACAGGAATAATTGCAATCAGTGTGAAGGTAATGGTCATTTCTACGTTCCGGGCAACCAAGACTACACTCTAGGGCGTTGGTCCACCAGATCGAATAGTTAGGGCCTAAGACGTCAACGCCAGAACCATAAAATACAATATAAATAGAACAGTTTTCCATTGCATAAAGCGAATAATGCAACCAGTGTGAAAGTTATGGTCATTTCTACGTTCCGGGCAACCTAGGCTTCACACCAGGGCGTTGCTCCACCAGATCGAATAGTTACGGACTTAGAAGTCAACGCCAGAAGCACACAATACAATCAAGATACAACAGTTTTTCCATCGTATAACAGGAGTAACTGCAACCAGTGTGAAAGGGATGGTCATTTCTACGTTCCGGGCAACCTAGGCTTCACTCTATGGCGTTGTTCCACCAGATCGAATAGCTACAGCCTTAGAAGTCAACGCCTGAAGCATAAAATACAATAAAAGTACCACAGTTTTTCCATCGTATAACAGGAATAATTGCATCAAATGTGAAGGTAATGGTCATTTCTACGTTCCGGGCAACCTAGGCTACACTCTAGGTCGTTGCTCCACCAGATCGAATAGTTACGGACTTAGAAGTCAACGCCAGAAGCACACAATACAATCAAGATACAACAGTTTTTCCATCGTATAACAGGAGTAACTGCAACCAGTGTGAAAGGGATGGTCATTTCTACGTTCCGGGCAACCTAGGCTTCACTCCATGGCGTTGTTCCACCAGATCGAATTGATAGGGCCTTAGAAGTCAACGCCAGAAATACAAAGTACAAAACAAATACAACAGCTTTTCCATCGTATAAATTGAAGAATTGCAAACAGTGTGAAAGTACCGTTCATTTCTACGTTCCGGGCAACTTCGGCTTGACTCTAGGGCGTTGTTCCACCAGATCGAATAGTTAGGGCTTTAGAAGTCAACGCCAGAAGCATAAAATACAATATAAATACAACAGCTTTTCCATCGTATAAAACGAATAATTGAATCCAATGTGAACATAATGGCCATTTCTACGTCCAGGGCAGCCTAGGCTTCACTCTAGGCCGTTGCTCCAACAGATCGCATAGTTACGGACTTAGAAGTCAACGCCAGAAGCACACAATACAATCAAGATACAACAGTTTTTCCATCGTATAACAGGAGTAACTGCAACCAGTGTGAAAGGGATGGTCATTTCTACGTTTCGAGCAACCTAGGCTTCACTCTATGGTGTTGTTCCACCAGTTCGAATTGTTAGGGCCTTAGGAGTCAACGCCAGAAGCATAAAATAAAAAATAAATGCAACAGTTTTACCATCGTATAAAACGAATAATTGCAACCAGTGTGAAGGTAATGGTCTTTTCAACGCTCCGGGCAACCTTGGCTACAGTCTCGGGCGGTGCTCCACCAGATCAAATAGTTAGGGCCTTAGAAGACAACGCCAGTAATATAAAATACAAAACAAATACAACAGTTTTTCCATCGTATAAAACGAATAATTGCAACCAGTGTGAAAGTTATGGTCATTTCTACGTTCCGGGCAATCTATTCTTCACTCTAGGGCGTTGCTCCACCAGATCGAATAGTCAGGGCCTAAGAAGTCAACGCCAGAAGCATAAAATACTATAAAAATACAACAGTCCTTCCATCGTATAACAGGAATAATTGCAACCAGTGTGAAAGTAATGGGCATATCTACGTTCCGTGAAACCTAGGCTTCACTCTAGGGTGTTGCTCCACCAGATCGAATAGTCAGGGCCTAAGAAGTCAACGCCAGAAGCATAAAGTACTATAAAAATACAACAGGCCTTCCATCGTATAACAGGAATAATTGCAACCAGTGGGAAACTAATCGTCATTTCTACGTTCCGGGCAACCAAGACTTCACTCTAGGGCGTTGCTCCACAAGATCGAATAGATAGGGCCTAAGAAGTCAACGCCAGAACCATAAAATACAATATAAATAGAACAGTATTTCCATTGCATAAAGCGAATAATGCAACCAGTGTGAAAGTTATGGTCATTTCTACGTTCCGTGAAACCTAGGCTTCAGTCTAGGGCGTTGGTCCACCAGACCGAATAGTCTGGACCTAAGAAGTCAACGCCAGAGGCATAAAATACAATATAAATACAACAGTTTTTCCATCGTATAAAGCGAATAACTGCAACCAGTGTGAAAGTAATGGTCATTTCTACGTTCCGTGCAACCTAGGCATCACTCTAGGGCGTTGCTCCACCAGATCGAATAGTTTGGACCTAAGAAGTCAGCGCCAGAGGCATAAAATACAATAAAAATACAACAGTATTTCCATCGTATAAAGCGAATAGTTGCAACCAGTGTGAAAGTAATGGTCATTTCTACGTTCCGGGCAACCTAGGCTTTACTCTAGTTCGTTTCTCCACCAGATCGAATAGCTAGGGCCTTAGAAGTCAACGCCCGAAACATAAAATACAATAAAAATACAACTGTTTTTCCATCGTATAACGGGAATAATTGCAACCAGTGTGAAGGTGATGGTCATTTCTACGATCCGGGCAAACTAGGCTTCACTCTAGGGCGTTGCTCCACCAGATCGAATAGTTTGGGCCTAAGAAGTCAACGCCAGAAGCATAAAATTCAATATAAATACAACAGTTTTTCCATCGTATAAAGAAAATAATTCCAACCAGTGTGAAAGTAATGGTCATTTCTACGTTCCGTGCGACCTAGGCTTCACTCTAGGGCGTTGGTCCGCCAGACCGAATGGTTTGGACCTAAGAAGTCAACGCCAGAAGCATAAAATACTGTATAAATACAACAGTTTTTCCATCGTATAAAGCGAATAATTGCAACCAGTGTGAAAGTAATGGTCATTTCTACGTTCCGTGCGACCTAGGCTTCACTCTAGGGCGTTGGTCCACCAGACCGAATGGTTTGGACCTAAGAAGTCAACGCCAGAAGCAAGAAATACAGTATAAATACAACAGTTTTTCCATCGTATAAAGCGAATAATTGCAACCAGTGCGAAAGTTATGGTCATTTCTACGATCCGGGCAAACTAGGCTTCACTCTAGTGCGTTGTGCCACCAGATCGAATAGTTAGGGCCTAAGAAGTCGACGCCAGAAGCATAAAATACGATATAAGTACAACATTTTTTCCAGCGTATAAAACGAATAATTGCAACCAGTTTGAAAGTAATGGCCATTTCTACGTTCCGGGCAACCTAGGCTTCGCCCTAGGGCGTTGTTCCACCAGACCGAACAGCTAGGGACTTGGAGGTCAACGCCAGAAGCATAAAATACAATAAAAATATAACAGTTTTTCCATCGTATAACAGGAATAATTGCAACCAGTGTAAAAGTAATGGGCATTTCTACGTTCCGTGCAACCTAGGCTTCACTCTAGGGCGTTGCTCCACCAGATCGAATAGTTTGGACCTAAGAAGTCAGCGCCAGAGGCATAAAATACCATAAAAATACAACAGTATTTCCATCGTATAAAGCGAATAGTTGCAACCAGTGTGAAAGTAATGGTCATTTCTACGTTCCGGGCATCCTAGGCTTCACTCTAGGGCGTTGCTCCACCAGGTCGAATAGTTAGGGCCTAAGAAGTCAACGACAGAATCATAAAATACAATATAAATACAACAATCTTTCCATCGTATAACAGGAATAACTGCAACCAGTGTGAAAGTACTGGTCATTTCTACGTTCCGGGTAACCTGGGATTCACTCTAGGGCGTTGCTCCACCAGATCGAATAGTTAGAAACTATGAAGTCAACGCCAGAAGCATAAAATACTATAAAAATACAACAGTCCTAAAATCGTATATCAGGAATAATTGCAACCAGTTTGACAGTAATGGCCATTTCTACGTTCCGGGCAACCTTGGCTTCGCACGAGGGCGTTGCACCACCAGGTCGAATAGCTAGGGCCTTAGAAAACAACTCCAGACGCATAAGATACAGTAAAGATACAACAGTCTTTCCATTGTATAAAAAGAATAATTGCAACCAGTGTGAAAGTAATGGTCATTTCTACGTTCGGGCCAACCAAGACTTCACTCTAGGGCGTTGGTCCACCAGATCGAATAGTTAGGGCCTCAGAAGTCAACGCCCGAGGCATAAAATACAAAATAAATAGAACAGTTTTTCCTTTGTATAAAACGAATTATTGCAACCAGTTTGAAACTTATGCTCATTTCTACGTTCCGTGCAACCTAGGCTTCACTCGAGGACGTTGCTCGATCAGATCTAATGGGTAGGGCCTCAGAAGTCAACGCCCGAGGCATAAAATACAAAATAATTAGAACAGTTTTTCCTTTGTATAAAACGAATAATTGCAGCCAGTGTGAAAGTTATGGTCATTTCTACGTTCCATGCATCCTAGGCTTCAATCTAGGGCGTTGCTCCACCAGATCGAATAGCTACGAACTTAGAAGTCAACGCCAGAAGCATAAAATACAATATAAATACAACAGCTTTTCCATCGTATAAAATGAATAATTGCAATCAGTGTGAATGTAATGGTCATTTCTATGCTGCGGTCAACCTAGGCTTCACTCTAGGGCGTTGGTCCACCAGATCGAATAGCTACGACCTTAGAAGTCAACGCCAGAAGCATAAAATACAAAATAAATACAACAGCTTTTCCATCGTATAAAATGAATAATTGCAATCAGTGTGAATGTAATGGTCATTTCTACGTTCCGGGCCACCTAGGCTTCACTCTAGGGCGTTATTCCACCATATCGAATAGCTACGACCTTAGAAGCCAACACCTGAAACATAAAATACAATAAAAATACAACAGTTTCTCCATCGTATAGCATGAATAATTGTAACCAGTGTGAAAGTAATGGTCATTTCTACGTTTCGGGCAACCTAGGCTTGACTCTATGGCGTTGCTCCACCAAATCGAATAGCTAGGGCCTTAGAAGTCAACGCCCGATGCATAAAACACAATAAAAATACAACAGCTTTTCCATCGTATAACAGGAATAATTGGAATCACTGTGAAAGTACTGGTCATTTCTACGTTCCGGGTAACCTAGGCTTTACTCTAGTTCGTTTCTCCACCAGATCGAATAGCTAGGGCCTTAGAAGTCAACGCCCGAAACAGAAAATACAATAAAAATACAACTGTTTTTCCATCGTATAACAGGAATAATTGCAACCAGTGTGAAGGTGATGGTCATTTCTACGATCCGGGCAAACTAGGCTTCACTCTAGGGCGTTGCTCCACCAGATCGAATAGTTTGGGCCTAAGAAGTCAACGCCAGAAGTATAAAATTCAATATAAATACAAAAGTTTTTCCATCGTATAAAGAAAATAATTCCAACCAGTGTGAAGGTAATGGGCATTTCTACGTTCCGTGCAAACTAGGCTTCACTCTAGGGCGTTGCTCCACCAGATCGAATAGCTAGGGCCTAAGAAGTCAACGCCAGAACCATAAAATACAATATAAATAGAACAGTTTTTCCACCGTATAAAGCGAGTAATTGCTACCAGTGTGAAAGTTATCGCCATTTCTAAGTTCCGGGCAACCTAGCCCTCACACTAGGGCGTTGCTCCAACAGATCGAATAGTTAGGGACTAAGAATTCAAAGCCGGAAGCATAAAATACAATAGAAATTCAACAGTTTTTCCATCGTATAACAGGCATAATTGCAACCAGTGTGAAAGTAATGATCATTTCTACGTTCCGAGCAACCTAGGCTTGACTCTAGGGCGTTGGACCACCAGATCCAATAGTTAGGGCCTAAGAAGTCAACGCCAGAAGCACCAAATACAAAATAAATGCAACAGGTTTTCCATAGTTCAAAACGAATAATTGCAACCAGTGTCAAAGTAATGGTCATTTCTACGATCCGGGCAACCTACACTTCGCACTAGGGCGTTGTTCCACCAGATCGAATAGTTAGGAACTAAGAAGTCAACGCCAGAAGCATGAAATACTATAAAAATACAACAGTCCTTCCGTCGTATAACAGGAATAATTGCAACCAGTTTGAAAGTAATGGTCATTTCTACATACCGGGCAACCAAGACTCCACTCTAGGGCGTTGCTCCACCAGATCGAATACCTAGGGACTTAGAGGACATCGCGAGAAGCATAAAATATAATAAACATAAAACAGTTGTTCCATCGTATCACTATAATAGTTTCAACCAGTGTGAATGTAATGTGCATTTCTACGATCCGGGCAACCCAGGTTTCACTCTAGGGCGTTGCTCCACTAGACCGAACAGTTAGGGGCTGAGAAGTCAACGCCCGAAGCATAAAATACAATAAACATACAACAGTTTTTCCATCGTATGAAACGATTAATTGCAACCAGTTTAAAAGTAATGGCCATTTCTACGTTCCGGGCTACATAGGCTTCGCCCTAGGGCGTTTTTCCACCAGATCGAATAGCTAGGGACTTGGAGGTCAACGCCAGAAGCATAAAGTACAATATAAATACAACAGCTTTTCCATCGTATAAAGCGAATAATTGCAACCAGTGTGAAAGTACTGGTCATTTCTACGTTCCGGGTAACCTAGGCTTCACTCTAGGGCGTTGCTCCACCAGACCGAGTAGTTAGCGCCTTAGAAGTCAACGCCCGAAGCATAAAATACCATAAAAATACAACAGTCCTTCCATCGTATAACAGGAATAATTGCAAGCAGTGTGAAAGTGATGGTCATTTCTACGACCCGGGCAACCCTGGTTTCACTCTAGGGCGTTGCTCCACTAGACCGAACAGTTAGGGCCTGAGAAGTCAACGCCCGAAGCATAAAATACCAGAAAAATACAACAGTCCTTCCATCGTATAACAGGAATAATTGCAACCAGTGTGAAGGTAATGGGCATTTCTATGTTCCGTGCAAACTAGGCTTCACTCTAGGGCGTTGGTCCACCAGATCGAATATTTAGGGCCTAAGAAGTCAACGCCAGAAGCATAAAATACTATGAAAATACAACAGTCCATCCATCGTATAACAGGAATAATTGAAACCAGTGTGAAAGTAATGGTCATTTCTACGTTCCGGGCAACAAAGACTTCACTCTAGGGCGTTGCTCCACCAGATCGAATAGCTAGGGCCTAAGAAGTCAACGCCAGAACCATAAAACACAATATAAATAGAACAGTTTTTCCACCGTATAAAGCGAGTAAGTGCAACCAGTGTGAAAGTTATCGCCATTTCTAAGTTCCGGGCAACCTAGCCTTCACCCTAGGGCGTTGCTCCACCAGATCGAATAGTTAGGGACTAAGAATTCAAAGCCGGAAGCATAAAATACAATAGAAATTCAACAGTTTTTCCATCGTATAACAGGCATAATTGCAACCAGTGTGAAAGTAATGGTCATTTCTACGTTCCGGGCAACCTAGGCTTGACTCTAGGGCGTTGGACCACCAGATCCAATAGTTAGGGCCTATGAAGTCAACGCCAGAAGCACCAAATACAAAATAAATGCAACAGGTTTTCCATAGTTCAAAACGAATAATTGCAACCAGGGTCAAAGTAATGGTGATTTCTACGATCCGGGCAACCTAGACTTCGCACGAGGGCGTTGTTCCACCAGATGGAATAGTTAGGAACTAAGAAGTCAACGCCAGAAGCATAAAATACTATAAAAATACAACAGTCCTTCCATCGTATAACAGGAATAATTGCAACCAGTTTGAAAGTAATGGTCATTTCTACCTACCGGGCAACCTAGGCTTCGCTCTAGGGCGTTGTTCCACCAGAACGAATAGCTAGGGACTTGGAGGTCAACGCCAGAACCATAAATTACAATAAAAATACAACAGTTTTTCCATCGTATAACAGGAATAATTGCAACCAGTGTGATAGTAATGGGCATTTCTACGTTCCCTGCAACCTAGGCTTCACTCTAGGGCGTTGCTCCGCCAGATCGAATACCTAGGGACTTAGAGGTCAGCGCCAGAAGCATAAAATATAATAAACATAAAACAGTTGTTCCATCGTATAACAGGTATAATTGCAACCAGTGTGAAAGTACTGGTCATTTCTACGTTCCGGGTAACCTAGGCTTCACTCTAGGGCGTTGCACCACCAGATCGAGTAGTTAGGGCCTAAGAAGTCAACGCCCGAAGCAAAAAATACCATAAAAATACAACAGTCCTTCCATCGTATAACAGGAATAATTGCAAGCAGTGTGAAAGTGATGGTCATTTCTACGACCCGGGCAACCCTGGTTTCACTCTAGGGCGTTGCTCCACTAGACCGTACAGTTAGGGCCTGAGAAGTCAACGCCCGAAGCATAAAATACCAGAAAAATACAACAGTCCTTCCATCGTATAACAGGAATAATTGCAACCAGTGTGAAGGTAATGGGCATTTCTACGTTCCGTGCAAACTAGGCTTCACTCTAGGGCGTTGCTCCACCAGATCGAATAGCTAGGGCCTAAGAAGTTAACGCCAGAACCATAAAATACAATATAAACAGAACAGTTTTTCCACCGTATAAAGCGAGTAATTGCAACCAGTGTGAAAGTTATCGCCATTTCTAAGTTCCGGGCAACCTAGCCTTCACACTAGGGCGTTGGTCCACTAGATCGAATAGTTAGGGACTAAGAATTCAAAGCCGGAAGCATAAAATACAATAGAAATTCAACAGTTTTTCCATCGTATAACAGGCATAATTGCAACCAGTGTGAAAGTAATGATCATTTCTACGTTCCGAGCAACCTAGGCTTGACTCTAGGGCGTTGGACCACCAGATCCAATAGTTAGGGCCTAAGAAGTCAACGCCAGACGCACCAACTACAAAATAAATGCAACAGGTTTTCCATAGTTCAAAACGAGTAATTGCAACCAGTGTCAAAGTAATGGTCATTTCTACGATCCGGGCAACCTAGACTTCGCACTAGGGCGTTGTTCCACCAGATCGAATAGTTAGGAACTAAGAAGTCAACGCCAGAAGCATGAAATACTATAAAAATACAACAGTCCTTCCGTCGTATAACAGTAATAATTGCAACCAGTTTGAAAGTAATGGTCATTTCTACATACCGGGAAACCAAGACTCCACTCTAGGGCGTTGCTCCACCAGATCGAATACCAAGGGACTTAGAGGACATCGCCAGAAGCATAAAATATAATAAACATAAAACAGTTGTTCCATCGTATCACTAGAATAATTACAACCAGTGTGAAGGTAATGGGCATTTCTACGATCCGGGCAACCCAGGTTTCACTCTAGGGCGTTGCTCCACTAGACCGAACAGTTAGGGCCTGAGAAGTCAACGCCCGAAGCATAAAATACAATAAACATACAACAGTTTTTCCATCGTATGAAACGAATAATTGCAACCAGTTTAAAAGTAATGGCCATTTCTACGTTCCGGGCTACATAGGCTTCGCCCTAGGGCGTTGTTCCACCAGATCGAATAGCTAGGGACTTGGAGGTCAACGCCAGAAGCATAAAATACCATAAAAATACAACAGTCCTTCCATCGTATAACAGGAATAATTGCAACCAGTGTGAAGGTAATGGGCATTTCTACGTTCCGTGCAAACTAGGCTTCACTCTAGGGCGTTGGTCCACAAGATCGAATAGTTAGGGCCTAAGAAGTCAACGCCAGAAGCATAAAATACAATATAAATACAACAGTTTTTCCATCGTATAAAGCGAATGATTGCAACCAGTGTGAAAGTAATGGTCATTTCTACGTTCCGGGCAACCTAGGCTTCAGTCTAGGGCGTTGTTCCACCAGATCGAATAGTTAGGGACTTAGAATTCAACGCCAGAAGCATAAAATACAATAAAAATTCAACAGTTTTTCCATCGTATAACAGGAATAACTGCAACAAGTGTGAAGGTGATGGTCATTTCTACGATCCGGGCAACCCAGGTTTCAGTCTAGGGCGTTGTTCCACCAGATCGAATTGTTAGGGCCTAAGAAGTCAACGCCAGAAGCATAAAATACTATAAAAATACAACAGTCCTTCTATCGTATAACAGGAATAATTGCAATCAGTGTGAAGGTAATGGTCATTTCTACGTTCCGGGCAACCAACACTTCACTCTAGGGCGTTGCTCCACCAGATCGAATAGTTAGGTCCTAAGAAGTCAACGCCAGAAGCATAAAATACTATAAAAATACAACAGTCCTTCCATCGTATAACAGGAATAATTGCAATCAGTGTGAAGGTAATGGTCATTTCTACGTTCCGGGCAACCAAGACTACACTCTAGGGCGTTGGTCCACCAGATCGAATAGTTAGGGCCTAAGACGTCAACGCCAGAACCATAAAATACAATATAAATAGAACAGTTTTCCATTGCATAAAGCGAATAATGCAACCAGTGTGAAAGTTATGGTCATTTCTACGTTCCGGGCAACCTAGGCTTCACACCAGGGCGTTGCTCCACCAGATCGAAAGCTAGGGCCTAAGAAGTCAACGCCAGATGCATAAAATACGATATAAGTACAACGGTTTTTCCATCGTATAAAACGAATAATTGCAATCAGTTTGAAGGTAATGGCCGTTTCTACGTTCCGGGCAACCTAGGCTTCGCCCTAGGGCGGTGTTCCACCAGATCGAATAGCAAGGGACTAGGAGGTCAACGCCAGAAGCATAAAAGACTATAAAAATACATCAGCTTTTCCATGGTATAACAGGAATAATTGCAACCAGTGTGAAAATAATGGGCATTACTACGTTCCGTGCAACCCAGGCTTCACTCTAGGGCGTTGCTCCACCAGATCGAATAGTTAGGGCCTAAGAAGTCAACGCCAGAAGCATAAAATACAATAAAAATACAACAGTCCTTCCATCGTATAACAGGAATAATTGCAACCAGTGTGAATGTAATGGTCATTTCGACGTTCCGGGCAACCAAGACTTCACTCTAGGGCGTTGCTCCACCAGATCGAATAGTTAGCGCCTAAGAAGTCAACGCCAGAACCATAAAATAAAATATAGATAGAACAGTTTTTCCATTGCATATAGCGAATAATGCAACCAGTGTGAAAGTACTGGTCATTTCTACGTTCCGGGTAACCTAGGCTTCACTCTAGGGCGTTGCTCCACCAGATCGAATAGTTAGGGCCTAAGAAGTCAACGCCAGAAGAATAAAATACTATAAAAATACAACAGTCCTTCCATCGTATAACAGGAATAATTGCAACCAGTGTGAAGGTAATGGGCATTTCTACGTTCCGTGCAAACTAGGCTTCTCCCTAGGGCGTTGGTCCACCAGATAAAATATTTAGGGCCTAAGAAGTCAACGCCAGAAGCATAAAATACTATGAAAATACAACAGTCCATCCATCGTATAACAGGAATAATTGAAACCAGTGTGAAAGTAATGGTCATTTCTACGTTCCGGGCAACAAAGACTTCACTCTAGGGCGTTGCTGCATCAGATCGAATAGCTGGGGCCTAAGAAGTCAACGTTAGAACCATAAAACACAATATAAATAGAACAGTTTTTCCACCGTATAAAGCGAGTAAGTGCAACCAGTGTGAAAGTTATCGCCATTTCTAAGTTCCGGGCAACCTAGCCTTCACCCTAGGGCGTTGCTCCACCAGATCGAATAGTTAGGGACTACGAATTCAAAGCCGGCAGCATAAAATACAATAGAAATTCAACAGTTTTTCCATCGTATAACAGGCATAATTGCAACCAGTGTGAAAGTAATGGTCATTTCTACGTTCCGCGCAACCTAGGCTTGACTCTAGGGCGTTGGACCACCAGATCCAATAGTTAGGGCCTATGAAGTCAACGCCAGAAGCACCAAATACAAAATAAATGCAACAGGTTTTCCATAGTTCAAAACGAATAATTGCAACCAGGGTCAAAGTAAAGGTCATTTCTACGATCCGGGCAACCTAGACTTCGCACTAGGGCGTTGTTCCACCAGATGGAATAGTTAGGAACTAAGAAGCCAACGCCAGAAGCATAAAATACTATAAAAATACAACAGTCCTTCCATCGTATAACAGGAATAATTGCAACCAGTTTGAAAGTAATGGTCATTTCTACCTACCGGGCAACCTAGGCTTCGCTCTAGGGCGTTGTTCCACCAGACCGAATAGCTAGGGACTTGGAGGTCAACGTCAGAACCATAAATTACAATAAAAATACAACAGTTTTTCCATCGTATAACAGGAATAATTGCAACCAGTGTGATAGTAATGGGCATTTCTACGTTCCCTGCAACCTAGGCTTCACTCTAGGGCGTTGCTCCGCCAGATCGAGTACCTAGGGACTTAGAGGTCAGCGCCAGAAGCATAAAATATAATAAACATAAAACAGTTGTTCCATCGTATAACAGGAATAATTGCAACCAGTGTGAAAGTACTGGTCATTTCTACGTTCCGGGTAACCTAGGCTTCACTCTAGGGCGTTGCACCACCAGATCGAGTAGTTAGGGCCTAAGAAGTCAACGCCCGAAGCATAAAATACCATAAAAATACAACAGTCCTTCCATCGTATAACAGGAATAATTGCAAGCAGTGTGAAAGTGATGGTCATTTCTACGACCCGGGCAACCCTGGTTTCACTCTAGGGCGTTGCTCCACTAGACCGAACAGTTAGGGCCTGAGAAGTCAACGCCCGAAGCATAAAATACCAGAAAAATACAACAGTCCTTCCATCGTATAACAGGAATAATTGCAACCAGTGTGAAGGTAATGGGCATTTCTACGTTCCGTGCAAACTAGGCTTCACTCTAGGGCGTTGCTCCACCAGATCGAATAGCTAGGGCCTAAGAAGTCAACGCCAGAACCATAAAATACAATATAAACAGAACAGTTTTTCCACCGTATAAAGCGAGTAATTGCAACCAGTGTGAAAGTTATCGCCATTTCTAAGTTCCGGGCAACCTAGCCTTCACACTAGGGCGTTGCTCCACCAGATCGAATAGTTAGGGACTAAGAATTCAAAGCCGGAAGCATAAAATACAATAGAAATTCAACAGTTTTTCCATCGTATAACAGGCATAATTGCAACCCGTGTGAAAGTAATGATCATTTCTACGTTCCGAGCAACCTAGGCTTGACTCTAGGGCGCTGGACCACCAGATCCAATAGTTAGGGCCTAAGAAGTCAACGCCAGAAGCACCAAATACAAAATAAATGCAACAGGTTTTCCATAGTTCAAAACGTGTAATTGCAACCAGTGTCAAAGTAATGGTCATTTCTACGATCCGGGCAACCTAGACTTCGCACTAGGGCGTTGTTCCACCAGATCGAATAGTTAGGAACTAAGAAGTCAACGCCAGAAACATGAAATACTATAAAAATACAACAGTCCTTCCGTCGTATAACAGTAATAATTGCAACCAGTTTGAAAGTAATGGTCATTTCTACATACCGGGCAACCAAGACTCCACTCTAGGGCGTTGCTCCACCAGATCGAATACCTAGGGACTTAGAGGACATCGCCAGAAGCATAAAATATAATAAACATAAAACAGTTGTTCCATCGTATCACTAGAATTATTACAACCAGTGTGAAGGTAATGGGCATTTCTACGATCCGGGCAACCCAGGTTTCACTCTAGGGCGTTGCTCCACTAGACCGAACAGTTAGGGCCTGAGAAGTCAACGCCCGAAGCATAAAATACAATAAACATACAACAGTTTTTCCATCGTATGAAACGAATAATTGCAACCAGTTTAAAAGTAATGGCCATTTCTACGTTCCGGGCTACATAGGCTTCGCCCTAGGGCGTTGTTCCACCAGATCGAATAGCTAGGGACTTGGAGGTCAACGCCAGAAGCATAAAGTACAATATAAATACAACAGCTTTTCCATCGTATAAAGCGAATAATTGCAACCAGTGTGAAAGTACTGGTCATTTCTACGTTCCGGGTAACCTAGGCTTCACTCTAGGGCGTTGCTCGACCAGATCGAGTAGTTAGCGCCTAAGAAGTCAACGCCCGAAGCATAAAATACCATAAAAATACAACAGTCCTTCCATCGTATAACAGGAATAATTGCAACCAGTATGAAGGTAATGGGCATTTCTACGTTCCGTGCAAACTAGGCTTCACTCTAGGGCGTTGGTCCACAAGATCGAATAGTTAGGGCCTAAGAAGTCAACGCCAGAAGCATAAAATACAATATAAATACAACAGTTTTTCCATCGTATAAAGCGAATGATTGCAACCAGTGTGAAAGTAATGGTCATTTCTACGTTCCGGGCAACCTAGGCTTCAGTCTAGGGCGTTGTTCCACCAGATCGAATAGTTAGGGACTTAGAATTCAACGCCAGAAGCATAAAATACAATAAAAATTCAACAGTTTTTCGATCGTATAACAGGAATAACTGCAACAAGTGTGAAGGTGATGGTCATTTCTACGATCCGGGCAACCCAGGTTTCAGTCTAGGGCGTTGTTCCGCCAGATCGAATAGTTAGGGCCTAAGAAGTCAACGCCAGAAGCATAAAATACTATAAAAATACAACAGTCCTTCTATCGTATAACAGGAATAATTGCAATCAGTGTGAAGGTAATGGTCATTTCTACGTTCCGGGCAACCAAGACTTCACTCTAGGGCGTTGCTCCATCAGATCGAATAGTTAGATCCTAAGAAGTGAACGCCAGAAGCATAAAATACTATAAAAATACAACAGTCCTTCCATCGTATAACAGGAATAATTGCAACCAGTGTGAATGTAAAGGTCATTTCTACGTTCCGGGCAACCAAGACTTCACTCTAGGGCGTTGCTCCACCAGATCGAATAGCTAGGGCCTAAGAAGTCAACGCCAGGCCCATAAAATACAATATAAATAGAACAGCTTTTCCACCGTATAAAGCGAGTAATTGCAACCAGTGTGAAAGTTATCATCATTTCTAAGTTCCGGGCAACCTAGCCTTCACCCTAGGGTGTTGCTCCACCAGATCGAATAGTTAGGGATTAAGAATTCAAAGCCGGAAGCATAAAATACAATAGAAATTCAACAGTTTTTCCATCGTATAATAGGCATAATTGCAACCAGTGTGAAAGTAATGGTCATTTCTACGTTCCGGGCAACCTAGGCTTGACTCTAGGGCGTTCTGCCACCAGATCCAATAGTTAGGGTCTAAGAAGTCAACGCCAGAAGCATAAAATACAATATAAATACAACAGTTTTTCCATCGTATAAAGCGAATAATTGCAACCAGTGTGAAAGTTATGGCCATTTCTACGTTCCGTGCAACCTGGGCTTCACTCTCGTGCGTTGTGCCACCAGATCGAATAGCTAGGGCCTAAGAAGTCAACGCCAGAAGCATAAAATACTATAAAAATACAACAGACCTTCAATCGTATAACAGGAATAATTGCAACCAGTGTGAAAGTGATGTTCATTTCTACGTTCCAGGAAACCTAGGCATGACTATAGGGCGTAGGACCACCAGATCGAACAGTTAGGGCCTACGAAGTCAACGCCTGAAGCACCAAATACAAAATAAATGCGACAGGTTTTCCATCGTACAAAACGAATAATTGCAACCAGTGTGAAAGTAATGGTCATTTCTACGTTCCCGGCAACCAAGACTTCACTCTAGGGCGTCGCTCCAGCAGATCGATTAGTTAGGGCCTAAGACGTCAACGCCAGAACCATAAAATACAATATAAATAGAACCGTATTTCCATTGCATAAAGCGAATAATGCAACCAGTGTGAAAGTTATGGTCATTTCTACGTTCCGGGCAACCTAGGCTTCACTCTAGGGCCTTGCTCCACCAGATCGAATAGATAGGGCCTAAGAAGTCGACGCCAGAAGCATAAAATACTATAAAAATACAACAGTCCTTCCATTGTATAATAGGAATAATTGCAACCAGTGTGAAGGTAATGGTCATTTCTACGTTCCGGGCAACCAAGACTTCACTCTAGGGCGTTGCTCCACCAGATCGAAAGTTAGGGCCTAAGAAGTCAACGCCAGATGCATAAAATACGATATAAGTACAACGGTTTTTCCATCGTATAAAACGAATAATTGCAATCAGTTTGAAGGTAATGGCCGTTTCTACGTTTCGGGCAACCTAGGCTTCGCCCTAGGGCGGTGTTCCACCAGATCGAATAGCAAGGGACTAGGAGGTCAACGCCAGAAGCATAAAAGACTATAAAAATACAACAGCTTTTCCATGGTATAACAGGAATAATTGCAACCAGTGTGAAAGTAATGGGCATTTCTACGTTCCGTGCAACCCAGGCTTCACTCTAGGGCGTTGCTCCACCAGATCGAATAGTTAGGGCCTAAGAAGTCAACGCCAGAAGCATAAAATACAATAAAAATACAACAGTCATTCCATCGTATAACAGGAATAATTGCAACCAGTGTGAAAGTAATGGCCATTTCTACGTTCCGGCCAACCTAGGCTTCGCCCTAGGGCCTTGTTCCACCAGATCGAATAGCTAGGGACTTAGAATTCAACGCCGGCAGCATAAAATACAATAAAATTTCATCAGTTTTTCCATCGTATAACAGGAATAATTGCAACCAGTGTGAAAGTAATGGGCATTTCTACGTTCCGTGCAACCTAGGCATCACTCTAGGACGTTGTTCCACCAGATCGAATAGTTAGGAACTAAGAAGTCAACGCCAGAAGCTTAAAATACTATAAAAATACAACAGTCCTTCAATCGTATAACAGGAGTAATTGCAACCAGTTTGAAAGGAATGGTCATTTCTACCTACCGGGCAGCCTAGGCTTCGCTCTAGGGTGTGGCTGCACCAGATCGAATAGTTAGGGCCTAAGAAGTCAACGCCAGAAGCATAAAATACAATATAAATACAACAGTTTTTCCATCGTATAAAGCGAATAATTGCAACCAGTGTGAAAGTAATGGTCATTTCTACGTTCCTGGCAACCTAGACTTCAGTCTAGGGCTTAGTTCCATCAGATCGAATAGTTAGGGACTTAGAATTCAACGCCAGAAGCATAAAATACAGTAAAAATTCAACAGCTTTTATATCGTATAACAGGAACAACTGCAACAAGTGTGAAGGTGATGGTCATTTCTACGATCCGGGCAACCCAGGTTTCAGTTTAGGGCGTTGTTCCACCAGATCGAATAGTTAGGGCCTAAGAAGTCAACGCCAGAAGCATAAAATACTATAAAAATACAACAGTCCTTCCACCGTTTAACAGGAATAATAGCAGCCAGTGTGAAAGTAATGGTCATTTCTACGTTCCGGGCAACCAAGACTTCACTCTAGGGCGTTGCTCCACTAGATCGAATAGTTAGGGCCTAAGAATTCAACGCCAGAACCATAAAATACAATAGAAATAGAACAGTTTTTCCATTGCATAAAGCGAATAGTGCAACCAGTGTGAAAGTTATGGTCATTTCTACGTTCCGTGCAACCTAGGCTTCACTCTAGGGCGTTGGTCCACCAGACCGAATAGTTTGGACCTAAGAAGTCAACGCCAGAAGCATAAAATACAATATAAATACAACATTTTTTCCATCGTATAAAACGAATAATTGCAACCAGTGTGAATGTTATGGTCATTTCTACGTACCGTACAACCTAGGCTTCACTCTAGGGCGTTGGTCCACCAGATCGAATAGTTAGGGCCTAAGAAGTCAACGCCAGAAGCATAAAATACGATATGAGTACAACATTTTTTCCATCGTATAAAACGAATAATTGCAATCAGTGTGAAGGTAATGGTCATTTCTACGTTCCGGGCAACCAAGACTTCACTCTAGGGCGTTGCTCCACCAGATCGAATAGTTAGGGCCTAAGACGTCAACGCCAGAACCATAAAATACAATATAAATAGAACAGTTTTCCATTGCATAAAGCGAATAATGCAACCAGTGTGAAAGTTATGGTCATTACTACGTTCCGGGCAACCTAGGCTTCACACCACGGCGTTGCTCCACCAGATCGAATGTTAGGGCCTAAGAAGTCAACGCCAGATGCATAAAATACGATATAAGTACAACGGTTTTTCCATCGTATAAAACGAATAATTGCAATCAGTTTGAAGGTAATGGCCGTTTCTACGTTTCGGGCAACCTAGGCTTCGCCCTAGGGCGGTGTTCCACCAGATCGAATAGCAAGGGACTAGGAGGTCAACGCCAGAAGCATAAAAGACTATAAAAATACAACAGCTTTTCCATGGTGTAACAGGAATAATTGCAACCAGTGTGAAAGTAATGGGCATTTCTACGTTCCGTGCAACCCAGGCTTCACTTTAGGGCGTTGCTCCACCAGATCGAATAGTTAGGGACTAGGAGGTCAACGCCAGATGCATAAAAGACTATAAAAATACAACAGTTTTTCCATGGTATAACAGGAATAATTGCAACCAGTATGAAAGTTATGGTCATTTCTACGTTTCGTGCAACCTAGGCATCACACTAGGGCGTTGGTCCACCAGACCGAATAGTTTGGACCTAAGAAGTCAACGCCGGAGGCATAAAATACAATATAAGTACAACAGTTTTTCCATCGTATAAAGCGAATAATTGCAACCAGTGTGAAAGTAATGGTCATTTCTACGTTCCGGGCAACCTATGCTTCACTCTAGGGCGTTGCTGGACCAGATCGAATAGTTAGGGACTTAGAATTCAACGCCGGCAGCATAAAATACAATAAAAATTCATCAGTTTTTCCATCGTATAACAGGAATAATTGCAACCAGTGTGAAACTAATGGGCATTTCTACGTTCCGTGCAACCTAGGCATCACTCTAGGACGTTGTTCCACTAGATCGAATAGTTATTAACTAAGAAGTCAACGCCAGAAGCTTAAAATACTATAAAAATACAACAGTCCTTCAATCGTATAACAGGAGCAATTGCAACCAGTTTGAAGGGAATGGCCATTTCTACCTACCGGGCAGCCTAGGCTTCGCTCTAGGGTGTGGCTGCACCAGATCGAATAGTTAGGGCCTAAGAAGTCAACGCCAGAAGCATAAAATACAATATAAATACAACAGTTTTTCCATCGTATAAAGCGAATAATTGCAACCAGTGTGAAAGTAATGGTCATTTCTACGTTCCTGGCAACCTAGACTTCAGTCTAGGGCTTAGTTCCACCAGATCGAATAGTTAGGGACTTAGAATTCAACGCCAGAAGCATAAAATACAATAAAAATTCAACAGCTTTTATATCGTATAACAGGAACAACTGCAACAAGTGTGAAGGTGATGGTCATTTCTACGATCCGGGCAACCCAGGTTTCAGTTTAGGGAGTTGTTCCACCACATCGAATAGTTAGGGCCTAAGAAGTCAACGCCAGAAGCATAAAATACTATAAAAATACAACAGTCCTTCCACCGTTTAACAGGAATAATAGCAGCCAGTGTGAAAGTAATGGTCATTTCTACGTTCCGGGCAACCAAGACTTCACTCTAGGGCGTTGCTCCACCAGGTCGAATAGTTACGGCCTAAGAAGTCAACGCCAGAACCATAAAATACAATAGAAATAGAACAGTTTTTCCATTGCATAAAGCGATTAGTGCAACCAGTGTGAAAGTTATGGTCATTTCTACGTTCCGTGGAACCTAGGCTTCACTCTAGGGCGTTGGTCCACCAGACCGAATAGTTTGGACCTAAGAAGTCAACGCCAGAAGCATAAAATACAATATAAATACAACATTTTTTCCATCGTATAAAACGAATAATTGCAACCAGTGTGAAAGTTATGGTCATTTCTACGTACCGTACAACCTAGGCTTCACTCTAGGGCGTTGGTCCACCAGATCGAATAGTTAGGGCCTAAGAAGTCAACGCCAGAACCATAAAATACAATATAAATAGAACAGTTTTCCATTGCATAAAGCGAATAATGCAACCAGTGTGAAAGTTATGGTCATTTCTACGTTCCGGGCAACCTAGGCTTCACACCAGGGCGTTGCTCCACCAGATCGAAAGTTAGGGCAAAAGAAGTCAACGCCAGATATATAAAATACGATATAAGTACAACGGTTTTTCCATCGTATAAAACGAATAATTGCAATCAGTTTGAAGGTAATGGCCGTTTCTACGTTCCGGGCAACCCAGGCTTCGCCCTAGGGCGGTGTTCCACCAGATCGAATAGCAAGGGACTAGGAGGTCAACGCCAGAAGCATAAAAGACTATAAAAATACAACAGCTTTTCCATGGTATAACAGGAATAATTGCAACCAGTGTGAAAGTAATGGGCATTTCTACGTTCCGTGCAACCCAGGCTTCACTCTAGGGCGTTGCTCCACCAGATCGAATAGTTAGGGCCTAAGAAGTCAACGCCAGAAGCATAAAATACAATAAAAATACAACAGTCATTCCATCGTATAACAGGAATAATTGCAACCAGTGTGAAAGTAATGGTCATTTCGACGTTCCGGGCTACCAAGACTTCACTCTAGGGCGTTGCTCCACCAGATCGAATAGTTAGCGCCTAAGAAGTCAACGCCAGAACCATAAAATAAAATATAGATAGAACAGTTTTTCCATTGCATATAGCGAATAATGCAACCAGTGTGAAAGTACTGGTCATTTCTAGGTTCCGGGTAACCTAGGCTTCACTCTAGGGCGTTGCTCCACCAGATCGAATAGTTAGGGCCTAAGAAGTCAACGCCAGAAGCATAAAATACTATAAAAATACAACAGTCCTTCCATCATATAACAGGAATAATTGCAACCAGTGTGAATGTAAAGGTCATTTCTACGTTCCGGGCAACCGAGACTTCACTCTAGGGCGTTGCTCCACCAGATCGAATAGCTAGGGCCTGAGAAGTCAACGCCAGGCCCATAAAATACAATATAAATAGAACAGTTTTTCCACCGTATAAAGCGAGTAATTGCAACCAGTGTGAAAGTTATCGTCATTTCTAAGTTCCGGGCAACCTAGCCTTCACCCTAGGGCGTTGCTCCTCCAGATCGAATAGTTAGGGACTAAGAATTCAAAGCCGGAAGCATAAAATACAATAGAAATTCAACAGTTTTTCCATCGTATAATAGGCATAATTGCAACCAGTGTGAACGTAATGGTCATTTCAACGTTCCGGGCAACCAAGACTTTACTCTAGGGCGTCGCTCCAGCAGATCGATTAGTTAGGGCCTAAGACGTCAACGCCAGAAACATAAAATACAATATAAATAGAACAGTTTCTCCATTGCATAAAGCGAATAATGCAATATAAATAGAACCGTATTTCCATTGCATAAAGCGAATAATGTAAACAGTGTGAAAGTTATGGTCATTTCTACGTTCCGTGCATCCTAGGCTTCAGTCTAGGGCGTTGGTCCACCAGACCGAATAGTTTGGACCTAAGAAGTCAACGTCAGAAGCATAAAATACAATACAAATACAACAGTTTTTCCACCATATAAAGCGAATAATTGCAACCAGTGTGAAAGTTATGGTCATTTCTACGATCCGGGCAAACTACGCTTCACTCTAGTCCGCTGTGCAACCAGATCGAACAGTTAGGTCCTAAGAAGTCAACGCCAGAAGCATTAAATACAGTATAAGTACAACAGTTTTTCCATCGTATAAAACGTATAATTGCAACCAGTTTGAAAGTAATGGCCATTTCTACGTCCCGGCCAACCTAGGCTTCGCCCTAGGGCGTTGTTCCACCAGATCGAATAGCTAGGGACTTGGAGGTCAACGCCAGAAGCATAAAGTACAATATAAATAGAACAGATTTTCCATTGCATAAAGCGAATAATGCAGCCAGTGTGAAAGTTATGGTCATTTCTACGATCCGGGCAATCCAGGTTTCACTCTAGGGCGTTCGTCCACCAGATCAAATAGTTAGGGCCTAAGAAGTCAACGCCACAAGCATAAAATACGATATAAGAACAACAGTTTTTCCATCGTACAAAACGAATAATTGCAATCAGTTTGAAGGTAATTGCCATTTCTTCGTTCCGGGCAACCTAGGCTTCACCCTAGGGCGTTGCCCCACCAGATGGAATAGTTAGGGCCTTAGAAGTCAACGCCCGAAGCATAAAATACAATAAAGATGCATCAGTTTTTCCATCGTATAACAGGAAAAACTGCAAGCAGTGTGAAAGTACTGGTCGTTTCTACGTTCCGAGCAACCTAGGCTTCACTCTAGGGCGTTGGTCCACCAGATCGAATAGTTAGGGCCTAACAAGTCAACGCCAGAAGCATAAAATACGATATAAGTACAACATTTTTTCCATCGTATAAAACGAATAATTGCAACCAGTTTGAAAGTAATGGCCATTTCTACGTTCGGGGCAACCTAGGCTTCGCCCTAGGGCGTTGTTCTACCAGACCGAATAGCTAGGGACTTGGAGGTCAACGCCAGAACCATAGAATACAATAAAAATACAACAGTTTATCCATCGTGTAACAGGAAAAACTGCAAGCAGTGTGAAAGTACTGGTCATTTCTACGTTCCGGGTAACCTAGGTTTCACTCTAGAGCGTTGCTCCACCAGATCGAATAGCTAGGGTCTTAGAATTCAACGCCAGAAGCGTAAAATACAATAAAGTTCAACAGTTTTTCCATCGTATAACAGGAATAACTGCAACAAGTGTGAAGGTGATGGCCATTTCTACGATCCGGGCTTCCCAGCTTTCAGTCTAGGGCGTTGTTCCACCAGATCGAATAGTTAGGGCCTAAGAAGTCAACGCCAGAAGCATAAAGTACAATATAAATACAACAGCCTTTCCATCTTATAAAACGAATAATTGCAACCAGTTTGAAAGTTATGGTCATTTCTACATTCCGGGCAACCTAGGCTTCACTCTAGTGCGTTGCTCCACCAGATCGAATAGTTAGGGCCTTAGAAGTCAACGCCAGAAGCATAAAATACAATAAAGATGCAACAGTTTCTCCATCGTATACCAGGAATAACTGCAACCAGTGTGAAAGTGATGGTCATTTCTGAGTTCCGGGCAACCTAGGCTTCACCTTAGGGCGTTGTTCCACCAGATCGAATAGTTAGGGCCTAAGGAGTCAACGCCAGAAGCATAAAATACAATAAAGATGCATCAGTTTTTCCATCGTATAACAGGAAAAACTGCAAGCAGTGTGAAAGTACTGGTCATTTCTACGTTCCGGGTAACCTAGGTTTAACTCTAGGGCGTTGCTCCACCAGATCGAATAGTTAGGGACTTAGAAATCAACGCCAGAAGGATAAAATACCATATAAGTTCAACAGTTTTTCCATAGTATAAAACGAATAATTGCAAACGTTGTGAAAATAATGGTCATTTCTACGTTCCGGGCAAACTAGGCGTCACACTAGGGCGTTGCTCCACCACATCTAATAGCTACGTCCTTAGAATAAAACGCCAGAAGCATAAAATACAATAAAAATACAACAGTTTTTCCATTGTATAATAGGAGTAATTGCAACCAGTGTGAAAGTAATGGTTATTTCTACGTTTCGGGCAACCTAGGTTTCGCTCTAGGGCGTTGCTCCACCAGATCGAATAGCTAGGGACTTAGAATTCAACGCCAGAAGGATAAAATACGATATAAGTACAACAGTTTTTCCCTCGTAAAAAACGAATAATTGCAACCAGTGTAAAAGTAATGGTTATTTCTACGTTTCGGGCAACCTAGGTTTCTCTCTAGGGCGTTGCTCCACCAGATCGAATAGCTAGGGACTTAGAATTCAACGCCAGAAGGATAAAATACGATATAAGTACAACAGTTTTTCCCTCGTAAAAAACGAATAATTGCAACCAGTGTGAAAGTTATGGTCATTTCTACATTCCGAGCAACCCAGGCTTCACTCTAGGGCGTTGCTCCACCATATCGAATAGTTAGCGCCTATGAAGTCAGCGCCAGAAGCATAAAATACGATATAAATACAACAGCTTTTCCATCTTGTAAAACGAATAATTGCAACCAGTGTGAAAGTTATGGTCATTTCTACGTTCTGGGCAACCTAGGCTTCATTCTAGGGCGTTGTTCCACCAGATCGAATAGCTAGGGTCTTAGAAGTCAACGCCAGAAACATAAAATACCATAAAGATGCAACAGTTTCTCCACCGTATAACAGGAAAAACTGCAAGCAGTGTGAAAGTACTGGTCATTTCTACGTTCCGGGTAACCTAGGTTTAACTCTAGGGCGTTGCTCCACCAGATCGAATAGCTAGGGACTTAGAATTCAACGCCAGAAGGATAAAATACGATATAAGTACAACAGTTTTTCCCTCGTAAAAAACGAATAATTGCAACCAGTGTGAAAGTAATGGTTATTTCTACGTTTCGGGCAACCTAGGTTTCTCTCTAGGGCGTTGCTCCACCACATCGAATAGCTAGGGACTTAGAATTCAACGCCAGAAGGATAAAATACGATATAAGTACAACAGTTTTTCCCTCGTAAAAAACGAATAATTGCAACCAGTGTGAAAGTTATGGTCATTTCTACATTCCGAGCAACCCAGGCTTCACTCTAGGGCGTTGCTCCACCATATCGAATAGTTAGCGCCTATGAAGTCAGCGCTAGAAGCATAAAATACGATATAAATACAACAGCTTTTCCATCTTGTAAAACGAATAATTGCAACCAGTGTGAAAGTTATGGTCATTTCTACGTTCTGGGCAACCTAGGCTTCATTCTAGGGCGTTGTTCCACCAGATCGAATAGCTAGGGTCTTAGAAGTCAACGCCAGAAACATAAAATACCATAAAGATGCAACAGTTTCTCCATCGTATACCAGGAAAAACTGCAAGCAGTGTGAAAGTACTGGTCATTTCTATGTTCCGGGTAACCTAGGTTTAACACTAGGGCGTTGCTCCACCAGATCGAATAGCTAGGGACTTAGAAATCAACACCAGAAGAATAAAATACAATATAAGTACAACAGTTTTTCCATCGTATAAAACGAATAATTGCAAACGTTGTGAAAGTAATGGTCATTTCTACGTTCCGGGCAAACTAGGCGTCACACTAGGGCGTTGCTCCACCACATCTAATAGCTACGGCCTTAGAAGTCAACGCCAGAAGCATAAAATACAATATAAATACAACAGCTTTTCCATCGTTTAAAACGAATAATTGCATCCAGTATGAAAGTTATGGTCATTTCTACTTTCCGGGCAACCTAGGCCTCACCTTAGGGTGTTGTTCCACCAGATCGAATAGCTAGGGCCTAAGAAGTCAACGCCAGAAGAATAAAATACAGTATAAGTACAACAGCTTTTCCATCGTATAAAACGAATAATTGCAACCACTGTGAAAGTAATGGTGCTTTCTACGTTTCGGGCAACCTAGGCTTCACCCTAGGGCGTTGTTCCTCCAGGTGGAAAGTTAGGGCCTAAGAATTCAACGCCAGAAGCACCAAATACATGGTAAATACAACAGTTTTTCCATCGTATAGCATGAATAATTGCAACCAGTGTGAAAGTAATGGTCATTTGTATGTTTCGGGCAACCTACACTTCACACTGGGGCGTTGCCCTACCACATCGAATAGCTAGGGCAGTAGAAGTCAACGACCGAAGCATAAAATACAAGATAAATACAACAGTTTTTCCATCGTGTAAAACGAATAATTGCAACCAGTGTGATAGTAATTGTCATTTCTACGTTCCGGGCAACATAGGCTTCACTACTGGACGTTGCCCCACGAGATCCACTAGCTAGGACCATAGAAGTCAACTCCAGAAGCATAAAATACAATAAAAATACTGCAGTTTTTCCATCGTATAGCATGAATAATTGCAACCAGAGTGAAATTAATGGACATTTCTACGTTTCGGGAAACATAGGCGTCACTCCAGGGCGTTGTTCCACCAGATCGAATAGTTAGGGCCTAAGAAGTCAACGCCGGAAGAATAAAATACAATATAGGTACAACAGTTTTTCCATCGTATAAAATGAATAATTGCAAACATTGTGATAGTAATGGTCATTTCTACGTTCCAGGCTAACCAGACGTCACTTTAGGGCGTTGCTCCACCACATCTAATAGCTATTTCCTTAGAAGTCAACGCCAGAAGCATAAAATACAATATAAATACCACAGCTTTTCCATCGTATAAAATTGATAATTGCAAACAGTGTGAACGTAATGGTCATTTCTACGTTCCGGGCAACCAAGGCTTCACTCTAGGACGTTGCTCCACCATATCGAAGAGTTAGGGCCTTAGAAGTCAACGCCAGAAGCATAAACTACAAAATAAATACAACAGCCTTTCCATCGTATAAAACGAATAATTGCAACCTGTGTGAAGGTTATGGTCATATCTACGTTTCTGGCAACCTGGGCTTCACTGTAGGGTGTTGCTCCACCAGAGCGAATAGGTAGGGCCTAAGAAGTGAACGCCAGAAGCATAAAATACAATATAAATACAACAGCTTTTCCATCGTATATAATGTATATATGCATACAGTGTGAAAGTAATGGTTATTTCTACGTTCCGGGCAACCTAGGCTTCACTCTAGGATGTAGCTCCACCACATCGAATAGCTGCGTCCTTAGAAGTCAACGCCTGAAGCATAAAACACAATCAAAGTACAACAGTTTGTTCATCGTATAACAGGAATAATCTCAACAAGCGTGAAGGTAACGGTCATTTCTACGTTCCGGGCAACCTAGGCTTCACACTAGGGCGTTGATCCACCAGATCTAATAGCGACGGCCTTAGAAGTCAACAACAGAAGCATAAAATACGATATAAATACAATAGCTTTTCCATCGTATATAATGTATATTTGCAAACAGTGTGAAAGTAATGGTCATTTCTACGTTCCGGGCAACCTAGGCTTCACACTAGGGCGTTGTTCCACCATATCGATCTGTTAGGGCCTAAGAAGTGAAAGCCAGGAGTTTAAAATTCAATATAAATACAACTGTTTTTCCATCGTATAACAGGAATAATTGCAACCAGTTCGAAAGTGATGGTCATTTCTATGTTCCGGGCAACCTATGCTTCACTCTAGGGCGTTGTTCCACCAGATCAAATAGTTAGGGCCTAAGAAGTCAACGCCAGAAGCATAAAATACGATATAAATACAACAGCTTTTACATCGTATAGAACGAATAATTGCAACCAGTGTGAAAGTTATGGTCATTTCTACGTTCCGGGCAACCTAGGCTTCACCCTATGGCGTTTCTCCACCAGATCGAAGAGTTAGGGCCTTATAAGTCAACGCCAGAAGCATAAAATGCAATAAAGATGCAACAGTTTTTACATCGTATAACAGAAATAATTGCAACCAGTGTGAAGGTAATGGTCATTTCTCCGTTCCGGGCAACCTAGGCTTCACTCTAGGGCGTTGCTCCACGAGATCGACTAGCTAGGGACTTAGAATCCAACGCCAAAAGCATAAAATACAATAAAAATACAACAGTTTTTCCATCGTATAACAGGAATAATTGCAACCAGTGTGAAAGTAATGGTCATTTCTACGTTCCGGGCAACCTAGGCTTCACTCTAGGGCGTTGTTACACCAGATCGAATAGTTAGGGCCTAACAAGTCAACGCCAGAAGAATAAAGTACAATAAAGATGCAACAGTTTTTCCATCGTATAACAGAAATAATTGCAACCATTGTGAAGGTAATGGTATGTTCTACGTTCCGGGCAACCTAGGCTTCACTCTAGGGCGTTGCTCGACACGTTCGAATAGTCAGTGCCTAAGAAGTCAACGCCAGAAGCATAAAATACAATATAAATACAACAACATTTCCATCGTACATAATGTATATTTGCAAACAGTGTGAAAGTAATGGTCATTTCTACGTTCCGGACAACCTAGGCTTCACTCTAGGGCGTTGCTCCACGAGATCGAATAGTTAGGGAGTTAGAATTCAACTCCAGAAGCATAAAATACAATTAAAATGCAACAGTTTTTCCATCGTATATCAGGAATAACTGCAACCGGTGTGAAAGTACTGGTCATTTCTACGTTCCGGGTAACCTGGGTTTCACTCTAGGGCGTTGCTCCACCATATCGAATAGTTAGGGCCTAAGAAGTCAACGCCAGAAGAATAAAATACAATATAAGTACAACAGTTTTTCCATCGTATAACAGGAATAATTGCAAGCAGTGTGAAAGTAATGGTCATTTCTACGTTCCGTGCAACCTAGGTTTCACTCTCGGGCGTTGCTCCACCATATCGAATAGATCGGGCCTAAGAAGTGAACGCCAGAAGCATAAAATACAATATAAATACAACAGCTTTTCCATCGTATATAATGTATATATGCATACAGTGTGAAAGTAATGGTTATTTCTACGTTCCGGGCAACCTAGGCTTCACTCTAGGATGTAGCTCCACCACATCGAATAGCTGCGGCCTTAGAAGTCAACGCCTGAAGCATAAAATACAATAAAAGTACAACAGTTTGTTCATCGTATAACAGGAATAATTGCAACAAGCGTGAAGGTAATGGTCATTTCTACGTTCCGTGCAACCTAGGTTTCACTCTAGGGCGTTGCTCCACCTGATCGAATAGTTAGGCCCTTAGATGTCAACGCCAGATGCATAAACTACAATATAAATACAACAGCTTTTCCATCGTATATAATGTATATTTGCAAACAGTGTGAAAGGAACTGTTATTTCTACGTTCCGGGTAACCTTGGCTTCACTCTAGGGCGTAGCTCCACCACATCGAATAGCTCCGGCATTAGAAGTCAACGCCTGAAGCATAAATTACAATAAAAACACAACAGTTTTTTAATCGTATAACAGGAATGATTGCAACCAGCGTGAAGGTATTGGTCATTTCTACGTTCCGGGCAACCTAGGCTTCACCCAAGGGCGTTGTTCCACCAGACCGAATAGATAGGGCCTAAGAAGTAAACGACAGAAGCATAAAACACAATATAAATACAACAGCTTTTCCATCGTATATAATGTATATTTGCAAACAGTGTGAAAGTAATGGTCATTTCTACGTTCCGGGCAACCTAGGCTTCACTCTAGGGCATTGCTCCACGAGATCGAATAGTTAGGGAGTTAGAATTCAACGCCAGAAGCATAAAATACAATTAAAATGCAACAGTTTTTCCATCGTATATCAGGAATAACTGCAACCAGTGTGAAAGTACTGGTTATTTCTACGCTCCGGGTAACCTGGGTTTCACTCTAGGGCGTTGCTCCACCATATCGAATAGTTAGGGCCTAAGAAGTCAACGCCTGAAGCATAAATTACAATAAAAACACAACAGTTTTTCCATCGTATAACAGGAATAATCGCAACCAGTGTGAAAGTAATGGTCATTTCTACGTTCCGGGCAACCTAGGCTTCACTCTAGGGCGTTGTTACACCTGATCGAATAGTTAGGGCCTAACAAGTCAACGCCAGAAGAATAAAGTACAATAAAGATGCAACAGTTTTTCCATCGTATAACAGAAATAATTGCAACCATTGTGAAGGTAATGGTATGTTCTACGTTCCGGGCAACCTAGGCTTCACTCTAGGGCGTTGCTCGACACGATCGAATAGTCAGTGCCTAAGAAGTCAACGCCAGAAGCATAAAATACAATATAAATACAACAACATTTCCATCGTACATAATGTATATTTGCAAACAGTGTGAAAGTAATGGTCATTTCTACGTTCCGGACAACCTAGGCTTCACTCTAGGGCGTTGCTCCACGAGATCGAATAGTTAGGGAGTTAGAATTCAACTCCAGAAGCATAAAATACAATTAAAATGCAACAGTTTTTCCATCGTATATCAGGAATAACTGCAACCGGTGTGAAAGTACTGGTCATTTCTACGTTCCGGGTAACCTGGGTTTCACTCTAGGGCGTTGCTCCACCATATCGAATAGTTAGGGCCTAAGAAGTCAACGCCAGAAGAATAAAATACAATATAAGTACAACAGTTTTTCCATCGTATAACAGGAATAATTGCAACCAGTGTGAAAGTAATGGTCATTTCTACGTTCCGTGCAACCTAGGTTTCACTCTAGGGCGTTGCTACACCAGATCGAATAGTTACGGCCTTAGAAGTCAACGCCAGAAGCATAAAATACAATATAAGTACAACAGTTTTTCCATCGTATAGCATGAATAATTGCAACCAGTGTGAAAGTAATGGTCATTAGTACGTTTCGGGCAACCTACACTTCACACTGGGGCGTTGCCCTACCACATCGAATAGCTAGGGCCTTAGAAGTCAACGACCGAAGCATAAAATACAAGATAAATACAACAGTTTTTCCATCGTATAAAACGAATAATTGCAACCAGTGTGATAGTAATTGTCATTTCTACGTTCCGGGCAACATAGTCTTCACTGCTGGACGTTGCCCCACGAGATCCACTAGCTAGGACCATAGAAGTCAACTCCAGAAGCATAAAATACAATAAAAATACTGCAGTTTTTCCATCGTATAGCATGAATAATTGCAACCAGAGTGAAATTAATGGACATTTCTACGTTTCGGGCAACATAGGCGTCACTCCAGGGTGTTACTCCACCAGATCCAATAGTTAGGGCCTCAGATGTCAACGTCAGTAGCATAAAATACAATAAAAATAGAACAGTTTTTCCATCGTATAGCATGAATAATTGCAACCAGTGTGAAAGTAATGGTCATTTGTACGTTTCGATTACCTACACTTCACACTTGGTCGTTGCTCCACCACATCGAATAGCTAGGGCCTTAGAAGTCAACGACCGAATCATAAAATACAGTAAAGACCAAACTGTTTTTCCATCGTATAACAGAAATAATTGCAACCAGTGTGGAAGTAATGGTCATTTCTACGTTCCAGGCTAACCAGACGTCACTTTAGGGCGTTGCTCCACCACATCTAATAGCTATTTCCTTAGAAGTCAACGCCAGAAGCATAAAATACAATATAAATACCACAGCTTTTCCATCGTATAAAACTGATAATTGCAAACAGTGTGAACGTAATGGTCATTTCTACGTTCCGGGCAACCGAGGCTTCACTCTAGGACGTTACTCCACCAGATCGAAGAGTTAGGGCCTTAGAAGTCAACGCCAGAAGCATAAACTACAAAATAAATACAACAGCCTTTCCATCGTATAAAACGAATAATTGCAACCTGTGTGAAGGTTATGGTCATATCTACGTTTCTGGCAACCTGGGCTTCACTGTAGGGTGTTGCTCCACCAGAGCGAATAGGTAGGGCCTAAGAAGTGAACGCCAGAAGCATAAAATACAATATAAATACAACAGCTTTTCCATCGTATATAATGTATATATGCATACAGTGTGAAAGTAATGGTTATTTCTACGTTCCGGGCAACCTAGGCTTCACTCTAGGATGTAGCTCCACCACATCGAATAGCTGCGGCCTTAGAAGTCAACGCCTGAAGCGTAAAACACAATAAAAGTACAACAGTTTGTTCATCGTATAACAGGAATAATTGCAACAAGCGTGAAGGTAACGGTCATTTCTACGTTCCGGGCAACCTAGGCTTCACACTAGGGCGTTGATCCACCAGATCTAATAGCGACGGCCTTAGAAGTCAACAACAGAAGCATAAAATACGATATAAATACAATAGCTTTTCCATCGTATATAATGTATATTTGCAAACAGTGTGAAAGTAATGGTCATTTCTACGTTCCGGGCAACCTAGGCTTCACACTAGGGCGTTGTTCCACCATATCGATCTGTTAGGGCCTAAGAAGTGAAAGCCAGGAGTTTAAAATTCAATATAAATACAACTGTTTTTCCATCGTATAACAGGAATAATTGCAACCAGTTCGAAAGTGATGGTCATTTCTATGTTCCGGGCAACCTATGCTTCACTCTAGGGCGTTGTTCCACCAGATCAAATAGTTAGGGCCTAAGAAGTCAACGCCAGAAGCATAAAATACGATATAAATACAACAGCTTTTACATCGTATAGAACGAATAATTGCAACCAGTGTGAAAGTTATGGCCATTTCTACGTTCCGGGCAACCTAGGCTTCACCCTATGGCGATTCTCCACCAGATCGAAGAGTTAGGGCCTTATAAGTCAACGTCAGAAGCATAAAATGCAATAAAGATGCAACAGTTTTTACATCGTATAACAGAAATAATTGCAACCAGTGTGAAAGTAATGGTCATTTCTCCGTTCCGGGCAACCTAGGCTTCACTCTAGGGCGTTGCTCCACGAGATCGACTAGCTAGGGACTTAGAATCCAACGCCAAAAGCATAAAATACAATAAAAATACAACAGTTTTTCCATCGTATAACAGGAATAATTGCAACCAGTGTGAAAGTAATGGTCATTTCTACGTTCCGGGCAACCTAGGCTTCACTCTAGGGCGTTGTTACACCAGATCGAATAGTTAGGGCCTAACAAGTCAACGCCAGAAGAATAAAGTACAATAAAGATGCAACAGTTTTTCCATCGTATAACAGAAATAATTGCAACCATTGTGAAGGTAATGGTATGTTCTACGTTCCGGGCAACCTAGGCTTCACTCTAGGGCGTTGCTCGACACGATCGAATAGTCAGTGCCTAAGAAGTCAACGCCAGAAGCATAAAATACAATATAAATACAACAGTTTGTTCATCGTATAACAGGAATAATTGCAACAAGCGTGAAGGTAACGGTCATTTCTACGTTCCGGGCAACCTAGGCTTCACACTAGGGCGTTGTTCCACCAGATCTAATAGTTAGGGCCTAAGAAGTGAACGCCAGGAGCATAAAATACAATATAGATACAACAGTTTTTCCATCGTATAACAGGAATAATTGCAACCAGTGTGAAAGTAATGGTCATTTCTACGTTCCGTGCAACCTAGGCTTCACCCTAGGGCGTTGGTCCACCAGACCGAATAGTTTGGACCTAAGAAGTCTACGCCAGAAGCATAAAATACAATATAAATACAACAGTTTTTCCATCGTGTAAAGCGAATAATTGCAACCAGTGTGAAAGTTATGGTCATTTCTACGATCCGGGCAAACTAGGCTTCACTCTAGTGCGTTGTGCCACCAGATCGTATAGTTATGGCCTAAGAAGTCAACGCCAGAAGCATAAAATATAATAAACATAAAACAGTTGTTCCTTCGTATAACAGGAATAATTGCAACCAGTGTGAAGGTAATGGGCATTTCTACGTTCCGTGCAACCTATGCTTCGCACTAGGGCGTTGCACCACCGGGTCGAGTAGCTAGGGCCTTAGAAAACAACTCCAGACGCATAAGATACAGTAAAAATACAACAGTTTTTCCATCGTATAAAAAGAATAATTGCAACCAGTGTGAAAGTAATGGTCATTTCTACGCTCCGGGCAACATACCCATCACTCTTGGACGTTGTCCCACGTGATCGAATAGTTAGGGCCTAAGAAGTCAACGCCAGAAGCATAAAATACGATATAAGTACAACATTCTTTCTATCGTATAAAACGAATAATTGCAACCAGTTTGAAAGTAATGGCCATTTCTATGTTCCGGGCAGCCTAGGCTTCGCCCTAGGGCGTTGTTCCACCAGACCGAATAGGTAGGGACTTGGAGGTCAACGCCAGAAGCATAAAATACAATAATAATATAACAGTTTTTCCATCGTATAACAGGAATAATTGCAACCAGTGTGAAAGTAATGGGCATTTCTACGTTCCGTGCAACCTAGGCTTCACTCTCGGGCGTTGCTCCGCCAGATCGAGTAGTTAGGGCCTAACAAGTCAACGCCCGAAGCATAAAATACCATAAAAATACAACAGTCCTTCCATCGTATAACAGGAATAATTGCAACCAGTGTGAAGGTAATGGGCATTTCTACGTTCCGTGCAAACTAGGCTTCACTCTAGGGCGTTGCTCCACCAGATCGAATAGCTAGGGCCTAAGAAGTCAACGCCAGAACCATAAAATACAATATAAATAGAACTGTTTTTCCACCGTATAAAGCGAGTAATTGCTACCAGTGTGAAAGTTATCGCCATTTCTAAGTTCCGGGCAACCTAGCCCTCACACTAGGGCGTTGCTCCAACAGATCGAATAGTTAGGGACTAAGAATTCAAAGCCGGAAGCATAAAATACAATAGAAATTCAACAGTTTTTCCATCGTATAACAGGCATAATTGCATCCAGTGTGAAAGTAATGATCATTTCTACGTTCCGAGCAACCTAGGCTTGACTCTAGGGCGTTGGACCACCAGATCCAGTAGTTAGGGCCTAAGAAGTCAACGCCAGAAGCACCAACTACAAAATAAATGCAACAGGTTTTCCATAGTTCAAAACGAGTAATTGCAACCAGTGTCAAAGTAATGGTCATTTCTACGATCCGGGCAACCTAGACTTCGCACTAGGGCGTTGTTCCACCAGATCGAATAGTTAGGAACTAAGAAGTCAACGCCAGAAGCATGAAATACTATAAAAATACAACAGTCCTTCCGTCGTATAACAGTAATAATTGCAACCAGTTTGAAAGTAATGGTCATTTCTACATACCGGGCAACCAAGACTCCACTCTAGGGCGTTGCTCCACCAGATCGAATACCTAGGGACTTAGAGGACATCGCCAGAAGCATAAAATATAATAAACATAAAACAGTTGTTCCATCGTATCACTAGAATAATCACAACCAGTGTGAAGGTAATGGGCATTTCTACGATCCGGGCAACCCAGGTTTCACTCTAGGGCGATGCTCCACTAGACCGAACAGTTAGGGCCTGAGAAGTCAACGCCCGAAGCATAAAATACAATAAACATACAACAGTTTTTCCATCGTATGAAACGAATAATTGCAACCAGTTTAAAAGTAATGGCCATTTCTACGTTCCGGGCTTCATAGGCTTCGCCCTAGGGCGTTGTTCCACCAGATCGAATAGCTAGGGACTTGGAGGTCAACGCCAGAAGCATAAAATACCATAAAAATACAACAGTCCTTCCATCGTATAACAGGAATAATTGCAACCAGTGTGAAGGTAATGGGCATTTCTACGTTCCGTGCAAACTAGGCTTCACTCTAGGGCATTGGTCCACAAGATCGAATAGTTAGGGCCTAAGAAGTCAACGCCAGACGCATAAAATACAATATAAATACAACAGTTTTTCCATCGTATAAAGCGAATGATTGCAACCAGTGTGAAAGTAATGGTCATTTCTACGTTCCGGGCAACCTAGGCTTCAGTCTAGGGCGTTGTTCCACCAGATCGAATAGTTAGGGACTTAGAATTCAACGCCAGAAGCATAAAATACTATAAAAATACAACAGTCCTTCCATCGTATAACAGGAGTAACTGCAACAAGTGTGAAGGTGATGGTCATTTCTACGATCCGGGCAACCCAGGTTTCAGTCTAGGGCGTTGTTCCACCAGATCGAATAGTTAGGGCCTAAGAAGTCAACGCCAGAAGCATAAAATACTATAAAAATACAACAGTCCTTCTACCGTATAACAGGAATAATTGCAATCAGTGTGAAGGTAATGGTCATTTCTACGTTCCGGGCAACCAAGACTTCACTCTAGGGCGTTGCTCCACCAGATCGAATAGTTAGGTCCTAAGAAGTCAACGCCAGAAGCATAAAATACTATAAAAATACAACAGTCCTTCCATCGTATAACAGGAATAATTGCAAGCAGTGTGAAAGTGATGGTCATTTCTACGACACGGGCAACCCTGGTTTCACTCTAGGGCGTTGCTCCACCAGATCGAGTAGTTAGCGCCTAAGAAGTCAACGCACGAAGCATAAAATACCATAAAAATACAACAGTTTTTCCATCGTATAACAGGAATAACTGCAACAAGTGTGAAGGTGATGGTCATTTCTACGATCCGGGCAACCCAGGTTTCAGTCTAGAGCGTTGTTCCACCCGATCGAATAGTTAGGTCCTAAGAAGTCAACGCCAGAAGCATAAAATACTATAAAAATACAACAGTCCTTCCATCGTATAACAGGAATAATTGCAATCAGTGTGAAGGTAATGGTCATTTCTACGTTCCGGGCAACCAAGACTTCACTCTAGGGCGTTGCTTCACCAGATCGAATAGTTAGGGCCTAAGACGTCAAAGCCAGAACCATAAAATACAATATAAATAGAACAGTTTTCCATTGCATAAAGCGAATAATGCAACCAGTGTGAAAGTTATGGTCATTTCTACGTTCCGGGCAACCTAGGCTTCACACCAGGGCGTTGCTCCACCAGATCGAAAGTTAGGGCCTAAGAAGTCAACGCCTGATGCATAAAATACGATATAAGTACAACGGTTTTTCCATCGTATAAAACGAATAATTGCAATCAGTTTGAAGGTAATGGCCGTTTCTACGTTCCGGGCAACCTAGGCTTCGCCCTAGGGCGGTGTTCCACCAGATCGAATAGCAAGGGACTAGGAGGTCAACGCCAGAAGCATAAAAGACTATAAAAATACAACAGCTTTTCCATGGTATAACAGGAATAATTGCAACCAGTGTGAAAGTAATGGGCATTTCTACGTTCCGTGCAACCCAGGCTTCACTCTAGGGCGTTGCTCCACCAGATCGAATAGTTAGGGCCTAAGAAGTCAACGCCAGAAGCATTAAATACAATAAAAATACAACAGTCCTTCCATCGTATAACAGGAAAAATTGCAACCAGTGTGAAAGTAATGGTCATTTCGACGTTCCGGGCAACCAAGACTTCACTCTAGGGCGTTGCTCCACCAGATCGAATAGTTAGCGCCTAAGAAGTCAACGCCAGAACCCTAAAATAAAATATAGATAGAACAGTTTTTCCATTGCATATAGCGAATAATGCCACCAGTGTGAAAGTACTGGTCATTTCTACGTTCCGGGTAACCTAGGCTTCACTCTAGGGCGTTGCTCCACCAGATCGAATAGTTAGGGCCTAAGAAGTCAACGCCAGAAGCATAAAATACTATAAAAATACAACAGTCCTTCCATCGTATAACAGGAATAATTGCAACCAGTGTGAATGTAAAGGTCATTTCTACGTTCCGGGCAACCAAGACTTTACCCTAGGGCGTTGCTCCACCAGATCGAATAGCTAGGGCCTAAGAAGTCAACGCCAGGCCCATAAAATACAATATAAATAGAACAGTTTTTCCACCGTATAAAGCGAGTAATTGCAACCAGTGTGAAAGTTATCGTCATTTCTAAGTTCCGAGCAACCTAGCCTTCACCCTAGGGCGTTCCTCCACCAGATCGAATAGTTAGGGATTAAGAATTCAAAGCCGGAAGAATAAAATACAATAGAAATTCAACAGTTTTTCCATCGTATAATAGGCATAATTGCAACCAGTGTGAAAGTAATGGTCATTTCTACGTTCCGGGCAACCTAGGCTTGACTCTAGGGCGTTCTGCCACCAGATCCAATAGTTAGGGCCTAAGAAGTCAACGCCAGAAGCATAAAATACAATATAAATACAACAGTTTTTCCATCGTATAAAGCGAATAATTGCAACCAGTGTGAAAGTTATGTCCATTTCTACGTTCCGTGCAACCTGGGCTTCACTCTCGTGCGTTGTGCCACCAGATCGAATAGCTAGGGCCTAAGAAGTCAACGCCAGAAGCATAAAATACTATAAAAATACAACAGACCTTCCATCGTATAACAGGAATAATTGCAACCAGTGTGAAAGTGATGTTCATTTCTACGTTCCAGGAAACCTAGGCATGACTATAGGGCGTAGGACCACCAGATCGAACAGTTAGGGCCTACGAAGTCAACGCCTGAAGCACCAAATACAAAATAAATGCGACAGGTTTTCCATCGTACAAAACGAATAATTGCAACCAGTGTGAAAGTAATGGTCATTTCGACGTTCCCGGCAACCAAGACCTCACTCTAGGGCGTCGCTCCAGCAGATCGATTAGTTATGGCCTAAGACGTCAACGCCAGAACCATAAAATACAATATAAATAGAACCGTATTTCCATTGCATAAAGCGAGTAATGCAACCAGTGTGAAAGTTATGGTCATTTCTACGTTCCGGGCAACCTATGCTTCACTCTAGGGCCTTGCTCCACCAGATCGAATAGATAGGGCCTAAGAAGTCGACGCCAGAAGCATAAAATACTATAAAAATACACCAGTCCTTCCATCGTATAATAGGAATAATTGCAACCAGTGTGAAGGTAATGGTCATTTCTACGATCCGGGCAAACTAGGCTTCACTCTAGTCCGCTGTGCAACCAGATCGAACAGTTAGGTCCTAAGAAGTCAACGCCAGAAGCATTAAATACAGTATAAGTACAACAGTTTTTCCATCGTATAAAACGTATAATTGCAACCAGTTTGAAAGTAATGGCCATTTCTACGTTCCGGCCTACCTAGGCTTCGCCCTAGGGCGTTGTTCCACCAGATCGAATAGCTAGGGACTTGGAGGTCAACGCCAGAAGCATAAAGTACAATATAAATAGAACAGATTTTCCGTTGCATAAAGCGAATAATGCAGCCAGTGTGAAAGTTATGGTCATTTCTACGATCCGGGCAATCCAGGTTTCACTCTAGGGCGTTCGTCCACCAGATCAAATAGTTAGGGCCTAAGAAGTCAACGCCAGAAGCATAAAATACGATATAAGAACAACAGTTTTTCCATCGTACAAAACGAATAATTGCAATCAGTTTGAAGGTAATTGCCATTTCTACGTTCCGGGCAACCGAGGCTTCACCCTAGGGCGTTGTTCCACCAGACCGAATAGCTAGGGACTAGGAGGTCAACGCCAGATGCATAAAAGACTATAAAAATACAACAGTTTTTCCATGGCATAACAGGAATAATTGCAACCAGTATGAAAGTTATGGTCATTTCTACGTTTCGTGCAACCTAGGCATCACACTAGGGCGTTGGTCCACCAGACCGAATAGTTTGGACCTAAGAAGTCAACGCCAGAGGCATAAAATACAATATAAGTACAACAGTTTTTCCATCGTATAAAGCGAATAATTGCAACCAGTGTGAAAGTAATGGTCATTTCTACGTTCCGGGCAACCTATGCTTCACTCTAGGGCGTTGCTCCACCAGATCGAATAGTTAGGGACTTAGAATTCAACGCCGGCAGCATAAAATACAATAAAAATTCATCAGTTTTTCCATCGTATAACAGGAATAATTGCAACCAGTGTGAAAGTAATGGGCATTTCTACGTTCCGTGCAACCTAGGCATCACTCTAGGACGTTGTTCCACCAGATCGAATCGTTAGGAACTAAGAAGTCAACGCCAGAAGCTTAAAATACTATAAAAATACAACAGTCCTTCAATCGTATAACAGGAGTAATTGCAACCAGTTTGAAAGGAATGGTCATTTCTACCTACCGGGCAGCCTAGGCTTCGCTCTAGGGTGTGGCTGCACCAGATCGAATAGTTAGGGCCTAAGAAGTCAACGCCAGAAGCATAAAATACAATATAAATACAACAGTTTTTCCATCGTATAAAGCGAATAATTGCAACCAGTGTGAAAGTAATGGTCATTTCTACGTTCCTGGCAACCTAGACTTCAGTCTAGGGCTTAGTTCCACCAGATCGAATAGTTAGGGACTTAGAATTCAACGCCAGAAGCATAAAATACAATAAAAATTCAACAGCTTTTATATCGTATAACAGGAACAACTGCAACAAGTGTGAAGGTGATGGTCATTTCTACGATCCGGGCAACCCAGGTTTCAGTTTACGGCGTTGTTCCACCAGATCCAATAGTTAGGGCCTAAGAAGTCAACGCCAGAAGCATAAAACACTATAAAAATACAACAGTCCTTCCACCGTTTAACAGGAATAATAGCAGCCAGTGTGAAAGTAATGGTCATTTCTACGTTCCGGGCAACCAAGACTTCACTCTAGGGCGTTGCTCCACCAGATCGAATAGTTAGGGCCTAAGAAGTCAACGCCAGAACCATAAAATACAATAGAAATAGAACAGTTTTTCCATTGCATAAAGCGAATAGTGCAACCAGTGTGAAAGTTATGGTCATTTCTACCTACCGGGCAGCCTAGGCTTCGCTCTAGGGTGTGGCTGCACCAGATCGAATAGTTAGCGCCTAAGAAGTCAACGCCAGAACCATAAAATAAAATATAGATAGAACAGTTTTTCCATTGCATATAGCGAATAATGCCACCAGTGTGAAAGTACTGGTCATTTCTACGTACCGGGCAACCTAGGCTACACCCTAGGGCGTTGCTCCACCACATCGAATAGATATGGCCTTAGAAGTCAACGCCAGAAGCATAAAGAACAATATAATTAAACAGTTTTTCCGTCCTATATAATGAATAATTGCAAACAATGTGCAAGTAACGGTCATTTCTACGTTCCGGGCAACCTAGGCTTCACGCTAGGGCAATGCTCCACCAGAACGAATAGATAGGGCCTAAGAAGTCAACGCCAGAATCATAAAATACAATATAAATACAAAAGCTTTTCCATCGTATAAAACGAATAATTGCAAACATTGTGAAAGTACCGGTCATTTCTACGTTCTGGGCATCCTCGGATTCACTCTACGGCGTTGCTGCACCAGATCGAATTGTTAGGGACTAAGAATTCAACGCCAGAAGCATAAAATACAATATAAATACAACAGCTTTTCCTTCCTATAGCAGGAATAATTGCAACCAATGTGAAAGTAATTGTCATTTCTACGTACCGGGCAACCTAGGCTTCACTCTAGGCCGTTGCTCCACCACATCGAATAGATACGGCCTTAGAAGTCAACGCCAGAAGCATAAAATACATTAAAAATATAACAGTTTTACCATCGTATAACAGGAATAAGTGCAACCAGTGTGAAAGAAATGGTCATTTCTACGTTCCGGACAACCTAGGCCTCACTCTAGGGCGTTGTTCCACCAGACCGAATAGTTAGGGCCTAAGAAGTCAACGCCACAAGCATAAAATACAATAAAAATGCAACAGCTTTTCCATCGTATAAAACAAGTAATTGCAACCAGCGTGAAAGTTACGGTCATTTCTACGTTCCGGGCAAGCTACGCTTCATTCTAGGCCGTTGCTCCATAACATCGAGTAGCTACGGCCTTAGACGTCAACGCCAGAAGCATAAAATACGATGTAAATACAACAGTTTCTGCATCGTATAAAACGAATGATTGCAACCAGAGTGAAAGTTATGGTCATTTCTACGTTTCGGGCAACCTAGGCTTCACTCTAGGGCGTTGCCACACCAAATCGAATAGTTATGGCCTTAGAAGTCAATGCCAGAAGCATAAAATACAATATAAGTACAACAGTTTTTCCATCGCATAGCAGGAGTAATTGCAACCAATGTGAAAGTAATGGTCATTTCTATGTTCCGGGCAACCTAGGCTTCACTCTAGTGCGTTGCTCCACCAGACCGAAAAGATAGGGCCTAAGAAGTCAACGCCAGAAGCATAAAATACAATAACAATGCAACAGCTTTTCCATCGTATAAAACGCATAATTGCAACCACCGTGAAAGTTATGGTCATTTCTACGTTTCGGGCATCCTAGACTTCACTCTAGGGCATTGCTCCACCAGATCGAATAGTTAGGGCCTTGGAAGTCAAGGCCCGAAGCATAAAACAAAATTTAAATGCAACAGCTTTTCCATCGTATAAAACGAATAATAGCAACCAATGTGAAAGTAATGGTCATTTCTACGTTCCTGGGAACCTAGGCTTCACTCTAGGGCGTTGCTCCACCACATCGAATAGATTCGGCCTTAGAAGTCAACGCCAGAAGCATAAAATACAATATAAATAAAACAGTTTTTCCATTGTATAAAACGAATAATTGCAACCAGTGTGAAAGTTATGGTGATTTCTACGTTCCGGGCAACATAGGCTTCACTATTGGACGTTGCCCCACCAGATCCAATAGCTAGGACCTTAGAAGTCGAAGCCAGAAGCAGATAATACAATACAAATGCAACAGTTTTTCCATCGTATAGCATGAGTAATTGTAACCAGTGCGAAAGTAATGATCATTTCGACGTTTCGGGCATCCTAGACTTTACTCTGAGGTGTTGCTCCACCAGATTGAAGAGTTAGGGCCTTAGAAGTCAACGACAGGTGCATAAACTACAAAATAAATACAACAGCCTTCCCATCGTATAAAACGAATAATAGCAACCAGTGTGAAAGTTATGGTCATTTCTACGGTCCGGGCCACCTAGGCTTCACTCTAGGGCGTTGCTCCGCCATATCGAATAGTTAGGGTCTAAGAAGTCAACGCTAGAAGCATAAAATATAATAAAAATACAACAGCTTTTCCATCGTATAAAATGAATAATTGCATTCAGTGTGAATGTAATGGTCATTTCTATGCTGCGGTCAACCTAGGCTTCACTCTAGGGCGTTGGTCCACCAGATCGAATAGTTATGGCCTAAGAAGTCAACGCCAGAAGCATAAAATACAATATAAATAGAACAGTTTTTCCATTGTATAAAACGAATAATTGCAACCAGTGTGAACGTTATGGTCATTTCTACGTTCCGGGCCACCTAGGCTTCACCCTAGGACGTGGCTCCACAATATAGAATAGTTAGGGCCTAAGATGTCAACGCCAGAAGCATAAAATACAAAATAAATTCAACAGTTTTTCCATCGTATAAAACGAATAATTGCAACCAGTCTGAAAGTGATGGTCATTTCTACGTTTCGGGCAGCCTAGGCTTCACTCTAGAGCGTTGCTCCACCAGAAGAATAGATAGGGCCTAAGAAGTCAACGCTAGAAGCATAAAATACAATATAAATACAACAGATTTTCCATCGTATGAAATGAATAATAGCAACCAGTGTGAAAGTTATGGTCATTTCTACGGTCCGGGCCACCTAGGCTTCAATCTAGGGCGTTGCTCCGCCAGATCGAATAGTTAGGGCCTCAGAAGGCAACGCCAGAAGCATAAAATACAATATAAATTCAACAGTTTTTCCATTGTATAAAACGAATAATTGCAACCAGTGAGAACGTTATGGTCATTTCTACGTTCCGGGCCACCTAGGCTTCACCCTAGGACGTGGCTCCACCATTCCGAATACTTAGGGTCTAAGAAGTCAACGCTAGAAGCATAAAATATGATAAAAATACAACAGTTATTCCATCGTATAAAACGAATGAATGCCACCAGTGCGAAAGTTATGATCATTTCTACGTTCCGGGCAATCTAGGCTTGACTCTAGGGCGTTGCTCCACCAGATCGAATAGTTAGGGCCTCAGAAGTCAACGCCCGAGGCATAAAATGCAAAATAAATAGAACAGTTTTGCCATTGTATAAAACGAATTATTTCAACCAGTGTGAAAGTTAGGGTCATTTCTACGTTTTGTGCAACTTAGGCTTCACTCTAGGGCGTTGTTCCACCAGAAGAATAGATAGGGCCTAAGAAGTCAACGCTAGAAGCATAGAATACAATATAAATACAACAGATATTCCATCGTATAAAATGAATAATAGCAACCAGTGTGAAAGTTATGGTCATTTCTACGGTCCGGGCCACCTAGGCTTCACTCTACGGCGTTGCTCCGCCAGATCGAATAGCTAGGGCCTCAGAAGGCAACGCCAGAAGCATAAAATACAATATAAATACAACAGTTTTTCCATGGTGTAAAACGAATAATAACAACCAGTGTGAAAGTAATGATCGTTTCGACGTTTCGGCCATCCTAGACTTAACTCTGAGGCATTGCTGCACCAGATCCAAGACTTAGGGCCTTAGAAGTCAACGCCAGAAGCATAAAATACAAAATAAATTCAACAGTTTTTCCATCGTATAAAACGAATAATTGCAACCAGTGTAAAAGTTATAGTCATTTCTACGTTCCGTGCAACCTAGGCTTCACTCTAGGGCGTTGTTCCACCAGATCGAATATATAGGGCCTAAGAAGTCAACGCCAGAAGCATAAAATACAATATAAATACAACAGTTTTTCCATTGTATAAGACGAATAATTGCAACCAGTATGAACGTTATGGTCATTTCTACGGTCCGGGCCACCTAGGCTTCACTCTAGGGCGTTGCTCCACCAGAAGAATAGATAGGGCCTAAGAAGTCAACGCTAGAAGTATAAAATACAATATAAATACAACAGATTTTCCATCGTATGAAATGAATAATAGCAACCAGTGTGAAAGTTATGGTCATTTCTACGGTCCGGGCCACCTAGGCTTCACTCTAGGGCGTTGCTCCGCCATATCGAATAGTTAGGGTCTAAGAAGTCAGCGCTAGAAGCATAAAATATAATAAAAATACAACAGCTTTTCCATCGTATAAAATGAATAATTGCAATCAGTGTGAATGTAATGGTCATTTCTATGCTGCGGTCAACCTAGGCTTCACTCTAGGGCGTTGGTCCACCAGATCGAATAGTTATGGCCTAAGAAGTCAACGCCCGAGGCATAAAATACAAAATAAATAGAACAGTTTGTCCATTGTATAAAACGAATTATTGCAACCAGTGTTAAAGTTATGGTCATTTCTACGATCCGTACAACCTAGGCTTCATTCTAGCGCGTTGGTCCACCAGATCGAATAGTTATGGCCTAAGAAGTCGACGCCAGAAGCATAAAATACAATATAAATACAACAGTTTTTCCATTGTATAAAACGAATAATTACAACCAGTATGAACGTTATGGTCATTTCTACGTTCCGGGCAACCTAGGCTTCACCCTAGGATGTGGCTCCACCATATCGAATAGTTAGGTGCTTTGAAGTCAACACCCGAAGCATAAAATACAATAAAAATACAACAGTTTTTCCACCGTATAACAGGAATAATTGCAAACAGTGTGAAGGTAATGGTCATTTCTACGTTCCGTGCAACCTAGGCTTCACTCTAGGGCGTTGGTCCACCAGATCGAATAGTTAGGGCCTCAGAAGTCAACGCCCGAGGCATAAAATACCAAATAAATAGAACAGTTTTTCCTTTGTATAAAATGAATTATTTCAACCAGTGTGAACGTTATGGTCATTTCTACGTTCCGGGCCACCTAGGATTCACCCTAGGACGTGGCTCCACCATACCGAATACTTAGGGTCTAAGAAGTCAACGCTAGAAGCATAAAATATGATAAAAATACAACAGCTTTTCCATCGTATAACAGGAATAATTGGAATCACTGTGAAAGTCCTGGTCATTTCTACGTTCCGGGTAACCTAGGCTTCACTCTAGGGCGTTGCTCCACCAGATCGAATAGTAGGGGGCCTAAGAAGTCAACGCCAGAAGCATAAAATACTATAAAAATACAACAGGCCTTCCATCGTATAACAGGAATAATTGCAACCAGTGAGAAACTAATTGTCATTTCTACGTTCCGGGCAACCAAGACTTCACTCTAGGGCGTTGCTGCACAAGATCGAATAGTTAGGGCCTAAGAACTCAACGCCAGAACCATAAAATAGAATATAAATAGAACAGTATTTCCATTGCATAAAGCGAATAAGGCAACCAGTGTGAAAGTTATGGTCATTTCTACGTTCCGTGCAACCTGGGCTTCAGTCTGGGCCGTTGGTCCACCAGACCGAATAGTTTGCACCTAAGAAGTCAACGCCAGAAGCATAAAATACAATATCAATAGAACAGTTTTTTCATTCCATAAAGCGAATAATGCAACCAGTGTGAAAGTTATGGTCATTTCTACGTTCCGTGCAACCTGGGCGTCACTCTAGGGCGTTGGTCCACCAGACCGAATTGTTTGGACCTAAGAAGTCAACGCCAGAAGCATAAAATACTATAAAAATACAACAGTCCTTCCATCGTATAACAGGAATAATTGCAACCAGTGTGAAAGTAATGGGCATTTCTACGTTCCGTGAAACCTAGGCTTCACTCTAGGGCGTTGCTCCACCAGATCGAATAGTTTGGGCCTAAGAAGTCAACGCCAGAAGCATAAAGTACTATAAAAATACAACAGGCCTTCCATCGTATAACAGGAATAATTGCAACCAGTGGGAAACTAATCGTCATTTCTACGTTCCGGGCAACCAAGACTTCACTCTAGGGCGTTGCTCCACAAGATCGAATAGTTAGGGCCTAAGAAGTCAACGCCAGAACCATAAAATACAATATAAATAGAACAGTATTTCCATTGCATAAAGAGAATAATGCAACCAGTGTGAAAGTTATGGTCATTTCTACGTTCCGTGAAACCTAGGCTTCAGTCTAGGGCGTTGGTCCACCAGACCGAATAGTTTGGACCTAAGAAGTCAACGCCAGAGGCATAAAATACAATATAAATACAACAGTTTTTCCATCGTATAAAGCGAATAACTGCAACCAGTGTGAAAGTAATGGTCATTTCTACGTTCCGTGCAACCTAGGCATCACTCTAGGGAGTTGCTCCACCAGATCGAATAGTTTGGACCTAAGAAGTCAGCGCCAGAGGCATAAAATACAATAAAAATACAACAGTCCTTCCACCGTATAACAGGAATAATTGCAACCAGTGTGAAAGTAATGGTCATTTCTACGTTCGGGCCAACCAAGACTTCACTCTAGGGCGTTGCTCCACCAGATCAAATAGTTAGGGACTTAGAGGACATCGCCAGAAGCATAAAATATAATAAACATAAAACAGTTTTTCCATCGTATAAAAAGAATAATTGCAACCAGTGTGAAAGTAATGGTCATTTCTACGCTCCGGGCAACACACCCATCACTCTTGGACGTTGCCCCACGAGATCGAATAGTTAGGGCCTAAGAAGTCAACGCCAGAAGCATAAAATACAATATAAATACAACAGTTTTTCCATCGTATAAAGCGAATAATTGCAACCAGTGTGAAAGTAATGGTCATTTCTACGTTCCGTGCAACCTAGGCTTCACCCTAGGGCGTTGGTCCACCAGACCGAATAGTTTGGACCTAAGAAGTCTACGCCAGAAGCATAAAATACAATATAAATACAACAGTTTTTCCATCGTGTAAAGCGAATAATTGCAACCAGTGTGAAAGTTATGGTCATTTCTACGATCCGGGCAAACTAGGCTTCACTCTAGTGCGTTGTGCCACCAGATCGTATAGTTATGGCCTAAGAAGTCAACGCCAGAAGCATAAAATATAATAAACATAAAACAGTTGTTCCTTCGTATAACAGGAATAATTGCAACCAGTGTGAAGGTAATGGGCATTTCTACGTTCCGTGCAACCTATGCTTCGCACTAGGGCGTTGCACCACCGGGTCGAGTAGCTAGGGCCTTAGAAAACAACTCCAGACGCATAAGATACAGTAAAAATACAACAGTTTTTCCATCGTATAAAAAGAATAATTGCAACCAGTGTGAAAGTAATGGTCATTTCTACGCTCCGGGCAACATACCCATCACTCTTGGACGTTGTCCCACGTGATCGAATAGTTAGGGCCTAAGAAGTCAACGCCAGAAGCATAAAATACGATATAAGTACAACATTCTTTCTATCGTATAAAACGAATAATTGCAACCAGTTTGAAAGTAATGGCCATTTCTATGTTCCGGGCAGCCTAGGCTTCGCCCTAGGGCGTTGTTCCACCAGACCGAATAGGTAGGGACTTGGAGGTCAACGCCAGAAGCATAAAATACAATAATAATATAACAGTTTTTCCATCGTATAACAGGAATAATTGCAACCAGTGTGAAAGTAATGGGCATTTCTACGTTCCGTGCAACCTAGGCTTCACTCTCGGGCGTTGCTCCGCCAGATCGAGTAGTTAGGGCCTAACAAGTCAACGCCCGAAGCATAAAATACCATAAAAATACAACAGTCCTTCCATCGTATAACAGGAATAATTGCAACCAGTGTGAAGGTAATGGGCATTTCTACGTTCCGTGCAAACTAGGCTTCACTCTAGGGCGTTGCTCCACCAGATCGAATAGCTAGGGCCTAAGAAGTCAACGCCAGAACCATAAAATACAATATAAATAGAACTGTTTTTCCACCGTATAAAGCGAGTAATTGCTACCAGTGTGAAAGTTATCGCCATTTCTAAGTTCCGGGCAACCTAGCCCTCACACTAGGGCGTTGCTCCAACAGATCGAATAGTTAGGGACTAAGAATTCAAAGCCGGAAGCATAAAATACAATAGAAATTCAACAGTTTTTCCATCGTATAACAGGCATAATTGCATCCAGTGTGAAAGTAATGATCATTTCTACGTTCCGAGCAACCTAGGCTTGACTCTAGGGCGTTGGACCACCAGATCCAGTAGTTAGGGCCTAAGAAGTCAACGCCAGAAGCACCAACTACAAAATAAATGCAACAGGTTTTCCATAGTTCAAAACGAGTAATTGCAACCAGTGTCAAAGTAATGGTCATTTCTACGATCCGGGCAACCTAGACTTCGCACTAGGGCGTTGTTCCACCAGATCGAATAGTTAGGAACTAAGAAGTCAACGCCAGAAGCATGAAATACTATAAAAATACAACAGTCCTTCCGTCGTATAACAGTAATAATTGCAACCAGTTTGAAAGTAATGGTCATTTCTACATACCGGGCAACCAAGACTCCACTCTAGGGCGTTGCTCCACCAGATCGAATACCTAGGGACTTAGAGGACATCGCCAGAAGCATAAAATATAATAAACATAAAACAGTTGTTCCATCGTATCACTAGAATAATCACAACCAGTGTGAAGGTAATGGGCATTTCTACGATCCGGGCAACCCAGGTTTCACTCTAGGGCGATGCTCCACTAGACCGAACAGTTAGGGCCTGAGAAGTCAACGCCCGAAGCATAAAATACAATAAACATACAACAGTTTTTCCATCGTATGAAACGAATAATTGCAACCAGTTTAAAAGTAATGGCCATTTCTACGTTCCGGGCTTCATAGGCTTCGCCCTAGGGCGTTGTTCCACCAGATCGAATAGCTAGGGACTTGGAGGTCAACGCCAGAAGCATAAAATACCATAAAAATACAACAGTCCTTCCATCGTATAACAGGAATAATTGCAACCAGTGTGAAGGTAATGGGCATTTCTACGTTCCGTGCAAACTAGGCTTCACTCTAGGGCATTGGTCCACAAGATCGAATAGTTAGGGCCTAAGAAGTCAACGCCAGACGCATAAAATACAATATAAATACAACAGTTTTTCCATCGTATAAAGCGAATGATTGCAACCAGTGTGAAAGTAATGGTCATTTCTACGTTCCGGGCAACCTAGGCTTCAGTCTAGGGCGTTGTTCCACCAGATCGAATAGTTAGGGACTTAGAATTCAACGCCAGAAGCATAAAATACTATAAAAATACAACAGTCCTTCCATCGTATAACAGGAGTAACTGCAACAAGTGTGAAGGTGATGGTCATTTCTACGATCCGGGCAACCCAGGTTTCAGTCTAGGGCGTTGTTCCACCAGATCGAATAGTTAGGGCCTAAGAAGTCAACGCCAGAAGCATAAAATACTATAAAAATACAACAGTCCTTCTACCGTATAACAGGAATAATTGCAATCAGTGTGAAGGTAATGGTCATTTCTACGTTCCGGGCAACCAAGACTTCACTCTAGGGCGTTGCTCCACCAGATCGAATAGTTAGGTCCTAAGAAGTCAACGCCAGAAGCATAAAATACTATAAAAATACAACAGTCCTTCCATCGTATAACAGGAATAATTGCAAGCAGTGTGAAAGTGATGGTCATTTCTACGACACGGGCAACCCTGGTTTCACTCTAGGGCGTTGCTCCACCAGATCGAGTAGTTAGCGCCTAAGAAGTCAACGCACGAAGCATAAAATACCATAAAAATACAACAGTTTTTCCATCGTATAACAGGAATAACTGCAACAAGTGTGAAGGTGATGGTCATTTCTACGATCCGGGCAACCCAGGTTTCAGTCTAGAGCGTTGTTCCACCCGATCGAATAGTTAGGTCCTAAGAAGTCAACGCCAGAAGCATAAAATACTATAAAAATACAACAGTCCTTCCATCGTATAACAGGAATAATTGCAATCAGTGTGAAGGTAATGGTCATTTCTACGTTCCGGGCAACCAAGACTTCACTCTAGGGCGTTGCTCCACCAGATCGAATAGTTAGGGCCTAAGACGTCAAAGCCAGAACCATAAAATACAATATAAATAGAACAGTTTTCCATTGCATAAAGCGAATAATGCAACCAGTGTGAAAGTTATGGTCATTTCTACGTTCCGGGCAACCTAGGCTTCACACCAGGGCGTTGCTCCACCAGATCGAAAGTTAGGGCCTAAGAAGTCAACGCCTGATGCATAAAATACGATATAAGTACAACGGTTTTTCCATCGTATAAAACGAATAATTGCAATCAGTTTGAAGGTAATGGCCGTTTCTACGTTCCGGGCAACCTAGGCTTCGCCCTAGGGCGGTGTTCCACCAGATCGAATAGCAAGGGACTAGGAGGTCAACGCCAGAAGCATAAAAGACTATAAAAATACAACAGCTTTTCCATGGTATAACAGGAATAATTGCAACCAGTGTGAAAGTAATGGGCATTTCTACGTTCCGTGCAACCCAGGCTTCACTCTAGGGCGTTGCTCCACCAGATCGAATAGTTAGGGCCTAAGAAGTCAACGCCAGAAGCATTAAATACAATAAAAATACAACAGTCCTTCCATCGTATAACAGGAAAAATTGCAACCAGTGTGAAAGTAATGGTCATTTCGACGTTCCGGGCAACCAAGACTTCACTCTAGGGCGTTGCTCCACCAGATCGAATAGTTAGCGCCTAAGAAGTCAACGCCAGAACCCTAAAATAAAATATAGATAGAACAGTTTTTCCATTGCATATAGCGAATAATGCCACCAGTGTGAAAGTACTGGTCATTTCTACGTTCCGGGTAACCTAGGCTTCACTCTAGGGCGTTGCTCCACCAGATCGAATAGTTAGGGCCTAAGAAGTCAACGCCAGAAGCATAAAATACTATAAAAATACAACAGTCCTTCCATCGTATAACAGGAATAATTGCAACCAGTGTGAATGTAAAGGTCATTTCTACGTTCCGGGCAACCAAGACTTCACCCTAGGGCGTTGCTCCACCAGATCGAATAGCTAGGGCCTAAGAAGTCAACGCCAGGCCCATAAAATACAATATAAATAGAACAGTTTTTCCACCGTATAAAGCGAGTAATTGCAACCAGTGTGAAAGTTATCGTCATTTCTAAGTTCCGAGCAACCTAGCCTTCACCCTAGGGCGTTCCTCCACCAGATCGAATAGTTAGGGATTAAGAATTCAAAGCCGGAAGAATAAAATACAATAGAAATTCAACAGTTTTTCCATCGTATAATAGGCATAATTGCAACCAGTGTGAAAGTAATGGTCATTTCTACGTTCCGGGCAACCTAGGCTTGACTCTAGGGCGTTCTGCCACCAGATCCAATAGTTAGGGCCTAAGAAGTCAACGCCAGAAGCATAAAATACAATATAAATACAACAGTTTTTCCATCGTATAAAGCGAATAATTGCAACCAGTGTGAAAGTTATGTCCATTTCTACGTTCCGTGCAACCTGGGCTTCACTCTCGTGCGTTGTGCCACCAGATCGAATAGCTAGGGCCTAAGAAGTCAACGCCAGAAGCATAAAATACTATAAAAATACAACAGACCTTCCATCGTATAACAGGAATAATTGCAACCAGTGTGAAAGTGATGTTCATTTCTACGTTCCAGGAAACCTAGGCATGACTATAGGGCGTAGGACCACCAGATCGAACAGTTAGGGCCTACGAAGTCAACGCCTGAAGCACCAAATACAAAATAAATGCGACAGGTTTTCCATCGTACAAAACGAATAATTGCAACCAGTGTGAAAGTAATGGTCATTTCGACGTTCCCGGCAACCAAGACCTCACTCTAGGGCGTCGCTCCAGCAGATCGATTAGTTATGGCCTAAGACGTCAACGCCAGAACCATAAAATACAATATAAATAGAACCGTATTTCCATTGCATAAAGCGAGTAATGCAACCAGTGTGAAAGTTATGGTCATTTCTACGTTCCGGGCAACCTATGCTTCACTCTAGGGCCTTGCTCCACCAGATCGAATAGATAGGGCCTAAGAAGTCGACGCCAGAAGCATAAAATACTATAAAAATACACCAGTCCTTCCATCGTATAATAGGAATAATTGCAACCAGTGTGAAGGTAATGGTCATTTCTACGATCCGGGCAAACTAGGCTTCACTCTAGTCCGCTGTGCAACCAGATCGAACAGTTAGGTCCTAAGAAGTCAACGCCAGAAGCATTAAATACAGTATAAGTACAACAGTTTTTCCATCGTATAAAACGTATAATTGCAACCAGTTTGAAAGTAATGGCCATTTCTACGTTCCGGCCTACCTAGGCTTCGCCCTAGGGCGTTGTTCCACCAGATCGAATAGCTAGGGACTTGGAGGTCAACGCCAGAAGCATAAAGTACAATATAAATAGAACAGATTTTCCGTTGCATAAAGCGAATAATGCAGCCAGTGTGAAAGTTATGGTCATTTCTACGATCCGGGCAATCCAGGTTTCACTCTAGGGCGTTCGTCCACCAGATCAAATAGTTAGGGCCTAAGAAGTCAACGCCAGAAGCATAAAATACGATATAAGAACAACAGTTTTTCCATCGTACAAAACGAATAATTGCAATCAGTTTGAAGGTAATTGCCATTTCTACGTTCCGGGCAACCGAGGCTTCACCCTAGGGCGTTGTTCCACCAGACCGAATAGCTAGGGACTAGGAGGTCAACGCCAGATGCATAAAAGACTATAAAAATACAACAGTTTTTCCATGGCATAACAGGAATAATTGCAACCAGTATGAAAGTTATGGTCATTTCTACGTTTCGTGCAACCTAGGCATCACACTAGGGCGTTGGTCCACCAGACCGAATAGTTTGGACCTAAGAAGTCAACGCCAGAGGCATAAAATACAATATAAGTACAACAGTTTTTCCATCGTATAAAGCGAATAATTGCAACCAGTGTGAAAGTAATGGTCATTTCTACGTTCCGGGCAACCTATGCTTCACTCTAGGGCGTTGCTCCACCAGATCGAATAGTTAGGGACTTAGAATTCAACGCCGGCAGCATAAAATACAATAAAAATTCATCAGTTTTTCCATCGTATAACAGGAATAATTGCAACCAGTGTGAAAGTAATGGGCATTTCTACGTTCCGTGCAACCTAGGCATCACTCTAGGACGTTGTTCCACCAGATCGAATCGTTAGGAACTAAGAAGTCAACGCCAGAAGCTTAAAATACTATAAAAATACAACAGTCCTTCAATCGTATAACAGGAGTAATTGCAACCAGTTTGAAAGGAATGGTCATTTCTACCTACCGGGCAGCCTAGGCTTCGCTCTAGGGTGTGGCTGCACCAGATCGAATAGTTAGGGCCTAAGAAGTCAACGCCAGAAGCATAAAATACAATATAAATACAACAGTTTTTCCATCGTATAAAGCGAATAATTGCAACCAGTGTGAAAGTAATGGTCATTTCTACGTTCCTGGCAACCTAGACTTCAGTCTAGGGCTTAGTTCCACCAGATCGAATAGTTAGGGACTTAGAATTCAACGCCAGAAGCATAAAATACAATAAAAATTCAACAGCTTTTATATCGTATAACAGGAACAACTGCAACAAGTGTGAAGGTGATGGTCATTTCTACGATCCGGGCAACCCAGGTTTCAGTTTACGGCGTTGTTCCACCAGATCCAATAGTTAGGGCCTAAGAAGTCAACGCCAGAAGCATAAAACACTATAAAAATACAACAGTCCTTCCACCGTTTAACAGGAATAATAGCAGCCAGTGTGAAAGTAATGGTCATTTCTACGTTCCGGGCAACCAAGACTTCACTCTAGGGCGTTGCTCCACCAGATCGAATAGTTAGGGCCTAAGAAGTCAACGCCAGAACCATAAAATACAATAGAAATAGAACAGTTTTTCCATTGCATAAAGCGAATAGTGCAACCAGTGTGAAAGTTATGGTCATTTCTACCTACCGGGCAGCCTAGGCTTCGCTCTAGGGTGTGGCTGCACCAGATCGAATAGTTAGCGCCTAAGAAGTCAACGCCAGAACCATAAAATAAAATATAGATAGAACAGTTTTTCCATTGCATATAGCGAATAATGCCACCAGTGTGAAAGTACTGGTCATTTCTACGTTCCGGGTAACCTAGGCTTCACTCTAGGGCGTTGCTCCACCAGATCGAATAGTTAGGGCCTAAGAAGTCAACGCCAGAAGCATAAAATACTATAAAAATACAACAGTCCTTCCATCGTATAACAGGAATAATTGCAACCAGTGTGAATGTAAAGGTCATTTCTACGTTCCGGGCAACCAAGACTTCACCCTAGGGCGTTGCTCCACCAGATCGAATAGCTAGGGCCTAAGAAGTCAACGCCAGGCCCATAAAATACAATATAAATAGAACAGTTTTTCCACCGTATAAAGCGAGTAATTGCAACCAGTGTGAAAGTTATCGTCATTTCTAAGTTCCGAGCAACCTAGCCTTCACCATAGGGCGTTCCTCCACCAGATCGAATAGTTAGGGATTAAGAATTCAAAGCCGTAAGCATAAAATACAATAGAAATTCAACAGTTTTTCCATCGTATAATAGGCATAATTGCAACCAGTGTGAAAGTAATGGTCATTTCTACGTTCCGGGCATCCTAGGCTTGACTCTAGGGCGTTCTGCCACCAGATCCAATAGTTAGGGCCTAAGAAGTCAACGCCAGAAGCATAAAATACAATATAAATACAACAGTTTTTCCATCGTATAAAGCGAATAATTGCAACCAGTGTGAAAGTTATGTCCATTTCTACGTTCCGTGCAACCTGGGCTTCACTCTCGTGCGTTGTGCCACCAGATCGAATAGCTAGGGCCTAAGAAGTCAACGCCAGAAGCATAAAATACTATAAAAATACAACAGACCTTCCATCGTATAACAGGAATAATTGCAGCCAGTGTGAAAGTGATGTTCATTTCTACGTTCCAGGAAACCTAGGCATGACTATAGGGCGTAGGACCACCAGATCGAACAGTTAGGGCCTACGAAGTCAACGCCTGAAGCACCAAATACAAAATAAATGCGACAGGTTTTCCATCGTACAAAACGAATTATTGCAACCAGTGTGAAAGTAATGGTCATTTCTACGTTCCCGGCAACCAAGACCTCACTCTAGGGCGTCGCTCCAGCAGAACGATTAGTTATGGCCTAAGACGTCAACGCCAGAACCATAAAATACAATATAAATAGAACCGTATTTCCATTGCATAAAGCGAATAATGCAACCAGTGTGAAAGTTATGGTCATTTCTACGTTCCGGGCAACCTATGCTTCACTCTAGGGCCTTGCTCCACCAGATCGAATAGATAGGGCCTAAGAAGTCGACGCCAGAAGCATAAAATACTATAAAAATACACCAGTCCTTCCATCGTATAATAGGAATAATTGCAACCAGTGTGAAGGTAATGGTCATTTCTACGTTCCGGGCAACCAAGACTTCACTCTAGGGCGTTGCTCCACCAGATCGAATAGTTAGGGCCTAAGAAGTCAACGCCAGAACCTTAAAATACAATATAAATAGAACCGTATTTCCATTGCATAAAGCGAATAATGTAAACAGTGTGAAAGTTATGGTCATTTCTACGTTCCGTGCATCCTAGGCTTCACTCTAGGGCGTTGGTCCACCAGACCGAATAGTTTGGACCTAAGAAGTCAACGTCAGAAGCATAAAATACAATACAAATACTACAGTTTTTCCACCATATAAAGCGAATAATTGCAACCAGTGTGAAAGTTATGGTCATTTCTACGATCCGGGCAAACTAGGCTTCACTCTAGTCCGCTGTGCAACCAGATCGAACAGTTAGGTCCTAAGAAGTCAACGCCAGAAGCATTAAATACAGTATAAGTACAACAGTTTTTCCATCGTATAAAACGTATAATTGCAACCAGTTTGAAAGTAATGGCCATTTCTACGTTCCGGCCAACCTAGGCTTCGCCCTAGGGCGTTGTTCCACCAGATCGAATAGCTAGGGACTTGGAGGTCAACGCCAGAAGCATAAAGTACAATATAAATAGAACAGATTTTCCATTGCATAAAGCGAATAATGCAGCCAGTGTGAAAGTTATGGTCATTTCTACGATCCGGGCAATCCAGGTTTCACTCTAGGGCGTTCGTCCACCAGATCAAATAGTTAGGGCCTAAGAAGTCAACGCCAGAAGCATAAAATACGATATAAGAACAACAGTTTTTCCATCGTACAAAACGAATAATTGCAATCAGTTTGAAGGTAATTGCCATTTCTACGTTCCGGGCAACCGAGGCTTCACCCTAGGGCGTTGTTCCACCAGACCGAATAGCTAGGGACTAGGAGGTCAACGCCAGATGCATAAAAGACTATAAAAATACAACAGTTTTTCCATGGCATAACAGGAATAATTGCAACCAGTATGAAAGTTATGGTCATTTCTACGTTTCGTGCAACCTAGGCATCACACTAGGGCGTTGGTCCACCAGACCGAATAGTTTGGACCTAAGAAGTCAACGCCAGAGGCATAAAATACAATATAAGTACAACAGTTTTTCCATCGTATAAAGCGAATAATTGCAACCAGTGTGAAAGTAATGGTCATTTCTACGTTCCGGGCAACCTATGCTTCACTCTAGGGCGTTGCTCCACCAGATCGAATAGTTAGGGACTTAGAATTCAACGCCGGCAGCATAAAATACAATAAAAATTCATCAGTTTTTCCATCGTATAACAGGAATAATTGCAACCAGTGTGAAAGTAATGGGCATTTCTACGTTCCGTGCAACCTAGGCATCACTCTAGGACGTTGTTCCACCAGATCGAATCGTTAGGAACTAAGAAGTCAACGCCAGAAGCTTAAAATACTATAAAAATACAACAGTCCTTCAATCGTATAACAGGAGTAATTGCAACCAGTTTGAAAGGAATGGTCATTTCTACCTACCGGGCAGCCTAGGCTTCGCTCTAGGGTGTGGCTGCACCAGATCGAATAGTTAGGGCCTAAGAAGTCAACGCCAGAAGCATAAAATACAATATAAATACAACAGTTTTTCCATCGTATAAAGCGAATAATTGCAACCAGTGTGAAAGTAATGGTCATTTCTACGTTCCTGGCAACCTAGACTTCAGCCTAGGGCTTAGTTCCACCAGATCGAATAGTTAGGGACTTAGAATTCAACGCCAGAAGCATAAAATACAATAAAAATTCAACAGCTTTTATATCGTATAACAGGAACAACTGCAACAAGTGTGAAGGTGATGGTCATTTCTACGATCCGGGCAACCCAGGTTTCAGTTTACGGCGTTGTTCCACCAGATCCAATAGTTAGGGCCTAAGAAGTCAACGCCAGAAGCATAAAACACTATAAAAATACAACAGTCCTTCCACCGTTTAACAGGAGTAATAGCAGCCAGTGTGAAAGTAATGGTCATTTCTACGTTCCGGGCAACCAAGACTTCACTCTAGGGCGTTCCTCCACCAGATCGAATAGTTAGGGCCTAAGAAGTCAACGCCAGAACCATAAAATACAATAGAAATAGAACAGTTTTTCCATTGCATAAAGCGAATAGTGCAACCAGTGTGAAAGTTATGGTCATTTCTACCTACCGGGCAGCCTAGGCTTCGCTCTAGGGTGTGGCTGCACCAGATCGAATAGTTAGGGCCTAAGAAGTCAACGCCAGAAGCATAAAATACAATATAAATACAACAGTTTTTCCATCGTATAAAGCGAATAATTGCAACCAGTGTGAAAGTAATGGTCATTTCTACGTTCCTGGCAACCTAGACTTCAGTCTAGGGCTTAGTTCCACCAGATCGAATAGTTAGGGACTTAGAATTCAACGCCAGAAGCATAAAATACAATAAAAATTCAACAGCTTTTATATCGTATAACAGGAACAACTGCAACAAGTGTGAAGGTGATGGTCATTTCTACGATCCGGGCAACCCAGGTTTCAGTTTACGGCGTTGTTCCACCAGATCCAATAGTTAGGGCCTAAGAAGTCAACGCCAGAAGCATAAAATACTATAAAAATACAACAGTCCTTCCACCGTTTAACAGGAATAATAGCAGCCAGTGTGAAAGTAATGGTCATTTCTACGTTCCGGGCAACCAAGACTTCACTCTAGGGCGTTGCTCCACCAGATCGAATAGTTAGGGCCTAAGAAGTCAACGCCAGAACCATAAAATACAATAGAAATAGAACAGTTTTTCCATTGCATAAAGCTAATAGTGCAACCAGTGTGAAAGTTATGGTCATTTCTACGTTCCGTGCAACCTAGGCTTCACTCTAGGGCGTTGGTCCACCAGACCGAATAGTTTGGACCTAAGAAGTCAACGCCAGAAGCATAAAATACAATATAAATACAACATTTTTTCCATCGTATAAAACGAATAATTGCAACCAGTGTGAAAGTTATGGTCATTTCTACGTACCGTACCACCTAGGCTTCACTCTAGGGCGTTGGTCCACCAGATCGAATAGTTAGGGCCTAAGAAGTCAACGCCAGAAGCATAAAATACGATATGAGTACAACATTTTTTCCATCGTATAAAACGAATAATTGCAATCAGTGTGAAGGTAATGGTCATTTCTACGTTCCGGGCAACCAAGACTTCACTCTAGGGCGTTGCTCCACCAGATCGAATAGTTAGGGCCTAAGACGTCTACGCCAGAACCATAAAATACAATATAAATAGAACAGTTTTCCATTGCATAAAGCGAATAATGCAACCAGTGTGAAAGTTATGGTCATTTCTACGTTCCGGGCAACCTAGGCTTCACACCAGGGCGTTGCTCCACCAGATCGAAAGTTAGGGCCTAAGAAGTCAACGCCAGATGCATAAAATACGATATAAGTACAACGGTTTTTCCATCGTATAAAACGAATAATTGCAATCAGTTTGAAGGTAATGGCCGTTTCTACGTTCCGGACAACCTAGGCTTCGCCCTAGGGCGGTGTTCCACCAGATCGAATAGCAAGGGACTAGGAGGTCAACGCCAGAAGCATAAAAGACTATAAAAATACAACAGCTTTTCCATGGTATAACAGGAATAATTGCAACCAGTGTGAAAGTAATGGGCATTTCTACGTTCCGTGCAACCCAGGCTTCACTCTAGGGCGTTGCTCCACCAGATCGAATAGTTAGGGCCTAAGAAGTCAACGCCAGAAGCATAAAATACAATAAAAATACAACAGTCATTCCATCGTATAACAGGAATAATTGCAACCAGTGTGAAAGTAATGGTCATTTCGACGTTCCGGGCAACCAAGACTTCACTCTAGGGCGTTGCTCCACCAGATCGAATAGTTAGCGCCTAAGAAGTCAACGCCAGAACCATAAAATAAAATATAGATAGAACAGTTTTTGCATTGCATATAGCGAGTAATGCAACCAGTGTGAAAGTACTGGTCATTTCTACGTTCCGGGTAACCTAGGCTTCACTCTAGGGCGTTGCTCCACCAGATCGAATAGTTAGGGCCTAAGAAGTCAACGCCAGAAGCATAAAATACTATAAAAATACAACAGTCCTTCCATCGTATAACAGGAATAATTGCAACCAGTGTGAATGTAAAGGTCATTTCTACGTTCCGGGCAACCAAGACTTCACTCTAGGGCGTTGCTCCACCAGATCGAATAGCTAGGGCCTAAGAAGTCAACGCCTGGCCCATAAAATACAATATAAATAGAACAGTTATTCCACCGTATAAAGCGAGTAATTGCAACCAGTGTGAAAGTTATCGTCATTTCTAAGTTCCGGGCAACCTAGCCTTCACCCTAGGGCGTTGCTCCACCAGATCGAATAGTTAGGGACTAAGAATTCAAAGCCGGAAGCATAAAATACAATAGAAATTCAACAGTTTTTCCATCGTATAATAGGCATAATTGCAACCAGTGTGAAAGTAATGGTCATTTCTACGTTCCGGGCAACCTAGGCTTGACTCTAGGGCGTTCTGCAACCAGATCCAATAGTTAGGGCCTAAGAAGTCAACGCCAGAAGCATAAAATACAATATAAATACAACAGCTTTTCCATCGTATAAAGCGAATAATTGCAACCAGTGTAAAAGTTATGGCCATTTCTACGTTCCAAATGCAACAGGTTTTCCATCGTACAAAACGAATAATTGCAACCAGTGTGAAAGTAATGGTCATTTCTACGTTCCCGGCAACCAAGACTTCACTCTAGGGCGTCGCTCCAGCAGATCGATTAGTTAGGGCCTAAGACGTCAACGCCAGAACCATAAAATACAATATAAATAGAACAGTTTCTCCATTGCATAAAGCGAATAATGCAATATAAATAGAACCGTATTTCCATTGCATAAAGCGAATAATGTAAACAGTGTGAAAGTTATGGTCATTTCTACGTTCCGTGCATCCTAGGCTTCACTCTAGGGCGTTGGTCCACCAGACCGAATAGTTTGGACCTAAGAAGTCAACGTCAGAAGCATAAAATACAATACAAATACAACAGTTTTTCCACCATATAAAGCGAATAATTGCAACCAGTGTGAAAGTTATGGTCATTTCTACGATCCGGGCAAACTAGGCTTCACTCTAGTCCGCTGTGCAACCAGATCGAACAGTTAGGTCCTAAGAAGTCAACGCCAGAAGCATTAAATACAGTATAAGTACAACAGTTTTTCCATCGTATAAAACGTATAATTGCAACCAGTTTGAAAGTAATGGCCATTTCTACGTCCCGGCCAACCTAGGCTTCGCCCTAGGGCGTTGTTCCACCAGATCGAATAGCTAGGGACTTGGAGGTCAACGCCAGAAGCATAAAGTACAATATAAATAGAACAGATTTTCCATTGCATAAAGCGAATAATGCAGCCAGTGTGAAAGTTATGGTCATTTCTACGATCCGGGCAATCCAGGTTTCACTCTAGGGCGTTCGTCCACCAGATCAAATAGTTAGGGCCTAAGAAGTCAACGCCAGAAGCATAAAATACGATATAAGAACAACAGTTTTTCCATCGTACAAAACGAATAATTGCAATCAGTTTGAAGGTAATTGCCATTTCTACGTTCCGGGCAACCGAGGCTTCACCCTAGGGCGTTGTTCCACCAGACCGAATAGCTAGGGACTAGGAGGTCAACGCCAGATGCATAAAAGACTATAAAAATACAACAGTTTTTCCATGGTATAACAGGAATAATTGCAACCAGTATGAAAGTTATGGTCATTTCTACGTTTCGTGCAACCTAGGCATCACACTAGGGCGTTGGTCCACCAGACCGAATAGTTTGGACCTAAGAAGTCAACGCCAGAGGCATAAAATACAATATAAGTACAACAGTTTTTCCATCGTATAAAGCGAATAATTGCAACCAGTGTGAATGTAATGGTCATTTCTACGTTCCGGGCAACCTATGCTTCACTCTAGGGCGTTGCTCCACCAGATCGAATAGTTAGGGACTTAGAATTCAACGCCGGCAGCATAAAATACAATAAAAATTCATCAGTTTTTCCATCGTATAACAGGAATAATTGCAACCAGTGTGAAAGTAATGGGCATTCCTACGTTCCGTGCAACCTAGGCATCACTCTAGGACGTTGTTCCACCAGATCGAATCGTTAGGAACTAAGAAGTCAACGCCAGAAGCTTAAAATACTATAAAAATACAACAGTCCTTCAATCGTATAACAGGAGTAATTGCAACCAGTTTGAAAGGAATGGTCATTTCTACCTACCGGGCAGCCTAGGCTTCGCTCTAGGGTGTGGCTGCACCAGATCGAATAGTTAGGGCCTAAGAAGTCAACGCCAGGAGCATAAAATACAATATAAATACAACAGTTTTTCCATCGTATAAAGCGAATAATTGCAACCAGTGTGAAAGTAATGGTCATTTCTACGTTCCTGGCTACCTAGACTTCAGTCTGGGGCTTAGTTCCACCAGATCGAATAGTTAGGGACTTAGAATTCAACGCCAGAAGCATAAAATACAATAAAAATTCAACAGCTTTTATATCGTATAACAGGAACAACTGCAACAAGTGTGAAGGTGATGGTCATTTCTACGATCCGGGCAACCCAGGTTTCAGTTTAGGGCGTTGTTCCACCAGATCCAATAGTTAGGGCCTAAGAAGTCAACGCCAGAAGCATAAAATACTATAAAAATACAACAGTCCTTCCACCGTTTAACAGGAGTAATAGCAGCCAGTGTGAAAGTAATGGTCATTTCTACGTTCCGGGCAACCAAGACTTCACTCTAGGGCGTTGCTCCACCAGATCGAATAGTTAGGGCCTAAGAAGTCAACGCCAGAACCATAAAATACAATAGAAATAGAACAGTTTTTCCATTGCATAAAGCGAATAGTGCAACCAGTGTGAAAGTTATGGTCATTTCTACGTTCCGTGCAACCTAGGCTTCACTCTAGGGCGTTGGTCCACCAGACCGAATAGTTTGGACCTAAGAAGTCAACGCCAGAAGCATAAAATACAATATAAATACAACATTTTTTCCATCGTATAAAACGAATAATTGCAACCAGTGTGAAAGTTATGGTCATTTCTACGTACCGTACAACCTAGGCTTCACTCTAGGGCGTTGGTCCACCAGATCGAATAGTTAGGGCCTAAGAAGTCAACGCCAGAAGCATAAAATACGATATGAGTACAACATTTTTTCCATCGTATAAAACGAATAATTGCAATCAGTGTGAAGGTAATGGTCATTTCTACGTTCCGGGCAACCAAGACTTCACTCTAGGGCGTTGCTCCACCAGATCGAATAGTTAGGGCCTAAGACGTCAACGCCAGAACCATAAAATACAATATAAATAGAACAGTTTTCCATTGCATAAAGCGAATAATGCAACCAGTGTGAAAGTTATGGTCATTTCTACGTTCCGGGCAACCTAGGCTTCACACCAGGGCGTTGCTCCACCAGATCGAAAGTTAGGGCCTAAGAAGTCAACGCCAGATGCATAAAATACGATATAAGTACAACGGTTTTTCCATCGTATAAAACGAATAATTGCAATCAGTTTGAAGGTAATGGCCGTTTCTACGTTCCGGACAACCTAGGCTTCGCCCTAGGGCGGTGTTCCACCAGATCGAATAGCAAGGGACTAGGAGGTCAACGCCAGAAGCATAAAAGACTATAAAAATACAACAGCTTTCCATGGTATAACAGGAATAATTGCAACCAGTGTGAAAGTAATGGGCATTTCTACGTTCCGTGCAACCCAGGCTTCACTCTAGGGCGTTGCTCCACCAGATCGAATAGTTAGGGCCTAAGAAGTCAACGCCAGAAGCATAAAATACAATAAAAATACAACAGTCATTCCATCGTATAACAGGAATAATTGCAACCAGTGTGAAAGTACTGGTCATTTCTACGTTCCGGGTAACCTGGGTATCACTCTAGGGCGTTGCTCCACCATATCGGATAGGTAGGGCCTACGAAGTCAACGCCAGATGCATAAAATACAATATAAATACAACAGCTTTTCCATCGTATATAACGAATATTTGCAAACAGTGTGAAAGTAATGGTCATTTCTACGTTCCGGGTAAAATAGGCTTCACTCTAGGGCGTTGCTACACGAGATCGAACAGTTAGGGAGTTAGAATTCAACGCCAGAAGCATAAAATACAATTAAAATGCAACAGTTTTTCCATCGTATATCACGAATAACTGCAACCAGTGTGAAGATACTGGTCATTTCTACGTTCCGGGTAACCTGGGTTTCACTCTAGGGCGTTGCTCCACCATATCGAATAGTTAGGGCCTAAGAAGTCAACGCCAGGAGCATAAAATACAATATAAGTACAACAGTTTTTCCAACGTATAACAGGAATAATTGCAACCAGTGTGAAAGTAATGGTCATTTCTACGTTCCGTGCAACCTACGTTTCACTCTAGGGCGTTGCTCCACCTGATCGAATAGTTAGGCCCTTAGATGTCAACGCCAGATGCATAAACTACAATATAAATACAACAGCTTTTCCATCGTATATAATGTATATTTGCAAACAGTGTGAAAGGAACTGTTATTTCTACGTTCCGGGTAACCTTGGCTTCACTCTAGGGCGTAGCTCCACCACATCGAATAGCTCCGGCATTAGAAGTCAACGCCTGAAGCATAAATTACAATAAAAACACAACAGTTTTTTAATCGTATAACAGGAATGATTGCAACCAGCGTGAAGGTATTGGTCATTTCTACGTTCCGGGCAACCTAGGCTTCACCCAAGGGCGTTGTTCCACCAGACCGAATAGATAGGGCCTAAGAAGTGAACGACAGAAGCATAAAACACAATATAAATACAACAGCTTTTCCATCGTATATAATGTATATTTGCAAACAGTGTGAAAGTAATGGTCATTTCTACGTTCCGGGCAACCTAGGCTTCACTCTAGTGCATTGCTCCACGAGATCGAATAGTTAGGGAGTTAGAATTCAACGCCAGAAGCATAAAATACAATTAAAATGCAACAGTTTTTCCATCGTATATCAGGAATAACTGCAACCAGTGTGAAAGTACTGGTTATTTCTACGCTCCGGGTAACCTGGGTTTCACTCTAGGGCGTTGCTCCACCATATCGAATAGTTAGGGCCTAAGAAGTCAACGCCTGAAGCATAAATTACAATAAAAACACAACAGTATTTCCATCGTATAACAGGAATAATCGCAACCAGTGTGAAAGTAATGGTCATTTCTACGTTCCGGGCAACCTAGGCTTCACTCTAGGGCGTTGTTACACCAGATCGAATAGTTAGGGCCTAACAAGTCAACGCCAGAAGAATAAAGTACAATAAAGATGCAACAGTTTTTCCATCGTATAACAGAAATAATTGCAACCATTGTGAAGGTAATGGTATGTTCTACGTTCCGGGCAACCTAGGCTTCACTCTAGGGCGTTGCTCGACACGATCGAATAGTCAGTGCCTAAGAAGTCAACGCCAGAAGCATAAAATACAATATAAATACAACAACATTTCCATCGTACATAATGTATATTTGCAAACAGAGTGAAAGTAATGGTTATTTCTACGTTCCGGACAACCTAGGCTTCACTCTAGGGCGTTGCTCCACGAGATCGAATAGTTAGGGAGTTAGAATTCAACTCCAGAAGCATAAAATACAATTAAAATGCAACAGTTTTTCCATCGTATATCAGGAATAACTGCAACCGGTGTGAAAGTACTGGTCATTTCTACGTTCCGGGTAACCTGGGTTTCACTCTAGGGCGTTGCTCCACCATATCGAATAGTTAGGGCCTAAGAAGTCAACGCCAGAAGAATAAAATACAATATAAGTACAACAGTTTTTCCATCGTATAACAGGAATAATTGCAACCAGTGTGAAAGTAATGGTCATTTCTACGTTCCGTGCAACCTAGGTTTCACTCTAGGGCGTTGCTCCACCTGATCGAATAGTTAGGCCCTTAGATGTCAACGCCAGAAGCATAAACTACAATATAAATACAACAGCTTTTCCATCGTATATAATGTATATTTGCAAACAGTGTGAAAGGAATGGTTATTTCTACGTTCCGGATAACCTTGGCTTCACTCTAGGGCGTAGCTCCACCACATCGAATAGCTCCGGCATTAGAAGTCAACGCCTGAAGCATAAATTACAATAAAAATACAACAGTTTTTTTATCGTATAACAGGAATGATTGCAACCAGCGTGAAGGTAATGGTCATTTCTACGTTCCGGGCAACCTAGGCTTCACCCAAGGGCGTTGTTCCACAAGACCGAATAGATCGGGCCTAAGAAGTGAACGCCAGAAGCATAAAATACAATATAGATACAACAGCTTTTCCATCGTACATAATATATATATGCATACAGTGTGAAAGTAATGGTTATTTCTACGTTCCGGGCAACCTAGGCTTCACTCTAGGATGTAGCTCCACCACATCGAATAGCTGCGGCCTTAGAAGTCAACGCCTGAAGCGTAAAATACAATAAAAGTACAACAGTTTGTTCATCGTATAACAGGAATAATTGCAACAAGCGTGAAGGTAACGGTCACTTCTACGTTCCGGGCAACCTAGGCTTCACACTAGGGCGTTGTTCCACCAGATCTAATAGTTAGGGCCTAAGAAGTGAACGCCAGGAGCATAAAATACAATATAAATACAACAGTTTTTCCATCGTATAACAGGAATAATTGCAACCAGTGTGAAAGTAATGGTCATTTCTACGTTCCGTGCAACCTAGGTTTCACTCTAGGGCGTTGCTCCACCTGATCGAATAGTTAGGCCCTTAGATGTCAACGCCAGATGCATAAACTACAATATAAATACAACAGCTTTTCCATCGTATATAATGTATATTTGCAAACAGTGTGAAAGGAACTGTTATTTCTACGTTCCGGGTAACCTTGGCTTCACTCTAGGGCGTAGCTCCACCACATCGAATAGCTCCGGCATTAGAAGTCAACGCCTGAAGCATAAATTACAATAAAAATACAACAGTTTTTTAATCGTATAACAGGAATGATTGCAACCAGCGTGAAGGTATTGGTCATTTCTACGTTCCGGGCAACCTAGGCTTCACCCAAGGGCGTTGTTCCACCAGACCGAATAGATATGGCCTAAGAAGTGAACGACAGAAGCATAAAACACAATATAAATACAACAGCTTTTCCATCGTACATAATGTATATTTGCAAACAGTGTGAAAGTAATGGTCATTTCTACGTTCCGGGCAACCTAGGCTTCACTCTAGGGCATTGCTCCACGAGATCGAATAGTTAGGGAGTTAGAATTCAACGCCAGAAGCATAAAATACAATTAAAATGTAACAGTTTTTCCATCGTATATCAGGAATAACTGCAACCAGTGTGAAAGTACTGGTTATTTCTACGCTCAGGGTAACCTGGGTTTCACTCTACGGCGTTGCTCCACCAGACCGAATAGTTTGGACCTAAGAAGTCAACGCCAGAAGCATAAAATACAATATAAATACAACATTTTTTCCATCGTATAAAACGAATAATTGCAACCAGTGTGAAAGTTATGGTCATTTCTACGTACCGTACAACCTAGGCTTCACTCTAGGGCGTTGCTCCACCAGATCGAAAGTTAGGGCCTAAGAAGTCAACGCCAGATGCATAAAATACGATATAAGTACAACGGTTTTTCCATCGTATAAAACGAATAATTGCAATCAGTTTGAAGGTAATGGCCGTTTCTACGTTCCGGACAACCTAGGCTTCGCCCTAGGGCGGTGTTCCACCAGATCGAATAGCAAGGGACTAGGAGGTCAACGCCAGAAGCATAAAAGACTATAAAAATACAACAGCTTTTCCATGGTATAACAGGAATAATTGCAACCAGTGTGAAAGTAATGGGCATTTCTACGTTCCGTGCAACCCAGGCTTCACTCTAGGGCGTTGCTCCACGAGATCGAATAGTTAGGGCCTAAGAAGTCAACGCCAGAAGCATAAAATACAATAAAAATACAACAGTCATTCCATCGTATAACAGGAATAATTGCAACCAGTGTGAAAGTACTGGTCATTTCTACGTTCCGGGTAACCTGGGTATCACTCTAGGGCGTTGCTCCACCATATCGGATAGGTAGGGCCTACGAAGTCAACGCCAGATGCATAAAATACAATATAAATACAACAGCTTTTCCATCGTATATAACGAATATTTGCAAACAGTGTGAAAGTAATGGTCATTTCTACGTTCCGGGTAAAATAGGCTTCACTCTAGGGCGTTGCTACACGAGATCGAACAGTTAGGGAGTTAGAATTCAACGCCAGAAGCATAAAATACAATTAATATGCAACAGTTTTTCCATCGTATATCACGAATAACTGCAACCAGTGTGAAGATACTGGTCATTTCTACGTTCCGGGTAACCTGGGTTTCACTCTAGGGCGTTGCTCCACCATATCGAATAGTTAGGGCCTAAGAAGTCAACGCCAGGAGCATAAAATACAATATAAGTACAACAGTTTTTCCAACGTATAACAGGAATAATTGCAACCAGTGTGAAAGTAATGGTCATTTCTACGTTCCGTGCAACCTAGGTTTCACTCTAGGGCGTTGCTCCACCTGATCGAATAGTTAGGCCCTTAGATGTCAACGCCAGATGCATAAACTACAATATAAATACAACAGCTTTTCCATCGTATATAATGTATATTTGCAAACAGTGTGAAAGGAACTGTTATTTCTACGTTCCGGGTAACCTTGGCTTCACTCTAGGGCGTAGCTCCACCACATCGAATAGCTCCGGCATTAGAAGTCAACGCCTGAAGCATAAATTACAATAAAAACACAACAGTTTTTTAATCGTATAACAGGAATGATTGCAACCAGCGTGAAGGTATTGGTCATTTCTACGTTCCGGGCAACCTAGGCTTCACCCAAGGGCGTTGTTCCACCAGACCGAATAGATAGGGCCTAAGAAGTGAACGACAGAAGCATAAAACACAATATAAATACAACAGCTTTTCCATCGTATATAATGTATATTTGCAAACAGTGTGAAAGTAATGGTCATTTCTACGTTCCGGGCAACCTAGGCTTCACTCTAGGGCATTGCTCCACGAGATCGAATAGTTAGGGAGTTAGAATTCAACGCCAGAAGCATAAAATACAATTAAAATGCAACAGTTTTTCCATCGTATATCAGGAATAACTGCAACCAGTGTGAAAGTACTGGTTATTTCTACGCTCCGGGTAACCTGGGTTTCACTCTAGGGCGTTGCTCCACCATATCGAATAGTTAGGGCCTAAGAAGTCAACGCCTGAAGCATAAATTACAATAAAAACACAACAGTATTTCCATCGTATAACAGGAATAATCGCAACCAGTGTGAAAGTAATGGTCATTTCTACGTTCCGGGCAACCTAGGCTTCACTCTAGGGCGTTGTTACACCAGATCGAATAGTTAGGGCCTAACAAGTCAACGCCAGAAGAATAAAGTACAATAAAGATGCAACAGTTTTTCCATCGTATAACAGAAATAATTGCAACCATTGTGAAGGTAATGGTATGTTCTACGTTCCGGGCAACCTAGGCTTCACTCTAGGGCGTTGCTCGACACGATCGAATAGTCAGTGCCTAAGAAGTCAACGCCAGAAGCATAAAATACAATATAAATACAACAACATTTCCATCGTACATAATGTATATTTACAAACAGAGTGAAAGTAATGGTTATTTCTACGTTCCGGACAACCTAGGCTTCACTCTAGGGCGTTGCTCCACGAGATCGAATAGTTAGGGAGTTAGAATTCAACTCCAGAAGCAGAAAATACAATTAAAATGCAACAGTTTTTCCATCGTATATCAGGAATAACTGCAACCGGTGTGAAAGTACTGGTCATTTCTACGTTCCGGGTAACCTGGGTTTCACTCTAGGGCGTTGCTCCACCATATCGAATAGTTAGGGCCTAAGAAGTCAACGCCAGAAGAATAAAATACAATATAAGTACAACAGTTTTTCCATCGTATAACAGGAATAATTGCAACCAGTGTGAAAGTAATGGTCATTTCTACGTTCCGTGCAACCTAGGTTTCACTCTAGGGCGTTGCTCCACCTGATCGAATAGTTAGGCCCTTAGATGTCAACGCCAGAAGCATAAACTACAATATAAATACAACAGCTTTTCCATCGTATATAATGTATATTTGCAAACAGTGTGAAAGGAATGGTTATTTCTACGTTCCGGATAACCTTGGCTTCACTCTAGGGCGTAGCTCCACCACATCGAATAGCTCCGGCATTAGAAGTCAACGCCTGAAGCATAAATTACAATAAAAATACAACAGTTTTTTTATCGTATAACAGGAATGATTGCAACCAGCGTGAAGGTAATGGTCATTTCTACGTTCCGGGCAACCTAGGCTTCACCCAAGGGCGTTGTTCCACAAGACCGAATAGATCGGGCCTAAGAAGTGAACGCCAGAAGCATAAAATACAATATAGATACAACAGCTTTTCCATCGTACATAATATATATATGCATACAGTGTGAAAGTAATGGTTATTTCTACGTTCCGGGCAACCTAGGCTTCACTCTAGGATGTAGCTCCACCACATCGAATAGCTGCGGCCTTAGAAGTCAACGCCTGAAGCGTAAAATACAATAAAAGTACAACAGTTTGTTCATCGTATAACAGGAATAATTGCAACAAGCGTGAAGGTAACGGTCACTTCTACGTTCCGGGCAACCTAGGCTTCACACTAGGGCGTTGTTCCACCAGATCTAATAGTTAGGGCCTAAGAAGTGAACGCCTGGAGCATAAAATACAATATAAATACAACAGTTTTTCCATCGTATAACAGGAATAATTGCAACCAGTGTGAAAGTAATGGTCATTTCTACGTTCCGTGCAAGCTAGGTTTCACTCTAGGGCGTTGCTCCACCTGATCGAATAGTTAGGCCCTTAGATGTCAACGCCAGATGCATAAACTACAATATAAATACAACAGCTTTTCCATCGTATATAATGTATATTTGCAAACAGTGTGAAAGGAACTGTTATTTCTACGTTCCGGGTAACCTTGGCTTCACTCTAGGGCGTAGCTCCACCACATCGAATACCTCCGGCATTAGAAGTCAACGCCTGAAGCATAAATTACAATAAAAACACAACAGTTTTTTAATCGTATAACAGGAATGATTGCAACCAGTTTGAAAGTGATGGTCATTTCTACGTTCCGGGCAACCTAGGCTTCACTCTAGGGCGCTGTTCCACCTGATCGAATAGTTAGGGCCTAAGAAGTCAACGCCGGAAGAATGAAATACAACATAAGTACAACAGATTTTCCATCGTATAAAATGAATAATTGCAAACATTGGAAAGTAGTGGTCATTTCTACGTTCCGGGCAAGCTAGGCTTCACTTTAGGGCGTTGCTTCACCACATCTAATAGCTACGGCCTTAGAAGTCAACACCAGAAGCATAAAATACGGTATAAATACAATAGCTTTTCCATCGTATATAATGTATATTTGCAAACAGTGTGAAAGTAATGGTCATTTCTACGTTCCGGGCAGCCTAGGCTTCACTCTAGGGCGTTGTTCCACCAGATCGAACAGTTAGGGCCTAAGAAGTCATCGCCAGAAGCATAAAATACGATATAAATACAACAGCTTTTCCACCGTATATAATGTACATTTGCAAACAGTGTGAAAGTAATGGTCATTTCTACGTTCCGGGTAACCTAGGCTTCACTCTAGGGCGTTCCTCCACGTGATCGAATAGTTAGGGAGTTAGAATTCAACGCCAGAAGCATAAGATACAATTAAAATGCAACAGTTTTCCCATCGTATAGCAGGAATAACTGAAACCAGTGTGAAAGTACTGGTCATTTCTACGTTCCTGGTAACCTGGGTATCACTCTAGGGCGTTGCTCCACCATATCGGATAGGTAGGGCCTACGAAGTCAACGCCAGAAGAATAAAATACAATATAAGTATAACAGCTTTTCCATCGTATAGAACGAATAATTGCATACATTCTGAATTTTATGGTCATTTCTACGTTCCGGGCAACCTAGGCGTCACTCTAGGGCGTTGCTCCACCTGATCGAATAGTTAGGGCCTAAGAAGTCAACGCCAGATGCATAAAATACAATATAAATGCAACAGCTTTTCCTTCGTATATAATGAATATTTGCAAACAGTGTGAAAGTAATGGTCATTTCTACGTTCCGGGTAAAATAGGCTTCACTCTAGGGCGTTGCTACACGAGATCGAATAGTTAGGGAGTTAGAATTCAACGCCAGAAGCATAAAATACAATTAAAATGCAACAGTTTTTCCATCGTATATCACGAATAACTGCAACCAGTGTGAAAGTAATGGTTATTTCTACGTTTCGGGCAACCTAGGTTTCGCTCTAGGGCGTTGCTCCACCAGATCGAATAGTTAGGGCCTAAGAAGTGAACGCCAGGAGCATATAATACAATATAAATACAACAGTTTTTAATTCGTATAACAGGAATAATTGCAACCAGTTTGAAAGTGATGGTCATTTCTACGTTCCGGGCAACCTAGGCTTCACTCTAGGGCGCTGTTCCACCAGATCGAATAGTTAGGGCCTAAGAAGTCAACGCCAGAAGAATAAAATACAATATAGCTACAACAGATTTTCCACCGTATAAAATGTATTATTGCAAACATTGGAAAGTAGTGGTCATTTCTACGTTCCGGGCAAACTAGGCTTCACTTTAGGGCGTTGCTTCATCACATCTAGTAGCTACGGCCTTAGAAGTCAACACCAGAAGCATAAAATACAATATAAATACAACAGCTTTTCGATCGTATAAAAGGAATAATTGCAAACAGTGTGAACGTAATGGTCATTTCTACGTTCCGGGTAACCTGGGTTTCACTCTAGGGCGTTGCTCCACCATATCGAATAGTTAGGGCCTAAGAAGTCAACGCCAGGAGAATAAAAAACAATGTAAGTACAACAGTATTTCCATCGTATAACAGGAATAATTGCAACCAGTGTGAAAGTAATGGTCATTTCTACGTTCCGTGCAACCTAGGTTTCACTCTAGGGCGTTGCTCCACCTGATCGAATAGTTAGGCCCTTAGATGTCAACGCCAGAAGCATAAAATACAATATAAATACAACAGCTTTTCCATCGTATATAATGTATATATGCAGACAGTGTGAAAGTAATGGTTATTTCTACGTTCGGGGCAACCTAGGCTTCACTCTAGGGCGTAGCTCCACAACATCGAATAGCTCCGGCCTTAGAAATCAACGCCTGAAGCATAAAATACAATAAAAATACAACAGTTTGTTCATCGTATAACAGGAATAATTGCAACAAGCGTGAAGGTAACGGTCATTTCTACGTTCCGGGCGACCTAGGCTTCACACTAGGGCGTTGTTCCACCAGATCGAATAGTTAGGGCCTAAGAAGTGAACGCCAGGAGCATATAATACAATATAAATACAACAGTTTTTCCATCGTATAACAGGAATAATTGCAACCAGTTTGAAGGTGATGGTCATTTCTACGTTCCGGGCAACCTAGGCTTCACTCTAGGGCGCTGTTCCACCAGATCGAATAGTTAGGGCCTAAGAAGTCAACGCCAGAATAATAAAATACAATATAGCTACAACAGATTTTCCATCGTATAAAATGTATAATTGCAAACATTGGAAAGTAGTGGTCATTTCTACGTTCCGGGCAAACTAGGCTTCACTTTAGGGCGTTGCTTCATCACATCTAATAGCTACGGCCTTAGAAGTCAACACCAGAAGCATAAAATACGATATAAATACAACAGCTTTTCCATCGTATATAATGTATATTTGCAAACAGTGTGAAAGTAATGGTCATTTCTACGTTCCGGGCAACGTAGGCTTCACTCTAGGGCGTTGCTCCACGAGATCGAATAGTTAGGGCCTAAGAAGTCAACGCTAGAAGCATAAAATACGTTATAAATAAAACAGCTTTTCCATCGTATAAAACGAATAATTGCAACCAGTGTGAAAGTTATGGTCACTTCTACGTTCCAGACAACCTAGGCTTCACTCTAGGGCGTTGCTCCACCTCATCGAATAGCTAGGGACTTAGAATCTAACGCCAAAAGCATAAAATACAATAAAAATACAACAGTTTTTCCATCGTATAACAGGAATAATTGCAACCAGTTTGAAAGTGATGGTCATTTCTATGTTCCGGGCAATCTATGCTTCACACTAGGGCGTTGTTCCACCAGATCGAATAGTTAGGGCCTAAGAAGACAACGCCAGAAGCATAAAATACGATATAAATACAACAGCTTTTCCATCGTATAAAAGGAATAATTGCAAACAGTGTGAACGTAATGGTCACTTCTACGTCGCGGGCAACCTAGGCTTCACCCTAGGGCGTTGCTCCGCCAGATTGAATAGTTATGGCCTAAGAAGTGAACGCCAGAAGCATAAAATACAATTTAAATACAACAGTTTTTCCATCGTATAACAGGAATAATTCCAACCAGTTTGAAAGTGAGGGTCATTTCTATGTTCTGGGCAACCTAGGCTTCACTCTATGGCGTTGCTCCACCAGATGGAATAGTTAGGGCCTTAGAAGTCAACGCCAGAAGCATAAAATACAATAAAGATGCAACAGTTTTTCCATCGTATAACAGGAATAATTGCAACGAGTGTGAAGGTAATGGTATGTTCTACGTTCCGGGCAACCTAGGCTTCACTCTAGGACGTTGCTCCACCAGATCCAATAGTAATGGCCTAAGTAGTCAACGCCAGAAGCATAAAATACAATATAAATACAACAGCTTTTCCACCGTATATAATGTATATTTGCAAACAGTGTGAAAGTAATGGTCATTTCTACGTTCCGGGCAACCTAGGCTTCACTCTAGGGCGTTGCTCCACGAGATCGAATAGTTAGGGCCTAAGAAGTCAACGCTAGAAGCATAAAATACGTTATAAATAAAACAGCTTTTCCATCGTATAAAACGAATAATTGCAACCAGTGTGAAAGTTATGGTCATTTCTACGTTCCAGTCAACCTAGGCTTCACTCTAGGGCGTTGCTCCACCTGATCGAATAGCTAGGGACTTAGAATCCAACGCCAAAGGCATAAAATACAATAAAAATCCAACAGTTTTTCCATCGTATAACAGGAATAATTGCAACCAGTTTGAAAGTGATGGTCATTTCTATGTTCCGGGCAATCTATGCTTCACTCTAGGGCGTTGTTCCACCAGATCGAATAGTTAGGGCCTAAGAAGTCAACGCCAGAAGCATAAAATACGATATAAATACAACAGCTTTTCCATCGTATATAATGTATATTTGCAAACAGTGTGAGAATAATGGTCATTTCTACGTTCCGCGAAACCTAGGCTTCACTCTAGGGCGTTGCTCCACGAGATCGAATAGTCAGGGAGTTAGAATTCAACGCCAGAAACATTAAATACAATTAAAATGCAACAGTTTTTCCATCGTATAGCAGGAATAACAGCAACCAGTGTGAAAGTACTGGTCATTTCTACGTTCCGGGTAACCTGGGTTTCACTCTAGGGCGTTGCTCCACCAGATCGAATAGTTAGGGCCTAAGAAGTCAACGCCAGAAGAATAAAATACAATATAAGTACAACAGTTTTTCCATCGTATAAAATGAATAATTGCAAACATTGGAAAGTAGTGGTCATTTCTACGTTCCGGGCAAACTAGGCTACACTTTAGGGCGTTGCTTCACCACATGTAATAGCTACGGCCTTAGAAGTCAACACCAGAAGCATAAAATACAATATAAATACAACAGCTTTTCCATCGTATAAGAAGAATAATTGCAAACAGTGTGAACGTAATGGTCATTTCTACGTTCCGGGCAACCTAGGCTTCACTCTAGGGCGCTGTTCCACCTGATCGAATAGTTAGGGCCTAAGAAGTCATCGCCGGAAGAATGAAATACAATATAAGTACAACAGATTTTCCATCGTATAAAATGAATAATTGCAAACATTGGAAAGTAGTGGTCATTTCTACGTTCCGGGCAAACTAGGCTTCACTTTAGGGCGTTGCTTCACCACATCTAATATCTACGGCCTTAGAAGTCAACACCAGAAGCATAAAATACGGTATAAATACAATAGCTTTTCCATCGTATATAATGTATATTTGCAAACAGTGTGAAAGTAATGGTCATTTCTACGTTCCGGGCAACCTAGGCTTCACTCTAGGGCGTTGTTCCACCAGATCGAAAAGTTAGGGCCTAAGAAGTCAACGCCAGAAGCATAAAATACGATATAAATACAACAGCTTTTCCACCGTATATAATGTACATTTGCAAACAGTGTGAAAGTAATGGTCATTTCTACGTTCCGGGTAACCTAGGCTTCACTCTAGGGCGTTCCTCCACGTGATCGAATAGTTGGGGAGTTAGAATTCAACGCCAGAAGCATAAGATACAATTAAAATGCAACAGTTTTCCCATCGTATATCACGAATAACTGCAACCAGTGTGAAGATACTGGTCATTTCTACGTTCCGGGTAACCTGGGTTTCACTCTAGGGCGTTGCTCCACCATATTGAATAGTTAGGGCCTAAGAAGTCAACGCCAGGAGAATAAAATACAATATAAGTACAACAGTTTTTCCATCGTATAACAGGAATAATTGCAACCAGTGTGAAAGTAATGGTCATTTCTACGTTCCGTGCAACCTAGGTTTCACTCTAGGGCGTTGCTCCACCTGATCGAATAGTTAGGCCCTTAGATGTCAACGCCAGATGCATAAACTACAATATAAATACAACAGCTTTTCCATCGTATATAATGTATATTTGCAAACAGTGTGAAAGGAACTGTTATTTCTACGTTCCGGGTAACCTTGGCTTCACTCTAGGGCGTAGCTCCACCACATCGAATAGCTCCGGCATTAGAAGTCAACGCCTGAAGCATAAATTACAATAAAAACACAACAGTTTTTTAATCGTATACCAGGAATGATTGCAACCAGCGTGAAGGTATTGGTCATTTCTACGTTCCGGGCAACCTAGGCTTCACCCAAGGGCGTTGTTCCACCAGACCGAATAGATCGGGCCTAAGAAGTGAACGCCAGAAGCATAAAATACAATATAGATACAACAGCTTTTCCATCGTACATAATGTATATATGCATACAGGGTGAAAGTAATGGTTATTTCTACGTTCCGGGCAACCTAGGCTTCACTCTAGGATGTAGCTCCACCACATCGAATAGCTACGGCCTTAGAAGTCAACGCCTGAAGCATTAAATACAATAAAAGTACAACAGTTTGTTCATCGTATAACAGGAATAATTGCAACAAGCGTGAAGGTAACGGTCATTTCTACGTTCCGGGCAACCTAGGCTTCACACTAGGGCGTTGTTCCACCAGATCTAATAGTTAGGGCCTGAGAAGTGAACGCCAGGAGCATAAAATACAATATAAATACAACAGTTTTTCCATCGTATAACAGGAATAATTGCAACCAGTTTGACAGTGATGGTCATTTCTACGTTCCGGGCAACCTAGGCTTCACTCTAGGGCGCTGTTCCACCTGATCGAATAGTTAGGGCCTAAGAAGTCAACGCCGGAAGAATGAAATACAATATAAGTACAACAGATGTTCCATCGTATAAAATGAATAATTGCAAACATTGGAAAGTAGTGGTCATTTCTACGTTCCGGGCAAACTAGGCTTCACTTTAGGGCGTTGCTTCACCACATCTAATATCTACGGCCTTAGAAGTCAACACCAGAAGCATAAAATACGGTATAAATACAATAGCTTTTCCATCGTATATAATGTATATTTGCAAACAGTGTGAAAGTAATGGTCATTTCTACGTTCCGGGCAACCTAGGCTTCACTATAGTGCGTTGCTCCACCAGATCGAATAGTTAGGGCCTTAGAAGTCAACGCCAGAAGCATAAAATACAATAAAGATGCAACAGTTTCTCCATCGTATAACAGGAATAACTGCAACCAGTGTGAAAGTGATGGTCATTTCTGAGTTCCGGGCAACCTAGGCTTCACTCTAGGGCGTTGTTCCACCAGATCGAATAGTTAGGTCCTAAGGAGTCAACGCCAGAAGCATAAAATACAATAAAGATGCATCAGTTTTTCCATCGTATAACAGGAAAAACTGCAAGCAGTGTGAAAGTACTGGTCATTTCTACGTTCCGGGTAACCTAGGTTTAACTCTAGGGCGTTGCTCCACCAGATCGAATAGTTAGGGACTTAGAAATCAACGCCAGAAGGATAAAATACCATATAAGTTCAACAGTTTTTCCATAGTATAAAACGAATAATTGCAAACGTTGTGAAAATAATGGTCATTTCTACGTTCCGGGCAACTAGGCGTCACACTAGGGCGTTGCTCCACCACATCTAATAGCTACGGCCTTAGAATAAAACGCCAGAAGCATAAAATACAATAAAAATACAACAGTTTTTCCATCGTATAATAGGAATAACTGCAACAAGTGTGAAGGTGATGGCCATTTCTACGATCCGGGCTTCCCAGCTTTCAGTCTAGGGCGATGTTCCACCAGATCGAATAGTTAGGGCCTAAGAAGTCAACGCCAGAAGCATAAAGTACAATATAAATACAACAGCCTTTCCATCTTATAAAACGAATAATTGCAACCAGTTTGAAAGTTATGGTCATTTCTACATTCCGGGCAACCTAGGCTTCACTCTAGTGCGTTGCTCCACCAGATCGAATAGTTAGGGCCTTAGAAGTCAACGCCAGAAGCATAAAATACAATAAAGATGCAACAGTTTCTCCATCGTATAACAGGAATAACTGCAACCAGTGTGAAAGTGATGGTCATTTCTGAGTTCCGGGCAACCTAGGCTTCACTCTAGGGCGTTGTTCCACCAGATCGAATAGTTAGGTCCTAAGGAGTCAACGCCAGAAGCATAAAATACAATAAAGATGCATCAGTTTTTCCATCGTATAACAGGAAAAACTGCAAGCAGTGTGAAAGTACTGGTCATTTCTACGTTCCGGGTAACCTAGGTTTAACTCTAGGGCGTTGCTCCACCAGATCGAATAGTTAGGGACTTAGAAATCAACGCCAGAAGGATAAAATACCATATAAGTTCAACAGTTTTTCCATAGTATAAAACGAATAATTGCAAACGTTGTGAAAATAATGGTCATTTCTACGTTCCGGGCAACTAGGCGTCACACTAGGGCGTTGCTCCACCACATCTAATAGCTACGGCCTTAGAATAAAACGCCAGAAGCATAAAATACAATAAAAATACAACAGTTTTTCCATCGTATAATAGGAGTAATTGCAACCAGTGTGAAAGTAATGGTTATTTCTACGTTTCGGGCAACCTAGGTTTCGCTCTAGGGCGTTGCTCCACCAGATCGGATAGCTAGGGACTTAGAAATCAACGCCAGAAGGATAAAATACGATATAAGTACAACAGTTTTTCCCTCGTAAAAAACGAATAATTGCAACCAGTGTGAAAGTAATGGTTATTTCTACGTTTCGGGCAACCTAGGTTCCGCTCTAGGGCGTTGCACCACCAGATCGAATAGTTAGGGCCTAAGAAGTGAACGCCAGGAGCATATAATACGATATAAATACAACAGTTTTTCCTTCGTATAACAGGAATAATTGCAACCAGTTTGAAAGTGATGGTCATTTCTACGTTCCGGGCAACCTAGGCTTCTCTCTAGGGCGCTGTTCCACCAGATCGAATAGTTAGGGCCTAAGAAGTCAACGCCAGAAGAATAAAATACAATATAGCTACAACAGATTTTCCATCGTATAAAATGTATTATTGCAAACATTGGAAAGTAGTGGTCATTTCTACGTTCCGGGCAAACTAGGCTTCACTTTAGGGCGTTGCTTCATCACATCTAGTAGCTACGGCCTTAGAAGTCAACACCAGAAGCATAAAATACAATATAAATACAACAGCTTTTCGATCGTATAAAAGGAATAATTGCAAACAGTGTGAACGTAATGGTCATTTCTACGTTCCGGGCAACCTAGGCTTCACCCTAGGGCGTTGCTCCACCAGATTGAATAGTTATGGCCTAAGAAGTGAACGCCAGAAGCATAAAATACGATATAAACACAACAGCTTTTCCATCGTATATAATGTATATTTGCAAACAGTGTGAAAGTAACGGTCATTTCTACGTTCGGGGCAACCTAGGCTTCGCTCTAGGGCGTTGCTCCACGAGATCGAATAGTTAGGGCCTAAGAAGTCAACGTGTTTAGAAAGCGGTTATATAGCGGGCATTTGGCTCGTCCGCGAGATTCGTAATTTGTTGGTATACGTGACCGACCGAAGGTGGCCTTCGGTCGTAGCATACGTTGTCCTAGCAGCAAAACACGATCAGCTGTCGTATGACTTGTTTTTGTCGTCAGAATTAAAGTTCAAACAAAGTAAGCGTTGTCGAGCAACGGTTTTGAACTCCAGGCTCGATGTCGAGTGGGGACATCGGAGCCTGAAGGAGAGAGAGAGTACATCGTACTACATTAGCACGAGACAAAAGATAATTTGTGAGCGCCGCGTAGTGGTAAAATTTGGCACGTCTTCCGCTTCGCGGAGACACGCGCGGCTCTCGCCCCAGTCGTCTTACGACAATCAAGCTTGACGCAGTCAGTGCGACCGTTCGTCAAGCGCATCTCAGTTCGCCAGTTTCCAGATTTCAAGTAGTTTGGTTACCAGACACTTGAAATCTCACTAGCTCTCAAAAGCTGAACCTCTGTCGTCGACAGACTAGGAAGCTCTGCTCGATTCGTACGTATAATACGTACGACAGAGCACCTGGTTTATTTTAGGAGACAATTGATCGAGATTTGCACTCTTGGAATCGGGGCCTGCCCTGATTCTCTGAGTCTCGTTTCGTCTCGGAGCAACAAAGGCCGCTGCCTGTTGGTTCCCTGAGAGACGGGTTACAACAGAGAGAGATAACGTACGTGCCTATCACCTCTGCGTTACTCGTGCTCTGCCACCCCGTTTAGTAGCAACCCCCGTGTGACGAATAGAAGCACACGGTAAGGTGAACGGAGTCGCGGAGCCTCTGGCCGTCCTCAGCCTCCAGGACCAGCAATTCGCTGGTTACAGCGTGTCCCTCCGCTCACGAATCCCTAAGTTACTTGGATTCGTACGGAACGAACCTTTCCAAAAGGTGTAAGGCGAAGAGAAGAGGTCCCTCCTCCTCTCAAGGCACTCGTTCATCGACTTCTTCTTCGCGCCAGAAGAAGAGTCGATAATACAGTCCACTGCATTACCTTTGCGTTACTGGCAAGGTTTTGCTATCCCCTCCAAATAGGCTCGCGAGCGCAGCCTGGAGTTGGGAATCTTTGGTATAGCCAGACTTACACTCTTGCTTACCGCCGCGGTTCCGCCGCTATCTCTTTTTCAGACGCCAACGTCGCTAAGAGGAGCGCCGGCGTCACCACCAGCCACGACCACAGGGAATCCGATCCACCGTCCACCCGAGCCGACGAGGACCGGAGCAGCACCCAGCCCCCAAAAAACCAGACTTTAAATAAACGTCGCTCAAAAGCCCTTTTAAGGGCCGACAAAATATAAAACCTGAGTTTTCGTTTCTTTCGCATTCCCTCCATCTCACCTCATCCGGACCTCCGTTGGATCCCTTATTTTAAGCTATTCCAACACAACGCTAGAATCATAAAATACGTTATAAATAAAACAGCTTTTCCATCGTATAAAGCGAATAATTGCAACCAGTGTGAAAGTTATGGTCATTTCTACGTTCCAGTCAACCTAGTCTTCGCTCTAGGGCTTTGCTCCACCTGATAGACTAGCTAGGGACTTAGAATCCAACGCCAAAAGCATAAAATACAATAAAAATACAACAGTTTTTCCATCGCATAACAGGAATAATTGCAACCGGTGTGAAAGTAATGGTCATTTCTACGTTCCTGGCAACCTAGGCTTCACTCTAGGGCGTTGTTACACCAGATCGAATGGTTAGGGCCTAAGAAGTCAACGCCAGAAGAATAAAGTACAATAAAGGTGCAACAGTTTTTCCATCGTATAACAGAAATAATTGCAACCATTGTGAAGGTAATGGTATGTTCTACGTTCCGGGCAACCTAGGCTTCACTCTAGGGCGTTGCTCGACACGATCGAATAGTCAGTGCCTAAGAAGTCAACGCCAGAAGCATAAAATACAATATAAATACAACAACATTTCCATCGTACATAATGTATATTTGCAAGCAGTGTGAAAGTAATGGTCATTTCTACGTTCCGGGCAACCTAGGCTTCACTCTAGGGCGTTGCTCCACGAGATCAAATACTTAGGGAGTTAGAATTCAACTCCAGAAGCATAAAATACAATTAAAATGCAACAGTTTTTCCATCGTACAAAATGAATAATTGCAAACATTGGAAAGTAGTGGTCATTTCTACGTTCCGGGCAAACTAGGCTTCACTTTAGGGCGTTGCTTCACCACATCTAATAGCTACGGCCTTAGAAGTCAACACCAGAAGCATAAAATACGATATAAATACAATAGCTTTTCCATCGTATATAATGTATATTTGCAAACAGTGTGAAAGTAATGGTCATTTCTACGTTCCGGGCAACCTAGGCTTCACTCTAGGGCGTTGTTACACCAGATCGAATAGTTAGGGCCTAAGAAGTCAACGCCAGAAGCATAAAATACGATATAAATACAACAGCTTTTCCATCGTATAGAACGAATAATTGCATACATTCTGAATTATTATGGTCATTTCTACGTTCCGGGCAACCTAGGCGTCACTCTAGGGCGTTGCTCCATCACATCTAATAGCTACGGCCTTAGAAGTCAACGCCAGAAGCATAAAATACAATTTAAATACAACAGTTTTTCCATCGTATAACAGGAATAATTCCAAGCAGTTTGAAAGTGAGGGTCATTTCTATGTTCTGGGCAACCTAGGCTTCACTCTAGGGCGTTGTTCCACAAGATCGAATAGTTAGGGCCTAAGAAGTCAACGCCAGAAGCATAAAATACGATATAAATACAATAGCTTTTCCATCGTATAGAATGAATAATTGCAACCAGTGTGAAAGTTATGGTCATTCCTACGTTCCGGGCAACCTAGGCTTCACTCTATGGCGTTGCACCACCAGATCGAATAGTTAGGGTCTTAGAAGTCAACGCCAGAAGCATAAAATACAATAAAGATGCAACAGTTTTTCCATCGTATAACAGGAATAATTGCAACCAGTGTGAAGGTAATGGTATGTTCTACGTTCCGGGCAACCTAGGCTTCACTCTAGGGCGTTGCTCCACCAGATCGAATAGTTAGGGCCTAAGAAGTCAACGCCAGAAACATAAAATACAATATAAATACAACAGCTTTTCCATCGTATATAACGTATATTTGCAAACAGTGTGAAAGTAATGGTCATTTCTACGTACCGGGCAACGTAGGCTTCACTCTAGGGCGTTGCTCCACGAGATCGAATAGTTAGGGCCTAACAAGTCAACGCTAGAAGAATAAAATACGTTATAAATAAAACAGCTTTTCCATCGTATAAAACGAATAATTGCAACCAGTGTGAAAGTTATGGTCATTTCTACGTTCCAGTCAACCTAGGCTTCACTCTAGGGCGTTGCTCCACCTGATCGAATAGCTAGGGACTTAGAATCCAACGCCAAAAGCATAAAATACAATAAAAATACAACAGTTTTTCCATCGTAAACAGGAATAATTGCAACCAGTTTGAAAGTGATGGTCATTTCTATGTTCCGGGCAATCTATGCTTCACTCTAGGGCGTTGTTCCACCAGATCGAATAGCTAGGGCCTAAGAAGTCAACGCCAGAAACATAAAATACAATATAAATACAACAGCTTTTCCATCGTATATAATGTATATTTGCAAACAGTGTGAGAATAATGGTCATTTCTACGTTCCGGGTAACCTAGGCTACACTCTAGGGCGTTGCTCCACGAGATCGAATAGTTAGGGAGTTAGAATTCAACGCCAGAAGCATAAAATACAATTAAAATGAAACAGTTTTTCCATCGTATATCAGGAATAACTGCAACCAGTGTGAAGATACTGGTCATTTCTACGTTCCGTGTAACCTGGGTTTCACTCTATGGCGTTGCTCCACCAGATCGAATAGTTAGGGCCTAAGAAGTCAACGCCAGAAGAATAAAATACAATATATGTACAACAGTTTTTCCATCGTATAACAGGAATAATTGCAACCAGTGTGAAGTTAATGGTATGTTCTACGTTCCGGGCAACCTAGGCTTCACTCTAGGGCGTTGCTCCACCAGATCGAATAGTTAGGGCCTAAGAAGTCAACGCCAGAAACATAAAATACAATATAAATACAACAGCTTTTCCATCGTATATAACGTATATTTGCAAACAGTGTGAAAGTAATGGTCATTTCTACGTACCGGGCAACGTAGGCTTCACTCTAGGGCGTTGCTCCACGAGATCGAATAGTTAGGGCCTAACAAGTCAACGCTAGAAGAATAAAATACGTTATAAATAAAACAGCTTTTCCATCGTATAAAACGAATAATTGCAACCAGTGTGAAAGTTATGGTCATTTCTACGTTCCAGTCAACCTAGGCTTCACTCTAGGGCGTTGCTCCACCTGATCGAATAGCTAGGGACTTAGAATCCAACGCCAAAAGCATAAAATACAATAAAAATACAACAGTTTTTCCATCGTAAAACAGGAATAATTGCAACCAGTTTGAAAGTGATGGTCATTTCTATGTTCCGGGCAATCTATGCTTCACTCTAGGGCGTTGTTCCACCAGATCGAATAGCTAGGGCCTAAGAAGTCAACGCCAGAAACATAAAATACAATATAAATACAACAGCTTTTCCATCGTATATAATGTATATTTGCAAACAGTGTGAGAATAATGGTCATTTCTACGTTGCGGGTAACCTAGGCTTCACTCTAGGGCGTTGCTCCACGAGATCGAATAGTTAGGGAGTTAGAATTCAACGCCAGAAGCATAAAATACAATTAAAATGCAACAGTTTTTCCATCGTATATCAGGAATAACTGCAATCAGTGTGAAGATACTGGTCATTTCTACGTTCCGTGTAACCTGGGTTTCACTCTATGGCGTTGCTCCACCAGATCGAATAGTTAGGGCCTAAGAAGTCAACGCCAGAAGAATAAAATACAATATATGTACAACAGTTTTTCCATCATATAACAGGAATAATTCCAACCAGTTTGAAAGTGAGGGTCATTTCTACGTTCCGGGCAACCTAGGCTTCACACTAGGGCGTTGCTCTACTAGATCGAATAGTTAGGGCCTTAGAAGTAAACACCAGAAGCATAAACTACAAAATAAATACAACAGCCTTTACATCATACAAAACGAATGATAGCAACCTGTGTGAAGGTTATGGTCATATCTATGTTCCGGGAAACCTAGGCTTCACTGTCGGGCGTTGCTCGACCACATCGAACAGTTAGGGCCTAAGAAGTCAACACCAGGATCATAAAATACACTATAAATACAACAGGTTTTCCATCCTATAACAGGAATAATTGCAACCAGTGTGAAAGTATCGGTCATTTCTACGTTCCGGGCAATCTAGGCTTCACTCTAGGGCGTTGCTCCACCAGATCGAATAGTTAGGGTCTAAGAAGTCAACGCCAGAAGGATAAAATACAATATAAATACAACAGGTTTTCCATCCTATAACAGGAATAATTGCAACCAGTGTGAAAGTATCGGTCATTTCTACGTTCCGGGCAACCTAGGTTTCACTCTAGGGCGTTGCTCCACCAGATCGAATAGTTAGGGCCTAAGAAGTGAACGCCAGAAGCATAAAATACAATATAAATACAACAGCTTTTCCATCGTATAACAGGAGTAATTGCAACCAGTGTGAATGTAATGGTCATTTCTACGTTCCGGGCAACCTGGGTTTCACTCGAGGGCGTTGCTCCACCAGATCGAATAGTTAGGGCCTAAGAAGTGAACGCCAGAAGCATAAAATAGAATATAAATACAACAGCTTTTCCATCGTATAAAATGAATAATTGCAAACATTGTGAGAGTACTGGTCATTTCTACGTTCCGGGCAACCTAGGCGTCACTTTAGGGCGTTGCACCACCACATCTAATAGCTACGGCCTTAGAAATCAACGCAGGAAGCATAAAATACAATATAAATACAAAAGTTTTTCATCGTATAGCAGGAATAATTCCAACCAGTGTGAAACTAATGATCATTTCGGCGTTTCGGGCATCCTGGAGTTAACTCTGTGGCATTGCTCCAAGAGATCGAATAGTTAGGCCCCAAGAAGTCAACTCAGGAAGCATAAAATACAATATAAATACAACAGTTTTTCCATCGTATAACAGGATCAATTGCAACCAGTGTGAAAGTAATGGTCATTTCTACGTTCCGGGCAACCTAGGTATCACTCTAGGGCGTTGTTCCACCAGATCGAATAGTTAGGGCCTAAGAAGTCAACGCCAGAAGGATAAAATACAATATAAGTACAACAGCTTTTCCTTCGTATAAAATGAATAATTGCAAACATTGTGAGTGTACTGGACATTTCTACGTTCCGTGCAACCTAGGCGTCACTCTATGGCGTTGCTCCACCACATCTAATAGCTACGGCCTTAGAAATCAACGCGAGAAGCATAAAATACAATATAAATACAACAGCTTTTCCATCGTATAAAATGAATAATTGCAACCAGTGTGAAAGTAATGGTCATTTCTACGCTCCGGGCAACCTAGGCTTCACTCTAGGGCGTTGCTCCACCAGATCGAATAGTTAGGGCCTAAGAAGTCAACGCCAGAAGGATAAAATACAATATAAGTACAACAGTTTTTCCATCGTATAGCAGGAATAATTCCAACCAGTGTGAAACTAATGATCATTTCGGCGTTTCGGGCATCCTGGAGTTAACTCTGTGGCATTGCTCCAAGAGATCGAATAGTTAGGGCCCAACAAGTCAACGCAGGAAGCATAAAATACAATATAAATACAACAGTTTTTCCATCGTATAACAGGATCAATTGCAGCCAGTGTGAAAGTAATGGTCACTGCAACGTTCCGTGCAACCTAGGCTTCACTCTAGGGCGTTGCTCCACGAGATCGAATAGTTAGGGCCTAAGAAGTCAACGCTAGAAGCATAAAATACGTTATAAATAAAACAGCTTTTCCATCGTATAGGACGAATAATTGCAACCAGTGTGAAAGTTATGGTCATTTCTACGTTCCAGTCAACCTAGGCTTCACTCTAGGGCGTTGCTCCACCTGATCGAATAGCTAGGGACTTATAATTCAACGCCAAAAGCATAAAATACAATAAAAATACAACAGTTTTTCCATCGTATAACAGGAATAATTGCAACCAGTGTGAAAGTAATCGTCATTTCTACGTTCCGGGCAACCTACGCTTCACTCTAGGGCGTTGTTACACCAGATCGAATAGTTAGGGCCTAAGAAGTCATCGCCAGAAGAATAAAGTACAATATAAGAACAACAGTTTTTCCATCGTATAAAATGAATAATTGCAAACCTTGTGAAAGTACCGGTCATTTCTACGTACCGGGTAACCTAGGCTTCACTCTAGGGCGTTGCTCCACCATATCGAATAATTAGGGCCTTAGAAGTCAACGCCAGAAGCATAAAATACAATAAAGATGCAACAGTTTTTCCATCGTATAACAGGAATAATTGCAACCAGTGTGAAGGTAATGGTCATTTCTACGTTCCGGGTAACCTGGGTTTCACTCTAGGGCGTTGCTCCACCAGATCGAATAGTTAGGGCCTAAGAAGACAACGCAGGAAGCATAAAATACAATATAAATACAACAGCTTTTCCATCGTATAACTGGAATAATTGCAACAAGCGTGAAGGTAATGGTCATTTCTACGTTCCGGGCAATCTAGGCATCACACTAGCGCGTTGTTCCACCAGATCGAATAGTTAGGACCTTAGAAGTCAACGCTAGAAGCATAAAATACAATATAAATACAACAGCTTTTCCATCGTATAACAGGAATAATTGCAACCAGTGTGAAGGTCATGGTCATTTCTACGTACCGAGCAACCTAGGTTTCACTCTAGGGCGTTGCTCCGCCTGATCGAATAGTTAGGGCCTTAGATGTCAACGCCAGAAGCATAAAATAGTTTATATATACAACAGCTTTTCCATCGTATAAAATGAATAATTGCAAACATTGTGAGAGTACTGGTCATTTCTACGTTCCAGGAAACCTAGGCGTCACTTTAGGGCGTTACTCCACCACATCTAATAGCTACGGCCTTAGAAATCAACGCCAGAAGCATAAAATACAATATAGATACAACAGCTTTTCCATCGTATAAAAGGAATAATTGCAAGCAGTGTGAACGTAATGGTCATTTCTACGTTCCGGGCAACCTAGGCTTCAGCCTAGGGCGTTGCTCCACCAGATCGAATAGCTAGGGACTTAGAATTCAACGCCAGAATGATAAAATACAATATAAGTACAACAGTTTTTTCATCGTATAAAATGAATAATTGCAAACATTGAGAAAGCAATGGTCATTTCTTCGTTCCGGGCAACCTAGGCTTCACTCTAGGGCGTTGGTCCACCAGATCGAATAGCTAGGGACTTAGAATTCAACGCCAGAAGCGTATAATGCAATAAAAATGCAACAGCTTTTCCATCGTATAAAACGAATAATTGCAACCAGTGTGAAAGTTATGGGAATTTCTACATTGCGAGCAACCTAGGCTTCACTCTAGGGCGTTGCTCCACTAGATGGAATGGTTAGGGCCTTAGAAGTCAACGCCAGAAGCATAAAATACAATAAAGATGCAACAGTTTTTCCATCGAATAAAACGAAAAATTGCAACCAGTGCGAAAGTTATGGTCATTTCTACATTCCGAGCAACCTAGGCTTCAGTCTAGGGAGTCGCGCCACCAGATCGAATAGTTAGGGCCTTAGAAGTCAACGGTAGATGCATAAAATACAATATAAATACAACAGCTTTTCCATCGTATAACAGGAATAATTGCAACCAGTGTGAAACTCATGGTCATTTCTACGTTCCGGGCAACCTAGGTTTCACTCTAGGGCGTTGCTCCACCTGATCGAATAGTTAGGGCCTTAGATGTCAACGCCAGAAGCATAAAATAGAATATAAATACAACAGCTTTTCCATCGTATATAATGTATATTTGCAAACAGTGTGAAAGTAATGGTTATTTCTACGTTCCGGGCAACCTAGGCTTCACGCTAGGGCGAAGCTCCACCACATGGAATAGGTCCGGCCTTAGAAGCCAACGCCTGGAACATAAAATACAATAGAAATACAACAGTTTTTTCATCGTATAACAGGAATAATTGCAACAAGCGTGAAGGTCATGGTCATTTCTACGTTCCGGGCAATCTAGGCTTCACACTAGTGCGTTGTTCCACCAGTTCGAATAGTTAGGGCCTAAGAAGTGAACGCCAGGAGCATAAAATACAATATAAATACAACAGTTTTTCCATCGTATAACAGGAATAATTGCAACCAGTTTGAAAGTGATGGTCATTCCAACGTTCCGGGCAACCTAGGCATCACTCTAGGGCGTTGTTCCTCCAGATCGAATAGTTAGGGCCTAAGAAGTCAACGCCAGAAGAATAAAATACAATATTAGTACAACAGTTTTTCCATCGTTTAAAATGAATAATTGCAAACATTGTGAGAGTACTGGTCATTTCTACGTTCCGGGCAACCTGGGCGTCACTTCAGGGCGTTGCTCCACCACATCTAATAGCTACGGCGTTAGAAATCAACGCCAGAAGCATAAAATACAATATAAATGCAACAGCTTTTGCATCCTGTAAAAGGAATAATTGCAACCAGTGTGAAAGCTATGGTCATTTATACATTCCCGGCAACCTAGGCTTTACTCTAGGGCGCTGCTCCGACAGATCGAATCGTTAGGGGCTAAGAAGTCAACGCCAGAATCATAAAACACAGTATAAATACAACAGCTTTTTTCATCCTATATAACGAAAAATTGCAACCAGTGTGAAGGTGACGGCCATTTCTACGTTCCGGGCAACCTAGGCTTCACTCTAGGGCGTTGCACCACCAGATCGAATAGTTAGGGCCTTAGAAGTCTACGCCCGGAGCATAAAATACAATAAAAATACAACAGTTTTTCCTTCGTATAAAATGAATAATTGCAACCAGTGTGAAGGTAATGATCATTTCTACGTTGCGGCAACCTAGGCTTCACTCTAGGGCGCTGCTCCACCAGATCGAATAGTTAGGGCCTTATAAGTCAATGCCAGAAGCGTAAAATACAATAAAAATGCAACAGCTTTTCCATCGTATAAAACGAATAATTGCAACCCGTGTGAAAGTTATGGTCATTTCTACATTCCGGGCAACCTAGGCTTCACTCTAGGGCGTTGCACCACCAGATCGAATAGTTAGGGCCTTAGAAGTCTACGCCCGGAGCATAAAATACAATAAAAATACAACAGTTTTTCCTTCGTATAAAATGAATAATTGCAACCAGTGTGATGATAATGGTCATTTCTACGTTCCGGGAAACCTAGGCTTAACTCTAGGGCGTTGCTCCACCAGATCGAATTGCTAGGGACTTAGCAGTCAACGCCAGAAGCATAAAATACAATACAAATACAACAGTCTTTTCATCGTATAACAGAAATAATTGAAACCAGTGTGAAGGTAATGGTCATTTCTACGTTCCGGGCAACCTAGGCTCCACTCTAGGGCGTTGCTCCACAAGCAGCGAAACCTAGGTTGCCCGGAACGTAGAAGTGACCATCACTTTCACACTGGTTGCAATTATTCCTGTTATACGATGGAAAAACGGTGGTATTTTTGTTGCACTTTCTGCTTCTGGCGTTGTCTTCGAAGGCCCTATCTATTCCATCTGGTGGAGCAATGCCTCCGAGTAAAGTCTAGGATGCCCGGAACGTAGAAATGACAATTACCTTCACACTGTTTGCAATCATTCATTTTATACGATGGAAAAACTGTTGTATTTATATTGTATTTTGTGCTCCTGGTGTTGATTTCTCAGGCCCTAACTAGTCGATCTGGTGGAGCAACGCCCTAGAGTGAAGCCTAGGTTGCCCGCAACGTAGAAATGACCATTACTTTCACACTGTTTGCAATTATTCATTTTATACGATAGAAAAAATGTTGTATTTATAATGTATTTTATGCTCCTGGAGTTGAATTCTATGACCCTAGCTATTAGATCTGGAGGAGCAGCGTCCTAGAGTGAAGCCTAGGTTGCCCGCATCGTAGAAATGACCATTACTTTCACACTGTTTGCAATCATTCATTTTATACGATGGAAAAACTGTTGTATTTATATTGTATTTTATGCTCCTGGTGTTGACTTCTCAGGCCCTAACTATTCGATCTGGCTGAGCAACGCCTCAGAGTTGTATCTAGGACTCCCGGTACGAAGAAATGGCCGTCACTTTCACACTGGTTGCAATTATTCGTTTTATACGATGGAAAAGCTGTTGTATTTATAATGTACTTTATGCTTCTGGTGTTGACTCCTTAACCCCTAACTATGCGATCTGATGGAGCAACGCCCTAGAGTGAAGCCTAGGTTGCCCGCAACGTAGAAATGACCTTTACTTTCACACTGTTTGCAATTAGTCCTATTATACGATAGAAAAACTGTTGTATATTTATTGTATTTTATGCTTCTTTCCTTGTCTCCTAAGGAACTAACTATTAGATCTTGTGGAGCAACGCCCTAAAGTGAAGCCTAGGCTGCCCGGAACGTAGAAATGGCCATTACTTTCACACTGTTTGCAATTAATCATTTTATAAGATGGAAAACCTGCTGTATTTATAATGTATTTTATGCTTCTGGTATTGACTCCTTAAGCCCTAACTATTCGATCTGGTGGAGCAACGCCGCAGAGTGAAGCCTAGGTTGCCCGGAACGTAGAAATGTCCAGTCCTTTCACACTGGTTGCAATTATCGGTTTTATACGTTGGAAATGCTGTTGTAATTATTTTGTATTTCATGCTTCTGGCTTTGACTCCTTAGGCCCTAACTATGCGATCTGAACTAGCAACGCCCTAGAGTGAAGCCCAGTATGCCCGGAACGTAGAAATAACCATTACCTTCACAGTTGATGCAATTATGCCTGTTATACGATGGAAAAACGGTGGTATTTTTGTTGCACTTTATGCTTCTGGCGTTGACTTCTAGGACCCTATCTATTCGATCTGGTGGAGCAATGCCTCAGAATAAAGTCTAGGATGCCCGGAACGTAGAAATGGCCATTACTTTCACACTGGATGCAATTATTCGTTTTATACGATGGAAACACTGTTGTATTTATTTTGTATTTTATGCTTCTGGCGTTGACTTCTTAGGCCGTAGCTATTTGATGCGGTGGAACAACGCCCTAGGGTGAAGTCTGGGTTGCCGGGTCCGTAGAAATGACCATTACTTTCACACTGGTTGCAATTATTCCTGTTATACGATGAAAAGCTGTTGTGTTTTTATTGTATTTCATCCTTCTGGCGTTGACTTCTTAAGCCCTAACTATTCCATCTGGTGGAACAACGCCCTAGGGTGAAGTCTAGGATGGCCGGAACGTAGAAATGACCATAACTTTCACACTGGTGGCAATTATTCGTTTTATACGATGGAAAAACTGTTGTATTTTGGTTGTATTTTATGCTCCTGGCGTTGAATTCTAAGTCCCTAGCTATTCGATCTGGTGGTACAACGCCCTAGAGTGAAGCCTAGGTTGCCCGGAACGTAGAAATGTCCAGTCCTTTCACACTGGTTGCAATTATCGGTTTTATACGTTGGAAATGCTGTTGTATTTATTTTGTATTTCATGCTTCTGGCTTTGACTCCTTAGGCCCTAACTATGCGATCTGAACTAGCAACGCCCTAGAGTGAAGCCCAGTATGCCCGGAACGTAGAAATAACCATTACCTTCACAGTTGATGCAATTATGCCTGTTATACGATGGAAAAACGGTGGTATTTTTGTTGCACTTTATGCTTCTGGCGTTGACTTCTAGGACCCTATCTATTCGATCTGGTGGAGCAATGCCTCAGAATAAAGTCTAGGATGCCCGGAACGTAGAAATGGCCATTACTTTCACACTGGATGCAATTATTCGTTTTATACGATGGAAACACTGTTGTATTTATTTTGTATTTTATGCTTCTGGCGTTGACTTCTTAGGCCGTAGCTATTTGATGCGGTAGAACAACGCCCTAGGGTGAAGTCTAGGTTGCACGGTACGTAGAAATGACCATTACTTTCACACTGGTTACAATAATTCCTGTTATACGATGAAAAACTGTTGTGTTTTTATTGTATTTCATCCTTCTGGCGTTGACTTCTTAAGCCCAAACTATTCCATCTGGAGGAACAACGCCCTAGGGTGAAGTCTAGGTTGCACGGTACGTAGAAATGACCATAACTTTCACACTGGTGGCAATTATTCGTTTTATACGATGGAAAAACTGTTGTATTTTGGTTGTACTTTATGCACCTGGCGTTGAATTCTAAGTCCCTAGCTATCCGATCTGGTGGTACAACGCCCTAGAGTGAAGCCTAGGTCGCCCGGAACGTAGAAATGACCATTACTTCCACACTGTTTGCTATTATTCGTTTTATACGTTGGAAATGCTGTTGTATTTATTTTGTATTTCATGCTTCTGGCTTTGACTCCTTAGGCCCTAACTATGCGATCTGAACTAGCAACGCCCTAGAGTGAAGCCCAGTATGCCCGGAACGTAGAAATAACCATTACCTTCACAGTTGATGCAATTATGCCTGTTATACGATGGAAAAACGGTGGTATTTTTGTTGCACTTTATGCTTCTGGCGTTGACTTCTAGGACCCTATCTATTCGATCTGGTGGAGCAATGCCTCAGAATAAAGTCTAGGATGCCCGGAACGTAGAAATGGCCATTACTTTCACACTGGATGCAATTATTCGTTTTATACGATGGAAACACTGTTGTATTTATTTTGTATTTTATGCTTCTGGCGTTGACTTCTTAGGCCGTAGCTATTTGATGCGGTAGAACAACGCCCTAGGGTGAAGTCTAGGTTGCACGGTACGTAGAAATGACCATTACTTTCACACTGGTTACAATAATTCCTGTTATACGATGAAAAACTGTTGTGTTTTTATTGTATTTCATCCTTCTGGCGTTGACTTCTTAAGCCCAAACTATTCCATCTGGAGGAACAACGCCCTAGGGTGAAGTCTAGGTTGCACGGTACGTAGAAATGACCATAACTTTCACACTGGTGGCAATTATTCGTTTTATACGATGGAAAAACTGTTGTATTTTGGTTGTACTTTATGCACCTGGCGTTGAATTCTAAGTCCCTAGCTATCCGATCTGGTGGTACAACGCCCTAGAGTGAAGCCTAGGTCGCCCGGAACGTAGAAATGACCATTACTTCCACACTGTTTGCTATTATTCGTTTTATACGATGGAAAGACTCTTGTATTTATATTGTATTTTGTGCTTCTGGCGTTGATTTCTCAGGCCCTAACTATTCGATCTGGTGGAACAACGCCCTAGATTGTAGCCTAGGTAGCCTGGAGCGTAGAAATGACTATCACATTCACACTAGTTGCAATTACTCCTGTTATACGATGGAAAAACTGTTGTATTTTTATTGTATTTTATGCTTCTTTCGTTGACTCCTAAGGCACTAACTATTCGATCTTATGGAGCAACGCCCTAGAGTGAAGCCGAGGCTGCCCGGAACGTAGAAATGACCATTACCTTCACAGTTGATGCAATTATTACTGTTATACGATGGAAAAGCTGTGGTATTTTTGTTGCACTTTATGTTTCTGGCGTTGACTTCTAAGGCCATATCTACTCGATGTGGTGGAGTAATGCCTTAGAGTAAAGTCTAGGGTGCCCGGAACGTAGAAGTGGCCATCACTTTCACACTGGTTGCAATTATTGCTTTTATACTGTGGAAAAACTGTTGTATTTATATTGTATTTTATGCTTCAGGCGTTGTCTTCTAAGGTCGCAGCTATTCGTTGTGGTGGAGCAACGCCCTAAAGTGAAGCCTAGGTTGCCCGGAACTTAGAAATGGCCATTACTTACACACTGTTTGCAATTATTCATTTTATACAATGGAAATACTGCTGTATCTTTATTGTATTTTATGCTTCTGGCGCTGACTTCTTAGGCATTATCTACTTGATCTGGTGGATCACCGCCCTAGAGTGAAGCCTAGGTTGCCCGGAACGTAGAACATACCATTACCTTCACACTGGTTGCAATTATTCCTGTTATACGATGGAAAAGCTGTTGTATTTATACTGTATTTTATGCTTCTGGCGCTGACTTCTTAGGCCCTAACTATTCGATCTTGTGGAGGAACGCCGTAGAGTGAAACCTAGCATGCCCGGAACGTAGAAATGACCATTACATTCACACTGGTCGCAATTGTTCCTGTTATACGATGGAAAAACTGTTCTACTTATATTGTATTTCATTCTTCTGGCGTTGAATTCTAAGTCCCTATCTATTGGATCTGGTGGAGCAACGCCCTAGAATGTAGCCTAGGTTGCCCGGAACGTTGAAATGACCATTACTTTCACACTGGTTGCAATTATTCGTTTTATACGATTGAAAGACTGCTGTATTTATATTGTATTTTATGCTTCTGGCGTTGACATCTAAGGCCCTAACTATTCCATCTGGTGGAACAACGCCCTAGGGTGAAGCCTAGGTTGCCCGGAACGTAGAAATGTCCATTACTTTCACACTGGTTGCAATTATCCGTTTTATACGATGGAAAAACTGTTGCATCTTTATCGTATTTTATAGTTCTGGCGTTGACTACTAAGGCCCTAACTGTTCGATCTGGAGGAGCAACGCCCTAGAGTGAAGCCTAGGTTGCTCGTAATGAAGAAATGTCCATAACTTTCACACTGGTTGCAATTATACGTTTTATACGATGGAAAAACTGTTATTTTTATACTGTATTTTATGCTTCTGGCGTTGACTTCCTAGGCCCTAACTATTCGATCTGGTGGGACAACACCCTAGGGTGAAGCCTAGGTTGCCCGGAACGTAGAAATGACCATTACTTTCACACTGGTTGCAATTATTCCTGTTATACGATGGAAAAACTGTTGTATTTTATTGTATTTTATGCTTCGGGCGTTGACTTCTAAGGCCCTAACTGCTCAATCTGTTGGAGCAACGCCCTAGGGTGAAGCCTAGGTTGCCCGGAAAGTAGAAATGACCATATCTTTCATACTGGTGCAATTATTCCAATTATACGATGGTAAAGCTGATGTATTTTTATTGTATTTTATGCTTCGGGCGTTGACTTCTAAGGCCCTTGCTATTCGATTTGGTGGAGCAACGCCCTAGAGTCAAGCCTAGGTTGCCCGCAACGTAGAAATGACCATTACTTTCACACTTGTTGCAATTATTCATGCTATGCGATGGAGAAACTATTGCATTTTTATTGTATTTCATGTTTCAGGTGCTGACTTCTAAGGTCGTAGCTATTCGATCTCGTGGGGCAACGACCAATAGTGAAGCGTATGTTGCCCGAAGCGTAGAAATGACCATTACTTTCACAATGGTTGCAATTACTCTTTTTATGCGATGGAAAAACTGTTGAATTTTTATTGTGTTTTATGCTTCTGGCGTTGAATTGTAAGTCCCTAACTATTGGGTCTGGTGGAGCAACGCCCTAGACTGAAGTCTAGGTTGCCCGGAACGTAGAAATGACCATTACTTTCACACTGGTTACAATTATTCGCTTTATACTATGGAAAAACTGTTGCATTTTTATTGTATTTTATGTTTCGGGCGTTGACTTCTAAGGCCCTAGCGATTCGATCTGGTCGAGCAACGCCCTAGAGTGAAGCCTAGGTTGTGCGGATGGTAGAAATGACCATTACCTTCACACTGGTTGCAATTATTCCTGTTATACGAGAGAAGGACTATTGTATTTTTATAGTATTTTATGCTTATGGCGTTGACTTCTTAGGCCCTAACTATTCGATCTGGTGGATCAAAGCCCTAGAGTGAAGCCAAGGTTAACCGGAACGTAGAAATGACCACTACTTTCACACTGGTTGCAATTATTCATGCTATACGATGGAGAAACTGTTGTATTTTTATTGTATTTTATTTTGCAGGCGTTGTCTTCTAAGTTCCTAGCCATTCGATCTCGTGGGGCAACGTCCAAGAGTGAAGGGTATGTTGCCCGGAGCGTAGAAATGACCATTACTTTCACACTGGTTGCAATTATTCGCTTTATACGATGGAAAAACTGTTGCATTTATATTGTATTTTATGCTTCTGGCGTTGACTTCTTAGGTCCTAACTATTCGGTCTGGTGGACCAACGCCCTAGAGTGGAGCCTAGGTTGCACGGTACGTAGAAATGACCATAACTTTCACACTGGTTGCAATTGTACGCTTTATACAATGGAAAAACTGTTCTATTTTTATTGTATTTTATGCTTCTGGCGTTGACTTCTTAGGTCCTAACTATTCGGTCCGGTGTAGAAACGCCCTAGAGTGAAGCCTAGGTTACCTGGAACGTAGAAATGACCAGTACTTTCACAATGGTTGCAATTATTCGTTCTATACGATGGAAAAACTGTTGTACTTATATCCTATTTCATACTTATGGCGTTGATTTCTTAGGCACTAACTATTCGATCTGGTGGCACAACGCACTAGAGTGAAGCCTAGTTTGCCCGGATCGAAGAAATGACCATAACTTTCACACTGATTGCAATTATATGCTTTATACAAAGGAAAAACTGTTCTATTTTTATTGTATTTTATGGATCTGGCGTTGACTTCTTAGGTCCTAATTATTCGGTCTGGTGGAGCAACACCCTAGAGTGAAGCCTAGGTTACCTGGAACGTAGAAATGACCAGTACTTTCACACTGGTTGCAATTATTCCTGTTATACGATGGAAAAACTGTTGTATTTTTATTGTATTTTATGCTTCGGGCGTTGACTACTAAGGCCCTAACTACTGGATCTGGTGGTACAACGCCCTAGAGTGAAGCCTAGGTTCCCCGGAACGTAGAAATGACCGTCACTTACACAGCTGTTGCAATTATTCCCGTTATAGGATGGAAAAACTGTTGTATTTTTATTGTATTTTATGTTTCGGGCGTTGACTTCTAAGGCCCTAGCTGTTCCATCTGGTGGAGCAATGCCCTAGAGTGAAGCCTAGTTTGCCCGGATCGTAGAAATGACCATAACTTTCACACTGGTTGCAATTATACGCTTTATACAGAGGAAAAACTGTTCTATTTTTATTGTATTTTATGGTTCTGGCGTTGACTTCTTAGATCCTAACTATTCGGTCTGGTGGAGCAACACCCTAGAGTGAAGCCTAGGTTACCTGGAACGTAGAAATGACCAGTACTTTCACACTGGTTGCAATTATTCCTGTTATATGATGGAAAAACTGTTGTATTTTTATTGAATTTTATGCTTCGGGCGTTGACTTCTAAGGCACTAACTATTCGATCTGGTGGAGCAACGCAATAGAGTGAAGCCTAGGTTGCCCGGAACGTAGAATTGGCCATCACTTTCAAACTGGTTGCAATTATTCCTGTTATATGATGGAAACACTGTTGTATTTTTTTTGCATTTTATGGTTCGGGCTTTGACTTTTAAGGCCCTAGCTATTCGATCTGGTGGAGCAACGCCCTAGAGTGAAGCCTAGGTTGCGCGGAACGTAGAAATGACCATTAACTTCACACTGGTTGCAATTATTCGTGTTATACGATAGAAGGACTATTGTATTTTTATAGTATTTTATGCTTGTGGCGTTGACTTCTTAGGCCCTAGCTATTCGATCTGGTGGCACAACGCACTAGAGTGAAGTCTAGTTTGCCCGGAATGTAGAAATGACCATAACTTTCACACTGGTTGCAATTATTCGTTTTATACGATGGAATGACTGTTGTATTTTTATTGTATTTTGTGCTTCAGGCGTTGACTTCTAAGGCCCTAAGTATTCGATCTGGTGGCACAACGCACTAGAGTGAAGCCTAGTTTGCCCGGATCATAGAAATGACCATTACTTTCACAGTGTTTGCAATTACTCATTTTATACGATGGAAATGCTGTTGTATTTATATTGTATTTTATGCTTCTGGCGCTGACTTCTAAGGCCCTAACTATTCTATCTGGTGGAACAACGCCCTAGGGTGAAGCCTAGGTTGTCCGGAACGTAGAGATGACCAGTACCTTCACACTCGTTGCAATTATTCCTGTTATACGATGGAAAAATTCTTTTATTTTTATTGCATTTTATGCTTCGGGCGTTGACTTCTAAGGCCCTAACAATTCGATCTGGTGGAGCAACGCCCTAGGCTGAAGCCTAGGTTGCCCGGAACGTAGAAATGACCATAACGCTCATACTGGTTGCAATTATTCGTTTTATACGATGGAATGACTGTTGTATTTTTATTGTATTTTGTGCTTCAGGCGTTGACTTCTAAGGCCCTAAGTATTCGATCTGGTGGCACAACGCACTAGAGTGAAGCCTAGTTTGCCCGGATCATAGAAATGACCATTACTTTCACAGTGTTTGCAATTACTCATTTTATACGATGGAAATGCTGTTGTATTTATATTGTATTTTATGCTTCTGGCGCTGACTTCTAAGGCCGTAGCTATTAGATGTGGTGGAGCAACGCCCTAGTGTGACGCCTAGGTTGCCCGGAACGTAGAAATGACCATTACTTTCACAATGTTTGCAATTATTCATTTTATACGATGGAAAAACTGTTGTACTTATATTATATTTTATTTTTCTGGCGTTGATTTCTAAGTCCCTAGCTATTCGATCTGGTGGAGCAACGCCCTAGAGTGAAACCTAGGTCGCTCGGAATGTAGAAATGTCCATAACTTTCACACTGGTTGCAATTATTCGTTTTATACGATGGAAAAACTGTTGCATCTTTATTGTATTTTATGCTTCTGGCGTTGACATCTAAGGCCCTAAGTATTCCATCTGGTGGAACAACGCCCTAGGGTGAAGCCTAGGTTGCCCGGAACGTAGAAATGTCCATTACTTTCACACTGGTTGCAATTATCCGTTTTATACGATGGAAAAACTGTTGCATCTTTATCGTATTTTATAGTTCTGGCGTTGACTACTAAGGCCCTAACTGTTCGATCTGGTGGAGCAACGCCCTAGAGTGAAGCCTAGGTTGCTCGTAATGAAGAAATGTCCATAACTTTCACACTGGTTGCAATTATACGTTTTATACGATGGAAAAACTGTTATTTTTATACTGTATTTTATGCTTCTGGCGTTGACTTCCTAGGCCCTAACTATTCGATCTGGTGGGACAACACCCTAGGGTGAAGCCTAGGTTGCCCGGAACGTAGAAATGACCATTACTTTCACACTGGTTGCAATTATTCCTGTTATACGATGGAAAAACTGTTGTATTTTATTGTATTTTATGCTTCGGGCGTTGACTTCTAAGGCCCTAACTGCTCAATCTGTTGGAGCAACGCCCTAGGGTGAAGCCTAGGTTGCCCGGAAAGTAGAAATGACCATATCTTTCATACTGGTGCAATTATTCCAATTATACGATGGTAAAGCTGATGTATTTTTATTGTATTTTATGCTTCGGGCGTTGACTTCTAAGGCCCTTGCTATTCGATTTGGTGGAGCAACGCCCTAGAGTCAAGCCTAGGTTGCCCGCAACGTAGAAATGATCATTACTTTCACACTTGTTGCAATTATTCATGCTATGCGATGGAGAAACTATTGCATTTTTATTGTATTTCATGTTTCAGGTGCTGACTTCTAAGGTCGTAGCTATTCGATCTCGTGGGGCAACGACCAATAGTGAAGCGTATGTTGCCCGAAGCGTAGAAATGACCATTACTTTCACAATGGTTGCAATTACTCTTTTTATGCGATGGAAAAACTGTTGAATTTTTATTGTATTTTATGCTTCTGGCGTTGAATTGTAAGTCCCTAACTATTGGGTCTGGTGGAGCAACGCCCTAGACTGAAGTCTAGGTTGCCCGGAACGTAGAAATGACCATTACTTTCACACTGGTTACAATTATTCGCTTTATACGATGGAAAAACTGTTGCATTTTTATTGTATTTTATGTTTCGGGCGTTGACTTCTAAGGCCCTAGCGATTCGATCTGGTCGAGCAACGCCCTAGAGTGAAGCCTAGGTTGTGCGGATGGTAGAAATGACCATTACCTTCACACTGGTTGCAATTATTCCTGTTATTCGAGAGAAGGACTATTGTATTTTTATAGTATTTTATGCTTCTGGCGTTGACTTCTTAGGCCCTAACTATTCGATCTGGTGGATCAAAGCCCTAGAGTGAAGCCAAGGTTAACCGGAACGTAGAAATGACCACTACTTTCACACTGGTTGCAATTATTCATGCTATACGATGGAGAAACTGTTGTATTTTTATTGTATTTTATGTTGCAGGCGTTGTCTTCTAAGTTCCTAGCCATTCGATCTCGTGGGGCAACGTCCAAGAGTGAAGGGTATGTTGCCCGGAGCGTAGAAATGACCATTACTTTCACACTGGTTGCAATTATTCGCTTTATACGATGGAAAAACTGTTGCATTTATATTGTATTTTATGCTTCTGGCGTTGACTTCTTAGGTCCTAACTATTCGGTCTGGTGGACCAACGCCCTAGAGTGGAGCCTAGGTTGCACGGTACGTAGAAATGACCATAACTTTCACACTGGTTGCAATTGTACGCTTTATACAATGGAAAAACTGTTCTATTTTTATTGTATTTTATGCTTCTGGCGTTGACTTCTTAGGTCCTAACTATTCGGTCCGGTGTAGAAACGCCCTAGAGTGAAGCCTAGGTTACCTGGAACGTAGAAATGACCAGTACTTTCACAATGGTTGCAATTATTCGTTTTATACGATGGAAAAACTGTTGTACTTATATCCTATTTCATACTTATGGCGTTGATTTCTTAGGCACTAACTATTCGATCTGGTGGCACAACGCACTAGAGTGAAGCCTAGTTTGCCCGGATCGTAGAAATGACCATAACTTTCACACTGATTGCAATTATATGCTTTATACAAAGGAAAAACTGTTCTATTTTTATTGTATTTTATGGATCTGGCGTTGACTTCTTAGGTCCTAATTATTCGGTCTGGTGGAGCAACACCCTAGAGTGAAGCCTAGGTTACCTGGAACGTAGAAATGACCAGTACTTTCACACTGGTTGCAATTATTCCTGTTATACGATGGAAAAACTGTTGCATCTTTATCGTATTTTATGCTTCTGGCGTTGACTACTAAGGCCCTAACTGTTCGATCTGGTGGAGCAACGCCCTAGAGTGAAGCCTAGGTTGCCCGGAACGTAGAAATGACCATCACTTTCAAACTGGTTGCAATTATCCGTTTTATACAATGGAAATACTGTTCTATTTATTTTGTACTTTATGCTTCGGGCGTTGACTCCTAAGGCCCTAACTATTCGATCTGGTGGTACAACGCCCTAGAGCGAAACCTAGGTTGCCGGGAACGTAGAAATGACCATTACCTTCACACTGGTTGCAATTATTCCTGTTATACGATGGAAAAACTGTTGTATTTTTATTGTATTCTACGCTTCAGGCGTTGTCTTCTAAGGCCGTAGCTCTTCGACGTAGCGGAGCAACGCCCTAGGGTGAAGCCTAGGTTGCCCGGAACGTAGAAATGACCATTAAGTTAAGATGAAATGAGGTTTGAGGATTGAGGATTAAGGGTTGAGGATTGAAAGTTGAGGTTTGAGGATTGACGATTGAGGTTTGAGGATTGGAGATTGAGAATTGTTTATTCATGTTTCAAGATTGAGGACTGAGGTTGAAGTTTGAGGATTTAGGATTGATAATTGAGGATTGTGGATTGGGGATTGAGGATTGAAGATTGAGGATTGAGAATTGATGATTGAGGATTGAGGATTAAGGATTGAGGGTTGATTACTGAGGGTTGAGGATTGAGGCTTGAGGATTGAGGATTGAGGTTTGAAGATTGCGGATTGATGATTGAGGATTGAGGATTGAGGACTGAGGATTGAGGATTGAGTGTTCTGGATTGAGGATTGAAGATTGAGGATTGAAGATTGAGGATTGAGGATTGAGTGTTGAGGATTCAGGACTGTAGGTTGAGAATTGTTGTTTGTAGATTGAGATTTCAAGATTGAGGATTGAGTATTGAAAGCTGAGAGTTGAGGATATATTATTGAAGATTGAGGATAATAGATAATATTAAAAGTGTATTTAGTGGTACTAAATGAATTAATATTTTTTCTCAATTTATAGTTCAACCGTAAAATATATATGTTAATCATATTGATATTGTCAATGGTAAATTAATTGATAAGTGACTTGTAGGAGTGAAAATATATGGTATTAATCCTATTAAATTATAAAGTATAATTATTATTAGTATTCTTAAGAAAATAATTATATTAAATATATATTTGTAACTAATTAGTAATTTAAATTCATTGTAAATTATTATTATAAGCTTAATTCATAATATATTTAAACGAGAGGGAATAAATCAATATATTATTGGGATCATTATTAATGGTAGTAATAAACTAATTCAATTTATTATAAGTATAATATATGTAGATGGGTCGAAAATTGATAATAGGTTTATCATATTCACTTTCATAAATTTTTATTCTCATTTATTAATATTTTCTTTTTATTTTCATATGGAGAAAAATTAATAAATAAATACTGAAGATTAATGATTATAATGTAAATAATTCTTAATGTGAAAAATAGAAGAATTGATCATAATTTTTGTTTTATCTGTGGTATAAAAAAATATTTAAACATTGGCCATTAGAAGTATATCGAGTTTATACTATAATATGGTTTAAGAGACCAATTCTTTCATTTCAGACATCTAATGATTAAATCATTATTGTTAAATAAAATATAAATAAAAAATATTAAAGAATTAATAATTTTAAATTGACAATTTAATGTTATATTTTTAACTAATTTTTTATCTTAGGATTTTATAAAGTTATTATTCTAAGTAATCAATTTCCAAAATCATTTATTGATGTTGATTCTACTACGATAGGTATAAATCTATGATTTGTTCCACAAATTTCTGAACATTGGCCAAAAAATAATCCTGGTCGGTATGTAAATAATATTATTTGATTAAGTCGTCCTGGAGTTGCATCTATTTTTATTCCTAAGGATGGAATTGTTCATGAGTGAATTACATCAACAGATGTTGTAATTAAACGAATTAGGGTTTTAAATGGAATAATAATTCGATTATCTACATCTGATAGTCGAAATAATCTTAAATTTGCATAATCATTGATTATAAAAGAATCATAATTTAAATAAAATTCTGGATATTCATATCTTCAATATCATTGATGACCAATAGCTTCAATTGTAAAATATGAGAATGTCCATATTTCATCAACAAAATAAAGAGTTTTTAATGATGGAAATGCAATAATTATTAATACAATTATTGGAAAAATAGTTCAAATAATTTCAATTAAATTATTTTCTAATAAAAATCGATTTCTAAATTTTCTTAAAATGATATTTATTATTATAAATAATGTTTTCGAAATAATTATTGATAATATTATATATAGTAATATTAGAAAATACAACTAAATTATCAGCAAAAGGATAGTTAGGATCTTGAAGTGAAAATATATTTCATGTAGCAATTTTTAATAAAAGAAATATATCTTTATATATGAAGCTTAAATTCATCGCACTGATCAGCCATATTAAATTTAATTTTTAATTTATAAATTTTAAAAGCTTAAAATTAAATTTTCTTTTTTTTATTTTCTTTTTTAAAAATCAAAGGAGTTTCATTAAATGAGTGTTCAAATGGGGGATAATTTTGTAATCATTCAAGTGAATTTTGAAAATATTTAAATAAAATTAATCGTTTTACTATAAATCTTTCTAATATAATAAAAATAAATATTATTATTCTATTAATTGAAATTAATGATCCTAGTGAAGGTAGAAAATTTCAACAGTAATATGCGTCAGGGTAATCTGAATATCGTCGTGGTATTTCTATTAATCCTAAAAAATGTTGAGGGAAGAATGTTATATTTACTCCAATAAATATAAAATAAAATTGAATTTTAAGAAATTTTTTGTTTAGTGTTAATCCAGTAATTAAAGGATATCAGTGAATTAATCTTGCAATAATTCTAAATACTGCTCCTATTGAAAGTACATAATGAAAATGTCCTACAACATAGTATGTATCATGAAGTAAAATATCAATAGATGAATTTGATAATATAATTCCTGTTAATCCTCCTATTGTAAACAAAAAAATAAATCCCATAGATCATAAAGTTGTTGGATTTGCGTAAACTTTTGATCCATGGAATGTTGCTCGTCATCTAAAAACTTTAATGCCAGTGGGAATGGCAATAGTTATAGTTGCTGATGTGAAATAAGCGCGAGTATCTACATCTATTCCAACAGTAAATATGTGATGTGCTCATACAATAAATCCTAGAAAACCAATTCCTAGTATTGCGTATACTATTCCTATGTTTCCAAATGTTTCTTTTTTACCTCTTTCGTTTAAAATAATATGTGAGACTAGTCCAAATCCTGGAAGAATTAGAATATAAACTTCTGGATGTCCAAAGAATCAAAATAAGTGTTGGTATAAAATTGGGTCACCCCCTCCTATAGGGTCAAAAAAAGAAGAATTTAAATTTCGATCTGATAAAAGTATTCTAATTGCTCCAGCAAGAACAGGTAGTGATAGTAAAAGTAAAATTGCTGTAATTACAACTGATCATGGGAATAAAGGTATTTGATCATATTGTAACGAATAATTTATTATATTGAAAATTGTCACTAAAAAATTAATAGTCCCTATGATTGATGATACTCCGGCGATATGAAGGGAAAAAATTGTTAGATCGGTAGATAATGATGGGTGGTATATAAATGATGATAATGGAGGGTAAATTGTTCATCCTGTGCCTGATCCTGAATTTAAATAATTTCTTATTAATAATAAAAAAATTGAAGGAGGTAGTAATCAAAATCTTATATTGTTTGTTCGTGGAAATGCCATATCTGGAGCTCCAATCATTAAGGGAACTAATCAGTTCCCAAAACCTCCAATTATGAATGGTATAACCATAAAATGAAATTGTAACAAAAGCATGAGACGTTACAATTGAATTATAAATCTGATCATTTTTAATTCATGCCCCTGTCTTCTTAATTCTAATCGAATAATAAATCTTATTGATGAACCAATTATTCCTGATCATATAGCGAATATAAAATATAATATGCCAATATTTGTATGATTAGTGGAGTATAATCATTTTTTTATTCACGAAGAAATTAAGATTTATAAAATTAAATTTATATTTTTAATTTTGAAGATTAATAGTTTAAAATTAACTTCAAATCTTTAAATAAAGTATTAGAGTATTATGTCTGATAAAAGGAATAAATTGTAAATTTATTTATGAAAATAAAATTTTCTAATACTATTAATATAATTTGTATAGTTTAATCAAAATATTAAATTGCAAATTTAAAAATAAAATATAATTTTTTAGAAATTAGATTTTAAAGTAAATGTATATGATTCTAAATATAATTACTATAATATTTATAATAAATAAAATTCACATATCTATATATTTGTATTTTAAGAATATATTTGAGTAATTTTTATTGAATAAATTATTATTAATAAAATTTAAATAATTTCAAATTATTAATAGTCTTGATATTACAATAATGATAGATAGGATAAGATTAAAACCATTAAGTTTAATTACTAAGTTCTCTAACCCTAATCATTTTAAAGAAAATACTCCTATTGGTGGAATAAGTATATATGTTAGTAATAATTAAAAAAATGTAAGTTTTGATTTATTGTTAAAGATTATTATTTCTATTTTATTTTCTAATTTTATATCTATGATTAAATAGATTATATTATATGATAATACTGAATATATGAGGAAGTAAAGAATAAAAATATAAAAATTTAAATATATTAATGTTATTATTAATGAAGTTTGATAAATTGAAGAAAATGATATTATTAGTATTAAAGAATTTTTATTTAATATTAATAGCGGTGATACAATTAAATTTAGAGTAATTATAATTAATAATTCTTTTATAGGGACTGAATTTATTAAAAGTGTTACGGGCGCAGTCCGTAACTCCGTTCGTTCATATCGCTTCTCTTACGAACACAATTCGTAACTCCGTCCGTCACATAAACAATCATCCCACAGGTTAGTCATGGGAGGTATTTTTATAGAGAAAAATATACTTCTATGCGTTCTAACGTCTAGTCCGAGCCACTACTCTGTCTGTAAATTAAATGTGCCGGGACAGTGCGAAATGGTAGTGTGGTCGCGATAACAGAGCGGCTGTGAAAAGGAAGCTCGGCCACGATGCGCGAGTATATCTAAACTTCTATTAATGAAATATCCAAGGAGGATAAAGGTAAATGGGTTAGGAAACCATCTAGTCCCATACGGGCCCCGCTATGCGTGATCGATTTTCCCGAGAGGTGGAGGCTTATGCTAATACTGCATTTGGAAAGGTGAAGTAATCAGCACAAAGTATATATGAAGACAAAAGAAAAAAAAAAATAAATATATTATAGTCTCTGAGATTGAACAAGTTGTTGTTGAATTAACAACAAGATTAACAACAGATAATCGTATGCATAAACAAAGAAAATTGAAGAGGAAAGAATTGAAATGCACCACGGTGAATGAGCACACAACCGTAAAATAATTATAATAAGTGTTATATAATATAATAAGATATTAATTACAATTATATGACGTTAATAAATGCACGCATCGTATAAAAGAAAGAAAAGAAAATATTCACATATGTGATCGCAACCGAGATATTAAACTGTGCTGTGCACGTGGACTATCCCGCGCCAAGGTGGCCGTAAGGACACCAAGGTAAATCCACGATATCGACTGGCGATATCGATGTCCCTCAAACCACGTGGCGAAACAAAAGGCGATAATTCATGTACAACAATGAGAAATCAATATATAATCAATACACAAAGAATATGAAACAATTCCAGACAATTATATATATATACAAATCAAAATCAGACAATATTCAAAAGACTCACGCAGTTGAAGAAATCAACGTAATCAATCCTTTTCCAGATAACAAATCCAATAATAAGCCAAATCAAGTCCTTAAGGTGTGCGAGTTCGGTTGTAAGATGCAGTACGATACAATGTAGCTATGAATGATGATAATACTGTAAAGAAAAAGAGAGCACACGCGGAATGGTTAGAGAATTAAATTTTATATCGAACTATGGTTTTCTGAACGAATTGCCGAATTTTACGTGGGCGATTGAGTCCATTCACTCCCGTGAATCTACGCTCGAAACAATTAATAATTGAGAAAAGAACAAAAAAGATAGAGGGAAAGAAAGAAATACAATATAATTAAACCCACGGTCTCCCGTCACGCACCTCGCGACTTGTCGACGAAGAGTGATCGATCACGGAAATCAGGATAGGCAGGATCCTTCGAGGATCACCAATACAGTGATCTTCTGCCGTATCCGTGAGAGGTCCTGACGAATCAGGTGAGGCAGCGTGCGGGAGCCGTCGCGCGATTTGTCAACTCGCATTTCGATATATCGCGTGCGCTCTATTTCCGGTTTTCTTCACAATTCACAGGTTGCTCAATATTTTGCGCAATGCTACACATGAACAACATCCTCTATTACTCCTTACAATTAACGACGGTCAATAATTATTAAACTTGTTGTAATAATTTACACAAGTTTTTCACACTTTCGCGGGAAACGCTCGGCGTTTTCGTCGCGTGGTATCGTCGCTCGCGCGTCGCGTCGTGTCGCGCGCTGTATACAGTTTTTGTGCGAATTCCAAAACCAAACGCGAAAGGTTCTCATTCCAAATTCTTGACACGCCGTCACATTACAAAGTTTTCCGCGATTACTCGCAACCGTCCCAATTCATGCAAGATACAGGTGCATTGGAACCCTATGAACAATTTGCAATTAGCTCCAACAGGCATCACGGACAACAAGATGCTTGACTTGCGACAGAAGGTGTTGACCACACTCTCGGTGCACACTCATTCAAGCGCATGAGAACCCGCAACTCCAAACATCGTAATGTAACGATAGTTGTTACGGCTAAGGTGTTCATGCTCACCTTCTCGAGGCTTCAGAAGAACACACACACGCAGACATACATCCTCACAACTCTCACACATTCACATACACTCGCGTCGCCGACTTTCGACGACGATTCCAAGGAGAGCGTATAATACAATCACAACAATTATAATTTAGAATTTTGAACGTCAAAGGCCAGAATGTGCCAGACTAGGAAATTCCATAATGACAAAGCATTGTCGTGACACACCCCGGCCGACGTAATGGCCGAAAGTCAAAAATCCGAAAAATTTCCTGTTCGGAACGTAACAAAAGAATAAAAGGAATTAATTTTATGAATGTTATTAATAAAAATGCATTTATGAAATTAATTGATTTAAATATAAAATTAAATCAAGCATTAAATGGAATAATCCCGAATTTTAATGAAGTTCCCATTATTATTAGGATTGCTGAGTATACATTAAAATTATTAAATAAAATTCCCGTTAAAATTAGAGATCTTCTAATAAATGAAATAAAAAAATAAAGAACTCTAATTTTCATATTTTTTGAAATAGCTAATAATGATAAAAAAATTAAGTTAGTAATTTCTATAATTAGTCAAATGAAAAATATATTGTTTAATATTAGAGAAAATAGCGATAAAAAGATAATTATTATAGATGAAAAATAAGAATAAAAATTTTTTATCATGGTTAATTTTTTGTTAAATCTTTATATTTTAGTGTATGAGCATATAAATTTTTGAAGTTTATGGAATTAAAATTATTACTAAATTACTATTACACTAAATACAATCATTATTCTGCCATCCGCTGTATCGGTATCTATCATAAGATCGAAAAACTGCTTCCTTGTTCTCAATTTTATGCTTCTCAAATCGATTTCTGCGGCCCTAATTGTCCGATCTGGTTGAGTAGCGTCTCTAACTGAAGCCTAGGTTGTGCGGAACGTAAATATACACATTATTTTGCTTTCCATTGCATCTGAACCTATCCTATGTTCGAAAAACTTCAAATTCATTCCGAATTTTGTGCTTCTGGAGTCAATTTCAGCGGCCCTACTTGTCCGATATGGCTGAGCAGCGGCTCAAACTGCAGCCTGGGTTGTGCGGAACGTAAATATAAATATTACTTTGCCTTTTATTGCGTCAAAACCTGCCATATAATGGAAAAACTGCTTATTTATTCTCAATCTTATGATTCTCATGTCGATTTCAGCGGCCCTAATTGTCCGATCTGGTTGAGCAGCGCCTCTAACGGAAGCCTAGGGTGTCCGGAACGTAAATATAACCATTCTTTTGCTGTCCACTGCATCTGACCCAATCCTAGGATCGAAAAACTGCAAATTCATTCTGAATTTTTTGCATCTGAAGTCGATTTCTGCGGCCCCAATTGTCCAATTTGGTTGTCCAGCGTCTGAAACTGAAGACTGGGTTGTGCGGTGTTAGGTTATCAATCTAGTCGATCTGTCATTTGTTTGGATTCTGTTATAATGATTTACTAGATTCGTTATTTACGATTTTTAGCTTTGATAGCGTCTTCAAAGTTTATGCATTTCTTGGTACGTTATTATTTAATTTCACGGTTTACTATTATTTATATTTTAGTTAATTTAGTTGCATTGCTTCCAAAACTCTTCGCACCTCTTTAGATTACATTCACTAGTAAGGACTCTTATTGTACTAATATTGTTGTAATACAATATATCACGTTTATTGTTTCATAATCTCTCTATTTTTAATTAAATGTAAATTATTATCTATATTTTAATTAGGTTAATATTTCTTTCCTGTTTCAGGTTTGCGTTCGCTTCTGTTAAATTATATTATATTTATCTTCCTGAGGGTTTTACTTTTAATTTGTTACCCATAGATGGCATGTATCTTATTCTTACAGTACAATAGATTATCATATTGTAGTGTTCTCTCTTTCAGTCTTTTGTATTACTCTTTCATCGGCCTGTCTTTTATTCAGTACTTCTGGACAGAAACTTTGGAAAGCGTTCCATTTATTTTAGTCTGGGATAATTGTATCAATTATCTCATTAGGCTCTCATTGGATATTGATTTCTAGATTGTGCGTTAATTTTTGCCTTTGATCTTTCCATTTCTTACAGTAAAGGAGAGTGGGTTGCGCATCATCTTGTGTTTGACAGCTGTATCAGCAGTGATCCGTTTGGTATTCACCTATTTCTTTTTCGTATATTGGTTGAAGCAACCATGACCTGTAAGTATCCCCTTTTTGCTACCTACCCTCGGCCTGCAACCATAATTTTCGAGCATATACAAATTTATATCTCGAAAACGAAAAGAGAGCGACAAATACTTCATTTAGAAAAATTAATCCACGTATCAAGATACATGATATAAAAAAGTTTCAAAGAAATTGTTAAGGAGACCCTTATTCTAAATAATTACCAAAAATTTTGGTCCTCAACACGAAGTTTAGTTTAACCCTTACCTACAAATTCAATACTATGATTTACTGTTTTATGGATATATCCACGGGCAGTAAGTCCCGCGTAACTTTTAAAACTGTCCGTGTGTATTTCACTGTCGGCAATTACATGTCTATCGATGATGTCGATTAAAGTCGATGCTTCTCGATTTTCAACGACTATCATTCGACAATCATTCGTTTTGGTATCGACTATACCTAATACCCAGTGGCCTTCCACTCTTCTGCCACGATTGTATTTTCTTTTTCCAAATTTGGTTTCGTCAATCTTTTATAAATGAAATAATATAAAATTAACAATGTGTCACTACAGAATAAAAACTAAGAAAAGAAATGGAAAAAGTACTATAGAACAGTTATATAAGATACCTGAACAATGATACGAGATCCAGATTCGGAAATGCCTCCCAATTTAGGCATTCCTGCTTGAATTTTTGATAAATAATCTACAACCATTTCTCGGCAATATTGATACCATGCAGAAATAGTGGCAGATGATAAATTGGTACTATCTTCTTCTGTGAAGTCGCACAATTCGTGGGCAGTATCTTCGCACGAAAAATCTCGCGTGAAACAATACATCAATCTAAAACGAGCATTACAAAAACAAAAAAACGTTTTTAAGAATCTTCTAAATTTTTTAATCGTTAATTTGATGAAATCACGAAAAATAATTCTAACTTTATCGCCTTATCAAAAGGCAAACAGACATCCTCAAAAAAGGAATCAACTGTGGCTGCAAATTGTTTGCATCTGGACCTTCCAACCGAACAGAGAAACCGACCAGCACCGTGTTGCGATGACTTATATAATTTCATCGGCTTTCGATGGACAGAACAATCTTTATCTGTTCTTAACAATCCATGCTCTTGAGCCCAGGCGATAGCACTTTCTTTTGAATTTGGTAAATTCGATGTTAGATTATATAATCAAGGAACAAAAACAAGTATCGAAAGTATCGAAGGATACAGAAAGTGTTCTGTCTTGTTTCTATGGTTTTTTATTTACTTTTGAATATATTCATGTGGGATCTGATATCATACAGACTTCTTCCGTGCGTTGTGTTACAATTAAATTTCTCTTTATTTTAAATCGTTATCCCATATTACAACAGGTTATGGGCCCAGAATTCATTCTATAATAATTAAGTGTATCGCGTGTTAATGAGTTTAGTTTTTTTTTAATCAACTAAGTGTAAAATACTTTAAACTGCGTGACGATGGAGATGTCCAAAGACAGGAGAAACATTCAGCAATTCAGTGGTACGAAATACAACGCGTGGAAGCATAGAGTTCGTAATTTATTATATGAGCTCGATGTATTAAAAGTTCTTGACGAGCAACCACCGGTTCCTGTCACCGCAGTATGGTCGAAGGCGGAACGCATTGCCAAATGCACTGTTGTGCAATATTGTTCTGATACGCATTTGAAGTATGACACTCCGGGAAGTACAGCAAAATCAATTATATTAAGTTTAGATTCAGTGTATGAGAGTCAAAGTACGGCTACGGAATTATCCATTAGGAAAAAGCTATTAAGATTGAAAATGAAAAGTGACAGTTCGTTGAAAGATCATTTCGGGAAAACGAAATTATTTCAATTTTGATATCTAGTTTGCCCGAAGTATATGATACGGTGTCAACTGTCATTGAGACGATGATGACAGAAGCGAGAATTACACTTGACACAGTTAAAAAGAGACTGTTGGATGATGAGACGAAAATTAAGAGTGAAAAGTTGGATACCAACGCGAAAATACTCCGAGCTGAAGTGAAAAATCAAAGACCACATAATTTTGGAAGTACACGCTTTAAAAGAGGAAGTAATAGAAGAGGTAACATTAGAAGAGGAAATACATTCAAGCCGAATAGACAATCTTTTACCGGAAAATGTCATCAGTGTGGAAGAACAGGACACAAGATTAAAGAGTGTTATTACTATAAAAAGAGGCACCAATATAGAGCAGAACAAAGAAACAAAAATCAAAATATACATACAATTCAGACGACGCAAGCTGTTACAAGCAACAACGTGTCGGGATATGCCTTTATGACCGGAGACTACCAGGTCATGAAAACCAGAAAATTAACATTTATCCTGGATTCTGGAGCATCGGATCATATAGTCAAAGAAGATAATGTATTTCCAAATATGACCATACTTGATCCACCCATCAGGATTTCGATAGCGAAGAATGGAGAATATATAACTGCATCGAAGTAGGGACAGATACCTGTGACTACCAATACGGGAATTGAAGGCGTTTTGGAGGACGTATTGTACTGCCCGGACGTGCCGTACAACTTTCTATCCGTTAGAAAGTTGCAGCAAAAAGGAATGAGTATAACTTTCAATGAGAGGGGCGTCGAAATAATCAAAAACGGTAAAATGATGATGATTGGTAAGCCTTCAAATAATTTAATATCTATAGATTTTGATGTCATCGAAAAAGGAGTAAATTCACTTAATTCTTATATTTCTAATAAGATAGTTAATAATTATGAATTATGGCATAGGCGCTTAGGGCATATAGGAAAGGCAAAATTTTTACAGTTGAAGAATAAGCAGGTGGTGGAAGATGTGACGTATCTTGAAAAAGTAATTCCAGACGATAATATATGTGAAGCTTGTATTAAAGGAAAACAAGCACAATTGCTATTTGAAAAGGCAAAAGATAAAAGTCACATTAGGCAGCCATTGTTTATTGTTCACACAGACGTTTGTGGACCGATCACTCCTTCTACAACTAATGATAAAAAGTATTTTATAACTTTCGTAGATGAATTTACGTATTATTGTGTGACGTATTTACTTGAAAATAAATCAGATGTTTTTACAATCTTTAAGGATTACGTTGCTAAAAGTGAAGCACGTTTTAATTTAAAGATTGTCAATTTATACTGTGGTAATGGCAAGGAATATTTATCTAATGAGATGAAAAATTATTGTATACAAAAGGGTATAAGCTATCACTTAACGGTTCCGCGAACTCCTCAGTTAAATGGTGTTGCAGAACGCATGAATAGAACTATAACTGAAAAAGCACGTGCGATGATAAACGGTGCAGGTTTAGGAAAAGAGTTCTGGGGAGAAACAGTTATAACTGCTACATATTTAATTAATTTAACCCCATCGAAAGCTCTTAATGTTAATAAAACCCCATTTGAATTGTGGCATAATAAAAGGCCCAAATTGAAGTATTTAAAAGTGTTTGGTTCCACAGTGTATGTGCATGATAAAATTAGGAAATCGAAATTTGACGAAAAGTCTTATAAATGTATATTGGTAGGGTTTACACCAAATGGATACAAAGTGTGGAACGTAGAAAATGGGAAATTGGAGATAGTAAGAGATGTAATAGTTGATGAAATTAATTACTTAGAATCTCGGCCGGTAATAAAGGAAATAGGTTTAAAACGTGGTTTATGTGAAACTGATGCATCTCGTGAAGTGCTCAAATCAGTAGATATACAGTGTGAAGTAAATAAATCTGATAATCAAAAATCAGATGTGTTAAAAAGAAAAAAATCTGATAACAATAAATCAGATATGATAGAGCCGAGAATTAAAGTAATGGTAGATCAAGAGAAAAGTAAATCTGTAACTGAAACAGATGTAACAGGAGTATCGGGACCAGGAAATAATCAAGTGGTAGAATTAAAAGATAGTATAGAACCTAGAAGGAGTGATAGGATTAAGCGACGGTCTCCTATGTCATATAATGAATTTAATGGTAACGATGATTATCTTTTATGCGCTCAATCGATAATTTGCAAAATACCCAACTCATTTGACGAAATTAAAACTAGAGATGACAGAGCTAAGTGGGAACAAGCTATTGCCGATGAAATAAACTCGTTAGTAATAAATAAAACTTGGAATTTGGTATCAAAGCCAAAGAATAAGAACATTGTTGATTGTAAATGGGTATTCACGATCAAAAATGATGAATTCGGAAATCCGTTAAAATACAAAGCTCGATTAGTGGCCCGTGGTTTCAGTCAGAAATATTTAGAAGATTATAATGACACATTTGCACCTGTAGCTAGAATGTTAAGCTTTAGATTTCTTATGGCTTTTGCTAATCAGCATAATTTGCTAGTGCATCAAATGGATGTTAAGACGGCATTTTTAAATGGTATTTTAAGGGAAGAAATTTATATGCGAATTCCTGAAGGTGTTAAATGTGATAGTAACAATCAAGTGTGTAAATTGAATAAAGCTTTGTATGGTCTCAAGCAATCAGCCAGATGCTGGTTTGAGATGTTCGAAAAAGCTCTTCTAGAGAAAGGTTTCCGAAATTCATCAGCGGATCGTTGTACTTATATATTAGATAGAAAGAATATATTAAAGAATATATATGTGGTACTATATGTGGATGATCTAGTGATTATGACTGCTGAATCTGAGACAATGCAAAATTTCAAAAATTATTTGAAAAATAGATTTTGCATGACAGATTTAAATGAAATTAAGTTATTTCTTGGAATAAAAGTGGAAAGAACTAATGGACAAGTAACATTGGATCAAAGTGCATATATTAAGACTGTTCTTATGAAATTTAATATGTTAGATTGCAAACCTGTAAGTACACCTCTTCCAAGTGTATTAGATCATATAGCTTTGAATTCAGAAGAAGAATATAATGCACCTTGTCGTAATTTAATTGGATGCTTGATGTATATAATGATTTATACGAGACCCGATTTAAGTATAGCGGTAAATATTTTAAGTTGATATTCAAGTAAAAATAACAGAGAACTGTGGCAAAACCTTAAAAGGGTTCTGAGGTATCTTAAAGGGTCTGCTGATATTAAATTAACATACGTTAGAACTGATTATAAAAATCTATTTAGTGGATATGTCGATTCTGATTGGGGAGGTAATGAAAATACAGATCGTAAGAGCACAACGGGATATTTATTTAAGTTATATGAACAATGTACAATCTGCTGGAATACGAAAAGGCAAACATCAGTGGCTGTCTCGCCCACAGAAGCAGAGTACATGGCTCTTTTTGAAGCTGTGAGAGAGGCATTATGGTTAAAATCCTTGGCAATCAGTATTAATATAAATGTCTTTGATGCAATAATAATTTACGAAGACAATATGGGTTGCATTAATATTGCGAGTAATCCAAGTAGCCATAAACGTTCAAAACATATAGACATAAAATACCACTTTTCAAGAGAACAAGTTGAAAAGAATGTAATAAAACTTGAATATATTCCTACAGGTGATCAACTAGCAGATGCTTTAACGAAGCTGTTGCCAGCAAACCAATATTTGGAATTTAGAGCAAAAATGGGATTAGAATAATAAGATTAATATAAGCATAAAAATTATTATTATTTTGTATATAGTTTGTATGGTCTGGATGGGTTTTTCTGGGTTTCCCCATTCCCTTGCAACGAATGTTGGACCATTTGTATTTTGTTCCCAGAATTAGAGTCAAAATAAAACACAAGGTAGACAGTCTGTACGGTAATACTCGTAGTACACTTATTAGACTTATTAATGTACAATTAATATGAACAGCACCGACTTGTTTTTGAGGGGGCCTGTTAGATTATATAATCAAGGAACAAAAACAAGTATCGAAAGTATCGAAGGATACAGAAAGTGTTCTGTCTTGTTTCTATGGTTTTTTATTTACTTTTGAATATATTCATGTGGGATCTGATATCGTACAGACTTCTTCCGTGCGTTGTGTTACAATTAAATTTCTTTTTATTTTAAATCGTTATCCCATATTACAACATTCGATAAATTCCATTTACCAACACTCATTATTACAAAAGAAAAAAAATAAATAATTGCAAGAAAATAGAAATATAAAGTATACTACAGCTAATAAAGAAAAAAAAAACACGGAAAGTAGGCAAAAGTTAATAATACATAACAATCAAATAAAATTAATGCTATACTACTTGAATGTACTAAATAAAAGCTAATATAAACGTTAAAATGCTATAAATAAAATGAGTGAATCGTTAAAATACTATAAATATATGAATGAAACGTTAGAATACTATATATAAGATATTTAAAATACGTTAATAAAATGCTATACTCATTTACTATACTAAATAAAAACTAATATAAATCATAAAATACTATAAATAATTCTAAAATATTATAAAAACTACAACACTATAAATGTTAAAATACTATACTAAACTACTATTCTACAAGAAATACTATATTAAAATCGAAAATACACAAAATCAAAGAAACACTCGTAAAACTTTGAACATCGAAGTTTGATTTATCCTGCCTAAATGGTCGCTATTATAATATCAGTGGCGCAATTGCTCATATCCAACGGCTCCGCTCATTGGCTAAGCTGCCTGTACAAGCCAATATGGCGACGAAATAGCTAGTGAATAGTTTAAAAATGCTCACCTCTAAATACGCATAACTTTTCAACCGCTGGATTCCTAAACTTAAAACTTGCATTTTTGGATTCCGCTCGTCCAGTATTATTAAAATATGTAAAAAAAACCATTAATTTTTGTTTCCCCAAAGTAAAGTTCAGCCTAGCATTACTTTAATAAATCGGCATTTTTATATTCTTCTTCCTCGTTTTTTATTTTTTACAACTTAGACAATTAATTTAAAAATTTGAAAAAATTCCAAAATATGTGTCGGAATAGCTGACGTGTCCGTGATTTTTTTCATAATTTCCCATCTAATAGTTTAAGAGAAATTGGGCAATAACATAGAGACCTTGAGTTTCTTGTACAAGATTCGAGCACAGCGAGTAGGAACACTACGCGTAGCTTGTGCGCTGTCACTGAACGGCCGATCGCTCGCTATCCGCGTTTTCTGATTGATCGATGTTTTTCGTTAATAACTCGTGAACAAAGCTTGAGAGAACGTTTCTGTAAAGGAAAAGGTTGTTTAGAATCACACCAGGAATCTCCCCTTTTCGGCTCCGTTACCTTATGTGGGACACCCTGTATAAATGATGACAGTGGAGATTAATTGTTCATCCAGTTCCTGATCCTGAATTGAATAAGTTTCTTAATAATAATAAGATAATTGAAGGGGGTAGTAATCAAAATCTTATATTATTTATACGAGGAAATGCCATATCTGGTGCTCCAATTATTAAAGAGATTAATCAATTTCCAAATCCTCCAATTATAAATGGTATAACTATAAAAAAAATTATAATGAAAGCATGGGATGTTACAACAGAATTATAAATTTGATCATTTTTAATTCATGTACCAGGATTTCTTAATTCTAAGCGAATAATAAATCTTATGGATGATCCAATTATTCCTGATCATATAGCGAATATAAAATATAATATTCCAATGTTTTTATGATTAGTAGAGTATATCCATTTCTTAGTTCATAAAAAAATTAAGATTTATGTAGTTATTTTATATATTTAATTTTGAAGATTAATAGTTTCAATTAACTTAAAATCTCATTGAAAGTATTATGGTTGATTAAAAGGAATAAATTGTAAATTTATTAATGAAATCAAAATTTCTAATACTAAATACATAGAGAGAGAATAGATATTAAGTTTAAATATTAAATTGACATTATAAGCATTTTAATTTAGTAAATATAATTATTATAATAAATAAAGAGTTAAATTGATAATGAAATAAATGAATATTTATTTCTATAATTTAATGAAAAATATTAAATTGCAAATATAAAAGTAAAAAAATTAATTTTTTAGAAATTAAATACTAAAATAAATATATATAATTCTAAGAATAATTATTATGATATTTGATGATATTAGAATTCATATATAAACGTTTGTATTTTAAAAATGTATTAGAATAATTTTTATTAAATAAATTATTATTAATGAAATTTAAATAATTTCAGGTTATAGTAAGTCTTGAAATTGCAATAATAATAGAAAGTACATAGTTGAAACGTTTGAATTTAATTAATAAATTTTTTAAAGTTATTCATTTTTTAAAAAATACCCTTATGGGAGGGATAAATATATATGTTAATAAAGAATAAAAAAATATAAGTTTGGAATTAGTTCTACGAATTATGTATATATGTGTTTGTTGTTCCTCTTGAGGTTACAATTTTCTCCCTCTTCTCTTACCCGAGCCTCCTCTCTCTGCCATTCTACATCTTACACCGATTTATGATTTATGTCTTACGACGGAAGTTTGGGAAGTGTTAATCGCCGATTTTAATAAAACTTTATACAATTATTCTATGGTCCTACCTAAGAATTTTGCCATACAAAGTAGCTGCCCATACGCACTTTTAAGGGAGAAACTACCCCTTAAAACCAAATTGCCCCTTTCCTTTCGGTGCTTATAGCTCGCAAAGTGTAAGCGCTATAAAAAAATGCTCTATACAAAAGTTTTACTGTTTTTCAGGACCTATAAAATGGCTTTAAAAAAATTTTGAAAGAACGCATTGTTTATAAAAATGCAATATCCCGCCCCCCCCCTTTTTCTGACAAAAAATGTTTTTATTTCAGATAAGTGAAGGGCTTTTAACGAATAACGATAACAACAGCACGCAAAAATCAGAATAAAAAATATAATAATTGAATATTTACTTCCATTCACCGTACCAATAAGAACGAAGATTATGCTACGCAGAAATGATGCAGCGCTTTTGTATACAAGAAATGGAATAATTGTATATCGCTATACAATGCAGAATTCACAACAAAAAGCTCTTTATTTATCTGAAATAAAAACATTTTTTGTTAGAAAATAGGGAGGAGGGGAAATTGAATCTTTAAAAACAATGCGTTTTTTCAAAATTTTTTTAAAGCCATTTTATAGGACATGAAAAGCAGCAAAACTTTTGTATGAAACGTTTTTCTATAGCGCTTTTACGTTGCGAACTATAAGCACCGAAAGGAGAAGGACGACTTGAATTAAAGAGGTAGCTTCTCCCTTAAAAGTGCGTATGGGCAGCTTCTTTCTACGGCAAGATTCTTAGGTAGGACCATAGAATAATTGTATAAAGTTTCATTAAAATCGGCGATTAACACTTCCCAAACTTCCGTCGTAAGACGTAGATCATAAATAGGTATAAGATGTAGAATGTGAGAGAGAGGAGGCTAGGGTATGAGAAGAGGGAGAAAATTGTGACCTCAAGGGGAACAATAAACACATATATACATAATTTATAGAACTAATTCCAAACTTATATTTTTTTATTCTTTAACATATATATTTGTCCCTCCCATAAGGGTATTATTTATAAAATGAATAACTTTAAAAAATTTATTAATTAAACTCAAACGTTTCAACTATGTACTTTCTATTATTATTGCAATTTCAAGACTTACTATAACCTGAAATTATTTAAATTTCGTTAATAATAATTTATTTAATAAAAATTATTCTAATACATTTTTAAAATATAAACGTTTATATATATGAATTCTAATATCATCAAATATCACAATAATTATTCTTAGAATTATATATATTTATTTTGACACTTAATTTCTAAAAAATTAATTTTTTTATTTTTATATTTGCAATTTAATATTTTTCATTAAATTATAGAAATAAATATTCATTTATTTTATTATCAATTTAACTCTTTATTTATTATAATAATTGTATTTTCTAAATTAAAATACTTATAATGACAATTTAATATTTAAATTTAATATCTATTCTCTCCCTATATATTTAGTATTAGAAATTTTCATTTCATTAATAAATTTACAATTTATTCCTCTTAATCAGCCATAATACTCTCAATGAGATTTTAAGTTAATTGAAACTATTAATCTTCTAAATTCAATATATAAAATACTTATATAAAACTTAATTTTTTTATGAATTAAAAAATGAATATACTTAACTAATCATAAAAACATTGGAATATTATATTTTATATTCGCTATATGATCAGGAATAATTGGATCATCGTTAAGATTAATTATTCGATTTGAATTAGGAAATCCTGGTACATGAAATAAAAATGATCAAATTTATAATTCTGTTGTAACATCCCATGCTTTCATTATAATCTTTTTTATAGTTACACCGTTTATAATTGGAGGATTAGGAAATTGATTAATCTCTTTAATAATTGGTGCACCAGATATGGCATTTCCTCGTATAAATAATATAAAATTTTGATTACTGCCCCCTTCAATTATCTTATTATAATTAGGAAACGTATTGAATTGAGGATCAGGAACTGGATGAACAATTTATCCTCCACTATATCACCCATATATATCACCCATCTTCCTTAACAGACATAACAACTTTTTCAATACATATTGCAGGAATTTCATGAATTATACTGTCCAACACGAGTTTTACCTTTCAATATCCACTGTGTGATCCTCGTAGATTACCCTGTCCGAAATACGAATCCGGAAACGGAATTGGTCCATCACCCTCAGTTTTCGAAAAAACAGGATTTGAAGATAAACGCAATTCTTAAACTTTGAACAATTATTGTGTTTAAACGGTAATAGTTATTCAGTTGATTTTTGTGTCAGATTATTCAGTGAACATTCCCAAACAAAATGACATGCATTGTTACTGGGCTGTAAACATTTAAAAATGTTTAAACAAAGAACAAATGCAAAAGGACACCCGAAATGCACCAATCTTGGCAGATAATGTTCAATTTGCTTAAAAAACTAAGGGCCTAGGAGAAAATCTGACCCAGCCACGCGATGCAGCCGACATTTTTACTTCGGAAAGCATCGACAGAAATTGTATATCCCATTTTAGATATAATAATCCGAATGATGTTCATAATAATCATACCAACAAGCATAATAATCATAGTAATCGTCATAATAACCACAATAATCATAATAACAATAATAATAACCATAATAATCGTAGTAATACTTATGCTAACTATAATAATCACAATAATCATAATAATAATCTTAACAATCATAATAATCATAGTAGTAACTGAAATAACCATTATAATCATAACAATCGTAATAATAAAACGAATAATCATGGAAATAATCATAATCATCACTATAATAGCCACAATAATTTGAGTAATCATTAAACCATAATAACCTTAATGATGATCATAATATTCACCATAATCATACTAACAACCATAATAATAATAATAATAATAATAATAATAATAATAATAATAATAATAATAATAATAATAATAATAATAATAATAATAATAATAATAATAATAATAAGAGAAGTATAGTGCTTTTACATGTCAGACATGCATGGGTGAAGCACATTGCACTTAAAGTGAATACGATATTTAATGGGGAATTTATAGCAGGTGAAATTTATAGCAGGTGATATATGTGAAACGAAAAGCTTAAATACCAAAGACTGTTAGTTATTTCGCGCATCGGATCTTGAAGAGTGGTATGAACGATGTATTGTTGAATGTACAATAACATTGTTGGAAGAATTTCAGGAATGTGATAGTGGGTGGACATTGTCGCAAATACTGAATTTAATAATCAATTTAAACATGTATAATCCGAAGCATGTTGAATGTCATTTCAAGCTACCGCGAGAAATACTACTTAAAAAAGCAGTAATTTCTGTAAAATCCTATGACCACGCATGTTTCGCATGGGCTGTGGCAGCCGCTTTATATTCAGCTAAACAGCATACATCTCAACAAAGTTCCTATCCATATTATAGAACAGTGCTTAATTTTGAGAATATCGGATATCCAATATCCATGAATGATATTAAAAAGTTTGAAACGATGAACAATATCTCCGTTAATCTATTCAGCATCGAAGAAAACATCAAGAAAACAAAGAAGGATCTGAAGTAAGTCATCGTTCCATTGCGTCTCACTGATCAGAACAGGGATGGACATGTGAATTTGTTGTACATAGAGAATGATGGCATAGGACACTTCGCATGGATAAAAAATTTGTCTCGACTTGTTGGCACACAATAAGCAAACATAAAGAAAAGAAGTTCATCTGTGATCGGTATGTATAAAACGTGTAAAAACATTAAGATTTTAATTTTATGAAGAATAAACGATTATATATGAATACTTTTACAGAAGCTTACACTTCTTCAATTCCCGTGAGAGGTTAGATACTCATCAGAATGATTGTCAGAATATGAATAAATGCACTGTTCTGCCAGCCAGCGAGGACGATAAATGGCTCAAAGTTAACAATTATTGCAGAAAGGATCGGGTTCCGTTTGTGGTTTATGAAGACCTCGAGTGTGTTTTAGAAAAAATTAAGGATAGTGTCGCAGATGAATGTATATCGCATGCATATCAACATCATAGGGTATTCAGTATTGGATATTGTATGCATTGTTCTTATGATACATCATTATCATCATATCAATATCGTCGCGATATAGACTGCGTTTCATGGTTTATCCAGGAATTAAAGAATTTAGCACAGACTGTTAAATCTATATTATCTAATAATATCTCTATGGTGCACCTAACGAAAGAGCAGTGGGATGAATTTCACAATGTTATACATTACCATATTTGTGAGAAACCATTCGACATCAACGAAACACCTGTGCGATATCATTGTCATTTAACAGGGCGCTATAGAGGTCCTACACATGTTGACTGTATATAAATTATAAAAACTCATTCCACGTCCCGATAGCCTTTCACAATTTATCTGGATATGATTCACATTTTATCATCATGGAATTAGCTAACGCATTTGAAGGTTACATTGATTTACTACCTATAACCAAAGAAAAGTATATTTCTGTTACAAAATATTTAAAAGATGTAACAGAAGAAGAATTATGTTGTCGAAATTATATAAGATTACGATTTATCGATTCGTATAAATTTTTAAATACTAGTATTTGTAAATTGGCGTCTTTTCTCAGTAAAGATAAGCAAACAATTTTATAATCTAATCTTCAAATGTTGTCCACAGAAAAATTTGATTTATTGACGTGAAAGGGTGTCTTTCCGTACGAATACATTGATTGCTTTGAGAAATTAGAAGATTCTTGTTTACCATCGCTGGAATCTTTTTACAGTTCGTTGACTGATGAAATAGTATCCGAAAGCGATTACGCACACGCTGAGAACATATGGCATTCTTTCGAGATTAAAACTTTAGGTGAATACAGCGATTTGTATTTAAAAACAGATATTTTATTATTAGCAGATATTTTCGAAAATTTCCGTGAAAGTTGTATCAAGAGTTATGGTCTAGATCAGGCTCACTATTACACATTACCTGGTTTTATATGGGATGCTATGTTAAGGGGGCAGACTCCTTCGGGGCCTACTCCGAATCGATCGAAGCGCTGTTGCGAAGAAACGGGCATTAGTGAAAACATATAATTTATACATGCGACATTTGATAATGTGGCATCTAGCGTTATCCTGTTGAATTACAAATGAGAAGTGCGAAGGTATAATTGCCAAATCGCATCGTAGGAAAGTTCTGTCACGCTGTTGCCACATCAATTACAATTTTATGCATCAGTAAATCTCTACTGAATATACCTTGAGCCGATATTTTGCTTCATACGGAATATAGAAAAGGACGGTGCGAGCGAGAAAGAAAGAGTATCACGAATGAAACAATACACATGTGCCCAAAATTATGAAAGTGGTCTAAGAAACAACATTTTCGTATGAGATTCACACAAAATTTCACATTTATAATAAATGTTTATTAATCAAGACTAATTATAATGTTACGTAATATAGAAATATTTTCTAATTAATTCAAATGTAATCCTTTCAATATCCTAAAATAAGAAATATACAATTTAGACCACTTTCATAATTATGGGCATATATATATATATACTAATATGTGAAATCCTAAAACTTATATATATAGAATTGTAGGATGTTAGACACGTTTAGTTTTAAGCTTATTGTTAGGTATGATAATTTACGACTGGGTCGCGTCGCACGTTAAAGGACTGCAGGCCTGTCGAAGCGAACGGTGCAAGGCATTTTTCCTCGACCAGATGGGGAAATGTCGTTAGGTTTGGAAAACCCACTCAAGAGGCCAAAAAGAACGCAAAGCGTGGGGCAGTTGACCGAAAACCTCGGAAGGAGGAACAACCACGTTGTATTGGGCGAAAGGCCATTTTTGTCGCGTTGTTGGTAGATTATCATTAGGTTCTAAGTACGATTGCTGGTGTGTTACATTTCAAATATATTTAATTAACTCTAATTTTGATCGCACTGACATTTGTTTCCTATCATACCATCTAAAATAATCCCACAGAATAAATAATTCATTCAATTCATGCTATTCATTCGTTCATTCATTCATACTTTTTAAGAAATAAACAAACGAAATTATTTTAATTTTTTTTTATTTAAAAATAAAAATGTTATGAGTGGTATAATTGTAATCTGTGAAAAGGTATACAAAAATTAGAATTATTTGAAATAAAAATTGAAAACAAAAAGAATTAAAAGCTACCACGAGATTCGAACTAGGCACCTACAGATTATGAAGGAATGCCTAATTCACACTCAACTAAGGTACTTTCTGGTAAAATTAGTGGATTAAACTATAACTTCTGAAACAATTCCAATTGTTTGTTTATAGTAAATAATAACTATTGAAGAATAATGATTTGTAAATCACCTTTACTTGCTACATTTTCATCGATCAAGAGTCACTCACACTGAACCTCTCGTACTGTTTGCAACGAGTGCAAGACGTTGCGAGTATTCATTAGCAATGTTATAATTTATACATTTAGTGAACAATAAACAACATTTATCATAATATAATGACAAAAACATTATAGGGGTATATATTTTTCGGAAAACCACTCGTTTCAGGGCCCAATTTCGCACAAAATGCAGTTTAACTAAGAATGTTATTATTTTGCTTATAACGTAAAAATTCAAAATTCTATTTTAGCCGTATTTTGTGTTTTGGTTCATAGTATTTGCATACAAATTTGCAAAACGATCGATCAGCATGTTGTCAGTGAAAACAACGACAATATACTATTTTTTAATATATTTTTTAAATAAATTGATATTTTTAAAAACTATTTACATAGGTGGATTCGTCGTTCAAAAATACAGAATCGCCCCATTTATATCATTTTGCTATGCGCATTAGTTTTGGAGATATTAAACGAAATATGTGTCAGATACTCCTAGAATTCGTTTCTTATTTTCTTCAGAAATGTAGGCATCTGGCCAACGTCAAGTCCCAAGAGTTTTTTTCAACCACTTCATACCATCATAAAAACGGCCTCCATGCCAAGGACCCAAAACTTTCTCTTTACCCTCTTTTCCCCACTAAGCTTTTCCTTGTCCTTGCACCCCCTTATTTTGTCAGAAAGAATTAGACCACTGAACTGAACACATCGTTTTTGTAATAAAGAGTATTGAATTATATATCTCGACAATTCGTGTTTAATTTGCCATCCTCCGGGTATACGACATATGTTTTCCACCCCCAACTTTGGGGGTGGTTTTCACACACTTTAGATGAATTAGAAGCAATAAAAAAATACGTGTCGAATATTTTCGGCTATTCTACAATCCTACAAAGTTTCATCAAAATCGGAGATTTTCACCTCGCGATGTTCCCTTATTATTAAGAATCAAAATCTCGGCTGGAGTTGGATTCGTTCGAGTTCTCCTGATGGGCAGAATTGTAATATGTACATACATATATGTGGCAACAGCGTAACGAAACTTTCAATACATTTTGGCAACTAAACCTTTCTTGCGTCTGATTCGTGTATTCGATGAATACGCTATTCAGCTGTCAAATTCTAGATTACATTTACCGACTGATCTGTATTTTTATCGATGCTGATGGTAATATGACCAAACTGATTGAGATATACCATTAACGCTTCTAACGGCAAATCGTTGAACTATTTTTGTGTCAAAACGGGTGCACAACGAAAATTACGCTTTACGCCTTCAAGAAGTGTTAAATTGAGGAAAATCGCGTTTCCACGATATTGTGCTAATTCAAGGTAGGGTGCTCTGGTGTGCTATGAGCTATGAACCATTAAATCGTGAGATATTTGCGAAAATGACACTTCGGCAGCCATCTTGCTAGTTTACAACAGCGTCTGTTTCATGCTTACAGTTTGTAATTTTACAGTTTTCTCAACGTATAGTGTTTATTGGAGTTTAAACGGACCAGAGCACCCTGTAGTGAAGTCTACTCGTGGGTTCTGTACCCGCGAAAAATTCATTTATGCAAGTATCGAGACGTAAAGCGTAATTTGCGGAACCGTTTGTCTCTCTCACTCATCGCGTATACGTGTATGACTTTCTTTGCTTGTGTGAGCGCACGCACACAGCTCAAAACACAAGGAGTCTGCCCCCTTAAAGCATACTAAAGTTAATTTTGAATTGCTCACTGACATCGAAATGGTTTTGTTTACCGAGCGGTGTATACGTGGTGGTTTGAGTCAATGTTCTGGGAGATATGCGCAAGCCAATAATAAGTATATGTTATCCTATGATACATCGAAATCGTCATCGTACCTCATGTACTTTGATATAAACAATTTATATGGATGGGCAATGTGCCAACCATTACCATATGCAGGATTTCAATGGATCGATAGTGTTGAAAATTTTGATGTATCCTCAATTGCAATTGATTAATCGATAGGTTATATTCTTGAAGTTGATATAGAATATCCACAACATCTACATGATGATCATGCTGATCTACCGTTTTGTCCAACACGTGGCAAATCCTCTGGTAAGAAACAGGATAAGTTATTGGCTACATTATACGATAAGGAGCGTTACGGTATACATTATTGCAACTTACAACAGTGTATTCATCATGGTCTTCACATTACAAAGATACAACGCATTCTCGAATTTAATCAATCACCATGGCTTCGCGATTATATAGAACTCAATACTCAATTTCGAACACATGCATCAAATGATTTTGAAAAAAATTTGTATAAATTAAAGAACAATGCAGTATTTGGTAAAACAATGAAAAATGTTCTAAATCATGTTGATGTAAAACATCTGACAAAATGGGATGGAAGATTTGGTGTACAGGCAATAATCTCAAAACCTAACTTTCAAAGCAGAAGTATTCTTTCAGAAAATTTAATTGCAATTGAGTTGCGTAAACTTATGGTTAAATTCAACAAATCAATTTACGTTGGTATGGCCATTCTAAACATATTCCACTACGATTATATGTGTCCATTACACCAACGAAGTTGTAAAATTATGTATACTGACACAGATAGTTTAATTTATTATATTCAATGTGAACATGTTTATGAGATGATGAAATGCGATATCCATAGATTCGACACCAGCGATTATCCAAAAGACAATGTATATGGTATACCGCTTGTCAATATGAAAGGGCTGGTTCGATGAAGTATGAAAACAGTGATTCAATAATGACTGAATTCATTGGACTCAGAGCAAAGGCGTATGCTTTGAAAGTGTTTGGTAAGAAAGATGTCAAAACGTTGAAAAGTGTCAAAAACAATGTTGTTGCCAAAATGATCAATTTCGATGATTACAAGCATTGTTTACGCAATGCATATGAAATATCTCGTCGTCAGTCATGCATAAGATCTGAATTGCATAAGGTATATATTGTAACAAAATTGAAAATTGCTCTCAGTCCATATGATGATAAGCGATATCTTATATCTGATTCAAATGATATACCAGCTTGGGGGCATTATAAAATAAAATTGTAAAGGATAGAAGCTGTACAATAATAGATTAAAATTATTTTACGAAAATCGATTTATTTGCATCTTTTATATTAACGTTGTAGTAAAAACATCCTTTTATGTTTACAGTACATTATTTTCATGTATCCATGAATTGCGTATATTATCAAACCTTATCCATTTAACATATACTTTATCATCCTCCTTACGTAATACTTTTTCCACTAAATACACATCGGGATTGATAACGCGTTGTAATTCATGTTCATAAAATCCTCCTGCAATAGGCTTTCCGCATGAATCTTGCAGCAGATAAGTCACAGGATTAGTTATCTATACTTTGATTATCTTGAACACTTCAGGAGTCCAATATGGTGTATATCCTTTGTCGGAAACGGTTTTGTATTTGCTGACGCGTACAGAGACACCAACCTTAAATCTCGGTGAAGCAGCAATCTTTATATGGCTATATACTGTGTTCAAAAGCTTACCAGCAATTGTAGGGGCAACACCACAAGGTCGCATTCTAATAGTCCTATGTTTCCGTATGTTGTATTCAGCCACAAGGTTCGGTGATGCGTCGATCCATCTGTATGTTCCAATGAGTACAAACAGTTTCCAAATATGATGCTTTAAAGTACGATTAAAACGTTCCTCGATGGAAGCCTTCATCACTGAATATGTTGAATACTGATTAATATTATGTTTTTTTTAAGAATCTCTGTACATCAGCATTGTAAAATTTCTTTTCTTGGTCGGTTTGTAAATTTTTTGGATATCGATCTCGAATTACTTTTGCAAATGCTTTGGCTACTTCGAAACCATTTTTTGTTTTGAGTGGTACAACCCATGCATATTTGCTTAATGCATCTGTAACTGTGAGTATGTAATGATAACCTTCCTTGAATCGTGAGTATGGACGCATCTCAACCATATCAGCTTGCCACAGACCATCATATCCATGTACGATAACACGTCTGCGGGGGAAATTTCTTCGTGCTGACGCATGCAACTCCTTTACAAGCTGTTGGTTTTCGAGGCTATGCTTTTCCTTAGATTTCATTGATTTTTACATTGTTGTTACTGCTGTGGTCTGTTATATAATCTTCCTCTTGAGAATGAGGGTTCAATACATGCAATACTTGTCGAACATCATTTTGCAGTATTATTAAATTGTTCTGAAATGTAGCCAATCTTTATTCAAATTCCTGCTGTATCTGTTGAACATTATTCTGTATTGTTACCACATTGCTTTGAAATGTGCTCAACTTTTTCTCAAATTCCTGCTGTTGCACCTTTAAGATTGACATGCATTGTTCCAAGTACTGCTTATTGACTGCATCTGTGTTGACCTCCAGCTGTGTAACATTTCGAATTTTGTAGTATTTTGCGTCAAAGTTGGAATCAATCATGTAGAGCGCGTTATCGTGCATATAATTTCGAAACATGCCACTCCATTTATACTACTATACTGGTGAGGTCTCATACTTTCTAAGTGATACCCCAAACTTATTGATTAACATTTCGTTGAGAATAAATCAATTATGAGCTTGCAGTTTAATTTATAATGAGACCTGCTTCGCGAATTTCGATAATCGATAGAAACTCGATGTCGTGTGAATTTTTACCCGCTTGACGCGATGCTTCTAACAAACGCAGACGATCTACTAATTCGTTTGGATCATCCCAATGTATATAACCGATTTGGTTATTGTTTACTGGCATAGCATTTGGTATCTGCTTGTTAACTGTTATGACATTTGGTGTAGTATGTTCAAATCTTCTACCTGTTCGGCTCTTAATTGCACGAGCAAGTAGGGGAGGATTTATACAGAGTGTAACAAAACTGTTGCAGTTGCTTGAAAGTGGTGACTCAGGGGGTGATTTGAAACTACTTGTTCCTTACCGAAAATGTAAGATGAGGCTTCGCTAACGAGTTATTAACGAAAAACACCGGCCAGTGAGAGGGCGAGGTTGCCGTCCGAGCCAGCGCGGTAGCGTTGGGTACGCGCGCTAGATGCTACGGTTGTACTCCGAACAAGAATGCCGTCATTCATCGTAGAAAATAGCATTAGTATGAAAACTGAATGCGACACAATAAATAATACCGAGTCCTTTTTCTGTTTATCACTTGAAGTGAATAATTAGTTAAAATCGAGGAAAACTACGTGCAACGTAACAACACGAATACGTAAATTTCTTATTCGCATAACGTATAAACAAAAAAGAAATACAACAAAAAATAAAGGGACGGGAGAACAAACTTCACCTGTAGTTTGTCAACTTGTGTCACTGGGTTACTGTACCGCTCCTCGTCACCGACCGTCGAAATGGTTTATGCTAGTGTAACAACCAGTCGCGACCTCATTTGTGAGGAAGTCCGGTGTCGCAAGACATTTCCCCTTAATAATTAATAAATAATAAGCGATAATCAAAATTCGAACAGTGGCAGTGGAAGGAAAACCCTAACCTCGAATCCTCAATCGAATCCTCAATCGAATCCTCAATCAAATCCTCAATCGAATCCTCAATCGAATCCTCGCGCCAGTGACACGCGGCGCGCGTGCGCACGGGATCGGTACGTCATCGGGGCGACATCCTATGGCATGCGATGGAACACACGCTGACGACAGGATGACGACCGAATGATGACAGTACAAGCCAATCAACAAACAACGCTCTCTGTACGCCGGCGCAAACACCACCAGATGCATACGCTGAAAACCCGGAACCAATAGAGGACGCATATCCTGCGATGACTCCTACACGCGCAAGTGCAACACGACGCTGCCCCTACACCGAGGTCAGTCATTGGGCCCAAAAGAGGGAGGCAATTTCCCTGTATAAATAGGGCAGCGCCAGCCCCAGCGGAGAGTCTTCTTCGAAATTACTAAGTGCTAAAATTTAATCAGTGTTAAAATAATAAGCGTTAAAAACCCTAGTCCTCCCCAAAACTCCGAACCTCACTAAAGCAGCTTTAACTAGCTCCTTGATCCTCTAAATTGAAGCAGTTTTGATTAGCTTCTCCATTACCGACTGAGACAGCTTCAACTAGCTCCTTAGTCTTTCCTTGACGCATTCTATCACTGCCACCTGCTCAAATTAAGATTGATTAGTATTTTATTTCTATTAAAATCTAGTGATAAGCATTCATTGCATAGTGATAAGAATCTACTACGCAGAGGACTAAAGGTAGTACCATTATAAGAATAAAGTTAAGAAACCTATTATTGTAGAACATTTAGCTAATAAATAGTTTCTTGTTATATTTCAAAAGAGAAATCATAGTCTATGGAACTCATTTCTTAACCGCGCGCCACACGAATCCTACCCCCTTGTTCACGGGTAAGCCGCTCTATCCGTGAACGTTTTATGTACGACACACGATCCGTTACACTAGGGTAGAATTTTATCAAAGAAGCTCCCTCCACCCTCACATAGTTTTCCATCGTTCTATTATTAGTTAACTTTCACTGCGACCACATGGTTGAGAGAGAGAAAAATCAGTATCTGTCAAGAAAACATGTGCTTTGCAGAAGTGCACAACGAGTACCAACAAGCAGTTTTACAAAACTGCTCACTCCATTCTTTTACTGACTACGTATCCAATGCTTCGAGACAGAAAACAGACACATCGTGCATCGGTCCAAAAGGGTCCGCGAAGAAGAGAAACTCTTTTTTGTCCCCGAAGAATAAGAAAAAAATTGTGGGCACCATGTGTCCAGTTGTCGCTGTTAGGACCAGTCTAACCGCCTTAGCAGAGATCAGGGGCACGCATTAGGTAATTTATGGCTTTATTGCTCTGGTTTCGAAGGAGACGTGACCTCGGAGTGTCCGAACAAGGAAGGTCTGAGGTGCTTAAACTACGTGGGGGTACAAGGAGCTTCTTTGGAAAAATTCTACCCAACCACAAACTATTTCGACGGTCGATGACCAGGGTCGGTACAGTGACCCAGTGACATAGATTTACAAATTACAGATGAATTGTATTTAATTCATTAGTGATTATTACGTTTTAAATCTAACACAGACTACTTTCAACCTTTTTGTCTTCAACGTTAATTCTCCAATTATCCGTTCATTTTTTTTGTTGCATTGCTTTTTCGTTTATGCGTTATGCAAATATTTTCATACTAATGCTATTTCCTTCGACGCATGGCGACTTTCTTGTTCGGAGTACAATCGTAACGACCAGCGCGTACCCAACGCTACCGCGGTCGCTCGGGTGGCAAATTCGTGCTCTCATTGGCCGGTGTTTTTCGTTAATAACTCATTAACGAAGCCTCATCTTATATTTTCGCTAAGGAAAATGTTGTTTCAAATCACCCCCTGAATCTGCCGTTTCAAGTAACTGTAACATTTTTGTTACTCCCTGTATGTTTATATTTGGATCCTTTGTTACCCCATGGGGCTTTGAGAGTTAAGATCACGCTTGTGTGCATTGGTTACCATCAATTTGCTGTTGTATTTTTGTTTATTGGTATCAGTGTACACTGCATCGTCAGGAATTCTGATAAAAATTAATTCATATAAACCTGGTGTTTCAATGTATTTGACATCATCTATAAATATATTATCGTCCTTGTCTATATTGAATTTTTGTGCACCTATGTATTTGATACCTAATGGGCCAAGGTAGCTATGAAGTGTTTCTTGACCTTCGGATGTCTGTTGTTGCTGTCTAGCAGATGTTAGAATCGATCCATTAGTAGTTTCAAAAACATCATCCTCATCGATAGTCGACGATTGCACCACCAGATCCACTGATATAGAAGAAATCGATGACTTGGTTCGTATAACATTTTTTCGTTTCGATTGAATTGGTGTAGAGGTCATGAATGATTTATCCGATGAATGTTTCCGTTTTATATTATTCACTTTTAATTGTACAGGTGTTATTGTATCATTCAATTTAGTATTTGAACTTGATAACAATGATTCATCAGCGTTCATTGCAGAGACATTTTTCACAATCTGTTCATCAGCTTCCATTGTATAAGTATTTTCCGCAATCGGTTTTAAGGGGTCGACAAGTGGTTCAAAATATCTGTTCAATGCAGCATCTTCATCCATCTTGCCTGTTTTCAAAGCTCGATATTTTTTGCGAATAGATTCACTTGCGTTAGCATCTTCCTTTGCAATTCTCTCACGGTCCTTCATATCTGGTCCATCAATCATTGTTTGAACAGAAACGTTCTTCTCGCACCGCGCGACAATTAACAATTGATTCCATTATGCTATTGCAAATTCATTGAATCCCCTCCTGTAACAAGAAAGTTCATTAGACATCGAGCTATCCTTATCGATCACAACAAAACCATACTTGTGTTGCCAACAACTACGACACAATGTTTTGAAATCATCAAAAGACATGTTTTAATTATGTACCATCCTGTTTAAACAAAATCAACAGATTCGCACTATCGCGTATAAGATGTTTGGGAATTTTTGATTGCATTTGACAGGGATAGAAACAGTCTACCTTTGAATGTCTCCCCATTGAAAAATACTCTCTTATCGTATCTTGTTTGTCACATGCTAAGTCATCAAAAATGAAAATTGAATTTGGAAGCGATTACTGTGGCGAAATAACATCGCAATTGTTTGAAAATTTAAAATAACCAATTTCATCTATTGATGCCAATAAATTCTCCAAATACTGTTATTTTGGCTGCTGCAGGGACTTTGAATACACGTAGACATTCTCAAATAGTACACCATAAGGGCTTTCTAATAAACTTATTAACACGTTGGTCTTCCCACAATTGGATGGACCACAAATAATTCCACGTATAGTGTTTGGTAGCATATTACCATGTCTGTATCCCATGTTGTTGCCAGTTATTTGAATTCTATTGTCGAAATTTTTTACACGTATAATCATTGATTGTCTCACGAACCGCATGTTTTCAAGATTCTGAAACATACGCATCCATGGCGCTCTTATATATACATTCACCAAATTAAGATTTGTTCACTAGTCGAAATGTTTCCCATCGTATCAGATGACATCAACATTCATGATTTAACCTCTGAACAGTTGAAATATATACCAAAGAATATTTTATTGCACAAGTTTGATACATATATTGACAATTTGTGGGATAAGCTTCCGGAATATATAAAAGCTGATAAGGAGGCTCAAGAATATCGCCGGTGTTTGGAACACTACAATCGTCCTTGGCAGCAAACACATATTGATGGTCCAGAACCACTGATTAAAAGCTGTAGTGAATGTCTTCGGCAAAAGTAAAAGCTGGTAGTGGGTTTTTGAATCGAGCAATAAACGCTCTTCCCATTGAGTTGCATATGCCTGGATATCAATTTTGTGGCCCAGGAACTCATCTTTCGAAGCGATTATCAAGAGCTGATTCAGGCATCAATCCCTTGGATGCTGCATGTCGTGAGCACGATATTGCATATTCGCATAGTAACAATCTAGGTGAGAGACATAGAGCTGACGATATACTCGCTGACAAAGCGCAAAAACGTATCACTGCTAAAGATTTGACCCTGAGTGAAAAAGCTGCAGCTGCAACACTTTGGGCTGCTATGAAAACTAAAACGAAACTTGGAATGGGAACGAAAACAAGAAATAAGTGCAAAAATAAGACTGGAGCAAAAAGAAAGCGGACACTTCCAGTTGCAAGACGTGGTTGTATTTTACCTATTTTATCATTGTTACGTGTTCTGGGCTCACTAGTTGGTGGGGCAGCGGAGGTAGCTAAGGCGATAAATGATAAAAAGGCTACGGAAGGCCAACTGGAAGGAATGCAACGTCACAATCGAGCTATGGAAGGGCGAGGAGTTTATCTCGCTCCGTATTGTGCCAATTGTGACAATTGTGCCTACAATTTCTACAAACGGTTGATAGTAAATTTAAACGTTGAATCTTTGTAATCATAATTCAGTATGAATTGGGCTGTTTCTTGAAACATGTCGAAAACATTTACATTAAGTGGTAAGAGTAACATTCTGGCGGTAAGCTAATTTCTGCCTGTAGATTTGAGTGATGATATTTATGAGCTTGGTCTAACAGCTTTTGAAACATATAGTACGATACCAAATGTGAATTCTTTCCATAATACATATTACTTTGATAAGGATGACAAAGCAATAGTGATTCCCGATGGATCATATGAGTTGTATGCAATAAGAAAGTATCTGAGTCGCGCAATTATGCAGACTACTCGTCGTCTAATAATTATTTAAAAACAGATGTATCTAAAATGGGTATAGACTTTGACATTAATGACGATGATAACAATGCCTATGATAATTTATTAACTCGGGCTAATAACAATACTATGAAGAGAGAAATAAAGTGTGCTTATCGAATAAATTTTACCAAACCTAACAACATTGGTTCATTGTTAGGATTCTCATCCACTCGCGCTTTGAAACAGAATCAGCGGCATGAATCGGATAGCCCAATTAATACCATGGGTATAAACATTATTCGAGTAGAATGCAATATAACTGCTGGCGCATACAACAATGATATGTGCGCACATACGATACATGCATTCTCCTCAAACGTACCACCTGGATATGAAATATCAGAAACGCCTGCTCAAGTCATTTACCTTCCAATCATTGCACGGAATATTACGGATCTAACAATACGCATCATAGATCAGACTGGACGGTTAATTGATTTTCGTGGAGAAGAAATTACAGTAAAGTTACACATACGGTGATGTCGATAATACATGTATTACATGTACTACATGTATGTCAAGAGAACTACCCGAAAACTGGTTCCTTGCACAATGTTCTGGGGTAAGTGCCGTGGGATTTACACAGCCCTCTTACCAAAATGCATAGCCTTCCCCACTCCGTGGCCAGATCCTTTAGGAACAATACTCCCATTCTTTTGCAATACGGTATCGGACCGCTTGCCTTCTCTAAACACTCGCTCTTCCTTTAAACAGTCACACAACACCCGGTAGCTGGGAAGTCCAACGTAACCATCAGCCATCGGTTGCCAACAGGACTGTTTAGTCTCATGCATCCTCAATTAGCCACACGTAAACTAAGACCCTATCATAGATCCATCAAAAACCAGTCATCATCTGGCCATCCTTCTCAAATTCTCTCTTAAGAATACGTTGACGCTAACATGTAAATCAGATGTTTGTATTCAACGAAACACGGCATCAAAAAACGTTTTCCTTTACAAATAAGACTCCATACGACATTAAGGCTTCCCCTAAATACATTGAAAGGAAAAAAAGAGAAGCTAAGTGCAGTGAATATCGCATTTTTAAAATCATTGGGATTCATTGTGCTTAATTACTAAAAAACAGTGAATATTTTAAATATTGCTGAACAACCCATGTTCGACGATCGTTTCGTCAAGCTTGAAACTCATACATATAATCCGTATGCTAACTCGATGTTTGGATATGACGATGAGATTAGAATACCTATACAACAACAAGATCTATACGCATTACATGTGAGAGTTTTCTAAACGTGGAAGGCAAGGTGGTGAGAAAACATCGAAATGATGAATCAATTATAAAGTTGGGAAATAATTGCATAGCATTCATGCTTGACGAAATTCGATACGAACTGAATGGTGTGGAAATTGATTACAATAGAAACGTTGGAATAACTAGCACACTTAAGAACTACATATCATTTACATGCGATGAAGATAAAATTATGAAGAATGCTGGATGGAACATTAGATGGAACGATGAGAAGAATGTAAAATACCATTTCAATTTTTGCGTACTACTAAAAATTTTATTCGGATTTTGTGAAGATTATAAACACATAGTAATTAATGCTCGTCACGAGTTCATTTTAATACGATCACGCAATGATAACAATTGTCTTGTAGGATCTTTAATGCTAGAACCTGAAATCGAATTATTTAAAGTACAATGGCGCTTACCATATGTGATATTGAATGATATTACTAAACTATCATTACTACGTGTTTTAAAAAGTGGACGAAATCTGAGCATGTGTTTTCGTTGTGGGATCTGTATGAGTATCCTCTGTTACAAACACGACTAAGCATTCTTGGTCTGTTAAAACGGCTACACAATTGGAAAAGACGCGATATGTAATTTTTGCTTTGCAAACGGGTAAAAAAAATGTAATGAGTGAAAATGCTACAGAGTTTGATAACGGTAAGCTATCCAACGTGAAAATTTATCTCAATTCAGAATTTTATCCATATGACGATCTAAACACTGATTTCAACAGAAATAAATATGCTCTTTTGTATAACATGTATATACATTTTTCTAAGGCTTATTACGGATGTAGCAATAGACAAGCGTTTCTAACGATTGATGAGTTTCTACAACATGGTCCTCTCATGGTGATTGATTGTTCACACCAAAATGATTCAATCAAGAACAGTACTGTGGATGTGCGTATAGAATTTGATTGTGGTGAAAATATTCCAGCAAATACTACAGCTTCTTGTCTCATTCTACATGATCGGGTAATCAAATACAATCCATTAACAAATATTGTATGCAAAATAAACTAATAAATAAGAGTAAAAACATGTATTTTGAACTATTCAATTACTAATTTTGAATGTTTAAGAGAAATTGCATAATATATATGTATTCATTTTATCAAACCATATATTTCTTCTTCTTCTATCCCTCCCCCATTTCCTTTAACGTAATAGTAACAATGATTTAATTACTTTAATGTAATGATTTAATTGCTGTGCGATATAATTCCATTGTTATTTAATAACATTTTGAAGTATATAACATTAATCATAATAAATCATTGCACGATGTGGTTTAATTGTGATTTGATATATAGTTCAATCATCTATCACCTATGGTTCAGTTGTGGATCGATATGGTACAATCATGGTTCAGTTGTAGATCCATGCGGTACAATCTTGGTTCAGTTGAGGCTCGATGTGGTACAACCATGGTTCAGTTGTGGTTCGATGTGGTGCATTGAAGGTTTGATGTAGATCGATCATTGTACAATTGTAGTTCTATTATGGTTCGACATGGATTGATCATAGTTCAATGTGGTTCGATTGTGGTTCATTACGCTTAAACCATAGGTCGATATAGATTGATTACTGTTCAACATGATCCGACTAATGATTGATTAAAATTTTGATTACAGACCAACAATAATGCATTATTTAATATAGTATTAATAAGATGCAGTTATGATTAGAAACATGGTTCTGATTCCTGAATATACATGTATCACACAACACATCACTACATTGTCTCTGTAGCTGAACGCTGTGAGACTGTAGAATCTTGCCATGCAGGTGAAAGATAAGAATGATGATCTAGTGGGGACAAAACTAGTGGGGATAGCTATATATAACGTGTGATCTGATGAAACATTGTTGCAATTCAGAATAAAAATTTATAAAAATCCAAATTATATTTTTTTACATTGGAAAGATTCCCAAAAAAATTGGAATCGGCAGCACTGGATATCGTAAGTACTATTTTCACTTTAATTATACTTTAATTAAACTGTAACGAGCTTCTCTCTGGAATACTTTCAGATAGTGACATTGCATTGAGAGTAACTGAAAAGATATTGTCTGAGGGTACTCCTAGAGTAGCTCGCGATAGTTTTTACATTGTCAAGCGTCCACGCACCCCTAAATTTATAAAATTAATTCTTTATGTATTTTTTCAGCTCATAAACCATTGGTTTATGAGGTTCTATGCCATGCGACGTCGGCGGCAGCAAAACATCTGCGAGGAGCACCAGGCGTATCACGCCGTAATTACCATTTCCGAATAATACATTTTAATAAAATACTTATTCCATTTAATTTTTTATTAATTTTCTGTATCCTTCGTTTGCTTACAGCTTATAAACTTAGTGTTTATAATGCACCGTGAAGAGCGCCGACGCCGACAATATAATAACGTGTTACGATCCGAGGGCTAGATAGTCCGACCGAGGGTGAGGGTTTTTTGGGATATTGTTATTGTTTCGTGGACGAACCAACGGGTAACTTTGCACTCGTTGAGAGCCACCTCACGGATGTAGACGAACCAGTGCGCAAAGGCCAACACCGGGAGCCTCCTCAGGTTTTAGGTAGGTTTTCGTGGACGAACCAACACTCAACTTGGCGAGTATCGTGAGCCACTAGGGTGGAATAAAGACTGTGAACGAACTAGTGAGTAACTTTGCACTCGCCAGGAGCTACGGGACGTGGACGAACCAGTGCGCAATGGCCAACACCAGGAGCCACTTGTAGGTTAGGAAAGGGACCTTCGCAAGGATTGCGAAGATGTTAGTATAGCCTCGTAACTTTTAAATTTATAATATATCTCGAGCGGTAAAGATATAATATTTGTGGGATCGTTACACGTTCGCTTCTTATTGGATTTAGGAAAGGTTTTGATTGAACTAAGTCCAATTTAACAAACCTTATAAAAATGTATATTACTACACGTTTCAGTTTGACTCGAAGGAATACAATTGTCGATGAGTTTTAAGTGTCCCGGAACTACGTCCTCTCTCTCTAGATTACGCACAGAGGTATGCGGGGGACGCGTCGTTAAGACCACGTTACAGTGAATTTACTTTACGTACTGTACTCTATGATTCTGCTCGAAGGAGAACTAATGCCTGATCTTGCTTCCAGTCTCAGCCGCATACTGAACTCGAACTGGATTGGAAATGAGCCCGCTAGACCGAGTCTCTTGGCCTTCTTATAGTCAAAAATCTATGACAAAAATGGTGGGGACTCGGCTGCACGCCACCGCAGTCGCTCGGACGGCAAACTCGTGCTCTCATTGGCCGGTGTTTTTCATTAATAACTGGTTAACAAAGCCTCATCTTACATTTTCGCTAAGGAAAAAGTTGTTTCAAATCACCCCCTGAATCACCCCTTTTAAGGAATTGCGACATTTTTGTTACACCCTGTATACCACTAAAACCGATGCTTGGGAAGTTTCGAGTCATATTGGTGAAATGTCACCGAGCTGAAGAAATATTGCGAATTTCACGTCAAACGCCTACTGTTTTAGGGAGGAACGGGTTCGAAATAAATTCCGCAATTCTTAGTTACGAGAAAAATATATATTATTACCATGTCCGCGTGTCGCGGTGCTGCGTCGTCATAAAGACTGTTCCCATCGGAAGCTCCCCACTCCGCCATCGGTGAAAGCCTGTTTCACATAGTTTTATCATTGGCGCGCAATTCAACACCTACCTTAACGTAAAAGTACGCATTATATATCGCTGAAAACGATGCTTAGGCAAGTTTCGAGTCATATTGGTGTAATACCACCGCACTTGACAAAATAATGCGGATTTCACGTCAAACGTCAACTTTAACGTAAAACTACGCTATATACCACTGACATCGATGCGTGGGCAAGTTTCGTGTCATACTGGTGAAATATCGCCATGCTTGCTGTAATACTGCGAATTTCGCATCAAACGTCGACTGTAACGTGAGACTACGCAGTATATATCACTGAAATAGATATTTGGGCAAGTTTTGAGCTATGTCAGTAAAATATATCCGCATTTGATGAAATATTGCGAATTTTAAGTCAAACGTCGATTTTAATTTGACACTACGCATTACAAGTCACTGGAAACGATGTCTCGACAAGTTTCCAGACGTATTGGTGAAATATAACCGCGTTTGCCTACGAAGTACCACCTTTCTGAATAGGGAATTTAGAAGAGGATACCGTGGAGGTTTTAGTGGGTGAGAGTCCCAAACTACTCTGACAGACCTAAGGTGTGCGGTAGGACATTTCCTCCACGTGATACTAAAAACAAAAAAAAATCCAGGCCGCAGTTTGCACCCAGGCTGCAGTTTGAGCCGCTACTCAACCAGATCGGACAATTAGGGCCGCAGAAATCGATTTGAAAAGCATAAAATTGAGAACAAGTAAGCAGTTTTTCGATCTTATGATACATACCGATACAGCGGATGGCAGAATAATGATTGTATTTAGTATAATAGTAATTTAGTAATAATTTTAATTCCATAAACTTCAAAAATTTATATGCTCATACACTAAAATATAAAGATTTAACAAAAAATTAACCATGATAAAAAACTTTTATTCTTATTTTTCATCTATAATAATTATCTTTTTATCGCTATTTTCTCTAATATTAAACAATATATTTTTCATTTGACTAATTATAGAAATTACTAACTTAATTTTTTTATCATTATTAGCTATTTCAAGAAATATGAAAATTAGAGTTCTTTATTTTTTTATTTCATTTATTAGAAGATCTCTAATTTTAACGGGAATTTTATTTAATAATTTTAATGTATACTCAGCAATCCTAATAACAATGGGAACTTCATTAAAATTCGGGATTATTCCATTTAATGCTTGATTTAATTTTATATTTAAATCAATTAATTTCATAAATGCATTTTTATTAATAACATTCATAAAATTAATTCCTTTTATTCTTTTAATAAATTCAATCCCTATAAAAGAATTATTAATTATAATTACTCTAAATTTAATTGTATCACCGCTATTAATATTAAATAAAAATTCTTTAATACTAATAATATCATTTTCTTCAATTTATCAAACTTCATTAATAATAACATTAATATATTTAAATTTTTATATTTTTATTCTTTACTTCATCATATATTCAGTATTATCATATAATATAATCTATTTAATCATAGATATAAAATTAGAAAATAAAATAGAAATAATAATCTTTAACAATAAATCAAAACTTACATTTTTTTATTTATTACTAACATATATACTTATTCCACCAACAGGAGTATTTTCTTTAAAATGATTAGGGTTAGAGAACTTAGTAATTAAACTTAATGGTTTTAATCTTATGCTATCTATCATTATTGTAATATCAAGACTATTAATAATTTGAAATTATTTAAATTTTATTAATAATAATTTATTCAATAAAAATTACTCAAATATATTCTTAAAATACAAATATATAGATATGCGAATTTTATTTATTATAAATATAATAGTAATTATATTTAGAATCATATACATTTACTTTAAAATCTAATTTCTAAGAAATTATATTTTATTTTTAAATTTGCAATTTAATATTTTGATTAAACTATACAAATTATATTAATAGTATTAGAAAATTTTATTTTCATAAATAAATTTACAATTTATTCCTTTTATCAGACATAATACTCTAATACTTTATTTAAAGATTTGAAGTTAATTTTAAACTATTAATCTTCAAAATTAAAAATATAAATTTAATTTTATAAATCTTAATTTCTTCGTGAATAAAAAAATGATTATACTCCACTAATCATAAAAATATTGGCATATTATATTTTATATTCGCTATATGATCAGGAATAATTGGTTCATCAATAAGATTTATTATTCGATTAGAATTAAGAAGACAGGGGCATGAATTAAAAATGATCAGATTTATAACTCAATTGTAACGTCTCATGCTTTTGTTACAATTTCATTTTATGGTTATACCATTCATAATTGGAGGTTTTGGGAACTAATTAATTCCCTTAATGATTGGAGCTCCAGATATGGCATTTCCACGAATAAACAATATAAGATTTTGATTACTACCTCCTTCAATTTTTTTATTATTAATAAGAAATTATTTAAATTCAGGATCAGGCACAGGATGAACAATTTACCCTCCATTATCATCATTTATATACCACCCATCATCATCTACCGATCTAACAATTTTTTCCCTTCATATCGCCGGAGTATCATCAATCATAGAGGCTATTAATTTTTTAGTGACAATTTTCAATATAATAAATTATTCGTTACAATATGATCAAATACCTTTATTCCCATGATCAGTTGTAATTACAGCAATTTTACTTTTACTATCACTACCTGTTCTTGCTGGAGCAATTACAATACTTTTATCAGATCGAAATTTAAATTCTTCTTTTTTTGACCCTATAGGAGAGGGTGAACCAATTTTATACCAACACTTATTTTGATTCTTTGGACATCCAGAAGTTTATATTCTAATTCTTCCAGGATTTGGACTAGTCTCACATATTAATTTAAACGAAAGAGGTAAAAAAGAAGCATTTGGAAACATAGGAATAGTATACGCAATACTAGGAATTGGTTTTCTAGGATTTATTGTATGAGCACACCACATATTTACTGTTGGAATAGATGTAGATACTCGCGCTTATTTCACATCAGCAACTATAACTATTGCCATTCCCACTGGCATTAAAGTTTTTAGATGACGAGCAACATTCCATGGATCAAAAGTTTACGCAAATCCAACAACTTTATGATCTATGGGATTTATTTTTTTGTTTACAATAGGAGGATTAACAGGAATTATATTATCAAATTCATCTATTGATATTTTACTTCATGATACATACTATGTTGTAGGACATTTTCATTATGTACTTTCAATAGGAGCAGTATTTAGAATTATTGCAAGATTAATTCACTGATATCCTTTAATTACTGGATTAACACTAAACAAAAAATTTCTTAAAATTCAATTTTATTTTATATTTATTGGAGTAAATATAACATTCTTCCCTCAACATTTTTTAGGATTAATAGGAATACCACGACGATATTCAGCTTACCCTGACGCATATTACTGTTGAAATTTTTTATCTTCACTGGGATCATTAATTTCAATTAATAGAATAATAATATTTATTTTTATTATATTACAAAGATTTATAGTAAAACGATTAATTTTATTTAAATATTTTCAAAATTCACTTGAATGATTACAAAATTATCCCCCATTTGAACACTCATTTAATGACATTCCTTTGATTTTTAAAAAAGAAAATAAAAAAAAGAAAATTTAATTTTAAGCTTATAAAATTTATAAATTAAAAATTAAATTTAATACGGCAGATTAGTGCGATGAATTTAAGCTTCATATATAAAGATATATTTCTTTTATTAAAAATTGCTACATGAAATATATTTTCACTTCAAGATCCTAACTCTCCTTTTGCTGATAATTTAGTTGTATTTTATAATATTACTATATAAAATATTATCAATAATTATTTCGATAACATTATTTATAATAATAAATATCATTTTAAGAAAATTTAGAAATCGATTTTTATTAGAAAATAATTTAATTGAAATTATTTGAACTATTTTTCCAATAATTGTATTAATAATTATTGCATTTCCATCATTAAAAACTCTTTATTTTGTTGATGAAATATGGACATTCTCATATTTTACAATTAAAGCTATTGGTCATCAATGATATTGAAGATATGAATATCCAGAATTTTATTTAAATTATGATTCTTTTATAATCAATGATTATGCAAATTTAAGATTATTTCGACTATTAGATGTAGATAATCGAATTATTATTCCATTTAAAACCCTAATTCGTTTAATTACAACATCTGTTGATGTAATTCACTCATGAACAATTCCATCCTTAGGAATAAAAATAGATGCAACTCCAGGACGACTTAATCAAATAATATTATTTACATACCGACCAGGATTATTCTTTGGCCAATGTTCAGAAATTTGTGGAACAAATCATAGATTTATACCTATCGTAGTAGAATCAACATCAATAAATGATTTTGGAAATTGATTACTTAGAATAATAACTTTATAAAACCCTAAGATAAAAAATTAGTTAAACATATAACATTAAATTGTCAATTTAAAATTATTAATTTTTTAATATTTTTTATTTATATTTTATTTAACAATAATAATTTAATCATTAGATGTCTGAAATGAAAGAATTGATCTCTTAAACCATATTACAGTATAAATTCGATATACTTCTAATGGCCAATATTTAAATATTTTTTTATACCACAGATAAAACCAATATTATGATCAATTCTTCTATTTTTCACGTTAAGAATTATTTACAGTATAATCATTAATCTTCATTATTTATTTATTAATTTTTCTCCATATAAAAATAAAAAGAAAATATTAAAAAATAAGAATAAAAATTTATGAAAGTGAATATGATAAACCTATTATCAATTTTCGACCCATCTACATATATTGTACTTATAATAAATTGAATTAGTTTATTACTACCATTAATAATGATACCAATAATATATTGATTTATTCCCTCTCGTTTAAATATATTATGAATTAAGCTTATAATAATAATTTACAATGAATTTAAATTACTAATTAGTTACAAATATATATTTAATATAATTATTTTCTTAAGAATACTAATAATAATTATACTTTATAATTTAATAGGATTAATACCATATATTTTCACTCCTACAAGTCACTTATCAATTAATTTATCATTAACAATATCAATATGATTAACATATATATTTTACGGTTGAACTATAAATTGAGAAAAAATATTAATTGATTTAGTACCACTAAATACACCTTTAATATTAATAAATTTTATAGTATTAATTGAAACAATTAGAAACATTATTCGTCCATGAACATTATCAATTCGACTAACAGCTAATATATTAGCAGGTCATTTACTTTTAACTTTACTAGGATAATCAATAGAAAGTTCCTGATTAATTATTATTCCATTTATAATCATTATTCAAAATATATTATTTATTCTAGAAATCTCAGTTATATTTATTCAATCGTATGTAATTTCCATTCTTAGGACTTCTATACTTTAATGAATCTAATCATTAAAATCATTAAATTAAAAAAAAATTGTTTATCTTAAATAAACACTAAAACAAATGAAAAATCATCCATTTCATCTAGTAACACCCAGGCCTTGACCAATAATATTATCTATTAATTTAATAAACTTATTAATAAGAGCTATTACAATTTTTCAATTTAAAATTAATTGTGTTACGTTCCGAACAGGAAATTTTTCGGATTTTTGACTTTCGGCCATTACGTCGGCCGGGGTGTGTCACGACAATGCTTTGTCATTATGGAATTTCCTAGTCTGGCACATTCTGGCCTTTGACGTTCAAAATTCTAAATTATAATTGTTGTGATTGTATTATACGCTCTCCTTGGAATCGTCGTCGAAAGTCGGCGACGCGAGTGTATGTGAATGTGTGAGAGTTGTGAGGATGTATGTCTGCGTGTGTGTGTTCTTCTGAAGCCTCGAGAAGGTGAGCATGAACACCTTAGCCGTAACAACTATCGTTACATTACGATGTTTGGAATTGCGGGTTCTCATGCGCTTGAATGAGTGTGCACCGAGAGTGTGGTCAACACCTTCTGTCGCAAGTCAAGCATCTTGTTGTCCGTGATGCCTGTTGGAGCTAATTGCAAATTGTTCATAGGGTTCCAATGCACCTGTATCTTGCATGAATTGGGACGGTTGCGAGTAATCGCGGAAAACTTTGTAATGTGACGGCGTGTCAAGAATTTGGAATGAGAACCTTTCGCGTTTGGTTTTGGAATTCGCACAAAAACTGTATACAGCGCGCGACACGACGCGACGCGCGAGCGACGATACCACGCGACGAAAACGCCGAGCGTTTCCCGCGAAAGTGTGAAAAACTTGTGTAAATTATTACAACAAGTTTAATAATTATTGACCGTCGTTAATTGTAAGGAGTAATAGAGGATGTTGTTCATGTGTAGCATTGCGCAAAATATTGAGCAACCTGTGAATTGTGAAGAAAACCGGAAATAGAGCGCACGCGATATATCGAAATGCGAGTTGACAAATCGCGCGACGGCTCCCGCACGCTGCCTCACCTGATTCGTCAGGACCTCTCACGGATACGGCAGAAGATCACTGTATTGGTGATCCTCGAAGGATCCTGCCTATCCTGATTTCCGTGATCGATCACTCTTCGTCGACAAGTCGCGAGGTGCGTGACGGGAGACCGTGGGTTCAATTATATTGTATTTCTTTCTTTCCCTCTATCTTTTTTGTTCTTTTCTCAATTATTAATTGTTTCGAGCGTAGATTCACGGGAGTGAATGGACTCAATCGCCCACGTAAAATTCGGCAATTCGTTCAGAAAACCATAGTTCGATATAAAATTTAATTCTCTAACCATTCCGCGTGTGCTCTCTTTTTCTTTACAGTATTATCATCATTCATAGCTACATTGTATCGTACTGCATCTTACAACCGAACTCGCACACCTTAAGGACTTGATTTGGCTTATTATTGGATTTGTTATCTGGAAAAGGATTGATTACGTTGATTTCTTCAACTGCGTGAGTCTTTTGAATATTGTCTGATTTTGATTTGTATATATATATAATTGTCTGGAATTGTTTCATATTCTTTGTGTATTGATTATATATTGATTTCTCATTGTTGTACATGAATTATCGCCTTTTGTTTCGCCACGTGGTTTGAGGGACATCGATATCGCCAGTCGATATCGTGGATTTACCTTGGTGTCCTTACGGCCACCTTGGCGCGGGATAGTCCACGTGCACAGCACAGTTTAATATCTCGGTTGCGATCACATATGTGAATATTTTCTTTTCTTTCTTTTATACGATGCGTGCATTTATTAACGTCATATAATTGTAATTAATATCTTATTATATTATATAACACTTATTATAATTATTTTACGGTTGTGTGCTCATTCACCGTGGTGCATTTCAATTCTTTCCTCTTCAATTTTCTTTGTTTATGCATACGATTATCTGTTGTTAATCTTGTTGTTAATTCAACAACAACTTGTTACAATCTCAGAGACTATAATATATTTATTTTTTTTTTTCTTTTGTCTTCATATATACTTTGTGCTGATTACTTCACCTTTCCAAATGCAGTATTAGCATAAGCCTCCACCTCTCGGGAAAATCGATCACGCATAGCGGGGCCCGTATGGGACTAGATGGTTTCCTAACCCATTTACCTTTATCCTCCTTGGATATTTCATTAATAGAAGTTTAGATATACTCGCGCATCGTGGCCGAGCTTCCTTTTCACAGCCGCTCTGTTATCGCGACCACACTACCATTTCGCACTGTCCCGGCACATTTAATTTACAGACAGAGTAGTGGCTCGGACTAGACGTTAGAACGCATAGAAGTATATTTTTCTCTATAAAAGTACCTCCCATGACTAACCTGTGGGGTGATTGTTTATGTGACGGACGGAGTTACGAATTCTGTTCGTAAGAGAAGCAATACGAACGAACGGAGTTACGGACTGCGCCCGTAACAGAACTGGTGGCAGCGGTGGGATAGGAAATTTTTCCGCCGAATTCATCGTGTCTAGCGTGATTCTTTTTCTATAGAGAGGCTAATATTGTAATTGGAAATATTTTGAGAATTTATATTTTGTTTATTATTGCATTTTCAAATTATTGCATTTGTTTGGTTGTTCAAATTACGACATCTGATTCTGTTTGAGTAATCAGGTAAGTGGTATTTTGTTCCAACAATTATTTGTATTTTATTTTATTATATTACTTATGTTATTTACCTTGATACGTTATTTTGCTAAATTTATGATTTTTGTTATATATGTTTATGTCATATTCGTAGCGCTCAGGAATTTTCACTTGATTCTTATTTGAACTTTAATATCTGCATATTTCTATATTTCTATATATATATTGTGTTACATTACTATTTGCATTACCATTGATTTGATTTATATGACCTATTATTGATTTGGTTTACTCGTATTGTTTATATTGTGTTGATAATTGATATTCTTTTTTGTATTACATTCCATTTGATTTTATATACGGTTCACAATGTCGACTCCAAATCCAAACCCCATCGGTAACGCGGAAGATAATAATACTTTAAACGCGAGTAATGCTATGATGACTTCTATGGCTGAGTGTTTCACTTTACAACATAGTATCTTGAATATTCCGTTTTTCGACGGGAAAAATGTTCCTTTAAAGAACTTTTTACAAGATGTACAAAATGACTCAGTATTCGTTCCTCCTGCGTCAGAATCTTCATTTTTAGGAGCAGTACAGGGTAAATTACAAGGAGCTGCTAGAGACAGTACTTGGGGTAAAACGTTTAACAGTGTCAATGAATTGACTAAACATTTGAAATCTAGATTCGCTTCAGATAAAACCTACCCGCATTATCATCACGAGATAGAAAATATTAGGATGAAACGCGGTGAAACAGTAAATGATTTCTACGATCGGTTGAATATATTATTGAATGGCGCAAAATCTGCACTAGAAGATAAATACGGTGAGAATTCAGGACAGATGTTAGAGCCCGTCAAAGAAGTAGCATTGGAAGCATTCATTCGAGGCTTGCCAGATGAAATTGCTAGAGTAGTAGACGTGCGTGATCCGAAAGATTTGGATGAGGCTTTAAAATTTGCAACTAGAACTGAAACTAGGATTAGATCAGGAATAATACCATCGGGAGAAACTTCGCGACTAACATTTGCAGACGATAATCAACCATTAACGTCTCGACCAACGTCTCCATTTTCTCCAAACTCTAATTATCGTATCATGTCGAGTCATTATCAAAATTATTCGGTTACGAGACGCGAAGAACGTCAATCTCGATCACCTTCTCCTAGTTTTGCGAGAACTCCACTGCGAGGGAAGGATTCTCCTCCTAGATACGCGAGCTCAACGCATAATTATCCAAATTATACGAATCTTCCAAATTATCCAAACATTCCTAATATGAATCCGAATCACCATGGTCAACCATACTACCCTCCTTATCCTATGTATCCTCGTATGTTCTTTCCTCCATATTATCCACCGTATCCAATGTACAATCCAGAAACATACAACCGTCGATCATCCAACTCATCCACTCCTACATCTAGTAGACCATCATCACCGCATCCTAATAAACCTAGCCAACCAATAGAAAAGGATTCTTTAAACTCCCTACCGACTCGTCGAACGGACGCGACGACGAGTCTCTTTCCGACAGAGCGTCGCATCACAGCGAAAAAGTTGAAACAAACCCAATAGTTCTTCCAGTAAAACATGAATCTCCTGTAGTTAAAATGTTCGCTACAGAATTACAATCAGGTTGTGCACACTTTTTAGTAGATACAGGGGCGGACATTAACATAATTAAATTAGATGCATTACACGAGGATGTCGAAGTAGCACTTGACGAATCAGCTATACTCACCGGTATTACTCCGGATAAATTAGAAACTTTAGGTACCACAATCATTACATTACAAAATAATCCAGTCAGATTCCATGTCATAAAATCACCATTCCCATTGAATAGCGATGGTATTTTAGGAAAGGTATTCCTAAGGCAGGAACAAGCAGAAATTTCTTTTGCCCATAACACCTTAGTTACTCAATCAGATCCTATCAGACCCATGCCTTTTGTAGGAGAGGAACCATTAAATACTCGTCCAGTACTGAAATCGCGAATTCTTAGAATAAATGCTAGAACCAGACAAATCATTGCCATTGACGTCACGAATAGCGACTTAAAAGAGGGGTATTTACCAAAATTGAATGCACAAGATGGAGTCTACATTGGCGAAGCCGCTGTTTCTGTAAATGACCAAGGCAGGTGCCATGTTCTCGCCATAAACACCTTAGAGGAAGACATTGAAATAGAAATCGAACCACAGAATTTGATTCCTTTTGAATATCATAGTTTACAGGAAGAGGACAATGATTCAGATTCCACAAACGTTAGTATTCAACTTAATAGAATAGATGAAATAGTAAAACGTTTGCGATTAGATCATTTAAACGATGAGGAGGTAGAACACGTCCTTGATCTTGTAGAGGAATTTCCTGATAGATTTCATTTACCGGGTGATACATTAGAAGCTACTCCATGCATTACGCATAAAATTCCTACGTCCGATGATGTTCCAATTAATACGCGACAATACAGATTTCCTCCGGTTCATAAGGATGAGATACAACGTCAAATTTTCGCTAAATTAAGTAATGGTATAATAACACCGTCGAATTCTCCGTATAATTCTCCACTCTGGATTGTCCCAAAGAAACCAGATTCTAAGGGTAATCCGAGGTGGCGAATGGTAATAGATTTTCGTAAACTAAACGAGAAAACGATCGGCGACGCGTATCCGTTACCTAACATTGCCGACATTTTAGATCACCTAGGAGATGCGCAATATTTTTCGATTTTTGATTTGGCCAGTGGATTCCAACAAATCGAAATGGATCCAGCTGATAGGCAGAAAACTGCATTTACAACACCTAATGGCCATTATGAATATATTCGCATGCCCGAAGGTCTTAAAAATGCACCAGCTACATTTCAACGGTTAATGGATCAGGTATTACGCGGATTGCAAGGAATAGAAGTTTTCGTTTATTTAGATGATATCGTGGTTTACGCGAAGTCTTTGGAAGAACACGGCAGAAAAATTCGCAGATTATTTAACAGGTTAGCAGACGCGAAATTGACTCTTCAACCGGACAAATGTGAATTTCTAAAAACTGAGGTCACTTATTTGGGACACATCATTGGTCGTAATGGAGTAAAGCCCGATCCGAACAAGATCGGGGCCGTGAGAAATTTTCCCCGTCCACAAAACCCTAGAAACATCCGACAGTTCTTGGGTCTTGCAGGTTATTATCGGCGTTTTATAAAAGATTTTTCCGCGAAAGCTAAGCCTCTAACGGATTTATTAAAGAAAAATGCTCAGTTCGTTTGGGGTAAAGAACAGAAACGAAGTTTCATAGAGTTAAGAAATGCACTCTGTAAACGACCCATATTGCAATATCCCGATTTTAATAAGCCATTTACACTCAACCGACGCATCAGACTATGCAATAGGAGCTGTCCTTAGTCAAGAGAATAACGGTTATGATCTACCTGTAGCATACTTGTCTAGAATGTTAACGAAACCAGAACAGAATTACTTTACCACTGAGAAAGAGTGTCTTGCAGTGTTATATGCGGTTCTACATTTTCGACCCTACCTTTATGGAAGAAAGTTTACTTTGGTCAGCGATCATGAACCCCTTAGATGGATAAATTCGGTTAAGGACACAGGACAGCGACTGATTCGTTGGAGATTGAAACTTCGCGATTATGAATACGATTTCGTTCATAAATCAGGCAAGTTAAACACCAATGCAGATGCACTATCTAGAAATCCAGTAGATGGAAGTCAACTAACATCCTCTGACGAATCTGATGTATCCATGGAATTACCTTCTGAGGAGTCTGACGCAGAATCAAATCTGGGCAGTCATATCTTACTACCGATACAGAAACCTAAACCTTCTAGTAGAACTTCTGGACCTTCGAAACAGTCAACAGATCCTTCAGTAAAGCTAAGGGTAGGAAGACCATTAGGATCAAAAACCAAACCAAAACCACCACCTGCGCAGGATCGAAGTGCAATAGCTACTAGAACTCGCTCTCAGGTGCCAGGAAAATCAACACAACCCATGGCAGGATCTTCAAAGGTTTCCGAATCACCAAATTCTTCACAGTCACCCGTTACTACAGTTCCACGGACCTCTTTGGATGAAGACTCACCTTCTAACGATCCTCCAATTTTGAGACAACGACGGAGTGTTCTCCCTAACCTGGAATTTTATCCTGAGAAACGGATAGTGGATGTACCTAGAATTCCAGAGAAGGGTACCTCCAGCAATGAAAACCCATCAAAACACACAGAATCAGAGGATCTACCAAATTTACAAGGCATTGCAATTGAGTTGCCAGAATCCTGCGACACAGTTACGGATGACGACATAATAGAGCCTGTTCATTCACCCATCACTCCAATGGATATCCAAGAACTCCAGGAATCTTTTAAGAAATTCGATCAGTCTTTGCAAGAGCGAGGGTTTGCTCTTGATGATGAGGGAGAGGATTTAGTTAAATTGATTGATTCAGGAGACGAAGATACACCAACAGACGGTGTAGATGAGACAGACATAAACGACGATGAATCTGAAGACGTCATGAGTCAACGAGTTGAGGAATTAATCCAAAAATCGACAACTATTCCTTCGCTCTTTCAACCTTCAAGTAGCAGAGCCCTTTCCAAACCACCTGCACTTAGAGATATTCCTGAAGACACTGAACTAAATGAAACCAATAACTCTATAATCATTAAACCTTCGTATCAATCCATTTTCCCAACACCCGCTCCGTTAACACAACCTTTAGCTCTTTCAACACCATTTCCAAAACCTTTATCCACTCAAATTTCTAAGGAGGGAGGAAAGATTTCATCTGTACATTGGCCTAGACGTCTATTAGGGAACCAAAGGGGTTCACAAATCCTAATGACCGAAGACATTCCACCCGACTTGGAAGCAGCAAGACCGCTGGATTTCCCTGAACTTCAGCATAAGGCTACTGAATTCATATCCAACACCAGAGAAAATCTTACTTATTCCCGATCGCATTACGTGCATTTTGTGTCGGCTGATTGCGAACCAATAACTTCAACTAGCAAATTGCTATCTGACTTACACATAGTAAATTTTGAGCATATGAAATCAGTAAAACCAACAATAGGTCAAGTATTAATTACTAGTCGAGGAAAATATAAAATCTTCAGCATAGTCGTAAAAGCTTTTCATTCAGATCGTCTTAGTATACACAACTTAATAAATGGACTATCAAATCTAAAACATATACTTTTAAAATCAAACATTTCATCTTTTAGAATATCCCATTCGGGTGATTTCACAGACGAGCTTCCTCATAATATGCTTGCACGTTTATTAACCTATATTTTTGAAAATAGTGGCATTGAAATCACAATTTGCTATGGTAATATACGAGTACCTCCAAAATCAGTACGCGCTGAGATCATTTCGGAATTTCATAGTGGATTAATTGGCGGACACAAGGGTGTGACGAAAACATACCGTAGAATTAGAGAGAAACTCTATTGGCCAGGTTTACGAAACGATGTTCAAAATTTTATTCGTAACTGTAAGGATTGTCATAGCCATAAATTGGTTAGAGCCAAAACCAGGGAACCCATGTTAATAACTGATACTCCAATTGAAGCTTTTGAAAAGGTATCCTTAGATACAGCGGGACCTTTACCTACCACACCATTGGGAAACCGTTACATTCTGACAATGCAAGACAACTTGACGAAATATTGCATAGCCGTTCCCTTGCCTGACATAAGAGCAGAAACGATAGCGCATGCTATGGTTACACACCTGATATTGCAGTATGGTGCACCTCGTATAATCCTAACAGACAGAGGAACTAGCTTTATGAGCAGCCTCATTCGAAGTTTGACACGTATACTGCGAATACATCACGTTACAACTTCAGGTTACCGTCCACAAACGAATGGGGCATTGGAAAGGAGCCACATCGTTCTAACCGAGTACCTTAGTCATTATGTAAACGACTTCGACGATTGGGATCGTCTGATACCTTTCGCGATGTTCTCATATAACACTTCAGTACACGAGGCGACTAACTTCACGCCGCATGAATTAGTATTCGGTAAAATAGCGCGATGTCCAAATAGCTTTGAGCCAGATCAAAAACTTCCAACCTATAACGCTTACTTGCAAGATCTAATAATACGGTTGACAGAAATGCAAACATTGGCGGGAAAGAATCTAATCAAGGCTAAGGAAACCTCTAAGGCGCAGTATGATAGGAAAGCAAGATCATTCCAGGGAAAGGTAGGAGACGTGGTACATGTCTTGGTCGAACCCAAAAAGGGAAAGTTTCATGAGCGTTACCGCGGTCCTTACGTAATTGTTGGAACACTGGAAGGAAGGGGAATTATACTAAGGGATGAGCAAGGCAACCTTCTTACTAAACATCCAGACAAATTGAAATTAATTTAGAGTCCAGAATTTACCGTGGTTGGGGAAGTCGGCGGATTGAAAGCCTGCGAATCAAGTTGTTAGAATCCAAGCCCGTGACTTGTCGCGAATGGGTCATTTTCGGGGCTTCGGGGGAACACCTCTGGATGGGACGCTATGTCCACCTGATTGCCTCGGGGCGATTCCGGTGTCCTTCTTTCCACCACAGAACGTCGAACAAAAGGGGCTATTTTTTATATTTGAACATTAACTTACTTATAGTCTTGTGATTTACATGCTACACTAGGATGGCAGGCACTAGCGGGCACCGGGTGGTTGAGGCGGAGCGTCGGGTGTACGTGGCGAGGTTGGCGCCCTACACCAAGAAAAAGGACCTGATGAAGGTCTTCGGTAGCTGGGGCGCTCGGGAGGCCGTAGTCCAGAGGAAGGCCACGGGAAACACCGCATTCGTGACCTTCGAGACTACGGGACAGGCGAGCCGAGTCGTCGAGGAAGCGGGGGTGCATTCTTTCTTTTGCCACAAACGCAAACTGGGGGTCCTGCCGGCTGACAGCTGGCTTTCGCGAGGAGAGGACGTCCCGGTCAGGGAACCAGCAGTGGATCCCTTCGATGGCCTGATCTTGCCGCCTTCCAAGGCAGCGGCCCTCCCCGTCGAGTGTCTCGCGCATATAGGCGCATACTTGGAGTACCGTGACCGGGCGCGTATGGAGCAGGTCTCTCATCGCTGGCGAGAGAGGAGCCTTTGGTCGCATCAGGGGGTGACGGCTTTTGACCCTAACGACTGGCGCTGGGGAAATTCGTGGAACTGTACATGGGAGAAAAACCCATTGAGCACTGAGGCCTTCCGTTGGGCGATTCTCCGCGGCGGCAGATATATCACCTCACTGAGGCTGGACGACTCGCGTCTGGTGTCAGCGCTTCGGCCGCAGGCGTTGTCTATCGCCGCCGCCCACTGCGGGCGTTTGAGGGATGTCGACTTGCTGAGTGTCAGTATACGTCCTCCGGTCTTGAGGGAACTGAAGACCTTACGCGGGCTTGAGTCCCTTACCGTAGGGAGGTGCACTGGTCCCGTAGACCCGGAATTAAAAGAGCTTCTCGACAACAATACCGCATTGCAGACTCTCACACTGGTGGGCAATTCATTTACGGGTTCGGTCATTAGGGACGGGATTCGCGTCGGTACGCTTCGTATCCGTCGATGCCAGCGGATGCGGAGTGAGTGCCTCGCGTCCGCGTTGGCGTCTGCCGAGCGCCTGGCGGCCCTCGAGATTGGCGGGTGTTACCAGATAGTGGATGCCAAACCACTCGATGACCTAATAGGGAATAGGCAGCTGCAAATATGTTTAACTGAGCTGATCATCCACTTAGTTAATTTTTATCCAGCGCCCATTATTGGCGACATAGACGAGCCTGAGGTACCGATACTGGAGCCGGAGGTGACGAGAAGGGTAGTAGCTCTGATGGACCCTTTTCAGAATCTAAGAACATTAGACGTCAGTTTCTGCCGCTGGGTAGACGGACGAGTAATCACGGCAGTGGGTAGATCACTCAGAAGCCTAGAGAGGCTCAACATATCTGGGTGTATGTCCTTGAGAGGGGAGGACTTGGAACCTTTGAGCAACCTGTCTGCCTGCCGGGAATTACAAATGGACGCCCTGTTCGAGACAGTCCGGGGGGGGGATTTTTGAGCCGCATGATTGCGCTTACGACGCTGACCTGTCGGGATAACAATTCGGTCACCGATGATGACATCTGTGGATTGCTCAGAGCCGCAGCACAATTGGGCCTGCTGAATCTCGAGGGCTGCCAGGGCATCGGTAACTTGACCGTGGGGGTGGCCAGCGAGACCGTGCCGGTGCGGGGACAGATCCTGTACATCTATCTGGGGGGGACTCGAGCCAGACCCTCGAAAAGACAGCGAGCGACATTTTACAACCGAGTATATTATGAGAGGATAGGACGGCCAACGTACTTCCAAGTAGACGAGTAGCGAGTGCCCTGCCTTGCAACAATGCTCAGGCATTATGGACTTTCCTAGTTGCATGTCGGGGTGCCGTCGCAAGGGAATATTCGGTAACAACGACTTCAGCAGGTTCGACGCTCTTCCCGTCCGGGGGCGGTGATATCCGCATAGCGATTGTCGTCGGGGACGACGACGATTCTAAGGAGGGAGGACTGTTACGTTCCGAACAGGAAATTTTTCGGATTTTTGACTTTCGGCCATTACGTCGGCCGGGGTGTGTCACGACAATGCTTTGTCATAATGGAATTTCCTAGTCTGGCACATTCTGGCCTGTGACGTTCAAAATTCTAAATTATAATTGTTGTGATTGTATTATACGCTCTCCTTGGAATCGTCGTCGAAAGTCGGCGACGCGAGTGTGTGTGAATGTGTGAGAGTTGTGAGGTTGTATGTGTGCGTGTGTGTGTTCTTCTGAAGCCTCGAGAAGGTGAGCATGAACACATTAGCCGTAACAACTATCGTTACATTACGATGTTTGGAATTGCGGATTCTCATGCGCTTGAATGAGTGTGCACCGAGAGTGTGGTCAACACCTTCTGTTGCAAGTCAAGCATCTTGTTGTCCGTGATGCCTGTTGGAGCTAATTGCAAATTGTTCATAGGGTTCCAATGCACTTGTATCTTGCATGAATTGGGACGGTTGCGAGTAATCGCGGAAAACTTTGTTATGTGACGGCGTGTCAAGAATTTGGAATGAGAACCTTTCGCGTTTGGTTTTGGAATTCGCACAAAAACTGTATACAGCGCGCGACACGACGCGACGCGCGAGCGACGATACCACGCGACGAAAACGCCGAGCGTTTCCCGCGAAAGTGTGAAAAACTTGTGTAAATTATTACAACAAGTTTAATAATTATTGACCGTCGTTAATTGTAAGGAGTAATAGAGGATGTTGTTCATGTGTAGCATTGCGCAAAATATTGAGCAACCTGTGAATTGTGAAGAAAACCGGAAATAGAGCGCACGCGATATATCGAAATGCGAGTTGACAAATCGCGCGACGGCTCCCGCACGCTGCCTCACCTGATTCGTCAGGACCTCTCACGGATACGGCAGAAGATCACTGTATTGCTGATCCTCGAAGGATCCTGCCTATCCTGATTTCCGTGATCGATCACTCTTCGTCGACAAGTCGCGAGGTGCGTGACGGGAGACCGTGGGTTTAATTATATTCTATTTCTTTCTTTCCCTCTATCTTTTTTGTTCTTTTCTCAATTATTAATTGTTTCGAGCGTAGATTCACGAGAGTGAATGGACTCAATCGCCCACGTAAAATTCGGCAATTCGTTCAGAAAACCATAGTTCGATATAAAATTCAATTCTCTAACCATTCCGCGTGTGCTCTCTTTTTCTTTACAGTATTATCATCATTCATAGCTACATTGTATCGTACTGCATCTTACAACCGAACTGGCGCACCTTAAGGATTTGACTTGGCTTACTATTGGATTTGTTATTTGGAAAAGGATTGATTACGTTGATTTCTTCAACTGCGTGAGTCTTTTGAATATTGTCTGATTTTGATTTATATATATATATAATTGTCTGGAATTGTTTCATATTCTTTGTGTATTGATTATATATTGATTTCTCATTGTTGTACATGAATTATCGCCTTTTGTTTCGCCACGTGGTTTGAGGGACATCGATATCGCCAGTCGATGTCGTGGATTTACCTTGGTGTCCTTACGGCCACCTTGGCGCGGGATAGTCCACGTGCACAGCACGGTTTAATATCTCGTTTGCGATCACATATGTGAATATTTTCTTTTCTTTCTTTTATACGATGCGTGCATTTATTAACGTCATATAATTGTAATTAATATCTTATTATATTATATAATACTTATTATAATTATTTTACGGTTGTGTGCTCATTCACCGTGGTGCATTTCAGTTCTTTCCTCTTCAATTTTCTTTGTTTATGCATACGATTATCTATTGTTAATCTTGTTGTTAGTTCAACAACAACTTGTTACAATCTCAGAGACTATAATATATTTATTTTTTTTTTTCCTTTTGTCTTCATATATACTTTGTGCTGATTACTTCACCTTTCCAAATGCAGGATTAGCATAAGCCTCCACCTCTCGGGAAAATCGATCACGCATAGCGGGGCCCGTATGGGACTAGATGGTTTCCTAACCCATTTACCTTTATCCTCCTTGGATATTTCATTAATAGAAGTTTAGATATACTCGCGCATCGTGGCCGAGCTTCCTTTTCACAGCCGCTCTGTTATCGCGACCACACTACCATTTCGCACTATCTCGGCACATTTAATTCACAGACAGAGTAGTGGCTCGGACTAGACGTTAGAACGCATAGAATTATATTTTTCTCTATAAAAATACCTCCCATGACTAACCTGTGGGGTGATTGTTTATGTGACGGACGGAGTTACGAATTCTGTTCGTAAGAGAAGCGATACGAACGAACGGAGTTACGGACTGCGCCCGTAACAATTGAATTCGATTTATATCATTAATTACTATATTATTTACTATAGAACAATGATGACGAGATGTAATTCGTGAAAGAACATTTCAAGGAATGCACTCATATATAGTATTAGATTTAATAAAATTAGGAATAATTTTATTTGTTATTTCAGAATTATTTTTTTTCAGTTCCTTTTTTTGGGCGTATCTACATTCAGCAATCTCCCCGTCAATTGAAATTGGGATAACCTGACCCCCTGAAGACATTATTCCCTTCGATCCATACGATATTCCCCTATTAAATACAATCATTTTAATTTCATCAGGATTTTCAATTACATGAAGACATCATGCTTTATTAGAAAGTGATATTATTAATTCATCCACTCGATTAAGATATACAGTATTGTTAGGAATCTATTTTTCAGTTATACAATTAATTGAATACTACCAAACTTCATTTACTTATAACGACAGAGTTTACAAATGTATTTTTTATATATCTACTGGATTCAATGGAACTCATGTAAATATAGCAATTATTTTTTTAATATCATGTCTTCTACGAATACACAAAGACCATTTCTCAAAAACCCATCATTTTCATTTTGAAGCAGCTTCATGATACTGACATTTTGTTGATATTATTTGATTAATTCTTTATTCACTAATTTACTGATGAATATATTTATAATTTAAATTTAATTTAAATTTCAATATATATAGTATAATTAAATACAATTAACTTCCAATTAATAAATTTAAGAAAACTTAATATATATAAGTTTAAATTTACTTTATTTATCAACTCTGGCATCTTTATTGCCAATAATTATTATTATTATTAATTCTATATTATCAGAACAAAAAAAAAAAGAATCGAGAAAAAAATACACCTTTTGAATGTGGATTTGATCCACTATCAAATGCACGAATGCCATTCTCTAATCAATTCTTTATAGTTACCCTTTTATTTTTAATTTTTGGTGTAGAAATTATAATAGTTATCCCAGTTATTTTAATAATAAATTATTCTTATTTAATTATAATAAGAATAATTTTTATTTTTGTCCTAATTATATTAATTCTAGGACTGTGAATAGAATGATCTTTCAATTATTTAGATTGAATTAATTAATTCTTAAATCTACAAAATAAATGGATATTAGTTAATTTATAACATTTAATTTGCAATTAAAAATAAAATAAGATTTATTTATATATAAATATATAGATTATTACTTTAATGAAATTTTTAAGTCGAAATTAAATGTAATTTTTTACTTTTACTTTTATAATAAAGTATCTATAATTTTATATATATATATATATATATATATATATATATATATATTTCCTGTTCGGTTCAAAACGGTCTTAACGGAATCATTCTCGCGCGACCGAATTCGAATTCTTTCGCCGCCCTAGCTCTAACCCAACTCAAATCCCCGTTTTGCTACCTGCCTTGGGCCTGCCACCATAATTTTCAAGCAAATAAAAATTATTATCTCGAAAACGAAAAGAGAGGGACAATTATTTCATTTAGAAAAATTAATCCACGTATCAAGATACATGGTATAAAAAAGCTTCAAAGAAATGGGTGAGGAGGCACGTATTCCAAATAATTACTAAATTTTGTAATCAATTTTAATCTTTTGTAAATAATTTTTGTAACTAATTTTTAATGTAAATAATTTTTTAATTACAGCCAGCGATGGTACCCACACTCAAAAAATTGAGACCAACTGGCGACCAGCGAAAGACTGGATGCGTGGAAGAGCTCGTTTTCACGACGATGAATTTGCATACCGTTTATGCGAATTCTTATGGCGTCGATTTTGTAAATATAATAAAATTGATATGATGTCATCTTTAATGGATGCTATTAGAAACGAATATACATTTAATTGATAATATAATGAATTTGGTTTTTGCACGCAGTCACCACTTAGAACGACTTCAATTAGTTGAAATTAGTATATCTCATCACTCGGTTCTAGTCCGTCACTATGTCTAGACTAGAAAGGAAATTAAAAAAGGGAAATCATAACATCTGTATATACAGCTTAAATGGTCACCACCATATGCAATTGCTCGTAGCCAGTGGCTCCGCTCATTGGCTGAGCAGCGTGTAGAAGCCAATATGGCGTCAAACTAGCTAGTGAAATAGTTTAAAAATGCTCACCTCTAAATACGCATAACTTTTCAACCGCTGGATTCCTAAAATTAAAATTTGCATTTTTGGATTCCGCTCGTCCAGTATTATGAAAATATGTAAAAAAAAACCATTAATTTTTATTTCCCCAAAGTAAAGTTTAACCTAATGCTATAGTAAGATAATAAGAAACAATGTTTCCGTAGTTTCACCAGATTGTGCATTATTTTACTGGGTATCAAAACATTGAAAACTCTACAAAAATACTTATTCCATAAAGAATGAACGAAGGTTGGACGTATTAGTTGCTGCAATCGGTGAAAAGTACGGACACATCAGTTTTAATTTTTTTAATTATGGCGCACCGAATAATAATTAATAATAGTAATAACTATTATCGGTGAAACTTACCCATTCGGAGAAGAATTCACTTGCTACCTGTACACTTGTTCCACCGGATCTCTGCACCGATCCCGGTCGTTGGGGGATGATGCCCAGGTAGCGCTGATCGCAGGTGTCCAAGTCCTCAAGAAGACACCTTGCATTTACAACACTACGTGGTCACTAGCACTGATCACTTCACTAAACGAGCACTTGAACTTTTAATGACCGACAATCGACTATTTTGAATCGTTCTGCGCCATTCCGTAAATAAAAACAGGATGTTACGCACTTCAGCGGCGAAATTGCGATCGATACTGGTGATTTTTTCTGAAGTCTCGTTCCTCGTGCCCTCGCATCCCTCCAGCGCGACTTCACGGGGTGTAGTTTCGTCGAAATACTCGAATTTGATTTATTAGTTGACACCAACGAGGTTAGATCTTCCTCGGTTACTTTTTTTTTTGTGGAGGTGGTAGTCTCCTCTTCGGGTCGAAAAAGTCACAAGCAAATTCATGGGGAAAAGCAAAGGCATATCGAATTAGAGTAGGAGACGGCAACGAGTGTCTCGCAGATGTGGCCGTTTATTATCACAGGTATTGGCCTGCAAGTTCAGCGGTACACCGAAGCCGAAGGTCGCAAGGGTTGTGTCGCGCTTACCGTTCAAGTCCTTTCGATGCATTCGGAAGGATGAAATATGGAACTGCTCGTCGTAAAAGTAGTAATTGGGGAAAGTTTCTGGACGTTAAACATTTGGTCAACGGATATCTCGCACAGATAGACAAACTTGTCGATGAAGGAAAAATACATCAATTGTATTCCAATATAAAATAAATAATATTTTTATTTCGATAACTGTATAAATTTGGTTAATAATCTAATATCTTTCATGGAATGCAAATATACTCTTGCGGATAAATGATTTTGTATTATTATGTGAAAGCGTTGCTTTTAGAGTGCTTTTGTCGTATCAATCGTTAAATGTCGATAAATGTCGATAAATACTATTCTGTGACGGATTTAATTTTTGTTACAGTTAGTTTTATTGATGGCCAGGTTGAGGGCGCATTATGTACTAAATATCGATTATACATAGGTGATATGTGTCACCTATACATATGTGTGTGTGTGTGTGTGTGTGTGTGCGTGTGCGTGTGCGTGTGCGTGTGCGTGTGCGTGTGCGTGTGCGTGGGCGTGTGCGTGTGCGTGTGCGTGTGCGTGTGCGTGTGTGTGTGTGTGTGTGTGTGTGTGTGTGTGTGTGTGTGTGTGTGTGTGTGTGTGTGTGTGTGTGTGTGTGTGTGTGTGTGTGTGTGTGTGTGTGTGTGTGACAAACCGATATGTTTTCTTAATGTATACAATTTATACTGTGTGTCTCTATCGCATGTACGGTTTAGGGATGTACGCAACCTCATACGTAGCACAGAGATGCATGAGTAAAAGTGTCTAAAAGCAATCCGGTAAAGTTCTAAAAAAAAAATGGCGATGAGACGTTCCTGAGATGTTTGATCATTACAAATCAGTATGTTTTTAGGACATCTTAAAAAGCATTTTCATAAAACGTTTAAATTAGATTAAGTCTACAAGATGTTTTTCGTTAATGCTTTTGATTCCGTTCTCTATTGCTTTTATTTTGAAATGCATGTGCCTCTTTATATTATTGAAAAATAATTCTTTAATTTTAGGATTTGACTTTCTTTTCATTTTTAGAAATACTATTAAGGAGAAAAACAGAAACGATTGAGTTTGGAAAGCTTTTTTTCTTTTTTATTTCAGGGTTCCTTGAGTTATTTACAATATGTAAAATCTACTCGTTTAGCTGCTTTGCGCGATTGTCGAGTACGCTTTACTGGTTGCAGACTTGAGCCTTAATGTTTCACATAACATTAGTCGATAGGCTGCATTGTTTGCGACGTGTTTCCAGAGCAGCAACCGTAAAAAGGGGCGATACAAACGTCTTGTAAATGTCGTTGTCGTTCTTGTTGTCATTGTTTTATAATTATTATTACGATTATGATTATGGTTATGATTATGACTATGGTTATGATTATGACTAGGATTACGATTATAACTATAATTATGTTTACGATTATGATTACGATTATGATTATGATTATGATTATAACTATGACTATGGCTATTGCAATGGCTGCTATGCCTATGGCCATGGCTGCTATGCCTATGGCTATGGCTGCTATGGCTATGGATATGGCTATGGCTGCTATGGCTATGGGTATGGCTGCTATGACTATGGATATGGCTGTGGCTGCTAAGGCTGTGGCTATGGCTACTATGGCTATGGCTATGGCTATGGCTATGGCTGCTACGGCTATAGCTATGGCTGCTATGACTATGGCTATGGCTATAGCTGCTATGGCTGTGGCTATGGCTGCTATGGCTGTGGCTCTGGCTATGGCTGCTGTGGCTATGGCTACGGCAATGGCTGATATGGCTGTGTCTATCGCTGCTATGGCTATAGCTACGGCTGCTATGGCTATCGCTATGCGTGCTATGGCTATGGCTATGGCAGCTGTGGCTGCTATGGATATGGCTATTGCTGCTATGGCTATGGCTATGGCTATGGCTATGGCTATGGCTTCTATGGCTATGGCTATGGCTGCTACGGCTATAGCTATGGCTGCTATGACTATGGCTATGGGTATGGCAGCTATGGCTGTGGCTATGGCTACTATGGCTATGGCTATGGCTATGGCTGCTATGGCTATGGTTGCTATGGCTATTGCGTCTATCTACTATGACTATGTCTTTGGCTACGGCAGCTATGGCTATGGCTGCGGCTGCTATGGCTAAGGCTATGCGTGCCATTGCTATGGCTACGGCTGCTATGGCTATGGCTATGGCGATGACTGCTATGGCTATGGCTATGGCTGCTTTGGCTATGGCTACGGCTGCTATGGTTATCGCTATGCGTGCTATTGCTATGGCTATGGCTGCTATGGCTATGGCTATGGCTGCTATGGCTGCAACCGCTATGGCTATAACTGCCATGGCTATGGCATTGATTACTGTGTCTATGGCTATGTATATGGCTGCCATGGCTATGACTATGGCTATGGCTGGTATGGATATAGCTATGGCTGCTATGGCTATGGCTCTGGCTGCTATGGCTATGCCTGCTATAGCTATGGCTATGGCTGATATGGCTATGGCTATGGCTGCTATGGGTATGGCTATGGCTATGGCTGCTATGGCTATGGCTATGCCCATGGCTGCTGTGGCTATGGCTGTGTCTACTATGGCTATGGCTATGACTGCCCTGGTTGCTATGGCTATGGCTATTGCCGCTATGGCTATGGTTATGGATATGCCCAAGGCTGCTGTGGCTATGTCTATGGCTACTATGGCTATGGCTATGGCTGCTATAGCTATGGCTATGGCTGCTATGGCCATGGCTATGGCTGCTATGGCTATGACTGTGGCTGCTATGGTTATCGCTATGCGTGCTATTGCTATGTCTATGGCTGTTATGGCTATGGCTATGGCTGCTATGGCTGCTATGGCTATGGCTATTGCTGCTATGGCTACTGCTATGGCTATGGCTATGGATGCTATGGCTATGACTATTGCTGCTATGGCTATGGCTATGCCCATGGCTGCTACCGCTATGGCTATAACTGCTATGGCTATGGCATTGATTACTGTGGCTATGGCTATGTATATGGCTGCCATGGCTATGACTATGGCTATGGCTGGTATGGATATAGCTATGGCTGCTATGGCTATGGCTATGGCTCCTATGGCTATGCTTGCTATAGCTATGGCTATTGCTGATATGGCTATGGCTATGGCTGCTATGGCTGTGGCTATGGCGATGGCTGCTATGGCTATGGCTATGGCTGCCATGCCTATGGCTATGCCCATGGCTGCTGTGGCTATGGTTGTGTCTACTATGGCTATGGCTATGACTGCCCTGGCACCTGTGGCTATGGCTATTGCTGCTATGGCTATGGTTCTGGCTATGCCCAAGGCTGCTCTGGCTATGTCTATGGCTACTATGGCTATGGCTATGGCTGCTATGGCTATGGCTATGGCTGGTATGGCTGTGGCTATGGCTGCTATGGCTATGGCTGTGGCTGCTATGGTTATCGCTATGCGTGCTATTGCTATGGCTATGGCTGCTATGGCTATGGCTATGGCTGCTATGGGTGCTATGGCTATGGCTATTGCTGCTATGGCTACTGCTATGGCTATGGCTATGGATGCTATGGCTATGACTATTGCTGCTATGGCTATGGCTATGACTATGGCTGCTATGGATATGGCTATGACTGATATGTCTATGGCTGGTATAGCTATGCCTATGGCTGCTATGGCTATGACTATTGCTGCTATTGCTATGGCTTTGACTATGGCTGCTATGGCTATGGCTATGGCTGCTATGACTATAGCTGGTATAGCTATGCCTATGGCTGCTACCGCTATGGCTATAACTGCTATGGCTATGGCATTGATTACTGTGGCTATGGCTATGTATATGGCTGCCATGGCTATGACTGTGGCTATGGCTGGTATGGATATAGCTATTGCTGCTATGGCTATGGCTATGGCTGCTATGGCTATGCCTGCTATAGCTATGGCTATGGCTGATATGGCCATGGCTATGGCTGCTATGGCTATGGCTATGGCTATGGCTGCTATGGCTATGGCTATGCCCATGGCTGCTGTGGCTATTGCTGTGTCTACTATGGCTATGGCTATGACTGCCCTGGCTGCTATGGCTATGGCTATTGCTGCTATGGCTGTGGTTATGGATATGCCCAAGGCTGCTGTGGCTATGTCTATGGCTACTATGGCTATGGCTATGGCTGCTATGGCTATGGCTATGGCTGCTATGGCTATGGCTATGGCTGCTATGGCTATGACTGTGGCTGCTATGGTTATCGCTATGCGTGCTATTGCTATGTCTATGGCTGCTATGGCTATGGCTATGGCTGCTATGGCTGCTATGGCATTGGCTATTGCTGCTATGGCTACTGCTATGGCTATGGCTATGGATGCTATGGCTTTGACTATGGCTGCTATGGCTATGGCTATGGCTGGTATGTCTATGGCTGGTATATCTATGCCTATGGCTGCTACCGCTATGGCTATAACTGCTATGGCTATGGCATTGATTACTGTGGCTATGGCTATGTATATGGCTGCCATGGCTATGACTATGGCTATGGCTGGTATGGATATAGCTATGGCTGCTATGTCTATGGCTATGGCTGCTATGGCTATGCCTGCTATAGCTATGGCTATGGCTGATATGGCTATGGCTATGGCTGCTATGGCTATGGCTATGGCGATGGCTGCTATGGCTATGGCTATGGCTGCTATGGCTATGGCTATGAATGCTATGGCAATGGCTATGGATGATTTGGCTATGGCTATGGATGATATGGCTATGGCTGCGGCTGCTATGGCTATCCCTATGCGTGCTATTGCTATGGCTATGGCTGCTATGCCCATGGTTATGGCTGCTATGGCTATGGCTATGGCTGCTATGACTATGGCTACTGCTGCTATGGCTATGGCTATGGCTATGTCTGATATGGCTATGGCTATGGCTGCTATAGCTATGGATACGGCTGCTATGGCTGTCGCTATGCGTGCTATGGCTATGGCTATGGCTATGCCTGCTATGGCTATGGCTATGGCTGCTATGGCTGCTATGGCTATGGCTGTTGCTGCTATGCCTATGGCTATGGCAGCTATGGCTATGGCTATGGCAATGGCTGCTATGGCTGTTGCTATGGCTGCTGTGGCTATGGCTATGGATGCTATGGCTATGGCTATGGCTGCTTTGTCTATGGCTGGTATAGCTATGCCTATGGCTGCTACCGCTATGGCTATGACTGCTATGGAGATGGCATTGATTACTGTGGCTATGGCTATGTATATAGCTGCCATGGCTATGACTATGGCTATGGCTGGTATGGATATAGCTATGGCTGCTATGGCTATGGCTACGGCTGCTATGGCTATGCCTGCTATAGCTATGGCTATGGCTGATATGGCTATGGCTATGGCTGCTATGGCTATGGCTATGGCGATGGCTGCTATGGCTATGGCTATGGCTGCTATGGCTATGGCTATGGATGCTATGGCTATGGCTATGGATGATTTGGCTATGGCTATGGCTGCTATGACTATGGCTACTGCTGTTATGGCTATGGCTATGGCTATGGCTGATATGGCTACGGCTATGGCTGCTATAGCTATGGCTACGGCTGCTATGGCTGTCGCTATGCGTGCTATGGCTATGGCTATGGCTATGGCTGCTATGGCTATGGCTATGGCTGCTATGGCTGCTATGGCTATGGCTGCTGCTGCTATGCCTATGGCTATGGCTGTGGCTATGGCTATGGCTATGGCTGTTGTGGCTATGGCTATGCCTGCTATAGCTATGGCTACGGCTGCTATGGCTGTCGCTATCCGTGCTATGGATGGCTATGGCTGCTATGGCTATGGCTATGGCTGCCATGGCTGCTATGGCTATGGCTGTTGCTGCTATGGCTATGGCTATGGCTATGGCTATGGCTATGGCTAAGGCTGCGATGGCTACGGCTACGGCTGCTATGGCTATGGCTATGTCTGCTATGGCTATGGCTATGGCTGCTATGGCTATGGCTACGGCTGCTATGGCTGCTATGGCTATGGCTATTGCTGCTATGGCTACTGCTATGGCTACGGCTATGGATGCTATGGCTATGACTATTGCTGCTATGGCTATGGCTATGACTATGGCTGCTATGGCTATGGCTATGTCTGATATGTCTATGGCTGGTATAGCTATGCCTATGGCTGCTATGGCTATGGCTATGACTATGGCTGCTATGGCTATGGCTATGGCTGCTTAGTCTATGGCTGGTATAGCTATGCCTATGGCTGCTACCGCTATGGCTATGACTGCTATAGCTATGGCATTGATTACTGTGGCTATGGCTATGTCTATGACTGCCATGGCTATGACTATGGCTATGGCTGGTATGGATATAGCTATGGCTGCTATGGCTATGGCTATGGCTGCTATGGCTATGGCTATGGCGATGGTTGCTATGGCTATGGCTATGGCTGCTATGGCTGTGGCTATGGCTATGGTTGCTATGGCTATGCCTATGGCTGCTATGCCAATGGCTGCTATAGCTATGGCTATGGCTGCTAATGCTATGGCTATGGCTATGGTTGCAATGGATGTGGCTGTGGCTGCTATGGTTATGGCTACGGCTGCTATGGCTATGGCTATGGCTGCTTAGGCAACGGCTGCTATAGCTGTGGCTATGGCTGCTAATGCTATGGCTATGGCTATGGTTCCAATGGATATGGCTGTGGCTGCTATGGTTACGGCTACGGCTGCTATGGCTATGGCTATGGCTGCTATGGCCATGGCTATGGCTGCTATGGCTATGGCTATGGCTATGGCTATGCCTGCGATGGCTACGGCTATGTCTGCTATGGCTATGGCTATGGCTGCTAAGGCTATGGCTATGGCTGCTATGGCTATGGCTATGGCTGCGGCTGCTATGGCTATCGCTATGCGTGCTATTGCTATGGCTGTGGCTGCTATGGCTATCGCTATGCGTGCTATTGTTATGCCTATGGCTGCTACGGCTATTGCTATAGCTGCTATGGCTATGGCATTGACTGCTGTGGCTATGGCTATGCCTATGGCAATGGCTGCAATGCTTACGGGTATGGCTGCTACGTCTATGGCTGGTATAGCTATGCGTATGGCAGCTACGGCTATGGCTATAACTGCTATGGCTATGGCATTGGCTGCTGTGGCTATGGCTAAGGCTATGACAATGGCTGCTATGGCTATGGCTATGGCTGCTATGGATATAGCTATGGCTGCTATGGCTATGGCTATGGCTATGGCTGCTATGGCTGTGGCTATGGCTATGGCTGCTGTGGCTATGGCATTGGCTATGTCTCCTATGGCTAGGGCAATGGCTGCTATGGATATAGCTATGGCTGCTATGGCTATGGCTATGGCTATGGCTGCTATGGCTGTGGCTATGGCTATGGTTGCTATGGCTATGCCTATGGCTGCTATGCCAATGGCTGCTATAGCTATGGCTATGGCTGCTAATGCTATGGCTATGGCTATGGTTGCAATGGATGTGGCTGTGGCTGCTATGGTTATGGCTACGGCTGCTATGGCTATGGCTATGGCTGCTTAGGCAACGGCTGCTATAGCTGTGGCTATGGCTGCTAATGCTATGGCTATGGCTATGGTTCCAATGGATATGGCTGTGGCTGCTATGGTTACGGCTACGGCTGCTATGGCTATGGCTATGGCTGCTATGGCCATGGCTATGGCTGCTATCGCTATGGCTATGGCTATGGCTATGCCTGCGATGGCTACGGCTATGTCTGCTATGGCTATGGCTATGGCTGCTAAGGCTATGGCTATGGCTGCTATGGCTATGGCTATGGCTGCGGCTGCTATGGCTATCGCTATGCGTGCTATTGCTATGGCTGTGGCTGCTATGGCTATCGCTATGCGTGCTATTGTTATGCCTATGGCTGCTACGGCTATTGCTATAGCTACTATGGCTATGGCATTTACTGCTGTGGCTATGGCTATGCCTATGGCAATGGCTGCAATGCTTACGGCTATGGCTGCTACGTCTATGGCTGGTATAGCTATGCGTATGGCAGCTACGGCTATGGCTATAACTGCTATGGCTATGGCATTGGCTGCTGTGGCTATGGCTAAGGCTATGACAATGGCTGCTATGGCTATGGCTATGGCTGCTATGGATATAGCTATGGCTGCTATGGCTATGGCTATGGCTATGGCTGCTATGGCTGTGGCTATGGCTATGGCTGCTGTGGCTATGGCATTGGCTATGTCTCCTATGGCTAGGGCAATGGCTGCTATGGATATAGCTATGGCTGCTATGGCTATGGCTATGGCTATGGCTGCTATGGCTGTGGCTATGGCTATGGTTGCTATGGCTATGCCTATGGCTGCTATGCCAATGGCTGCTATAGCTATGGCTATGGCTGCTAATGCTATGGCTATGGCTATGGTTGCAATGGATGTGGCTGTGGCTGCTATGGTTATGGCTACGGCTGCTATGGCTATGGCTATGGCTGCTTAGGCAACGGCTGCTATAGCTGTGGCTATGGCTGCTAATGCTATGGCTATGGCTATGGTTCCAATGGATATGGCTGTGGCTGCTATGGTTACGGCTACGGCTGCTATGGCTATGGCTATGGCTGCTATGCCTATGGCTATGGCTGCTATGGCTATGGCTATGGCTGCTATGGCTATGGCTGCGGCTGCTATGGCTATCGCTATGGCTGCTATGGCTATGGCTATTGCTGCTGTGGCTATGGCTATGGCTGCTATGGCTGTGGCTATTGCTGCTATGGTTGTAGCTATGGCTGCTATGGCTATGGCTATGGCTATGGCTATGGCTGCTACGTCTATGGCTGGTATAGCTATGCGTCTGGCTGCTACGGCTATGGCTATAACTGCTATGGCTATGGCATTGGCTGCTGTGGCTATGGCTATTCCTATGGCAATGGCTGCAATGCCAACGGCTATGGCTGCTACGTCTATTGCTGGTATAGCTATGCGTATGGCTGCTACGGCTATGGCAATAACTGCTATTGCTATGGCTATGGCTGCTACGGCAATGACAATGGCTGCAATGGCTACGGCTATGGCTGCTACGTCTATGGCTGGTATAGCTATGCGTATGGCTGCTACGGCTATGGCTATAACTGCTATGGCTATGGAATTGGCTGCTGTGGCTATGGCTATGGCTATGAAAATGGCTGCTACGTCTATGTCTGGTATAGCTATGCGTATGGCAGCTTCGGCTATGGCTATAACTGCTATGGCTATGGCATTGGCTGCTGTGGATATGGCTATTCCTATGACAATGGCTGCTATGGCTATGGCTATGGCTGCTATGTCTATGACTGGTATAGCTATGCCTATGGCTGCTACAGATATGGCTATAACTGCTATGGCTATGGCATTGGCTACTGTGGCTATGGCTATGTCTATGGCTGCTATGGCTATGGCTGCTATAGCTGTGGCTAAGGCTGCCAATGCTATGGCTATGGCTATGGCTCCTATGGATATGGCTATGGCTGCTATGGTTATGGCTATGCCTGCTGTGGCTATGGCTATGGCTATGACAATGGCTGCTATGGCTATGGCTATGGCTGCTACGTCTATGTCTGGTATAGCTATGCCTATGGCTGCTACGGCTATGGCTATAACCGCTATGGCTATGGCTATGGCTGCTACGGCAATGACAATGGCTGCAATGGCTACGGCTATGGCTGCTACGTCTATGGCTGGTATAGCTATGCGTATGGCTGCTACGGCTATGGCTATGACTGCTATGGCTATGGAATTGGCTGCTGTGGCTATGGCTATGGCTATGACAATGGCTGCTATGGCTATGGCTATGTCTGCTATGTCTATGTCTGGTATAGCTATGCGTATGGCAGCTACGGCTATGGCTATAACTGCTATGGCTATGGCATTGGCTGCTGTGGATATGGCTATGGCTATGACAATGGCTGCTATGGCTATGCCTATGGCTGCTATGTCTATGACTGGTATAGCTATGCCTATGGCTGCTACAGATATGGCTATAACTGCTATGGCTATGGCATTGGCTACTGTGGCTATGGCTATGTCTATGGCTGCTATGGCTATGGCTGCTATAGCTGTGGCTAAGGCTGCCAATGCTATGGCTATGGCTATGGCTCCTATGGATATGGCTATGGCTGCTATGGTTATGGCTATGCCTGCTGTGGCTATGGCTATGGCTATGACAATGGCTGCTATGGCTATGGCTATGGCTGCTACGTCTATGTCTGGTATAGCTATGCCTATGGCTGCTACGGCTATGGCTATAATTGCTATGGCTATGGCTATGGCTGCTGCGGCAATGACAATGGCTGCAATGGCTACGGCTATGGCTGCTACGTCTATGGCTGGTATAGCTATGCGTATGGCTGCTACGGCTATGGCTATAACTGCTATGGCTATGGAATTGGCTGCTGTGGCTATGGCTATGGCTATGACAATGGCTGCTATGGCTATGGCTATGGCTGCTACGTCTATGTCTGGTATAGCTATGCCTAAGGCTGCTACGGCTATGGCTATAACTGCTATGGCTATGGCATTGGCTACTGTGGCTATGGCTATGTTTATGCCTGCTATGGCTATGGCTATGGCTATGGCTGCTATGGCTATGGCTATGGCTGCTATGGCTATGGCTACGGCTGCTATGGCTATGGCTGCGGCTGCTATGGCTAATGCTATGCATGCTATTGCTATGGCTATGGCTGCTATGGCTATGGCTATGGCTGCTATGGCTGCTATGGCTATGGCTATTGCTGCTATGGCTACTGCTATGGCTGCTATTGCTATGGCTATGGCTGCTAAGGCTATGGCTATGGCTATGGCTCCTATGGATATGGCTATTCCTGCTATGGCCATGGGTATGGCTGCTATGGCTATGGCTATGGCTGCATTGACTATGGCTGTTGCTGCTATGGCTATGGCTATGGCTATGGCTGATATGGCTATGGCTATGGCTGCTATAGCTACGGCTACGGCTGCTATGGCTTTCGCTATGCATGCTATGGCTATGGCTATGGCTGCTATGGCTATGGCTATGGCTGCTATGGCTGCTATGGCTATGGCTGTTGCTGCTATGGCTATGCATATGGCTATGGCTATGGCTGCGATGGCTACTGCTATGGCTGCTGTGGCTATGGCATTGGCTGCTGTGGCTATGGCTATGCCTATGGCAATGGCTGCAATGCCTACGGCTATGGCTGCTACGTCTATGGCTGGTATAGCTATGCGTATGGCTGTTACGGCTATGGCTATAACTGCTATTGCTATGGCTATGGCTGCTACGGCAATGACAATGGCTGCAATGGCTACGGCTATGGCTGCTACGTCTATGGCTGGTATAGCTATGCGTATGGCTGCTACGGCTATGGCTATAACTGCTATGGCTATGGAATTGGCTGCTGTGGCTATGGCCATGGCTATGACAATGGCTGCTATGGCTATGGCTATGGCTGCTATGTCTATGTCTGGTATAGCTATGCGTATGGCTGCTACGGCTATGGCTATAACTGCTATGGCTATATCATTGGCTGCTGTGGCTATGGCTATGGCTGCTGTGGCTATGGCATTGGCTACGTCTCGTATGGCTATGGCTATGGCTGCTATGGCTATGCATATGGCTGCTGTGGCAATGGCTGCTATAGCTGTGGCTAAGGCTGACAATGCTATGGCTATGGCTATGGCTATTGCTGCTATGGCTACTGCTATGGCTATTGCTATGGCAGCTATGGCTATCGCTATGGCTGCTAGGGCTGCTATGGCTATGACTATTGCTGCTATGGCTATGGCTATGGCTATGCCTATGGCTGCTATGGCTGTGGCTATTGCTGCTATGGATGTAGCTATGGCTGCTATGGCTATGGCTGCTATGGCTATGGCTGCTATAGCTGTGGCTATGGCTGATATGGCTATGGCTATGGCTGCTATGGCTATGGATATGGCGATAGCTGCTATGGCTATGGCTATGGCTGCTATGGCTATGGCTATGGATGCTATGGCAGTGGCTATGGATGTTTTGGCTATGGCTATGGCTGATATGGCTATGGCTATGGCTGCTATGGCTATGGCTATGGCTGCTATGGCTGCAATGGCTATCGCTATGGCTGCTATGGCTATGGCTATTGCTGCTGTGGCTATGGCTATGGCTGCTATGGCTATGGCTATGGCTGCTAAGGCTATGGCCATGGCAATGGCTACTATGGATAAGGCTATGGCTGCTATGGCCATGGCTACGGCTGGTATGGCTATCGCTGTGGCTGCTATGGCTACGGCTATTGCTGCTGTGGCTATGGCTCTGGCTGCTATGGCTATGGCTATGGCTGCTAAGGCTATGGCTATGGCTATGGCTCCAATGGATATGGCTATGGCTGCTATGGCCATGGCTATGGCTGCTATGGCTATGGCTATGGCTGCTATGACTATGGCTATTGCTGCTATGGCTATGGCTATGGCTATGGCTGATATGGCTATGGCTATGGCTGCTATAGCTACGTCTACGGCTGCTATAGCTACGTATACCGCTGCTATGGCTGTCGCTATGCATGCTATGGCTATGGCTATGGCTGCTATGGCTATGGCTATGGCTGCTATGGCTGCTATGGCTATTGCTGTTGCTGCTATGGCTATGGCTATGGCTATGGCTATGGCTGCGATGGCTACGGCTATGGCTGCTTTGGCTATGGCATTGGCTGCTGTGGCTGTGGCTATGCCTATGGCAATGGCTGCAATGCCTACGGCTATGGCTGCTACGTCTATGGCTGGTATAGCTATGCGTATGGCTGCTACGGCTATGGCTATAACTGCTATTGCTATGTCTATGGCTGCTACGGCTACGACTATGGCTGCTATGGCTATGGCTACGGCTGCTATGTCTATGTCTGGTATAGCTATGCCAATGGCTGCTACGGCTATGGCTATAACTGCTATGGCTATGGCATTGGCTGCTGTGAATATGGCTATGGCTATGACAATGGCTGCTATGGCTATGGCTATGGCTGCATTGACTATGGCTGTTGCTGCTATGGCTATGGCTATGGCTATGGCTGATATGGCTATGGCTATGGCTGCTATAGCTACGGCTACGGCTGCTATGGCTTTCGCTATGCATGCTATGGCTATGGCTATGGCTGCTATGGCTATGGCTATGGCTGCTATGGCTGCTATGGCTATGGCTGTTGCTGCTATGGCTATGCATATGGCTATGGCTATGGCTGCGATGGCTACTGCTATGGCTGCTGTGGCTATGGCATTGGCTGCTGTGGCTATGGCTATGCCTATGGCAATGGCTGCAATGCCTACGGCTATGGCTGCTACGTCTATGGCTGGTATAGCTATGCGTATGGCTGTTACGGCTATGGCTATAACTGCTATTGCTATGGCTATGGCTGCTACGGCAATGACAATGGCTGCAATGGCTACGGCTATGGCTGCTACGTCTATGGCTGGTATAGCTATGCGTATGGCTGCTACGGCTATGGCTATAACTGCTATGGCTATGGAATTGGCTGCTGTGGCTATGGCCATGGCTATGACAATGGCTGCTGTGGCTATGGCTATGGCTGCTGTGGCTATGGCATTGGCTATGTCTCGTATGGCTATGGCTATGGCTGCTATGGCTATGCATATGGCTGCTATGGCAATGGCTGCTATAGCTGTGGCTAAGGCTGCCAATGCTATGGCTATGGCTATGGCTATTGCTGCTATGGCTACTGCTATGGCTATTGCTATGGCAGCTATGGCTATCGCTATGGCTGCTAGGGCTGCTATGGCTATGACTATTGCTGCTATGGCTATGGCTATGGCTATGCCTATGGCTGCTACAGATATGGCTATTGCTGCTATGGCTATGGCATTGGCTGCTGTGGCTATGGCTATGCCTATGGCAATGGCTGCAATGTCTACGGCTATGGCTGCTACGTCTATTGCTGGTATAGCTATGCGTATGGCTGCTACGGCTATGGCAGTAACTGCTATTGCTATGGCTATGGCTGCTACTGCAATGACAATGGCTGCAATGGCTACGGCTATGGCTGCTACGTCTATGGCTGGTATAGCTATGCGTATGGCTGCTACGGCTATGGCTATAACTGCTATGGCTATGGAATTGGCTGCTGTGGCTATGGCTATGGCTATGAAAATGGCTGCTATGGCTATGGCTATGTCTGCTATGTCTATGTCTGGTATAGCTATGCGTATGGCGGCTTCGGCTATGGCTAGAACTGCTATGGCTATGGCATTGGCTGCTGTGGATATGGCTATGGCTATGACAATGGCTGCTATGGCTATGGCTATGGCTGCTATGTCTATGACTGGTATAGCTATGCCTATGGCTGCTACAGATATGGCTATAACTGCTATGGCTATGGCATTGGCTGCTGTGAATATGGCTATGGCTATGACAATGGCTGCTATGGCTATGGCTATGGCTGCTATGTCTATGACTGGTATAGCTATGCCTATGGCTGCTACAGATATGGCTATAACTGCTATGACTATGGCATTGGCTACTGTGACTATGGCTATGTCTATGGCTGCTATGGCTATGGCTGCTATAGCTGTGGCTAAGGCTGCCGATGCTATGGCTATGGCTATGGCTCCTATGGATATGGCTATGGCTGCTATGGTTATGGCTATGCCTGCTGTGGCTATGGCTATGGCTATGACAATGGCTGCTATGGCTATGGCTATGGCTGCTACGTCTATGTCTCTTATAGCTATGCCTATGGCTGCTACGGCTATGGCTACGGCTGCTATGGCTATGGCTGCGGCTGCTATGGCTAATGCTATGCGTGCTATTGCTATGGCTATGGCTGCTATGGCTATGGCTATGGCTGCTATGGCTGCTATGGCTATGGCTATTGCTGCTATGGCTACTGCTATGGCTATGGCTATGGCAGCTATGGCTATCACTATGGCTGCTAGGGCTGCTATGGCTACGACTATTGCTGCTATGGCTATGGCTATGGCTATGACTATGGCTGCTATGGCTATGGCTATCTCTGCTATGTCTGTGGCTGGTATAGCTATGCCTATGGCTGCTACGGTTATGGCTATAACTGCTATGGCTATGGCATTGGCTGCTGTGGCTGTGGCTATGTCTATGGCTGCTATGGCTATGGCTATGGCTATGGCTGCTATGGATATAGCTGCGGCTGCTATGGCTATGGGTATGGCTACGGCTGCTATGGCTATGTCTATGGCTGCAATGTCCATGGCAATGGCTGCTATGTCTATGGCTGATACGCCTATGGCTATAACTGTTATGGCTATGGCATTGGCTGCTGAGGCTATGGCTATGGCTTGGTCTGCTCTGGCTATGGCTACGGCTGCTATGACTATGGTTACGGCTATGGCTGATATGGCTATGGCTATGGCTGCTATGTTTATGGCTAGGCTGCTATGGCTATCGCTATGCGTGCTATTGCTATGGCTATGGCTCCTATGGCTATGCCTATGGCTGCTATGGCTGTGGCTATTCCTGCTATGGATGTAGCTATGGCTGATATGGCTGTGGCTATGGCTATGGCTGCTGTGGCTATGGCATTGGGTATGGCTCGTATGGCTATGGCTATGGCCGCTATGGCTATGCCTATGGCTGCTATAGCTGTGGCTATTGCTGCTATGGATGTAGCTATGGCTGCTATGGCTATGGCTGCTATGGCTATGGCTGCTATAGCTGTGGCTATGGCTGATATGGCTATGGCTATGGCTGCTATGGCTATCGATATGGCGATAGCTGCTATGGCTATGGCTATGGCTGCTATGGCTATGGCTATGGATGCTATGGCAATGGCTATGGATGCTTTGGCTGTGGCTATGGCTGATATGGCTATGGCTATGTGTGCAACGGCTATGGCTATGGCTGCTATGGCTATGGCTATGGCTGCTATGGCTATGGCTATGGCTATGGCTATGGCTGCGATGGCTACGGCTATGTCTGCTATGGCTATGGCTATGGCTGCTAAGGCTATGGCTATTGCTGCTATGGCTTCTGCTATGGCTACGGCTACGTCTGCTATGGCTACGGCTGCTATAGCTATGGCTATGGATGCTATGGCAATGGCTATGGCTGCTATGGCTATGGCTATGGCTGCTATGGCTGCTATAGCTATGGCTATGGCTGCTAATGCTATGGCTATGGCAATGGCTCCTATGGATATGGCTATGGCTGCTATGGATATGGCTATGGCTGCTATGGTTATGGCTATGGCTGCTGTGGCTATGGCTATGGCTATGACAATGGCTGCTATGGCTATGGCTATGGCTGCTATGGTTATGGCTATGGCTGCTATGGCTATGACAATGGCTGCTATGGCTATGGCTATGGCTGCTATGTCTATGACTGGTATAGCTATGCCTATGGCTGCTACAGATATGGCTATAACTGCTATGGCTATGGCATTGGCTACTGTGGCTATGGCTATGTCTATGGCTGCTATGGCTATGGCTGCTATAGCTGTGGCTAAGGCTGCCAATGCTATGGCTATGGCTATGGCTCCTATGGATATGGCTATGGCTGCTATGGTTATGGCTATGCCTGCTGTGGCTATGGCTATGGCTATGACAATGGCTGCTAAGGCTATGGCTATGGCTGCTACGTCTATGTCTGGTATAGCTATGCCTATGGCTGCTACGGCTATGGCTATAACCGCTATGGCTATGGCTATGGCTGCTACGGCAATGACAATGGCTGCAATGGCTACGGCTATGGCTGCTACGTCTATGGCTGGTATAGCTATGCGTATGGCTGCTACGGCTATGGCTATAACTGCTATGGCTATGGAATTGGCTGCTGTGGCTATGGCTATGGCTATGACAATGGCTGCTATGGCTATGGCTATGTTTGCTATGTCTATGTCTGGTATAGCTATGCGTATGGCAGCTACGGCTATGGCTATAACTGCTATGGCTATGGCATTGGCTACTGTGGCTATGGCTATGTCTATGGCTGCTATGGCTATGGCTGCTATAGCTGTGGCTAAGGCTGCCAATGCTATGGCTATGGCTATGGCTCCTATGGATATGGCTATGGCTGCTATGGTTATGGCTATGCCTGCTGTGGCTATGGCTATGGCTATGACAATGGCTGCTATGGCTATGGCTATGGCTGCTACGTCTATGTCTGGTATAGCTATGCCTATGGCTGCTACGGCTATGGTTATAACTGCTATGGCTATGGCTATGGCTGCTACGGCAATGACAATGGCTGCAATGGCTACGGCTATGGCTGCTACCTCTATGGCTGGTATAGCTATGCGTATGGCTGCTACGGTTATGGCTATAACTGCTATGGCTATGGAATTGGCTGCTGTGGCTATGGCTATGGCTATGACAATGGCTGCTATGGCTATGGCTATGGCTGCTATGTCTATGACTGGTATAGCTATGCCTATGGCTGCTACAGATATGGCTATAACTGCTATGGCTATGGCATTGGCTACTGTGGCTATGGCTATGTCTATGGCTGCTATGGCTATGGCTGCTATAGCTGTGGCTAAGGCTGCCAATGCTATGGCTATGGCTATGGCTCCTATGGATATGGCTATGGCTGCTATGGTTATGGCTATGCCTGCTGTGGCTATGGCTATGGCTATGACAATGGCTGCTATGGCTATGGCTATGGCTGCTACGTCTATGTCTGGTATAGCTATGCCTATGGCTGCTACGGCTATGGCTATAATTGCTATGGCTATGGCTATGGCTGCTGCGGCAATGACAATGGCTGCAATGGCTACGGCTATGGCTGCTACGTCTATGGCTGGTATAGCTATGCGTATGGCTGCTACGGCTATGGCTATAACTGCTATGGCTATGGAATTGGCTGCTGTGGCTATGGCTATGGCTATGACAATGGCTGCTATGGCTATGTCTATGTCTGCTATGTCTATGTCTGGTATAGCTATGCGTATGGCAGCTACGGCTATGGCTATAACTGCTATGGCTATGGCATTGGCTGCTGTGGATATGGCTATGGCTATGACAATGGCTGCTATGGTTATGGCTATGGCTGCTATGTCTATGACTGGTATAGCTATGCCTATGGCTGCTACAGATATGGCTATAACTGCTATGGCTATGCCGTTGGCTACTGTGGCTATGGCTATGTCTATGGCTGCTATGGCTATGGCTGCTATAGCTGTGGCTAAGGCTGCCAATGCTATGGCTATGGCTATGGCTCCTATGGATATGGCTATGGCTGCTATGGTTATGGCTATGCCTGCTGTGGCTATGGCTATGGCTATGACAATGGCTGCTATGGCTATGGCTATGGCTGCTACGTCTATGTCTGGTATAGCTATGCCTAAGGCTGCTACGGCTATGGCTATAACTGCTATGGCTATGGCATTGGCTACTGTGGCTATGGCTATGTTTATGCCTGCTATGGCTATGGCTATGGCTATGGCTGCTATGGCTATGGCTATGGCTGCTATGGCTATGGCTACGGCTGCTATGGCTATGGCTGCGGCTGCTATGGCTAATGCTATGCATGCTATTGCTATGGCTATGGCTGCTATGGCTATGGCTATGGCTGCTATGGCTGCTATGGCTATGGCTATTGCTGCTATGGCTACTGCGATGGCTGCTATTGCTATGGCTGTGGCTGCTAAGGCTATGGCTATGGCTATGGCTCCTATGGATATGGCTATTCCTGCTATGGCCATGGGTATGGCTGCTATGGCTATGGCTATGGCTGCATTGACTATGGCTGTTGCTGCTATGGCTATGGCTATGGCTATGGCTGATATGGCTATGGCTATGGCTGCTATAGCTACGGCTACGGCTGCTATGGCTTTCGCTATGCATGCTATGGCTATGGCTATGGCTGCTATGGCTATGGCTATGGCTGCTATGGCTGCTATGGCTATGGCTGTTGCTGCTATGGCTATGCATATGGCTATGGCTATGGCTGCGATGGCTACTGCTATGGCTGCTGTGGCTATGGCATTGGCTGCTGTGGCTATGGCTATGCCTATGGCAATGGCTGCAATGCCTACGGCTATGGCTGCTACGTCTATGGCTGGTATAGCTATGCGTATGGCTGTTACGGCTATGGCTATAACTGCTATTGCTATGGCTATGGCTGCTACGGCAATGACAATGGCTGCAATGGCTACGGCTATGGCTGCTACGTCTATGGCTGGTATAGCTATGCGTATGGCTGCTACGGCTATGGCTATAACTGCTATGGCTATGGAATTGGCTGCTGTGGCTATGGCCATGGCTATGACAATGGCTGCTATGGCTATGGCTATGGCTGCTATGTCTATGTCTGGTATAGCTATGCGTATGGCTGCTACGGCTATGGCTATAACTGCTATGGCTATATCATTGGCTGCTGTGGCTATGGCTATGGCTGCTGTGGCTATGGCATTGGCTATGTCTCGTATGGCTATGGCTATGGCTGCTATGGCTATGCATATGGCTGCTATGGCAATGGCTGCTATAGCTGTGGCTAAGGCTGCCAATGCTATGGCTATGGCTATGGCTATTGCTGCTATGGCTACTGCTATGGCTATTGCTATGGCAGCTATGGCTATCGCTATGGCTGCTAGGGCTGCTATGGCTATGACTATTGCTGCTATGGCTATGGCTATGGCTATGCCTATGGCTGCTACAGATATGGCTATTGCTGCTATGGCTATGGCATTGGCTGCTGTGGCTATGGCTATGCCTATGGCAATGGCTGCAATGCCTACGGCTATGGCTGCTACGTCTATTGCTGGTATAGCTATGCGTATGGCTGCTACGGCTATGGCAATAACTGCTATTGCTATGGCTATGGCTGCTACTGCAATGACAATGGCTGCAATGGCTACGGCTATGGCTGCTGCGTCTATGGCTGGTATAGCTATGCGTATGGCTGCTACGGCTATGGCTATAACTGCTATGGCTATGGAATTGGCTGCTGTGGCTGTGGCTATGGCTATGAAAATGGCTGCTATGGCTATGGCTATGTCTGCTATGTCTATGTCTGGTATAGCTATGCGTATGGCGGCTTCGGCTATGGCTATAACTGCTATGGCTATGGCATTGGCTGCTGTGGATATGGCTATGGCTATGACAATGGCTGCTATGGCTATGGCTATGGCTGCTATGTCTATGACTGGTATAGCTATGCCTATGGCTGCTACAGATATGGCTATAACTGCTATGGCTATGGCATTGGCTACTGTGGCTATGGCTATGTCTATGGCTGCTATGGCTATGGCTGCTATAGCTGTGGCTAAGGCTGCCAATGCTATGGCTATGGCTATGGCTCCTATGGATATGGCTATGGCTGCTATGGTTATGGCTATGCCTGCTGTGGCTATGGCTATGGCTATGACAATGGCTGCTATGGCTATGGCTATGGCTGCTACGTCTATGTCTGGTATAGCTATGCCTATGGCTGCTACGGCTATGGCTATAACTGCTATGGCTATGGCTATGGCTGCTACGGCAATGACAATGGCTGCAATGGCTACGGCTATGGCTGCTACCTCTATGGCTGGTATAGCTATGCGTATGGCTGCTACGGCTATGGCTATAACTGCTATGGCTATGGAATTGGCTGCTGTGGCTATGGCTATGGCTATGACAATGGCTGCTATGGCTATGTCTATGTCTGCTATGTCTATGTCTGGTATAGCTATGCGTATGGCAGCTACGGCTATGGCTATAACTGCTATGGCTATGGCATTGGCTGCTGTGGATATGGCTATGGCTATGACAATGGCTGCTATGGCTATGGCTATGGCTGCTATGTCTATGACTGGTATAGCTATGCCTATGGCTGCTACAGATATGGCTATAACTGCTTTGGCTATGCCATTGGCTACTGTGGCTATGGCTATGACTATGGCTGCTATGGCTATGGCTGCTATAGCTGTGGCTAAGGCTGCCAATGCTATGGCTATGGCTATGGCTCCTATGGATATGGCTATGGCTGCTATGGTTATGGCTATGCCTGCTGTGGCTATGGCTATGGCTATGACAATGGCTGCTATGGCTATGGCTATGGCTGCTACGTCTATGTCTGGTATAGCTATGCCTATGGCTGCTACGGCTATGGCTATAACTGCTATGGCTATGGCATTGGCTACTGTGGCTATGGCTATGTTTATGCCTGCTATGGCTATGGCTATGGCTATGGCTGCTATGGCTATGGCTATGGCTGCTATGGCTATGGCTACGGCTGCTATGGCTATGGCTGCGGCTGCTATGGCTAATGCTATGCGTGCTATTGCTATGGCTATGGCTGCTATGGCTATGGCTATGGCTGCTATGGCTGCTATGGCTATGGCTATTGCTGCTATGGCTACTGCTATGGCTGCTATTGCTATGGCTATGGCTGCTAAGGCTATGGCTATGGCTATGGCTCCTATGGATATGGCTATTCCTGCTATGGCCATGGGTATGGCTGCTATGGCTATGGCTATGGCTGCTATGACTATGGCTGTTGCTGCTATGGCTATGGCTATGGCTATGGCTGATATGGCTATGGCTATGGCTGCTATAGCTACGGCTACGGCTGCTATGGCTTTCGCTATGCATGCTATGGCTATGGCTATGGCTGCTATGGCTATGGCTATGGCTGCTATGGCTGCTATGGCTATGGCTGTTGCTGCTATGGCTATGCATATGGCTATGGCTATGGCTGCGATGGCTACTGCTATGGCTGCTATGGCTATGGCATTGGCTGCTGTGGCTATGGCTATGCCTATGGCAATGGCTGCAATGCCTACGGCTATGGCTGCTACGTCTATGGCTGGTATAGCTATGCGTATGGCTGTTACGGCTATGGCTATAACTGCTATTGCTATGGCTATGGCTGCTACGGCAATGACAATGGCTGCAATGGCTACGGCTATGGCTGCTACGTCTATGGCTGGTATAGCTATGCGTATGGCTGCTACGGCTATGGCTATAACTGCTATGGCTATGGAATTGGCTGCTGTGGCTATGGCCATGGCTATGACAATGGCTGCTATGGCTATGGCTATGGCTGCTATGTCTATGTCTGGTATAGCTATGCGTATGGCTGCTACGGCTATGGCTATAACTGCTATGGCTATATCATTGGCTGCTGTGGCTATGGCTATGGCTGCTGCGGCTATGGCATTGGCTATGTCTCGTATGGCTATGGCTATGGCTGCTATGGCTATGCATATGGCTGCTGTGGCAATGGCTGCTATAGCTGTGGCTAAGGCTGACAATGCTATGGCTATGGCTATGGCTATTGCTGCTATGGCTACTGCTATGGCTATTGCTATGGCAGCTATGGCTATCGCTATGGCTGCTAGGGCTGCTATGGCTATGACTATTGCTGCTATGGCTATGGCTATGGCTATGCCTATGGCTGCTATGGCTGTGGCTATTGCTGCTATGGATGTAGCTATGGCTGCTATGGCTATGGCTGCTATGGCTATGGCTGCTATAGCTGTGGCTATGGCTGATATGGCTATGGCTATGGCTGCTATGGCTATGGATATGGCGATAGCTGCTATGGCTATGGCTATGGCTGCTATGGCTATGGCTATGGATGCTATGGCAGTGGCTATGGATGTTTTGGCTATGGCTATGGCTGATATGGCTATGGCTATGGCTGCTATGGCTATGGCTATGGCTGCTATGGCTGCAATGGCTATCGCTATGACTGCTATGGCTATGGCTATTGCTGCTGTGGCTATGGCTATGGCTGCTATGGCTATGGCTATGGCTGCTAAGGCTATGGCCATGGCAATGGCTACTATGGATAAGGCTATGGCTGCTATGGCCATGGCTACGGCTGGTATGGCTATCGCTGTGGCTGCTATGGCTACGGCTATTGCTGCTGTGGCTATGGCTCTGGCTGCTATGGCTATGGCTATGGCTGCTAAGGCTATGGCTATGGCTATGGCTCCAATGGATATGGCTATGGCTGCTATGGCCATGGCTATGGCTGCTATGGCTATGGCTATGGCTGCTATGACTATGGCTATTGCTGCTATGGCTATGGCTATGGCTATGGCTGATATGGCTATGGCTATGGCTGCTATAGCTACGTCTACGGCTGCTATAGCTACGTATACCGCTGCTATGGCTGTCGCTATGCATGCTATGGCTATGGCTATGGCTGCTATGGCTATGGCTATGGCTGCTATGGCTGCTATGGCTATTGCTGTTGCTGCTATGGCTATGGCTATGGCTATGGCTATGGCTGCGATGGCTACGGCTATGGCTGCTTTGGCTATGGCATTGGCTGCTGTGGCTGTGGCTATGCCTATGGCAATGGCTGCAATGCCTACGGCTATGGCTGCTACGTCTATGGCTGGTATAGCTATGCGTATGGCTGCTACGGCTATGGCTATAACTGCTATTGCTATGTCTATGGCTGCTACGGCTACGACTATGGCTGCTATGGCTATGGCTACGGCTGCTATGTCTATGTCTGGTATAGCTATGCCAATGGCTGCTACGGCTATGGCTATAACTGCTATGGCTATGGCATTGGCTGCTGTGAATATGGCTATGGCTATGACAATGGCTGCTATGGCTATGGCTATGGCTGCTATGTCTATGACTGGTATAGCTATGCCTATGGCTGCTACAGATATGGCTATAACTGCTATGACTATGGCATTGGCTACTGTGACTATGGCTATGTCTATGGCTGCTATGGCTATGGCTGCTATAGCTGTGGCTAAGGCTGCCGATGCTATGGCTATGGCTATGGCTCCTATGGATATGGCTATGGCTGCTATGGTTATGGCTATGCGTGCTGTGGCTATGGCTATGGCTATGACAATGGCTGCTATGGCTATGGCTATGGCTGCTACGTCTATGTCTCTTATAGCTATGCCTATGGCTGCTACGGCTATGGCTACGGCTGCTATGGCTATGGCTGCGGCTGCTATGGCTAATGCTATGCGTGCTATTGCTATGGCTATGGCTGCTATGGCTATGGCTATGGCTGCTATGGCTGCTATGGCTATGGCTATTGCTGCTATGGCTACTGCTATGGCTATGGCTATGGCAGCTATGGCTATCACTATAGCTGCTAGGGCTGCTATGGCTACGACTATTGCTGCTATGGCTATGGCTATGGCTATGACTATGGCTGCTATGGCTATGGCTATCTCTGCTATGTCTGTGGCTGGTATAGCGATGCCTATGGCTGCTACGGTTATGGCTATAACTGCTATGGCTATGGCATTGGCTGCTGTGGCTGTGGCTATGTCTATGGCTGCTATGGCTATGGCTATGGCTATGGCTGCTATGGATATAGCTGCGGCTGCTATGGCTATGGGTATGGCTACGGCTGCTATGGCTATGTCTATGGCTGCAATGTCCATGGCAATGGCTGCTATGTCTATGGCTGATACGCCTATGGCTATAACTGTTATGGCTATGGCATTGGCTGCTGAGGCTATGGCTATGGCTTGGTCTGCTCTGGCTATGGCTACGGCTGCTATGACTATGGTTACGGCTATGGCTGATATGGCTATGGCTATGGCTGCTATGTTTATGGCTAGGCTGCTATGGCTATCGCTATGCGTGCTATTGCTATGGCTATGGCTCCTATGGCTATGCCTATGGCTGCTATGGCTGTGGCTATTCCTGCTATGGATGTAGCTATGGCTGATATGGCTGTGGCTATGGCTATGGCTGCTGTGGCTATGGCATTGGGTATGGCTCGTATGGCTATGGCTATGGCCGCTATGGCTATGCCTATGGCTGCTATAGCTGTGGCTATTGCTGCTATGGATGTAGCTATGGCTGCTATGGCTATGGCTGCTATGGCTATGGCTGCTATAGCTGTGGCTATGGCTGATATGGCTATGGCTATGGCTGCTATGGCTATCGATATGGTGATAGCTGCTATGGCTATGGCTATGGCTGCTATGGCTATGGCTATGGATGCTATGGCAATGGCTATGGATGCTTTGGCTGTGGCTATGGCTGATATGGCTATGGCTATGTGTGCAACGGCTATGGCTATGGCTGCTATGGCTATGGCTATGGCTGCTATGGCTATGGCTATGGCTATGGCTATGGCTGCGATGGCTACGGCTATGTCTGCTATGGCTATGGCTATGGCTGCTAAGGCTATGGCTATTGCTGCTATGGCTTCTGCTATGGCTACGGCTACGTCTGCTATGGCTACGGCTGCTATAGCTATGGCTATGGATGCTATGGCAATGGCTATGGCTGCTATGGCTATGGCTATGGCTGCTATGGCTGCTATAGCTATGGCTATGGCTGCTAATGCTATGGCTATGGCAATGGCTCCTATGGATATGGATATGGCTGCTATGGATATGGCTATGGCTGCTATGGTTATGGCTATGGCTGCTGTGGCTATGGCTATGGCTATGACAATGGCTGCTATGGCTATGGCTATGGCTGCTATGGTTATGGCTATGGCTGCTATGGCTATGGCTATGACTGCTATGGCTATGGCTATGACTGCTATGGCTATGGCTACGGCTACTATGGCTATGGCTATGGCTGCTATGGCTATGGCTATGGCTGCTATGGCTATGGCTGCTATAGCTATGGCTATGTCTGATATGGGTATGGCTATGGCTGCTATAGCTATGGATATGGCGATAGCTGCTATGGCTATGGCTATGGCTGCTATGGCTATGGCTCCTATACATATGGCTATGGCTCCTATACATATGGCTATGGCTGCTATGGCCATGGCAATGGCTGCTATGTCCATGGCTATGGCTGTTATGGCTATGGCTATGGCTATGGCTGATATTGGTATGGCTATGGCTTGTATGGCTGTGGCTAGGCTGCTTTGGCTATCGCTATGCGTGCTATTGCTATGGCTATGGCTCCTATGGCTATGCCTATGGCTGCTATGGCTGTGGATATTGCTGCTATGGGTATAGCTATGGCTGCTATAGCAATGGCTGCTATAGCTATGACTATGGCTGCTAATGCTATGGCTATGGCTATGGCTCCCATGGATATGGCTATGGATGCTATGGTTATGGCTATGGCTGCTATGGCTATGGCTATGGCTGGTATGGCTATGGCAATGGCTGCTATAACTATGGCTACGGCTGCTATGGCTATGGCAGCTATAGCTATGGCTATTGCTGATATGGCTATGGCTATGGCTGCTATAGCTATGGCTATGGATGCTATGGCAGAGGCTATGGATGCTTTGGCTGTGGCTATGGCTGATATGGCTATGGCTATGGGTGCTATGGCTATGGCTATGGCTGCTATGGCTATGGCTATGGCTGCTATGGCTATGTCTACGGCTGCTATGGCTATGGCTGCGGCTGCTGTGGATAATGCTATGCGTGCTATTGCTATGGCTATGGCTGCTATGGCTATGGCTATGGCTGCTATGGCTGCTATGTCTATGGCTATGGCTGCTATGTCTATGACTGGTGTAGCTATGCCTATGGCTGCTACAGATATGGCTATAACTGCTATGGCTATGGCATTGGCTGCTGTGGCTATGGCTATGCCTATGGCAATGGCTGCAATGCCTACGGCTATGGCTGCTACGTCTATTGCTGGTATAGCTATGCGTATGGCTGCTACGGCTATGGCAATAACTGCTATTGCTATGGCTATGGCTGCTACTGCAATGACAATGGCTGCAATGGCTACGGCTATGGCTGCTACGTCTATGGCTGGTATAGCTATGCGTATGGCTGCTACGGCTATGGCTATAACTGCTATGGCTATGGAATTGGCTGCTGTGGCTGTGGCTATGGCTATGAAAATGGCTGCTATGGCTATGGCTATGTCTGCTATGTCTATGTCTGGTATAGCTATGCGTATGGCAGCTACGGCTATGGCTATAACTGCTATGGCTATGGCATTGGCTGCTGTGGATATGGCTATGGCTATGACAATGGCTGCTATGGCTATGGCTATGGCTGCTATGTCTATGACTGGTATAGCTATGCCTATGGCAGCTACAGATATGGCTATAACTGCTATGGCTATGCCATTGGCTACTGTGGCTATGGCTATGTCTATGGCTGCTATGGCTATGGCTGCTATAGCTGTGGCTAAGGCTGCCAATGCTTTGGCTATGGCTATGGCTCCTATGTATATGGCTATGGCTGCTATGGTTATGGCTATGCCTGCTGTGGCTATGGCTATGGCTATGACAATGGCTGCTATGGCTATGGCTATGGCTGCTACGTCTATGTCTGGTATAGCTATGCCTATGGCTGCTACGGCTATGGCTATAACTGCTATGGCTATGGCATTGGCTACTGTGGCTATGGCTATGTTTATGCCTGCTATGGCTATGGCTATGGCTATGGCTGCTATGGCTATGGCTATGGCTGCTATGGCTATGGCTATGGCTGCTATGGCTATGGCTATGGCTGCTATGGCTATGGCTATGGCTGCTATGGCTGCTATGGCTATTGCTATTGCTGCTATGGCTACTGCTATGGCTGCTATTGCTATGGCTATGGCTGCTAAGACTATGGCTATGGCTATGGCTCCTATGGATATGGCTATTCCTGCTATGGCCATGGGTATGGCTGCTATGGCTATGGCTATGGCTGCTATGACTATGGCTGTTGCTGCTATGGCTGTGGCTATGGCTATGGCTGATATGGCTATGGCTATGGCTGCTATATCTACGGCTACGGCTGCTATGGCTTTCGCTATGCATGCTATGGCTATGGCTATGGCTGCTATGGCTATGGCTATGGCTGCTATGGCTGCTATGGCTATGGCTGTTGCTGCTATGGCTATGCATATGGCTATGGCTATGGCTGCGATGGCTACTGCTATGGCTGCTATGGCTATGGCATTGGCTGCTGTGGCTATGGCTATGCCTATGGCAATGGCTGCAATGCCTACGGCTATGGCTGCTACGTCTATGGCTGGTATAGCTATGCGTATGGCTGTTACGGCTATGGCTATAACTGCTATTGCTATGGCTATGGCTGCTACGGCAATGACAATGGCTGCAATGGCTACGGCTATGGCTGCTACGTCTATGGCTGGTATAGCTATGCGTATGGCTGCTACGTCTATGGCTATAACTGCTATGGCTATTGCATTGGCTGCTGTGGCTGTGGCTATGTCTATGGCTGCTATGGCTATGGCTATGGCTGCGGCTGCTATGGCTATCGCTATGGCTGCTATGGCTATGGCTATTGCTGCTGTGGCTATGGCTATGGCTGCTATGGCTGTGGCTATTGCTGCTATGGTTGTAGCTATGGCTGCTATGGCTATGGCTATGGCTATGGCTATGGCTGCTAAGGCTATGGCTATGGCTATGGCTCCTATGGATATGGCTATGGGTGCTATGGCCATGGCTATGACTGCTATGGCTATGGCTGTGGCTATGGCTGCTATGGATATAGCTATGTCTCCTATGGCTATGGCTATGGCTGCTACGTCTATGGCTGGTATAGCTATGCGTCTGGCTGCTACGGCTATGGCTATAACTGCTATGGCTATGGCATTGGCTGCTGTGGATATGGCTATGGCTATGACAATGGCTGCTATGGCTATGGCTATGGCTTTTATGGATGTAGCTATGGCTGCTATCGCTATGGCTATGGCTATGGCTGCTATGGCTGTGGCTATGGCTATGGCTGCTATGGCTATGCCTATGGCTGCTATGGCAACGGCTGCTATAGCTGTGGCTATGGCTGCTAATGCTATGGCTATGGCTATGGTTCCAATGGATATGGCTGTGGCTGCTATGGTTATGGCTACGGCTGCTATGGCTATGGCTATGGCTGCTATGCCTATGGCTATGGCTGCTATTGCCATGACTATGGCTGCTATGGCAATGGCCAAGGCTGCTGTGGCTATGGCTATGGCTGCTATATCTATGGTTGGAATAGCTATGACCCTGGCTGCTACGGCTATGGCTACAGCTGCTATGGCTATGGCTATGGCTACGGCTGGTATGGCTATCGCTATGGCTGCTATGGCTATGGCTATTGCTGCTGTGGCTATGGCTATGGCTGCTATGGCTATGGCTATGGCTGCTAAGGCTATGGCTATGGCAATGTCTCCTATGGATAAGGCTATGGCTGCTATGGCCATGGCTATGGCTGCTATGGCTATGGCTATGGCTGCTATGACTATGGCTATTGCTGCTATGGCTGCTATGGCTATTGCTGTTGCTGCTATGGCTATGGCTATGGCTATGGCTATGGCTGCGATGGCTACGGCTATGGCTGCTTTGGCTATGGCATTGGTTGCTGTGGCTATGGCTATGCCTATGGCAATGGCTGCAATGCCTACGTCTATGGCTGCTACGTCTATGGCTGGTATAGCTATGCGTATGGCTGCTACGGCTATGGCTATAACTGCTATTGCTATGTCTATGGCTGCTACGGCTACGACTATGGCTGCTATGGCTATGACTACGGCTGCTATGTCTATGTCTGGTATAGCTATGCCAATGGCTGCTACGGCTATGGCTATAACTGCTATGGCTATGGCATTGGCTGCTGTGGATATGGCTATGGCTATGACAATGGCTGCTATGGCTATGTCTATGGCTGCTATGACTATGGCTATGGCTATGGCTGCTATGGATATAGCTATGGCTGCTATGGCTATGGCTATGGCTATGGCTGCTATGGCTGTGGCTATGGCTATGGCTGCTGTGGCTATGGCATTGGCTATGTCTCGTATGGCTATGGCTATGGCTGCTATGGCTATGCATATGGCTGCTATGGCAATGGCTGCTATAGCTGTGGCTAAGGCTGCTAATGCTATGGCTATGGCTATGGCTCCTATGGATATGGCTATGGCTGCTATGGTTATGGCTATGGCTGCTGTGGCTATGGATATGGCTATGACAATGGCTGCTATGGCTATGGCTATTCCTGCTATGGTTATAGCTATGGCTGCTATGGCTATGGCTATGACTGCTATGGCTATGGCTATGGCTGCTATGGCTATGGCTATGGCTGCTATGGCTATGGCTGCTATAGATATGGCTATGTCTGATATGGCTATGGCTATGGCTGCTATAGCTATGGATATGGCGATAGCTGCTATGGCTATGGCTATGGCTGCTATGGCTATGGCTCCTATACATATGGCTATGGCTCCTATACATATGGCTATGGCTGCTATGGCCATGGCAATGGCTGCTATGTCCATGGCTATGGCTGTTATGGCTATGGCTATGGCTATGGCTGATATGGCTATGGCTATGGCTTGTATGGCTGTGGCTAGGCTGCTTTGGCTATCGCTATGCGTGCTATTGCTAAGGCTATGGCTCCTATGGCTATGCCTATGTCTGCTATGGCTGTGGATATTGCTGCTATGGATATAGCTATGGCTGCTATAGCAATGGCTGCTATAGCTATGACTATGGCTGCTAATGCTATGGCTATGGCTATGGCTCCCATGGATATGGCTATGGATGCTATGGTTATGGCTATGGCTGCTGTGGCTATGGCTATGGCTGCTATGGCTATGGCAATGGCTGCTATAACTATGGCTACGGCTGCTATGGCTATGGCAGCTATAGCTATGGCTATTGCTGATATGGCTATGGCTATGGCTGCTATAGCTATGGCTATGGATGCTATGGCAGAGGCTATGGATGCTTTGGCTGTGGCTATGGCTGATATGGCTATGGCTATGGGTGCTATGGCTATGGCTATGGCTGCTATGGCTATGGCTATGGCTGCTATGGCTATGTCTACGGCTGCTATGGCTATGGCTGCGGCTGCTGTGGCTAGTGCTATGTGTGCTATTGCTATGGCTATGGCTGCTATGGCTATGGCTATGGCTGCTATGGCTGCTATGTCTATGGCTATGGCTGCTATGTCTATGACTGGTGTAGCTATGCCTATGGCTGCTACAGATATGGCTATAACTGCTATGGCTATGGCATTGGCTGCTGTGGCTATGGCTATGCCTATGGCAATGGCTGCAATGCCTACGGCTATGGCTGCTACGTCTATTGCTGGTATAGCTATGCGTATGGCTGCTACGGCTATGGCAATAACTGCTATTGCTATGGCTATGGCTGCTACGGCAATGACAATGGCTGCAATGGCTATGGCTATGGCTGCTACGTCTATGGCTGGTATAGCTATGCGTATGGCTGCTACGGCTATGGCTATAACTGCTATGGCTATGGAATTGGCTGCTGTGGCTATGGCTATGGCTATGAAAATGGCTGCTATGGCTATGGCTATGTCTGCTATGTCTATGTCTGGTATAGCTATGCGTATGGCAGCTACGGCTAAAGCTATAACTGCTATGGCTATGGCATTGGCTGCTGTGGATATGGCTATGGCTATGACAATGGCTGCTATGGCTATGGCTATGGCTGCTATGTCTATGACTGGTATAGCTATGCCTATGGCTGCTACAGATATGGCTATAACTGCTATGGCTATGGCATTGGCTACTGTGGCTATGGCTAAGTCTATGGCTGCTATGGCTATGGCTGCTATAGCTGTGGCTAAGGCTGCCAATGCTATGGCTATGCCTATGGCTGCTATGGCTGTGGCTATTGCTGCTATGGATGTAGCTATGGCTGCTATGGCTATGGCTACGGCTGGTATGGCTATCGCTATGGCTGCTATGGCTATGGTTATTGCTGCTGTGGCTATGGCTCTGGCTGCTATGGCTATGGCTATGGCTGCTATGGCTATGGCTATGGCTATGGCTCCAATGGATATGGCTATGGCTGCTATGGCCATGGCTATGGCTGCTATGGCTATGGCTATGGCTGCTATGACTATGGCTATTGCTGCTATGGCTATGGCTATGGCTATGGCTGATATGGCTATGGCTATGGCTGCTATAGCTACGTCTACGGCTGCTATAGCTACGTATACCGCTGCTATGGCTGTCGCTATGCATGCTATGGCTATGGCTATGGCTGCTATGGCTATGGCTATGGCTGCTATGGCTGCTATGGCTATTGCTGTTGCTGCTATGGCTATGGCTATGGCTATGGCTATGGCTGCGATGGCTACGGCTATGGCTGCTTTGGCTATGGCATTGGCTGCTGTGGCTATGGCTATGCCTATGGCAATGGCTGCAATGCCTACGGCTATGGCTGCTACGTCTATGGCTGGTATAGTTATGCGTATGGCTGCTACGGCTATGGCTATAACTGCTATTGCTATGTCTATGGCTGCTACGGCTACGACTATGGCTGCTATGGCTATGGCTACGGCTGCTATGTCTATGTCTGGTATAGCTATGCCAATGGCTGCTACGGCTATGGCTATAACTGCTATGGCTATGGCATTGGCTGCTGTGGCTGTGGCTATGCCTATGGCTGCTATGCCAATGGCTGCTATAGCTATGGCTATGGCTGCTAATGCTATGGCTATGGCTATGTTTGCAATGGATATGGCTGTGGCTGCTATGGTTATGGCTACGGCTGCTATGGCTATGGCTATGGCTGCTATGGCAACGGCTGCTATAGCTGTGGCTATGGCTGCTAATGCTATGGCTATGGCTATGGTTCCAATGGATATGGCTGTGGCTACTATGGTTACGGCTACGGCTGCTATGGCTATGGCTATGGCTGCTATGCCTATGGCTATGGCTGCTATGGCTACGGCTATGGCTGCTATGGCTATGGCTGCGGCTGCTATGGCTATCGCTATGGCTGCTATGGCTATGGCTATTGCTGCTGTGGCTATGGCTATGGCTGCTATGGCTGTGGCTATTGCTGCTATGGTTGTAGCTATGGCTGCTATGGCTATGGCTATGGCTATGGCTATGGCTGCTAAGGCTATGGCTATGGCTATGGCTCCTATGGATATGGCTATGGGTGCTATGGCCATGGCTATGACTGCTATGGCTATGGCTGTGGCTATGGCTGCTATGGATATAGCTATGTCTCCTATGGCTATGGCTATGGCTGCTACGTCTATGGCTGGTATAGCTATGCGTCTGGCTGCTACGGCTATGGCTATAACTGCTATGGCTATGGCATTGGCTGCTGTGGATATGGCTATGGCTATGACAATGGCTGCTATGGCTATGGCTATGGCTGCTATGGATGTAGCTATGGCTGCTATGGCTATGGCTATGGCTATGGCTGCTATGGCTGTGGCTATGGCTATGGCTGCTATGGCTATGCCTATGGCTGCTATGGCAACGGCTGCTATAGCTGTGGCTATGGCTGCTAATGCTATGGCTATGGCTATGGTTCCAATGGATATGGCTGTGGCTGCTATGGTTATGGCTACGGCTGCTATGGCTATGGCTATGGCTGCTATGCCTATGGCTATGGCTGCTATTGCCATGACTATGGCTGCTATGGCAATGGCCAAGGCTGCTGTGGCTATGGCTATGACTATGGCTGCTATGGCTATGGCTATGGCTGCTATATCTATGGTTGGAATAGCTATGACCTTGGCTGCTACGGCTATGGCTACAGCTGCTATGGCTATGGCTATGGCTACGGCTGGTATGGCTATCGCTATGGCTGCTATGGCTATGGCTATTGCTGCTGTGGCTATGGCTATGGCTGCTATGGCTATGGCTATGGCTGCTAAGGCTATGGCTATGGCAATGTCTCCTATGGATAAGGCTATGGCTGCTATGGCCATGGCTATGGCTGCTATGGCTATGACTATGGCTACTATGGCTATGGCTATGGCTGCTATATCTATGGTTGGTATAGCTATGACCTTGGCTGCTACGGCTATGCCTACAGCTGCTATGGCTATGGCTATGGCTACGGCTGGTATGGCTATCGCTATGGCTGCTATGGCTATGGCTATTGCTGCTGCGGCTATGGCTATGGCTGCTATGGCTATGGCTATGGCTGCTAAGGCTATGGCTATGGCTATGTCTCCAATGGATATGGCTATGGCTGCTACGGCCATGGCTATGGCTGCTATGGCTATGGCTATGGCTGCTATGACTATGGCTATTGCTGCTATGGCTATGGCTATGGCTATGGCTGATATGGCTATGGCTATGGCTGCTATAGCTACGTCTACGGCTGCTATAGCTACGTATACCGCTGCTTTGGTGTCGCTATGCATGCTATGGCTATGGCTATGGCTGCTATGGCTATGGCTATGGCTGCTATGGCTGCTATGGCTATTGCTGTTGCTGCTATGGCTATGGCTATGGCTATGGCTATGGCTGCGATGGCTACGGCTATGGCTGCTTTGGCTATGGCATTGGCTGCTGTGGCTATGGCTATGCCTATGGCAATGGCTGCAATGCCTACGGCTATGGCTGCTACGTCTATGGCTGGTATAGCTATGCGTATGGCTGCTACGGCTATGGCTATAACTGCTATTCCTATGTCTATGGCTGCTACGGCTACGACTATGGCTGCTATGGCTATGGCTACGGCTGCTATGTCTATGTCTGGTATAGCTATGCCAATGGCTGCTACGGCTATGGCTATAACTGCTATGGCTATGGCATTGGCTGCTGTGGATATGGCTATGGCTATGACAATGGCTGCTATGGCTATGTCTATGGCTGCTATGGCTATGGCTATGGCTATGGCTGCTATGGATATAGCTATGGCTGCTATGGCTATGGCTATGGCTATGGCTGCTATGGCTGTGGCTATGGCTATGGCTGCTGTGGCTATGGCATTGGCTATGTCTCGTATGGCTATGGCTATGGCTGCTATGGCTATGCATATGGCTGCTATGGCAATGGCTGCTATAGCTGTGGCTAAGGCTGCTAATGCTATGGCTATGGCTATGGCTCCTATGGATATGGTTATGGCTGCTATGGTTATGGCTATGGCTGCTGTGGCTATGGCTATGGCTATGACAATGGCTGCTATGGCTATGGCTATGGCTGCTATGGTTATGGCTATGGCTGCTATGGCTATGGCTATGACTGCTATGGCTATGGCTATGGCTGCTATGGCTATGGCTATGGCTGCTATGGCTATGGCTGCTATAGCTATGGCTATGTCTGATATGGCTATGGCTATGGCTGCTATAGCTATGGATATGGCGATAGCTGCTATGGCTATGGCTATGGCTGCTATGGCTATGGCTCCTATACATATGGCTATGGCTCCTATACATATGGCTATGGCTGCTATGGCCATTGCAATGGCTGCTATGTCCATGGCTATGGCTGTTATGGCTATGGCTATGGCTATGGCTGATATGGCTATGGCTATGGCTTGTATGGCTGTGGCTAGGCTGCTTTGGCTATCGCTATGCGTGCTATTGCTATGGCTATGGCTCCTATGGCTATGCCTATGGCTGCTATGGCTGTGGATATTGCTGCTATGGATATACCTATGGCTGCTATAGCAATGGCTGCTATAGCTATGACTATGGCTGCTAATGCTATGGCTATGGCTATGGCTCCCATGGATATGGCTATGGATGCTATGGTTATGTCTATGGCTGCTATGGCTATGGCTATGGCTGCTATGGCTATGGCTATGGCTGCTATGGCTGCTATGGCTATGGCTGTTGCTGCTATGGCTATGCATATGGCTATGGCTATGGCTGCGATGGCTACTGCTATGGCTGCTATGGCTATGGCATTGGTTGCTGTGGCTATGGCTATGCCTATGGCAATGGCTGCAATGCCTACGGCTATGGCTGCTACGTCTATGGCTGGTATAGCTATGCGTATGGCTGTTACGGCTATGGCTATAACTGCTATTGCTATGGCTATGGCTGCTACGGCAATGACAATGGCTGCAATGGCTACGGTTATGGCTGCTACGTCTATGGCTGGTATAGCTATGCGTATGGCTGCTACGGCTATGGCTATAACTGCTATGGCTATATCATTGGCTGCTGTGGCTATGGCTATGGCTGCTGTGGCTATGGCATTGGCTATGTCTCGTATGGCTATGGCTATGGCAGCTATGGCTATGCATATGACTGCTATGGCAATGGCTGCTATAGCTGTGGCTAAGGCTGCCAATGCTATGGCTATGGCTATGGCTGCTATGGCTATGGCTATTGCTGCTGTGGCTATGGCTCTGGCTGCTATGGCTATGGCTATGGCTGCTAAGGCTATGGCTATGGCTATGACTCCAATGGATATGGCTATGGCTGCCATGGCCATGGCTATGGCTGCTATGGCTATGGCTATGGCTGCTATGACTATGGCTATTGCTGCTATGGCTATGGCTATGGCTATGGCTGATATGGCTATGGCTATGGCTGCTATAGCTACGTCTACGGCTGCTATAGCTACGTATACCGCTGCTATGGCTGTCGCTATGCATGCTATGGCTATGGCTATGGCTGCTATGGCTATGGCTATGGCTGCTATGGCTGCTATGGCTATTGCTGTTGCTGCTATGGCTATGGCTATGGCTATGGCTATGGCTGCGATGGCTACGGCTATGGCTGCTATGGCTATGGCTATGGCTGCTAAGGCTATGGCTATGGCTATGACTCCAATGGATATGGCTATGGCTGCCATGGCCATGGCTATGGCTGCTATGGCTATGGCTATGGCTGCTATGACTATGGCTATTGCTGCTATGGCTATGGCTATGGCTATGGCTGATATGGCTATGGCTATGGCTGCTATAGCTACGTCTACGGCTGCTATAGCTACGTATACCGCTGCTATGGCTGTCGCTATGCATGCTATGGCTATGGCTATGGCTGCTATGGCTATGGCTATGGCTGCTATGGCTGCTATGGCTATTGCTGTTGCTGCTATGGCTATGGCTATGGCTATGGCTATGGCTGCGATGGCTACGGCTATGGCTGCTATGGCTATGGCTATGGCTGCTAAGGCTATGGCTATGGCTATGACTCCAATGGATATGGCTATGGCTGCCATGGCCATGGCTATGGCTGCTATGGCTATGGCTATGGCTGCTATGACTATGGCTATTGCTGCTATGGCTATGGCTATGGCTATGGCTGATATGGCTATGGCTATGGCTGCTATAGCTACGTCTACGGCTGCTATAGCTACGTATACCGCTGCTATGGCTGTCGCTATGCATGCTATGCCTATGGCAATGGCTGCAATGCCTACGGCTATGGCTGCTACGTCTATGGCTGGTATAGCTATGCGTATGGCTGCTACGGCTATGGCTATAACTGCTATTGCTATGTCTATGGCTGCTACGGCTACGACTATGGCTGCTATGGCTATGGCTACGGCTGCTATGTCTATGTCTGGTATAGCTATGCCAATGGCTGCTACGGCTATGGCTATAACTGCTATGGCTATGGCATTGGCTGCTGTGAATATGGCTATGGCTATGACAATGGCTGCTATGGCTATGGCTATGGCTGCTATGTCTATGACTGGTATAGCTATGCCTATGGCTGCTACAGATATGGCTATAACTGCTATGACTATGGCATTGGCTACTGTGACTATGGCTATGTCTATGGCTGCTATGGCTATGGCTGCTATAGCTGTGGCTAAGGCTGCCGATGCTATGGCTATGGCTATGGCTCCTATGGATATGGCTATGGCTGCTATGGTTATGGCTATGCCTGCTGTGGCTATGGCTATGGCTATGACAATGGCTGCTATGGCTATGGCTATGGCTGCTACGTCTATGTCTGGTATAGCTATGCCTATGGCTGCTACGGCTATGGCTATAACTGCTATGGCTATGGCATTGGCTACTGTGGCTATGGCTATGTTTATGGCTGCTATGGCTATGGCTATGGCTATGGCTGCTATGGCTATGGCTATGGCTGCTATGGCTATGGCTACGGCTGCTATGGCTATGGCTGCGGCTGCTATGGCTAATGCTATGCGTGCTATTGCTATGTCTATGGCTGCTATGGCTATGGCTATGGCTGCTATGGCTGCTATGGCTATGGCTATTGCTGCTATGGCTACAGCTATGGCTATGACAATGGCTGGCTATGGCTATGGCTATGGCTGCTATGGATATAGCTATGGCTGCTATGGCTATGGCTATGGCTATGGCTGCTATGGCTGTGGCTATGGCTATGGCTGCTGTGGCTATGGCATTGGCTATGTCTCGTATGGCTAGGGCAATGGCTGCTATGGATATAGCTATGGCTGCTATGGGTATGGCTATAACTGCTATGGCTATGGTATTGGCTGCTGTGGCTATGGCTAAGGCTATGACAATGGCTGCAATGGCTACGGCTGTGGCTGCTACGTCTATGGCTGGCATAGCTATGCCTATGGCTGCTACGGCTATGGCTATAACTGCTATGGCTATGGTATTGGCTGCTGTGGCTATGGCTAAGGCTATGACAATGGCTGCAATGGCTACGGCTGTGGCTGCTACGTCTATGTATGATATAGCTATGCGTATGGCTGCTACGGCTATGGCTATAACTGCTATGGCTATGGCATTGGCTGCTGTGGCTGTGGCTATGCCTATGGCTGCTATGGCTATGGCTATGGCTATGGCTGCTATGGCTATGGCTATGGCTGCAATGCCCATGGCAATGACTGCTATGTCTATGGCTGGAATAGCTATGCCTATGGCTGCTACGGCTATTGCTATAACTGCTATGGCTATGGCATTGGCTGCTGTGGCTATGGCTGTGCCTATGGCAATGGCTGCAATGCCTACGGCAACGGCTGCTACGTCTATGGCTGGCATAGCTATGCCTATGGCTGCTACGGCTATGGCTATAACTGCTATGGCTATGGTATTGGCTGCTGTGGCTATGGCTAAGGCTATGACAATGGCTGCAATGGCTATGGCTATGGCTGCTACGTCTATGTCTGGTATAGCTATGCCTATGGCTGCTACGGCTATGGCTATAACTGCTATGGCTATGGCATTGGCTACTGTGGCTATGGCTATGTTTATGGCTGCTATGGCTATGGCTATGGCTATGGCTGCTATGGCTATGGCTATGGCTGCTATGGCTACGGCTACGGCTGCTATGGCTATGGCTGCGGCTGCTATGGCTAATGCTATGCGTGCTGTTGCTATGGCTATGGCTGCTATGGCTATGGCTATGGCTGCTATGGCTGCTATGGCTATGGCTATTGCTGCTATGGCTACTGCTATGGCTGCTATTGCTATGGCTATGGCTGCTAAGGCTATGGCTATGGCTATGGCTCCTATGGATATGGCTATTCCTGCTATGGCCATGGGTATGGCTGCTATGGCTATGGCTGTGGCTGCTATGACTATGGCTGTTGCTGCTATGGCTATGGCTATGGCTATGGCTGATATGGCTATGGCTATGGCTGCTATAGCTACGGCTACGGCTGCTATGGCTTTCGCTATGCATGCTATGGCTATGGCTATGGCTGCTATGGCTATGCATATGGCTGCTATGGCAATGGCTGCTATAGCTGTGGCTAAAGCTGCCAATGCTATGGCTATGGCTATGGCTATTGCTGCTATTGCTACTGCTATGGCTATTGCTATGGCAGCTATGGCTATCGCTATGGCTGCTAGGGCTGCTATGGCTATGACTATTGCTGCTATGGCTATGGCTATGGCTATGCCTATGGCTGCTATGGCTGTGGCTATTGCTGCTATGGATGTAGCTATGGCTGCTATGGCTATGGCTACGGCTGGTATGGCTATCGCTATGGCTGCTATGGCTATGGCTATTGCTGCTGTGGCTATGGCTCTGGCTGCTATGGCTATGGCTATGGCTGCTAAGGCTATGGCTATGGCTATGGCTCCAATGGATATGGCTATGGCTGCTATGGCCATGGCTATGGCTGCTATGGCTATGGCTATGGCTGCTATGACTATGGCTATTGCTGCTATGGCTATGGCTATGGCTATGGCTGATATGGCTATGGCTATGGCTGCTATAGCTACGTCTACGGCTGCTATAGCTACGTATACCGCTGCTATGGCTGTCGCTATGCATGCTATGGCTATGGCTATGGCTGCTATGGCTATGGCTATGGCTGCTATGGCTGCTATGGCTATTGCTGTTGCTGCTATGGCTATGGCTATGGCTATGGCTATGGCTGCGATGGCTACGGCTATGGCTGCTTTGGCTATGGCACTGGCTGCTGTGGCTATGGCTATGCCTATGGCAATGGCTGCAATGCCTACGGCTATGGCTGCTACGTCTATGGCTGGTATAGTTATGCGTATGGCTGCTACGGCTATGGCTATAACTGCTATTGCTATGTCTATGGCTGCTACGGCTACGACTATGGCTGCTATGGCTATGGCTACGGCTGCTATGTCTATGTCTGGTATAGCTATGCCAATGGCTGCTACGGCTATGGCTATAACTGCTATGGCTATGTCATTGGCTGCTGTGAATATGGCTATGGCTATGACAATGGCTGCTATGGCTATGGCTATGGCTGCTATGTCTATGACTGGTATAGCTATGCCTATGGCTGCTACAGATATGGCTATAACTGCTGTGACTATGGCATTGGCTACTGTGACTATGGCTATGTCTATGGCTGCTATGGCTATGGCTGCTATAGCTGTGGCTAAGGCTGCCGATGCAATGGCTATGGCTATGGCTCCTATGGATATGGCTATGGCTGCTATGGTTATGGCTATGCCTGCTGTGGCTATGGCTATGGCTATGACAATGGCTGCTATGGCTATGGCTATGGCTGCTACGTCTATGTCTGGTATAGCTATGCCTATGGCTGCTACGGCTATGGCTATAACTGCTATGGCCATGGCATTGGCTACTGTGGCTATGGCTATGTTTATGGCTGCTATGGCTATGGCTATGGCTATGGCTGCTATGGCTATGGCTATGGCTATGGCTGCTATGGCTGTGGCTATGGCTATGGCTGCTGTGGCTATGGCATTGGCTATGTCTTGTATGGCTAGGGCAATGGCTGCTATGGATATAGCTATGGCTGCTATGGCTATGGCTATGGCTATGGCTGCTATGGCTGTGGCTATGGCTATGGCTGCTATGGCTATACCTATGGCTGCTATGCCAATGGCTGCTATAGCTATGGCTATGGCTGCTAATGCTATGGCTATGGCTATGGTTGCAATGGATATGGCTGTGGCTGCTATGGTTATGGCTACGGCTGCTATGGCTATGGCTATGGCTGCAATGTCCATGGCAATGGCTGCTATGTCTATGGCTGGTATAGCTATGTCTATGGCTGCTACGCCTATGGCTATAACTGCTATGGCCATGGCATTGGCTGCTGTGGCTATGGCTATGGCTATGTCTGCTCTGGCTTTGGCTATGGCTGCTATGACTATGGTTACGGCTATGGCTGATATGGATATCGCTATGGCTGCTATGGCTATGGCTAGGCTGCAATGTCTATGGCTGGAATAGCTATGCCTATGGCTGCTACGGCTATTGCTATAACTGCTATGGCTATGGCATTGGCTGCTGTGGCTATGGCTATGCCTATGGCAATGGCTGCAATGCCTACGGCTACGGCTGCTACGTCTATGGCTGGCATAGCTATGCCTATGGCTGCTACGGCTATGGCTATAACTGCTATGGCTATGGTATTGGCTGCTGTGGCTATGGCTAAGGCTATGACAATGGCTGCAATGGCTACGGCTATGGCTGCTACGTCTATGTATGATATAGCTATGCGTATGGCTGCTACGGCTATGGCTATAACTGCTATGGCTATGGCATTGGCTGCTGTGGCTGTGGCTATGCCTATGGCTGCTATGGCTATGGCTATGGCTATGGCTGCTATGGCTATGGCTATGGCTGCAATGCCCATGGCAATGGCTGCTATGTCTATTGCTGGTATAGCTATGCCTATGGCTGCTGCGCCTATGGCTATAACTGCTATGGCTATGGCATTGGCTGCTGTGGCTGTGGCTATGTCTATGGCTGCTATGGCTATGGCTATGGCTATGGCTGCTATGACTATGTCTAGGCTGCTATGGCTATCGCTATGCGTGCTATTGCTATGGCTATGGCTCCTATGGCTATGCCTATGGCTGCTATGGCTGTGGCTATTGCTGCTATGGATGTAGCTATGGCCGCTATGGCTGATATGGCTATGGCTATGGCTGCTATGGCTATGGCTAGGCTGCTATGGCTACCGCTATGCGTGCTATTGCTATGGCTATGGCTCCTAAGGCTATGCCTATGGCTGCTATGGCTGTGGCTATTGCTGCTATGGACGTAGCTATGGCTGCTATGGTTATGGTTATGGCTATGGCTATGGCTGATATGGCTGTGGCTATGACTAGGGCTGCTGTGGCTATGGCATTGGCTATGGCTCGTACGGCTATGGCTATTGCTGTTATGGCTACTGCTATGGCTATGGCTACGACTATGGCAGCTATGGCTATGGCTATGGCTGCTATGTCCTTGGCTGGCATAGCTATTCCTATGGCTGCTACGGCTAAGGCTATAACTGCTGTGGCTATGGCATTGGCTGCTGTGGCTATGGCTATGTCTATGGCTGCTATGGCTATGGCTATGGCTATGGCTGCTATGCATATAGCTATGGCTGCTATGGCTATGGCTATGGCTATGGCTGCTATGGCTGTGGCTATGGCTGCTGTGGCTATGGCTATGGATGCTATGGCAATGGCTATGGCTGCTATGGCCATGGCTGCTATAGCTATGGCTATGGCTGCTAATGCTATGGCTATGGCTATGGTTCCAATGGATATGGCTGTGGCTGCTATGGTTATGGCTACGGCTGCTATGGCTATGGCTATGGCTGCTATGGCAACGGCTGCTATAGCTGTGGCTATGGCTGCTAATGCTATGGCTATGGCTATGGTTCCAATGGATATGGCTGTGGCTGCTATGGTTATGGCTACGGCTGCTATGGCTATGGCTGCTATGCCTATGGCTATGGCTGCTATGGCTATGGCTATGGCTGCTATGGCTATGGCTGCGGCTGCTATGGCTATCGCTATGGCTGCTATGGCTATGGCTATTGCTGCTGTGGCTATGGCTATGGCTGCTATGGCTGTGGCTATTGCTGCTATGGATGTAGCTATGGCTGCTATGGCTATGGCTATGGCTATGGCTATGGCTGCTAAGGCTATGGCTATGGCTATGGCTCCTATGGGTATGGCTATGCGTGCTATGGCCATGGCTATGACTGCTATGGCTATGGCTGTGGCTATGGCTGCTATGGATATAGCTATGTCTCCTATGGCTATGGCTATGTCTGCTACGTCTATGGCTGGTATAGCTATGCGTCTGGCTGCTACGGCTATGGCTATAACTGCTATGGCTATGGCATTGGCTGCTGTGGATATGGCTATGGCTATGACAATGGCTGCTATGGCTATGGCTATGGCTGCTATGGATGTAGCTATGGCTGCTATGGCTATGGCTATGGCTATGGCTGCTATGGCTGTGGCTATGGCTATGGCTGCTATGGCTATGCCTATGGCTGCTATGGCAACGGCTGCTATAGCTGTGCCTATGGCTGCTAATGCTATGGCTATGGCTATGGTTCCAATGGATATGGCTGTTGCTGCTATGGTTATGGCTACGGCTGCTATGGCTATGGCTATGGCTGCTATGCCTATGGCTATGGCTGCTATGGCTATGGCTATGGCTATGGCTGCTATGGCTATGGCTGCGGCTGCTATGGCTATCGCTATGGCTGCTATGGCTATGGCTGCTATTGCCATGACTATGGCTGCTATGGCAATGGCCAAGGCTGCTACGGCTATGGCTATGACTATGGCTGCTATGGCTATGGCTATGGCTGCTTTATCTATGGTTGGTATAGCTATGACCTTGGCTACTACGGCTATGGCTACAGCTGCTATGGCTATGGCTATGGCTACGGCTGGTATGGCTATAGCTATGGCTGCTATGGCTATGGCTATTGCTGCTGTGGCTATGATAAGGCTGCTATGGCTATGGATATGGCTGCTAAGGCTATGGCTATGGCTATGGCTCCTATGGATATGGCTATGGCTGCTATGGCCATGGCTATGGCTGCTATGGCTATGGCCATGGTTGCTATGGCTATGGCTATTGCTGCTATATCTATGGTTGGTATAGCTATGACCTTGGCTGCTACGGCTATGGCTACAGCTGCTATGGCTATGGCTATGGCTACGGCTGGTATGGCTATCGCTCTGGCTGCTATGGCTATGGCTATTGCTGCTGTGGCTATGGCTATGGCTGCTATGGCTATGGCTATGGCTGCTAAGGCTATGGCTATGGCTATGGCTCCTATGGATATGGCTATGGCTGCTATGGCCATGGCTATGGCTGCTATGGCTATGGCTATGGCAGCTATTGCCATGACTATGGCTGCTATGGCAATGGCCAAGGCTGCTGTGGCTATGGCTATGACTATGGCTGCTATGGCTATGGCTATGGCTGCTATATCTATGGTTGGAATAGCTATGACCTTGGCTGCTACGGCTATGGCTACAGCTGCTATGGCTATGGCTATGGCTACGGCTGGTATGGCTATCGCTATGGCTGCTATTGCTATGGCTATTGCTGCTGTGGCTATGGCTATGGCTGCTATGGCTATGGCTATGGCTGCTAAGGCTATGGCTATGGCAATGGCTCCTATGGATAAGGCTATGGCTGCTATGGCCATGGCTATGGCTGCTATGGCTATGACTATGGCTGCTATGGCTATGGCTATGGCTGCTATATCTATGGTTGGTATAGCTATGACCTTGGCTGCTACGGCTATGCCTACAGCTGCTATGGCTATGGCTATGGCTGCGGCTGGTATGGCTATCGCTATGGCTGCTATGGCTATGGCTATTGCTGCTCTGGCTATGGCTATGGCTGCTATGGCTATGGCTATGGCTGCTATATCTATGGTTGGTATAGCTATGACCTTGGCTGCTACGGCTATGGCTACAGCTGCTATGGCTATGGCTATGGCTACGGCTGGTATGGCTATCGCTCTGGCTGCTATGGCTATGGCTATTGCTGCTGTGGCTATGGCTATGGCTGCTATGGCTATGGCTATGGCTGCTAAGGCTATGGCTATGGCTATGGCTCCTATGGATATGGCTATGGCTGCTATGGCCATGGCTATGGCTGCTATGGCTATGACTATGGCTGCTATGGCTATGGCTATGGCTGCTATATCTATGGTTGGTATAGCTATGACCTTGGCTGCTACGGCTATGCCTACAGCTGCTATGGCTATGGCTATGGCTGCGGCTGGTATGGCTATCGCTATGGCTGCTATGGCTATGGCTATTGCTGCTCTGGCTATGGCTATGGCTGCTATGGCTATGGCTATTGCTGCTATATCTATGGTTGGTATAGCTATGACCTTGGCTGCTACGGCTATGGCTACAGCTGCTATGGCTATGGCTATGGCTACGGCTGGTATGGCTATCGCTCTGGCTGCTATGGCTATGGCTATTGCTGCTGTGGCTATGGCTATGGCTGCTATGGCTATGGCTATGGCTGCTAAGGCTATGGCTATGGCTATGGCTCCTATGGATATGGCTATGGCTGCTATGGCCATGGCTATGGCTGCTATGGCTATGGCTATGGCAGCTATTGCCATGACTATGGCTGCTATGGCAATGGCCAAGGCTGCTGTGGCTATGGCTATGACTATGGCTGCTATGGCTATGGCTATGGCTGCTATATCTATGGTTGGAATAGCTATGACCTTGGCTGCTACGGCTATGGCTACAGCTGCTATGGCTATGGCTATGGCTACGGCTGGTATGGCTATCGCTATGGCTGCTATTGCTATGGCTATTGCTGCTGTGGCTATGGCTATGGCTGCTATGGCTATGGCTATGGCTGCTAAGGCTATGGCTATGGCAATGGCTCCTATGGATAAGGCTATGGCTGCTATGGCCATGGCTATGGCTGCTATGGCTATGACTATGGCTGCTATGGCTATGGCTATGGCTGCTATATCTATGGTTGGTATAGCTATGACCTTGGCTGCTACGGCTATGCCTACAGCTGCTATGGCTATGGCTATGGCTGCGGCTGGTATGGCTATCGCTATGGCTGCTATGGCTATGGCTATTGCTGCTCTGGCTATGGCTATGGCTGCTATGGCTATGGCTATGGCTATGACAATGGCTGCTATGGCGATGGCTATGGCTGCTATGTCTGTGACTGGTATAGCTATGCCTATGGCTGCTACAGATATGGCTATAACTGCTATGACTATGGCATTGGCTACTGTGGCTATGGCTATGTCTATGGCTGCTATGGCTGTGGCTATGGCTATGGCTGCTATGGATATAGCTATGGCTGCTATGGCAATGGCTATGGCTATGGCTGCTATGGCTGTGGCTATGGCTATGGCTGCTGTGGCTATGGCATTGGCTATGTCTCGTATGGCTATGGCTATGGCTGCTATGGCTATGCATATGGCTGCTATGGCAGTGGCTGCTATAGCTGTGGCTATGGCTGCTAATGCTATGGCTATGGCTATGGTTCCAATGGATATGGCTGTGTCTGCTATGGTTATGGCTACGGCTGCTATGGCTATGGCTATGGCTGCTATGCCTATGGCTATGGCTGCTATGGCTATGGCTATGGCTGCTATGGCTATGGCTGCGGCTGCTATGGCTATCGCTATGGCTGCTATGGCTATGGCTATTGCTGCTGTGGCTATGGCTATGGCTGCTATGGCTGTGGCTATTGCTGCTATGGATGTAGCTATGGCTGCTATGGCTATGGCTATGGCTATGGCTATGGCTGCTAAGGCTATGGCTATGGCTATGGCTCCTATGGATATGGCTATGGGTGCTATGGCCATGGCTATAACTGCTATGGCTATGGCTGTGGCTATGGCTGCCATGGCTATGGTTATGGCTATGGCTGCTATGGATATAGCTATGGCTGCTATGGCTAAGGCTATGGCTATGGCTGCTATGGCTGTGGCTATGGCTATGGCTGCTGTGGCTATGGCTATGGCTGCTATGGCTATGGCTATGGCTGCTATGGCCATGGCTATGGCTGCTATGGCTATGGCAATGGCTGCTATGGCTATGGCTGATATAGCTATGGCTATGTCTGATATGGCTATGGCTATGGCTGCTATGGCTATGGATATGGCGATAGCTGCTATGGTTATGGCTATGGCTGCTATGGCTATGGCTCCTATACATATGGCTATGGCTCCTATAGATATGGCTATGGCTGCTATGGCCATGGCAATGGCTGCTATGTCCATGACTACGGCTGTTATGGCTATGGCTATGGCTATGGCTGATATGGCTATGGCTATGGCTGGTATGTCTATGGCTAGGTTGCTATGGCTATCGCTATGCGTGCTATTGCTATGGCTATGGCTCCTATGGCTATGCCTATGGCTGCTATGGCTGTGGATATTGCTGCTACGGATATAGCTATGGCTGCTATTGCTATGGCTATGGCTGCTAAGGCTATGGCTATGGCTATGGCTCCTATGGATATGGCTATTCCTGCTATGGCCACGACTATGGCTGCTATGGCTATGGCTATGGCTGCTATGACTATGGCTGTTGCTGCTATGGCTATGCATATGGCTATGGCTATGGCTGCGATGGCTACTGCTATGGCTGCTATGGCTATGGAATTGGCTGCTGTGGCTATGGCTATGCCTATGGCAATGGCTGCAATGCCTACGGCTATGGCTGCTACGTCTATGGCTGGTATAGCTATGCGTATGGCTGCTACGGCTATGGCTATAACTGCTATTGCTATGGCTATGGCTGCTACGGCAATGACAATGGCTGCAATGGCTACGGCTATGGCTGCTACGTCTATGGCTGGTATAGCTATGCGTATGGCTGCTACGGCTATGGCTATAACTGCTATGGCTATGGAATTGGCTGCTGTGGCTATGGCTATGGCTATGACAATGGCTGCTATGGCTATGGCTATGGCTGCTATGTCTATGTCTGGTATAGCTATGCGTATGGCTGCTACGGCTATGGCTATAACTGCTGTGGCTATGGCATTGGCTGCTGTGGCTATGGCTATGGCTGCTGTGGCTATGCCATTGGCTATGTCTCGTATGGCTATGGCTATGGCTGCTATGGCTATGCATATGGCTGCTATGGCAATGGCTGCTATAGCTGTGGCTAAGGCTGCCAATGCTATGGCTATGGCTATGGCTATTGCTGCTATGGCTACTGCTATGGCTATGGCTATGGCAGCTATGGCTATCGCTATGGCTGCTAGGGCTGCTATGGCTATGACTATTGCTGCTATGGCTATGGCTATGGCTATGCCTATGGCTGCTATGGCTGTGGCTATTGCTGCTATGGATGTAGCTATGGCTGCTATGGCTATGGCTGCTATGGCTATGGCTGCTATAGCTGTGGCTATGGCTGATATGGCTATGGTTATGGCTGCTATGGCTATGGATATGGCGATAGCTGCTATGGCTGTGGCTATGGCTGCTATGGCTATGGCTATGGATGCTATGGCAATGGCTATGGATGTTTTGGCTATGGCTATGGCTGATATGGCTATGGCTATGGCTGCTATGGCTATGGCTATGGCTGCTATGGCTGCAATGGCTATTGCTGTTGCTGCTATAGCTATGGCTATGTCTATGGCTATGGCTATGGCTGCGATTGCTACGGCTACGGCTGCTATGGCTGTGGCTATGTCTGCTATGGCTATGGCTATGGCTGCTATGGCCATGGCTCCTATGGCTATGCCTATGGCTGCTATGGCTGTGGCTATTGCTGCTATGGATGTAGCTATGGCTGCTATGGCTATGGCTGCTATGGCTATGGCTGCTATGGCTATGGCTGCTATAGCTGCGGCTATGGCTGATATGGCTATGGCTATGGCTGCTATGGCTATGGATATGGCGATAGCTGCTATGGCTATGGCTATGGCTGCTATGGCTATGGCTACGGCTGCTATGGCTATGGCTATGGATGCAATGTCCATGGCAATGGCTGCTATGTCTTTGGCTGGTATAGCTATGTCTATGGCTGCTACGCCTATGGCTATAACTGCTATGGCTATGGCATTGGCTGCTCTGGCTATGGCTATGGCTATGTCTGCTCTGGCTTTGGCTATGGCTGCTATGACTATGGTTACGGCTATGGCTGATATGGCTATCGCTATGGCTGCTATGGCTATGGCTAGGCTGCTATGTCTATGGCTGGAATAGCTATGCCTATGGCTGCAACGGCTATTGCTATAACTGCTATGGCTATGGCATTGGCTGCTGTGGCTATGGCTATGCCTATGGCAATGGCTGCAATGCCTACGGCTACGGCTGCTACGTCTATGACTGGTATAGCTATGCCTATGGCTGCTACGGCTATGGCTATAACTGCTATGGCTATGGCATTGGCTGCTGTGGCTATGGCTAAGGCTATGACAATGGCTGCAATGGCTGCGGCTATGGCTGCTACGTCTATGGATGATATAGCTATGCGTATGGCTGCTACGGCTATGGCTACAACTGCTATGGCTATGGCATTGGCTGCTGTGGCTGTGGCTATGTCTATGGCTGCTATGGCTGTGGCTATTGCTGCTATGGATGTAGCTATGGCTGCTATGGCTATGGTTATGGCTATGGCTATGGCTGATATGGCTGTGGCTATGACTAGGGCTGCTGTGGCTATGGCATTGGCTATGGCTCGTACGGCTATGGCTATTGCTGTTATGGCTACTGCTATGGCTATGGCTACGACTATGGCAGCTATGGCTATGGCTATGGCTGCTATGTCTATGGCTGGCATAGCTATTCCTATGGCTGCTACGGCTAAGGCTATAACTGCTGTGGCTATGGCATTGGCTGCTGTGGCTATGGCTATGTCTATGGCTGCTATGGCTATGGCTATGGCTATGGCTGCTATGCATATAGCTATGGCTGCTATGGCTATGGCTATGGCTATGGCTGCTATGCATATAGCTATGGCTGCTATGGCTATGGCTATGGCTATGGCTGCTATGGCTGTGGCTATGGCTGCTGTGGCTATGGCTATGGATGCTATGGCAATGGCTATGGCTGCTATGGCCATGGCTGCTATAGCTATGGCTATGGCTGCTAATGCTATGGTTATGGCTATGGTTCCAATGGATATGGCTGTGGCTGCTATGGTTATGGCTACGGCTGCAATGGCTATGGCTATGGCTGCTATGGCAACGGCTGCTATAGCTGTGGCTATGGCTGCTAATGCTATGGCTATGGCTATGGTTCCAATGGATATGGCTGTGGCTGCTATGGTTATGGCTACGGCTGCTATGGCTATGGCTATGGCTGCTATACCTATGGCTATGGCTGCTATGGCTATGGCTATGGCTGCTATGGCTATGGCTGCGGCTGCTATGGCTATCGCTATGGCTGCTATGGCTATGGCTATTGCTGCTGTGGCTATGGCTATGGCTGCTATGGCTGTGGCTATTGCTGCTATGGATGTAGCTATGGCTGCTATGGCTATGGCTATGGCTATGGCTATGGCTGCTAAGGCTATGGCTATGGCTATGGCTCCTATGGATATGGCTATGGGTGCTATGGCCATGGCTATGTCTGCTATGGCTATGGCTGTGGCTATGGCTGCTATGGATATAGCTATGTCTCCTATGGCTATGGCTATGGCTGCTACGTCTATGGCTGGTATAGCTATACGTCTCGCTGCTACGGCTATGGCTATAACTGCTATGGCTATGGCATTGGCTGCTGTGGATATGGCTATGGCTATGACAATGGCTGCTATGGCTATGGCTATGGCTGCTATGGATGTAGCTATGGCTGCTATGGCTATGGCTATGGCTATGGCTGCTATGGCTGTGGCTATGGCTATGGCTGCTATGGCTATGCATATGGCTGCTATGGCAACGGCTGCTATAGCTGTGCCTATGGCTGCTAATGCTATGGCTATGGCTATGGTTCCAATGGATATGGCTGTGGCTGCTATGGTTATGGCTACGGCTGCTATGGCTATGGCTATGGCTGCGGCTGCTATGGCTATCGCTATGGCTGCTATGGCTATGGCTGCTATTGCCATGACTATGGCTGCTATGGCAATGGCCAAGGCTGCTATGGCTATGGCTATGACTATGGCTGCTATGGCTATGGCTATGGCTGCTATATCTATGGTTGGTATAGCTATTACCTTGGCTGCTACGGCTATGGCTACTGCTGCTATGGCTATGGCTATGGCTACGGCTGGTATGGCTATCGCTATGGCTGCTATGGCTATGGCTATTGCTGCTGTGGCTATGGCTATGGCTGCTATGGCTATGGCTATGGCTGCTAAGGCTATGGCTATGGCTATGGCTCCTATGGATATGGCTATGGCTGCTATGGCCATGGCTATGGCTGCTATGGCTATGGCTATGGTTGCTATGGCTATGGCTATTGCTGCTATATCTATGGTTGGTATAGCTATGACCTTGGCTGCTACGGCTATGGCTACAGCTGCTATGGCTATGGTTATGGCTACGGCTGGTATGGCTATCGCTATGGCTGCTATGGCTATGGCTATTGCTGCTGTGGCTATGGCTATGGCTGCTATGGATATGGCTATGGCTGCTAAGGCTATGGCTATGGCTATGGCTGCTATGGCTATGGCTATGGCTGCTATGGCTATGGCTATCGCTGCTAAGGCTATGGCTATGGCAATGGCTCCTATGGATAAGGCTATGGCTGCTATGGCCATGGCTATGGCTGCTATGGCTATGGCTATGGCTGCTATGACTATGGCTATGGCTGCTATATCTATGGTTGGTATAGCTATGACCTTGGCTGCTACGGCTATGCCTACAGCTGCTATGGCTATGGCTATGGCTGCGGCTGGTATGGCTATCGCTATGGCTGCTATGGCTATGGCTATTGCTGCTGTGGCTATGGCTATGGCTGCTATGGCTATGGCTATGGCTATGGCTATGGCTGCTAAGGCTATGGCTATGGCTATGGCTCCTATGGATATGGCTATGGGTGCTATGGCCATGGCTATGACTGCTATGGCTATGGCTGTGGCTATGGCTGCCATGGCTATGGTTATGGCTATGGCTGCTATGGATATAGCTATGGCTGCTATGGCTAAGGCTATGGCTATGGCTGCTATGGCTGTGGCTATGGCTATGGCTGCTGTGGCTATGGCATTGGCTATGTCTCGTATGGCCATGGCTATGGCTGCTATGGCTATGCATATGGCTGCTATGGCAATGGCTGCTATAGCTGTGGCTAAGGCTGCTAATGCTATGGCTATGGCTATGGCTGCTATGGCTATGGCTCCTATACATATGGCTATGGCTCCTATACATATGGCTATGGCTGCTATGGCCATGGCAATGGCTGTCATGTCCATGACTATGGCTGTCAAGGCTATGGCTATGGCTATGGCTGATATGGCTATGGCTCTGGCTGGTATGTCTATGGCTAGGCTGCTATGGCTATCTCTATGCGTGCTATTGCTATGGCTATGGCTCCTATGGCTATGCCTATGGCTGCTATGGCTGTGGATATTGCTGCTACGGATATAGCTATGGCTGCTATTGCTATGGCTATGGCTGCTAAGGCTATGGCTATGGCTATGGCTCCTATGGATATGGCTATTCCTCCTATGGCCATGGCTATGGCTGCTATGGCTATGGCTATGGCTGCTATGACTATGGCTGTTGCTGCTATGGCTATGGCTATGGCTATGGCTGCTATGGCTATGCCTATGGCTATGGCTATGGCTGCGATGGCTACGGCTATGGCTGCTATGGCTATGGCATTGGCTGCTGTGGCTATGGCTATGCCTATGGCAATGGCTGCAATGCCTACGGCTATGGCTGCTACGTCTATTGCTGGTATAGCTATGCGTATGGCTGCTACGGCTATGGCAATAACTGCTATTGCTACGGCTATGGCTGCTACGGCAATGACAATGGCTGCAATGGCTACGGCTATGGCTGCTACGTCTATGGCTGGTATAGCTATGCGTATGGCTGCTACGGCTATGGCTATAACTGCTATGGCTATGGAATTGGCTGCTGTGGCTATGGCTATGGCTATGACAATGGCTGCTATGGCTATGGCTATGGCTGCTATGTCTATGTCTGGTATAGCTATGCGTATGGCTGCTACGGCTATGGCTATAACTGCTGTGGCTATGGCATTGGCTGCTGTGGCTATGGCTATGGCTGCTGTGGCTATGCCATTGGCTATGTCTCGTATGGCTATGGCTATGGCTGCTATGGCTATGCATATGGCTGCTATGGCAATGGCTGCTATAGCTGTGGCTAAGGCTGCCAATGCTATGGCTATGGCTATGGCTATTGCTGCTATGGCTACTGCTATGGCTATGGCTATGGCAGCTATGGCTATCGCTATGGCTGCTAGGGCTGCTATGGCTATGACTATTGCTGCTATGGCTATGGCTATGGCTATGCCTATGGCTGCTATGGCTGTGGCTATTGCTGCTATGGATGTAGCTATGGCTGCTATGGCTATGGCTGCTATGGCTATGGCTGCTATAGCTGTGGCTATAGCTGATATGGCTATGGTTATGGCTGCTATGGCTATGGATATGGCGATAGCTGCTATGGCTGTGGCTATGGCTGCTATGGCTATGGCTATGGATGCTATGGCAATGGCTATGGATGTTTTGGCTATGGCTATGGCTGATATGGCTATGGCTATGGCTGCTATGGCTATGGCTATGGCTGCTATGGCTGCAATGGCTATTGCTGTTGCTGCTATAGCTATGGCTATGTCTATGGCTATGGCTATGGCTGCGATTGCTACGGCTACGGCTGCTATGGCTGTGGCTATGTCTGCTATGGCTATGGCTATGGCTGCTATGGCCATGGCTCCTATGGCTATGCCTATGGCTGCTATGGCTGTGGCTATTGCTGCTATGGATGTAGCTATGGCTGCTATGGCTATGGCTGCTATGGCTATGGCTGCTATGGCTATGGCTGCTATAGCTGCGGCTATGGCTGATATGGCTATGGCTATGGCTGCTATGGCTATGGATATGGCGATAGCTGCTATGGCTATGGCTATGGCTGCTATGGCTATGGCTACGGCTGCTATGGCTATGGCTATGGATGCAATGTCCATGGCAATGGCTGCTATGTCTTTGGCTGGTATAGCTATGTCTATGGCTGCTACGCCTATGGCTATAACTGCTATGGCTATGGCATTGGCTGCTGTGGCTATGGCTATGTCTATGGCTGCTATGGCTATGGCTATGGCTATGGCAATGGCTGCAATGCCTACGGCTACGGCTGCTACGTCTATGACTGGTATAGCTATGCCTATGGCTGCTACGGCTATGGCTATAACTGCTATGGCTATGGCATTGGCTGCTGTGGCTATGGCTAAGGCTATGACAATGGCTGCAATGGCTGCGGCTATGGCTGCTACGTCTATGGATGATATAGCTATGCGTATGGCTGCTACGGCTATGGCTACAACTGCTATGGCTATGGCATTGGCTGCTGTGGCTGTGGCTATGTCTATGGCTGCTATGGCTGTGGCTATTGCTGCTATGGATGTAGCTATGGCTGCTATGGCTATGGTTATGGCTATGGCTATGGCTGATATGGCTGTGGCTATGACTAGGGCTGCTGTGGCTATGGCATTGGCTATGGCTCGTACGGCTATGGCTATTGCTGTTATGGCTACTGCTATGGCTATGGCTACGACTATGGCAGCTATGGCTATGGCTATGGCTGCTATGTCTATGGCTGGCATAGCTATTCCTATGGCTGCTACGGCTAAGGCTATAACTGCTGTGGCTATGGCATTGGCTGCTGTGGCTATGGCTATGTCTATGGCTGCTATGGCTATGGCTATGGCTATGGCTGCTATGCATATAGCTATGGCTGCTATGGCTATGGCTATGGCTATGGCTGCTATGCATATAGCTATGGCTGCTATGGCTATGGCTATGGCTATGGCTGCTATGGCTGTGGCTATGGCTGCTGTGGCTATGGCTATGGATGCTATGGCAATGGCTATGGCTGCTATGGCCATGGCTGCTATAGCTATGGCTATGGCTGCTAATGCTATGGTTATGGCTATGGTTCCAATGGATATGGCTGTGGCTGCTATGGTTATGGCTACGGCTGCAATGGCTATGGCTATGGCTGCTATGGCAACGGCTGCTATAGCTGTGGCTATGGCTGCTAATGCTATGGCTATGGCTATGGTTCCAATGGATATGGCTGTGGCTGCTATGGTTATGGCTACGGCTGCTATGGCTATGGCTATGGCTGCTATGCCTATGGCTATGGCTGCTATGGCTATGGCTATGGCTGCTATGGCTATGGCTGCGGCTGCTATGGCTATCGCTATGGCTGCTATGGCTATGGCTATTGCTGCTGTGGCTATGGCTATGGCTGCTATGGCTGTGGCTATTGCTGCTATGGATGTAGCTATGGCTGCTATGGCTATGGCTATGGCTATGGCTATGGCTGCTAAGGCTATGGCTATGGCTATGGCTCCTATGGCTATGGCTATGGCTGCTATATCTATGGTTGGTATAGCTATGACCTTGGCTGCTACGGCTATGCCTACAGCTGCTATGGCTATGGCTATGGCTGCGGCTGGTATGGCTATCGCTATGGCTGCTATGGCTATGGCTATTGCTGCTCTGGCTATGGCTATGGCTGCTATGGCTATGGCTATGGCTATGACAATGGCTGCTATGGCGATGGCTATGGCTGCTATGTCTATGACTGGTATAGCTATGCCTATGGCTGCTACAGATATGGCTATAACTGCTATGACTATGGCATTGGCTACTGTGGCTATGGCTATGTCTATGGCTGCTATGGCTGTGGCTATGGCTATGGCTGCTATGGATATAGCTATGGCTGCTATGGCAATGGCTATGGCTATGGCTGCTATGGCTGTGGCTATGGCTATGGCTGCTGTGGCTATGGCATTGGCTATGTCTCGTATGGCTATGGCTATGGCTGCTATGGCTATGCATATGGCTGCTATGGCAGTGGCTGCTATAGCTGTGGCTATGGCTGCTAATGCTATGGCTATGGCTATGGTTCCAATGGATATGGCTGTGTCTGCTATGGTTATGGCTACGGCTGCTATGGCTATGGCTATGACTGCTATGCCTATGGCTATGGCTGCTATGGCTATGGCTATGGCTGCTATGGCTATGGCTGCGGCTGCTATGGCTATCGCTATGGCTGCTATGGCTATGGCTATTGCTGCTGTGGCTATGGCTATGGCTGCTATGGCTGTGGCTATTGCTGCTATGGATGTAGCTATGGCTGCTATGGCTATGGCTATGGCTATGGCTATGGCTGCTAAGGCTATGGCTATGGCTATGGCTCCTATGGATATGGCTATGGGTGCTATGGCCATGGCTATAACTGCTATGGCTATGGCTGTGGCTATGGCTGCCATGGCTATGGTTATGGCTATGGCTGCTATGGATATAGCTATGGCTGCTATGGCTAAGGCTATGGCTATGGCTGCTATGGATGTGGCTATGGCTATGGCTGCTGTGGCTATGGCTATGGCTGCTATGGCTATGGCTATGGCTGCTATGGCCATGGCTATGGCTGCTATGGCTATGGCAATGGCTGCTATGGCTATGGCTGATATAGCTATGGCTATGTCTGATATGGCTATGGCTATGGCTGCTATGGCTATGGATATGGCGATAGCTGCTATGGTTATGGCTATGGCTGCTATGGCTATGGCTCCTATACATATGGCTATGGCTCCTATAGATATGGCTATGGCTGCTATGGCCATGGCAATGGCTGCTATGTCCATGACTACGGCTGTTATGGCTATGGCTATGGCTATGGCTGATATGGCTATGGCTATGGCTGGTATGTCTATGGCTAGGTTGCTATGGCTATCGCTATGCGTGCTATTGCTATGGCTATGGCTCCTATGGCTATGCCTATGGCTGCTATGGCTGTGGATATTGCTGCTACGGATATAGCTATGGCTGCTATTGCTATGGCTATGGCTGCTAAGGCTATGGCTATGGCTATGGCTCCTATGGATATGGCTATTCCTGCTATGGCCACGACTATGGCTGCTATGGCTATGGCTATGGCTGCTATGACTATGGCTGTTGCTGCTATGGCTATGCATATGGCTATGGCTATGGCTGCGATGGCTACTGCTATGGCTGCTATGGCTATGGAATTGGCTGCTGTGGCTATGGCTATGCCTATGGCAATGGCTGCAATACCTACGGCTATGGCTGCTACGTCTATGGCTGGTATAGCTATGCGTATGGCTGCTACGGCTATGGCTATAACTGCTATTGCTATGGCTATGGCTGCTACGGCAATGACAATGGCTGCAATGGCTACGGCTATGGCTGCTACGTCTATGGCTGGTATAGCTATGCGTATGGCTGCTACGGCTATGGCTATAACTGCTATGGCTATGGAATTGGCTGCTGTGGCTATGGCTATGGCTATGACAATGGCTGCTATGGCTATGGCTATGGCTGCTATGTCTATGTCTGGTATAGCTATGCGTATGGCTGCTACGGCTATGGCTATAACTGCTGTGGCTATGGCATTGGCTGCTGTGGCTATGGCTATGGCTGCTGTGGCTATGCCATTGGCTATGTCTCGTATGGCTATGGCTATGGCTGCTATGGCTATGCATATGGCTGCTATGGCAATGGCTGCTATAGCTGTGGCTAAGGCTGCCAATGCTATGGCTATGGCTATGGCTATTGCTGCTATGGCTACTGCTATGGCTATGGCTATGGCAGCTATGGCTATCGCTATGGCTGCTAGGGCTGCTATGGCTATGACTATTGCTGCTATGGCTATGGCTATGGCTATGCCTATGGCTGCTATGGCTGTGGCTATTGCTGCTATGGATGTAGCTATGGCTGCTATGGCTATGGCTGCTATGGCTATGGCTGCTATAGCTGTGGCTATGGCTGATATGGCTATGGTTATGGCTGCTATGGCTATGGATATGGCGATAGCTGCTATGGCTGTGGCTATGGCTGCTATGGCTATGGCTATGGATGCTATGGCAATGGCTATGGATGTTTTGGCTATGGCTATGGCTGATATGGCTATGGCTATGGCTGCTATGGCTATGGCTATGGCTGCTATGGCTGCAATGGCTATTGCTGTTGCTGCTATAGCTATGGCTATGTCTATGGCTATGGCTATGGCTGCGATTGCTACGGCTACGGCTGCTATGGCTGTGGCTATGTCTGCTATGGCTATGGCTATGGCTGCTACGGCCATGGCTCCTATGGCTATGCCTATGGCTGCTATGGCTGTGGCTATTGCTGCTATGGATGTAGCTATGGCTGCTATGGCTATGGCTGCTATGGCTATGGCTGCTATGGCTATGGCTGCTATAGCTGCGGCTATGGCTGATATGGCTATGGCTATGGCTGCTATGGCTATGGATATGGCGATAGCTGCTATGGCTATGGCTATGGCTGCTATGGCTATGGCTACGGCTGCTATGGCTATGGCTATGGATGCAATGTCCATGGCAATGGCTGCTATGTCTTTGGCTGGTATAGCTATGTCTATGGCTGCTACGCCTATGGCTATAACTGCTATGGCTATGGCATTGGCTGCTGTGGCTATGGCTATGGCTATGTCTGCTCTGGCTTTGGCTATGGCTGCTATGACTATGGTTACGGCTATGGCTGATATGGCTATCGCTATGGCTGCTATGGCTATGGCTAGGCTGCTATGTCTATGGCTGGAATAGCTATGCCTATGGCTGCAACGGCTATTGCTATAACTGCTATGGCTATGGCATTGGCTGCTGTGGCTATGGCTATGCCTATGGCAATGGCTGCAATGCCTACGGCTACGGCTGCTACGTCTATGACTGGTATAGCTATGCCTATGGCTGCTACGGCTATGGCTATAACTGCTATGGCTATGGCATTGGCTGCTGTGGCTATGGCTAAGGCTATGACAATGGCTGCAATGGCTGCGGCTATGGCTGCTACGTCTATGGATGATATAGCTATGCGTATGGCTGCTACGGCTATGGCTACAACTGCTATGGCTATGGCATTGGCTGCTGTGGCTGTGGCTATGTCTATGGCTGCTATGGCTGTGGCTATTGCTGCTATGGATGTAGCTATGGCTGCTATGGCTATGGTTATGGCTATGGCTATGGCTGATATGGCTGTGGCTATGACTAGGGCTGCTGTGGCTATGGCATTGGCTATGGCTCGTACGGCTATGGCTATTGCTGTTATGGCTACTGCTATGGCTATGGCTACGACTATGGCAGCTATGGCTATGGCTATGGCTGCTATGTCTATGGCTGGCATAGCTATTCCTATGGATGCTACGGCTAAGGCTATAACTGCTGTGGCTATGGCATTGGCTGCTGTGGCTATGGCTATGTCTATGGCTGCTATGGCTATGGCTATGGCTATGGCTGCTATGCATATAGCTATGGCTGCTATGGCTATGGCTATGGCTATGGCTGCTATGCATATAGCTATGGCTGCTATGGCTATGGCTATGGCTATGGCTGCTATGGCTGTGGCTATGGCTGCTGTGGCTATGGCTATGGATGCTATGGCAATGGCTATGGCTGCTATGGCCATGGCTGCTATAGCTATGGCTATGGCTGCTAATGCTATGGTTATGGCTATGGTTCCAATGGATATGGCTGTGGCTGCTATGGTTATGGCTACGGCTGCAATGGCTATGGCTATGGCTGCTATGGCAACGGCTGCTATAGCTGTGGCTATGGCTGCTAATGCTATGGCTATGGCTATGGTTCCAATGGATATGGCTGTGGCTGCTATGGTTATGGCTACGGCTGCTATGGCTATGGCTATGGCTGCTATGCCTATGGCTATGGCTGCTATGGCTATGGCTATGGCTGCTATGGCTATGGCTGCGGCTGCTATGGCTATCGCTATGGCTGCTATGGCTATGGCTATTGCTGCTGTGGCTATGGCTATGGCTGCTATGGCTGTGGCTATTGCTGCTATGGATGTAGCTATGGCTGCTATGGCTATGGCTATGGCTATGGCTATGGCTGCTAAGGCTATGGCTATGGCTATGGCTCCTATGGATATGGCTATGGGTGCTATGGCCATGGCTATGTCTGCTATGGCTATGGCTGTGGCTATGGCTGCTATGGATATAGCTATGTCTCCTATGGCTATGGCTATGGCTGCTACGTCTATGGCTGGTATAGCTATACGTCTCGCTGCTACGGCTATGGCTATAACTGCTATGGCTATGGCATTGGCTGCTGTGGATATGGCTATGGCTATGACAATGGCTGCTATGGCTATGGCTATGGCTGCTATGGATGTAGCTATGGCTGCTATGGCTATGGCTATGGCTATGGCTGCTATGGCTGTGGCTATGGCTATGGCTGCTATGGCTATGCATATGGCTGCTATGGCAACGGCTGCTATAGCTGTGCCTATGGCTGCTAATGCTATGGCTATGGCTATGGTTCCAATGGATATGGCTGTGGCTGCTATGGTTATGGCTACGGCTGCTATGGCTATGGCTATGGCTGCGGCTGCTATGGCTATCGCTATGGCTGCTATGGCTATGGCTGCTATTGCCATGACTATGGCTGCTATGGCAATGGCCAAGGCTGCTATGGCTATGGCTATGACTATGGCTGCTATGGCTATGGCTATGGCTGCTATATCTATGGTTGGTATAGCTATTACCTTGGCTGCTACGGCTATGGCTACTGCTGCTATGGCTATGGCTATGGCTACGGCTGGTATGGCTATCGCTATGGCTGCTATGGCTATGGCTATTGCTGCTGTGGCTATGGCTATGGCTGCTATGGCTATGGCTATGGCTGCTAAGGCTATGGCTATGGCTATGGCTCCTATGGATATGGCTATGGCTGCTATGGCCATGGCTATGGCTGCTATGGCTATGGCTATGGTTGCTATGGCTATGGCTATTGCTGCTATATCTATGGTTGGTATAGCTATGACCTTGGCTGCTACGGCTATGGCTACAGCTGCTATGGCTATGGTTATGGCTACGGCTGGTATGGCTATCGCTATGGCTGCTATGGCTATGGCTATTGCTGCTGTGGCTATGGCTATGGCTGCTATGGATATGGCTATGGCTGCTAAGGCTATGGCTATGGCTATGGCTGCTATGGCTATGGCTATGGCTGCTATGGCTATGGCTATCGCTGCTAAGGCTATGGCTATGGCAATGGCTCCTATGGATAAGGCTATGGCTGCTATGGCCATGGCTATGGCTGCTATGGCTATGGCTATGGCTGCTATGACTATGGCTATGGCTGCTATATCTATGGTTGGTATAGCTATGACCTTGGCTGCTACGGCTATGCCTACAGCTGCTATGGCTATGGCTATGGCTGCGGCTGGTATGGCTATCACTATGGCTGCTATGGCTATGGCTATTGCTGCTGTGGCTATGGCTATGGCTGCTATGGCTATGGCTATGGCTATGGCTATGGCTGCTAAGGCTATGGCTATGGCTATGGCTCCTATGGATATGGCTATGGGTGCTATGGCCATGGCTATGACTGCTATGGCTATGGCTGTGGCTATGGCTGCCATGGCTATGGTTATGGCTATGGCTGCTATGGATATAGCTATGGCTGCTATGGCTAAGGCTATGGCTATGGCTGCTATGGCTGTGGCTATGGCTATGGCTGCTGTGGCTATGGCATTGGCTATGTCTCGTATGGCCATGGCTATGGCTGCTATGGCTATGCATATGGCTGCTATGGCAATGGCTGCTATAGCTGTGGCTAAGGCTGCTAATGCTATGGCTATGGCTATGGCTGCTATGGCTATGGCTCCTATACATATGGCTATGGCTCCTATACATATGGCTATGGCTGCTATGGCCATGGCAATGGCTGTCATGTCCATGACTATGGCTGTCAAGGCTATGGCTATGGCTATGGCTGATATGGCTATGGCTCTGGCTGGTATGTCTATGGCTAGGCTGCTATGGCTATCTCTATGCGTGCTATTGCTATGGCTATGGCTCCTATGGCTATGCCTATGGCTGCTATGGCTGTGGATATTGCTGCTACGGATATAGCTATGGCTGCTATTGCTATGGCTATGGCTGCTAAGGCTATGGCTATGGCTATGGCTCCTATGGATATGGCTATTCCTCCTATGGCCATGGCTATGGCTGCTATGGCTATGGCTATGGCTGCTATGACTATGGCTGTTGCTGCTATGGCTATGGCTATGGCTATGGCTGCTATGGCTATGCCTATGGCTATGGCTATGGCTGCGATGGCTACGGCTATGGCTGCTATGGCTATGGCATTGGCTGCTGTGGCTATGGCTATGCCTATGGCAATGGCTGCAATGCCTACGGCTATGGCTGCTACGTCTATTGCTGGTATAGCTATGCGTATGGCTGCTACGGCTATGGCAATAACTGCTATTGCTACGGCTATGGCTGCTACGGCAATGACAATGGCTGCAATGGCTACGGCTATGGCTGCTACGTCTATGGCTGGTATAGCTATGCGTATGGCTGCTACGGCTATGGCTATAACTGCTATGGCTATGGAATTGGCTGCTGTGGCTATGGCTATGGCTATGACAATGGCTGCTATGGCTATGGCTATGGCTGCTATGTCTATGTCTGGTATAGCTATGCGTATGGCTGCTACGGCTATGGCTATAACTGCTGTGGCTATGGCATTGGCTGCTGTGGCTATGGCTATGGCTGCTGTGGCTATGCCATTGGCTATGTCTCGTATGGCTATGGCTATGGCTGCTATGGCTATGCATATGGCTGCTATGGCAATGGCTGCTATAGCTGTGGCTAAGGCTGCCAATGCTATGGCTATGGCTATGGCTATTGCTGCTATGGCTACTGCTATGGCTATGGCTATGGCAGCTATGGCTATCGCTATGGCTGCTAGGGCTGCTATGGCTATGACTATTGCTGCTATGGCTATGGCTATGGCTATGCCTATGGCTGCTATGGCTGTGGCTATTGCTGCTATGGATGTAGCTATGGCTGCTATGGCTATGGCTGCTATGGCTATGGCTGCTATAGCTGTGGCTATGGCTGATATGGCTATGGTTATGGCTGCTATGGCTATGGATATGGCGATAGCTGCTATGGCTGTGGCTATGGCTGCTATGGCTATGGCTATGGATGCTATGGCAATGGCTATGGATGTTTTGGCTATGGCTATGGCTGATATGGCTATGGCTATGGCTGCTATGGCTATGGCTATGGCTGCTATGGCTGCAATGGCTATTGCTGTTGCTGCTATAGCTATGGCTATGTCTATGGCTATGGCTATGGCTGCGATTGCTACGGCTACGGCTGCTATGGCTGTGGCTATGTCTGCTATGGCTATGGCTATGGCTGCTATGGCCATGGCTCCTATGGCTATGCCTATGGCTGCTATGGCTGTGGCTATTGCTGCTATGGATGTAGCTATGGCTGCTATGGCTATGGCTGCTATGGCTATGGCTGCTATGGCTATGGCTGCTATAGCTGCGGCTATGGCTGATATGGCTATGGCTATGGCTGCTATGGCTATGGATATGGCGATAGCTGCTATGGCTATGGCTATGGCTGCTATGGCTATGGCTACGGCTGCTATGGCTATGGCTATGGATGCAATGTCCATGGCAATGGCTGCTATGTCTTTGGCTGGTATAGCTATGTCTATGGCTGCTACGCCTATGGCTATAACTGCTATGGCTATGGCATTGGCTGCTGTGGCTATGGCTATGGCTATGTCTGCTCTGGCTTTGGCTATGGCTGCTATGACTATGGTTACGGCTATGGCTGATATGGCTATCGCTATGGCTGCTATGGCTACGGCTAGGCTGCTATGTCTATGGCTGGAATAGCTATGCCTATGGCTGCAACGGCTATTGCTATAACTGCTATGGCTATGGCATTGGCTGCTGTGGTTATGGCTATGCCTATGGCAATGGCTGCAATGCCTACGGCTACGGCTGCTACGTCTATGACTGGTATAGCTATGCCTATGGCTGCTACGGCTATGGCTATAACTGCTATGGCTATGGCATTGGCTGCTGTGGCTATGGCTAAGGCTATGACAATGGCTGCAATGGCTGCGGCTATGGCTGCTACGTCTATGGATGATATAGCTATGCGTATGGCTGCTACGGCTATGGCTACAACTGCTATGGCTATGGCATTGGCTGCTGTGGCTGTGGCTATGTCTATGGCTGCTATGGCTGTGGCTATTGCTGCTATGGATGTAGCTATGGCTGCTATGGCTATGGTTATGGCTATGGCTATGGCTGATATGGCTGTGGCTATGACTAGGGCTGCTGTGGCTATGGCATTGGCTATGGCTCGTACGGCTATGGCTATTGCTGTTATGGCTACTGCTATGGCTATGGCTACGACTATGGCAGCTATGGCTATGGCTATGGCTGCTATGTCTATGGCTGGCATAGCTATTCCTATGGCTGCTACGGCTAAGGCTATAACTGCTGTGGCTATGGCATTGGCTGCTGTGGCTATGGCTATGTCTATGGCTGCTATGGCTATGGCTATGGCTATGGCTGCTATGCATATAGCTATGGCTGCTATGGCTATGGCTATGGCTATGGCTGCTATGCATATAGCTATGGCTGCTATGGCTATGGCTATGGCTATGGCTGCTATGGCTGTGGCTATGGCTGCTGTGGCTATGGCTATGGATGCTATGGCAATGGCTATGGCTGCTATGGCCATGGCTGCTATAGCTATGGCTATGGCTGCTAATGCTATGGTTATGGCTATGGTTCCAATGGATATGGCTGTGGCTGCTATGGTTATGGCTACGGCTGCAATGGCTATGGCTATGGCTGCTATGGCAACGGCTGCTATAGCTGTGGCTATGGCTGCTAATGCTATGGCTATGGCTATGGTTCCAATGGATATGGCTGTCGCTGCTATGGTTATGGCTACGGCTGCTATGGCTATGGCTATGGCTGCTATGCCTATGGCTATGGCTGCTATGGCTATGGCTATGGCTGCTATGGCTATGGCTGCGGCTGCTATGGCTATCGCTATGGCTGCTATGGCTATGGCTATTGCTGCTGTGGCTATGGCTATGGCTGCTATGGCTGTGGCTATTGCTGCTATGGATGTAGCTATGGCTGCTATGGCTATGGCTATGGCTATGGCTATGGCTGCTAAGGCTATGGCTATGGCTATGGCTCCTATGGATATGGCTATGGGTGCTATGGCCATGGCTATGTCTGCTATGGCTATGGCTGTGGCTATGGCTGCTATGGATATAGCTATGTCTCCTATGGCTATGGCTATGGCTGCTACGTCTATGGCTGGTATAGCTATACGTCTGGCTGCTACGGCTATGGCTATAACTGCTATGGCTATGGCATTGGCTGCTGTGGATATGGCTATGGCTATGACAATGGCTGCTATGGCTATGGCTATGGCTGCTATGGATGTAGCTATGGCTGCTATGGCTATGGCTATGGCTATGGCTGCTATGGCTCTGGCTATGGCTATGGCTGCTATGGCTATGCATATGGCTGCTATGGCAACGGCTGCTATAGCTGTGCCTATGGCTGCTAATGCTATGGCTATGGCTATGGTTCCAATGGATATGGCTGTGGCTGCTATGGTTATGGCTACGGCTGCTATGGCTATGGCTATGGCTGCGGCTGCTATGGCTATCGCTATGGCTGCTATGGCTATGGCTGCTATTGCCATGACTATGGCTGCTATGGCAATGGCCAAGGCTGCTATGGCTATGGCTATGACTATGGCTGCTATGGCTATGGCTATGGCTGCTATATCTATGGTTGGTATAGCTATTACCTTGGCTGCTACGGCTATGGCTACTGCTGCTATGGCTATGGCTATGGCTACGGCTGGTATGGCTATCGCTATGGCTGCTATGGCTATGGCTATTGCTGCTGTGGCTATGGCTATGGCTGCTATGGCTATGGCTATGGCTGCTAAGGCTATGGCTATGGCTATGGCTCCTATGGATATGGCTATGGCTGCTATGGCCATGGCTATGGCTGCTATGGCTATGGCTATGGTTGCTATGGCTATGGCTATTGCTGCTATATCTATGGTTGGTATAGCTATGACCTTGGCTGCTACGGCTATGGCTACAGCTGCTATGGCTATGGTTATGGCTACGGCTGGTATGGCTATCGCTATGGCTGCTATGGCTATGGCTATTGCTGCTGTGGCTATGGCTATGGCTGCTATGGATATGGCTATGGCTTCTAAGGCTATGGCTATGGCTATGGCTGCTATGGCTATGGCTATGGCTGCTATGGCTATGGCTATCGCTGCTAAGGCTATGGCTATGGCAATGGCTCCTATGGATAAGGCTATGGCTGCTATGGCCATGGCTATGGCTGCTATGGCTATGGCTATGGCTGCTATGACTATGGCTATGGCTGCTATATCTATGGTTGGTATAGCTATGACCTTGGCTGCTACGGCTATGCCTACAGCTGCTATGGCTATGGCTATGGCTGCGGCTGGTATGGCTATCGCTATGGCTGCTATGGCTATGGCTATTGCTGCTGTGGCTATGGCTATGGCTGCTATGGCTATGGCTATGGCTATGGCTATGGCTGCTAAGGCTATGGCTATGGCTATGGCTCCTATGGATATGGCTATGGGTGCTATGGCCATGGCTATGACTGCTATGGCTATGGCTGTGGCTATGTCTGCCATGGCTATGGTTATGGCTATGGCTGCTATGGATATAGCTATGGCTGCTATGGCTAAGGCTATGGCTATGGCTGCTATGGCTGTGGCTATGGCTATGGCTGCTGTGGCTATGGCATTGGCTATGTCTCGTATGGCCATGGCTATGGCTGCTATGGCTATGCATATGGCTGCTATGGCAATGGCTGCTATAGCTGTGGCTAAGGCTGCTAATGCTATGGCTATGGCTATGGCTGCTATGGCTATGGCTCCTATACATATGGCTATGGCTCCTATACATATGGCTATGGCTGCTATGGCCATGGCAATGGCTGTCATGTCCATGACTATGGCTGTCAAGGCTATGGCTATGGCTATGGCTGATATGGCTATGGCTCTGGCTGGTATGTCTATGGCTAGGCTGCTATGGCTATCTCTATGCGTGCTATTGCTATGGCTATGGCTCCTATGGCTATGCCTATGGCTGCTATGGCTGTGGATATTGCTGCTACGGATATAGCTATGGCTGCTATTGCTATGGCTATGGCTGCTAAGGCTATGGCTATGGCTATGGCTCCTATGGATATGGCTATTCCTCCTATGGCCATGGCTATGGCTGCTATGGCTATGGCTATGGCTGCTATGACTATGGCTGTTGCTGCTATGGCTATGGCTATGGCTATGGCTGCTATGGCTATGCCTATGGCTATGGCTATGGCTGCGATGGCTACGGCTATGGCTGCTATGGCTATGGCATTGGCTGCTGTGGCTATGGCTATGCCTATGGCAATGGCTGCAATGCCTACGGCTATGGCTGCTACGTCTATTGCTGGTATAGCTATGCGTATGGCTGCTATGGCTATGGCAATAACTGCTATTGCTACGGCTATGGCTGCTACGGCAATGACAATGGCTGCAATGGCTACGGCTATGGCTGCTACGTCTATGGCTGGTATAGCTATGCGTATGGCTGCTACGGCTATGGCTATAACTGCTATGGCTATGGAATTGGCTGCTGTGGCTATGGCTATGGCTATGACAATGGCTGCTATGGCTATGGCTATGTCTGCTATGTCTATGTCTGGTATAGCTATGTCTATGGCTGGTGTAGCTATGTCTATGGCTGATACGCCTATGGCTATAACTGTTATGGCTATGGCATTGGCTGCTGAGGCTATGGCTATGGCTATGTCTGCTCTGGCTATGGCTATGGCTGCTATGACTATGGTTACGGCTATGGCTGATATGGCTACGGCTATGGCTGCTATGGCTATGGCTAGGCTGCTATGGCTATCGCTATGCGTGCTATTGCTATGGCTATGGCTCCTATGGCTATGCCTATGGCTGCTATGGCTGTGGCTGTTGCTGCTATGGATGTAGCTATGGCTGCTATGGCTATGGCTATGGCTATGGCTATGGCTGATATGGCTGTGGCTATGGCTATGGCTGCTGTGGCTATGGCATTGGGTATGTCTCGTATGGCTATGGCTATGGCCGCTATGGCTATGCCTATGGCTGCTATGGCAATGGCTGCTATAGCTATGGCTATGGCTTCTAATGCTATGGCTATGGCAATGGCTCCTATGGATATGGCTATGGCTGCTATGGTTATGGCTATGGCTGCTATGGCTATGGCTATGGCTGCTATGGCCATGGCTATGGCTGCTATGGCTATGGCTATGGCTGCTATGGCTATGGCTGATATAGCTATGGCTATGTCTGATATGGCTATGGCTATGGCTGCTATGGCTATGGATATGGCGATAGCTGCTATGGTTATGGCTATGGCTGCTATGGCTATGGCTCCTATACATATGGCTATGGCTCCTATAGATATGGCTATGGCTGCTATGGCCATGGCAATGGCTGCTATGTCCATGACTACGGCTGTTATGGCTATGGCTATGGCTATGGCTGATATGGCTATGGCTATGGCTGGTATGTCTATGGCTAGGTTGCTATGGCTATCGCTATGCGTGCTATTGCTATGGCTATGGCTCCTATGGCTATGCCTATGGCTGCTATGGCTGTGGATATTGCTGCTACGGATATAGCTATGGCTGCTATTGCTATGGCTATGGCTGCTAAGGCTATGGCTATGGCTATGGCTCCTATGGATATGGCTATTCCTGCTATGGCCATGACTATGGCTGCTATGGCTATGGCTATGGCTGCTATGACTATGGCTGTTGCTGCTATGGCTATGGCTATGGCTATGGCTGATATGGCTATGGCTATGGCTGCTATAGCTACGGCTACGGCTGTTATGGCTTTCGCTATGCATGCTATGGCTATGGCTATGGCTGCTATGGCTATGGCTATGGCTGCTATGGCTGCTATGGCTATGGCTGTTGCTGCTATGGCTATGCATATGGCTATGGCTATGGCTGCGATGGCTACTGCTATGGCTGCTATGGCTATGGAATTGGCTGCTGTGGCTATGGCTGTGCCTATGGCAATGGCTGCAATGCCTACGGCTATGGCTGCTACGTCTATGGCTGGTATAGCTATGCGTATGGCTGCTACGGCTATGGCTATAACTGCTATTGCTATGGCTATGGCTGCTACGGCAATGACAATGGCTGCAATGGCTACGGCTATGGCTGCTACGTCTATGGCTGGTATATCTATGCGTATGGCTGCTACGGCTATGGCTATAACTGCTATGGCTATGGTTATGGCTGCTATGGCTATGGATATGGCGATAGCTGCTATGGCTATGGCTATGGCTGCTATGGCTATGGCTATGGATGCTATGGCAATGGCTATGGATGTTTTGGCTATGGCTATGGCTGATATGGCTATGGCTATGGCTGCTATGGCTATGGCTATGGCTGCTATGGCTGCAATGGCTATTGCTGTTGCTGCTATAGCTATGGCTATGTCTATGGCTATGGCTATGGCTGCGATTGCTACGGCTACGGCTGCTATGGCTGTGGCTATGTCTGCTATGGCTATGGCTATGGCTGCTATGGCCATGGCTCCTATGGCTATGCCTATGGCTGCTATGGCTGTGGCTATTGCTGCTATGGATGTAGCTATGGCTGCTATGGCTATGGCTGCTATGGCTATGGCTGCTATGGCTATGGCTGCTATAGCTGTGGCTATGGCTGATATGGCTATGGCTATGGCTGCTATGGCTATGGATATGGCGATAGCTGCTATGGCTATGGCTATGGCTGCTATGGCTATGGCTACGGCTGCTATGGCTATGGCTATGAATGCAATGTCCATGGCAATGGCTGCTATGTCTTTGGCTGGTATAGCTATGTCTATGGCTGCTACGCCTATGGCTATAACTGCTATGGCTATGGCATTGGCTGCTGTGGCTATGGCTATGGCTATGTCTGCTCTGGCTTTGGCTATGGCTGCTATGACTATGGTTACGGCTATGGCTGATATGGCTAGCGCTATGGCTGCTATGGCTATGGCTAGGCTGCTATGTCTATGGCTGGAATAGCTATGCCTATGGCTGCAACGGCTATTGCTATAACTGCTATGGCTATGGCATTGGCTGCTGTGGCTATGGCTATGCCTATGGCAATGGCTGCAATGCCTACGGCTACGGCTGCTACGTCTATGACTGGTATAGCTATGCCTATGGCTGCTACGGCTATGGCTATAACTGCTATGGCTATGGCATTGGCTGCTGTGGCTATGGCTAAGGCTATGACAATGGCTGCAATGGCTGCGGCTATGGCTGCTACGTCTATGGATGATATAGCTATGCGTATGGCTGCTACGGCTATGGCTATAACTGCTATGGCTATGGCATTGGCTGCTGTGGCTGTGGCTATGTCTATGGCTGCTATGGCTGTGGCTATTGCTGCTATGGATGTAGCTATGGCCGCTGTGGCTGATATGGCTATGGCTATGGCTGCTATGGCTATGGCTAGGCTGCTATGGCTACCGCTATGCGTGCTATTGCTATGGCTATGGCTCCTAAGGCTATGCCTATGGCTGCTATGGCTGTGGCTATTGCTGCTATGGATGTAGCTATGGCTGCTATGGCTATGGTTATGGCTATGGCTATGGCTGATATGGCTGTGGCTATGACTAGGGCTGCTGTGGCTATGGCATTGGCTATGGCTCGTACGGCTATGGCTATTGCTGTTATGGCTACTGCTATGGCTATGGCTACGACTATGGCAGCTATGGCTATGGCTATGGCTGCTATGTCTATGGCTGGCATAGCTATTCCTATGGCTGCTACGGCTAAGGCTATAACTGCTGTGGCTATGGCATTGGCTGCTGTGGCTATGGCTATGTCTATGGCTGCTATGGCTATGGCTATGGCTATGGCTGCTATGCATATAGCTATGGCTGCTATGGCTATGGCTATGGCTATGGCTGCTATGCATATAGCTATGGCTGCTATGGCTATGGCTATGGCTATGGCTGCTATGGCTGTGGCTATGGCTGCTGTGGCTATGGCTATGGATGCTATGGCAATGGCTATGGCTGCTATGGCCATGGCTATGGCTGCTATGGCTATGGCTATGGCTGCTATGACTATGGCTATGGCTGCTATATCTATGGTTGGTATAGCTATGACCTTGGCTGCTACGGCTATGCCTACAGCTGCCATGGCTATGGCTATGGCTGCGTCTGGTATGGCTATCGCTATGGCTGCTATGGCTATGGCTATGGCTATGGCTGCTATGCATATAGCTATGGCTGCTATGGCTATGGCTATGGCTATGGCTGCTATGGCTGTGGCTATGGCTGCTGTGGCTATGGCTATGGATGCTATGGCAATGGCTATGGCTGCTATGGCCATGGCTGTTATATCTATGGCTATGGCTGCTAATGCTATGGTTATGGCTATGGTTCCAATGGATATGGCTGTGGCTGCTATGGTTATGGCTACGGCTGCAATGGCTATGGCTATGGCTGCTATGGCAACGGCTGCTATAGCTGTGGCTATGGCTGCTAATGCTATGGCTATGGCTATGGTTCCAATGGATATGGCTGTGGCTGCTCTGGTTATGGCTACGGCTGCTATGGCTATGGCTATGGCTGCTATGCCTATGGCTATGGCTGCTATGGCTATGGCTATGGCTGCTATGGCTATGGCTGCGGCTGCTATGGCTATCGCTATGGCTGCTATGGCTATGGCTATTGCTGTTGTGGCTATGGCTATGGCTGCTATGGCTGTGGCTATTGCTGCTATGGATGTAGCTATGGCTGCTATGGCTATGGCTATGGCTATGGCTATGGCTGCTAAGGCTATGGCTATGGCTATGGCTCCTATGGATATGGCTATGGGTGCTATGGCCATGGCTATGACTGCTATGGCTATGGCTGTGGCTATGGCTGCTATGGATATAGCTATGTCTCCTATGGCTATGGCTATGGCTGCTACGTCTATGGCTGGTATAGCTATACGTCTGGCTGCTACGGCTATGGCTATAACTGCTATGGCTATGGCATTGGCTGCTGTGGATATGGCTATGGCTATGACAATGGCTGCTATGGCTATGGCTATGGCTGCTATGGATGTAGCTATGGCTGCTATGGCTATGGCTATGGCTATGGCTGCTATGGCTGTGGCTATGGCTATGGCTGCTATGGCTATGCAAATGGCTGCTATGGCAACGGCTGCTATAGCTGTGCCTATGGCTGCTAATGCTATGGCTATGGCTATGGTTCCAATGGATATGGCTGTGGCTGCTATGGTTATGGCTACGGCTGCTATGGCTATGGCTATGGCTGCTATGCCTATGGCTATGGCTGCTATGGCTATGGCTATGGCTGCTATGGTTACGGCTGCGGCTGCTATGGCTATCGCTATGGCTGCTATGGCTATGGCTGCTATTGCCATGACTATGGCTGCTATGGCAATGGCCAAGGCTGCTATGGCTATGGCTATGACTATGGCTGCTATGGCTATGGCTATGGCTGCTATATCTATGGTTGGTATAGCTATGACCTTGGCTGCTACGGCTATGGCTACTGCTGCTATGGCTATGGCTATGGCTACGGCTGGTATGGCTATCGCTATGGCTGCTATGGCTATGGCTATTGCTGCTGTGGCTATGGCTATGGCTGCTATGGCTATGGCTATGGCTGCTAAGGCTATGGCTATGGCTATGGCTCCTATGGATATGGCTATGGCTGCTATGGCCATGGCTATGGCTGCTATGGCTATGGCTATGGTTGCTATGGCTATGGCTATTGCTGCTATATCTATGGTTGGTATAGCTATGACCTTGGCTGCTACGGCTATGGCTACAGCTGCTATGGCTATGGTTATGGCTACGGCTGGTATGGCTATCGCTATGGCTGCTATGGCTATGGCTATTGCTGCTGTGGCTATGGCTATGGCTGCTATGGCTGTGGCTATGGCTGCTAAGGCTATGGCTATGGCTATGGCTGCTATGGCTATGGCTATGGCTGCTATTGCCATGACTATGGCTGCTATGGCAATGGCCAAGGCTGCTGTGGCTATGAATATGACTATGGCTGCTATGGCTATGGCTATGGCTGCTATATCTATGGTTGGAATAGCTATGACCTTGGCTGCTACGGCTATGGCTACAGCTGCTATGGCTATGGCTATGGCTACGGCTGGTATGGCTATGGCTATGTCTGCTCTGGCTATGGCTATGGCTGCTATGACTATGGTTACGGCTATGGCTGATATGGCTACGGCTATGGCTGCTATGGCTATGGCTAGGCTGCTATGGCTATCGCTATGCGTGCTATTGCTATGGCTACGGCTCCTATGGCTATGCCTATGGCTGCTATGGCTGTGGCTATTGCTGCTATGGATGTAGCTATGGCTGCTATGGCTATGGCTATGGCTATGGCTATGGCTGATATGGCTGTGGCTATGGCTATGGCTGCTGTGGCTATGGCATTGGGTATGGCTCCTATGGCTATGGCTATGGCCGCTATGGCTATGCCTATGGCTGCTATGGCAATGGCTGCTATAGCTATGGCTATGGCTTCTAATGCTATGGCTATGGCAATGGCTCCTATGGATATGGCTATGGCTGCAATGGTTATGTCTATGGCTGCTATGGCTATGGCTATGGCTGCTATGGCCATGGCTATGGCTGCTATGGCTATGGCTATGGCTGCTATGGCTATGGCTGATATAGCTATGGCTATGTCTGATATGGCTATGGCTATGGCTGCTATGGCTATGGATATGGCGATAGCTGCTATGGTTATGGTTATGGCTCCTATGGCTATGGGTCCTATACATATGGCTATGGCTCCTATAGATACGGCTATGGCTGCTATGGCCATGGCAATGGCTGCTATGTCCATGACTACGGCTGTTATGGCTATGGCTATTGCTATGGCTGATATGGCTATGGCTATGGCTGGTATGTCTATGGCTAGGTTGCTATGGCTATCGCTATGCGTGCTATTGCTATGGCTATGGCTCCTATGGCTATGCCTATGGCTGCTATGGCTGTGGATATTGCTGCTACGGATATAGCTATGGCTGCTATTGCTATGGCTATGGCTGCTAAGGCTATGGCTATGGCTATGGCTCCTATGGATATGGCTATTCCTGCTATGGCCATGGCTATGGCTGCTATGGCTATGGCTATGGCTGCTATGACTATGGCTGTTGCTGCTATGGCTATGCATATGGCTATGGCTATGGCTGCGATGGCTACTGCTATGGCTGCTATGGCTATGGAATTGGCTGCTGTGGCTATGGCTATGCCTATGGCAATGGCTGCAATACCTACGGCTATGGCTGCTACGTCTATGGCTGGTATATCTATGCGTATGGCTGCTACGGCTATGGCTATAACTGCTATTGCTATGGCTATGGCTGCTACGGCAATGACAATGGCTGCAATGGCTACGGCTATGGCTGCTACGTCTATGGCTGGTATAGCTATGGCTATGGCTGCTAATGCTATGGTTATGGCTATGGTTCCAATGGATATGGCTGTGGCTGCTATGGTTATGGCTACGGCTGCAATGGCTATGGCTATGGCTGCTATGGCAACGGCTGCTATAGCTGTGGCTATGGCTGCTAATGCTATGGCTATGGCTATGGTTCCAATGGATATGGCTGTGGCTGCTATGGTTATGGCTACGGCTGCTATGGCTATGGCTATGGCTGCTATGCCTATGGCTATGGCTGCTATGGCTATGGCTATGGCTGCTATGGCTATGGCTGCGGCTGCTATGGCTATCGCTATGGCTGCTATGGCTATGGCTATTGCTGCTGTGGCTATGGCTATGGCTGCTATGGCTGTGGCTATTGCTGCTATGGATGTAGCTATGGCTGCTATGGCTATGGCTATGGCTATGGCTATGGCTGCTAAGGCTATGGCTATGGCTATGGCTCCTATGGATATGGCTATGGGTGCTATGGCCATGGCTATGTCTGCTATGGCTGTGGCTATGGCTGCTATGGATATAGCTATGTCTCCTATGGCTATGGCTATGGCTGCTACGTCTATGGCTGGTATAGCTATACGTCTGGCTGCTACGGCTATGGCTATAACTGCTATGGCTATGGCATTGGCTGCTGTGGATATGGCTATGGCTATGACAATGGCTGCTATGGCTATGGCTATGGCTGCTATGGATGTAGCTATGGCTGCTATGGCTATGGCTATGGCTATGGCTGCTATGGCTGTGGCTATGGCTATGGCTGCTATGGCTATGCATATGGCTGCTATGGCAACGGCTGCTATAGCTGTGCCTATGGCTGCTAATGCTATGGCTATGGCTATGGTTCCAATGGATATGGCTGTGGCTGCTATGGTTATGGCTACGGCTGCTATGGCTATGGCTATGGCTGCGGCTGCTATGGCTATCGCTATGGCTGCTATGGCTATGGCTGCTATTGCCATGACTATGGCTGCTATGGCAATGGCCAAGGCTGCTATGGCTATGGCTATGACTATGGCTGCTATGGCTATGGCTATGGCTGCTATATCTATGGTTGGTATAGCTATTACCTTGGCTGCTACGGCTATGGCTACTGCTGCTATGGCTATGGCTATGGCTACGGCTGGTATGGCTATCGCTATGGCTGCTATGGCTATGGCTATTGCTGCTGTGGCTATGGCTATGGCTGCTATGGCTATGGCTATGGCTGCTAAGGCTATGGCTATGGCTATGGCTCCTATGGATATGGCTATGGCTGCTATGGCCATGGCTATGGCTGCTATGGCTATGGCTATGGTTGCTATGGCTATGGCTATTTCTGCTATATCTATGGTTGGTATAGCTATGACCTTGGCTGCTACGGCTATGGCTACAGCTGCTATGGCTATGGTTATGGCTACGGCTGGTATGGCTATTGCTATGGCTGCTATGGCTATGGCTATTGCTGCTGTGGCTATGGCTATGGCTGCTATGGATATGGCTATGGCTGCTAAGGCTATGGCTATGGCTATGGCTGCTATGGCTATGGCTATCGCTGCTATGGCTATGGCTATCGCTGCTAAGGCTATGGCTATGGCAATGGCTCCTATGGATAAGGCTATGGCTGCTATGGCCATGGCTATGGCTGCTATGGCTATGGCTATGGCTGCTATGACTATGGCTATGGCTGCTATATCTATGGTTGGTATAGCTATGACCTTGGCTGCTACGGCTATGCCTACAGCTGCTATGGCTATGGCTATGGCTGCGGCTGGTATGGCTATCGCTATGGCTGCTATGGCTATGGCTATTGCTGCTGTGGCTATGGCTATGGCTGCTATGGCTATGGCTATGGCTATGGCTATGGCTGCTAAGGCTATGGCTATGGCTATGGCTCCTATGGATATGGCTATGGGTGCTATGGCCATGGCTATGACTGCTATGGCTATGGCTGTGGCTATGGCTGCCATGGCTATGGTTATGGCTATGGCTGCTATGGATATAGCTATGGCTGCTATGGCTAAGGCTATGGCTATGGCTGCTATGGCTGTGGCTATGGCTATGGCTGCTGTGGCTATGGCATTGGCTATGTCTCGTATGGGCATGGCTATGGCTGCTATGGCTATGCATATGGCTGCTATGGCAATGGCTGCTATAGCTGTGGCTAAGGCTGCTAATGCTATGGCTATGGCTATGGCTGCTATGGCTATGGCTCCTATACATATGGCTATGGCTCCTATACATATGGCTATGGCTGCTATGGCCATGGCAATGGCTGTCATGTCCATGACTATGGCTGTCAAGGCTATGGCTATGGCTATGGCTGATATGGCTATGGCTCTGGCTGGTATGTCTATGGCTAGGCTGCTATGGCTATCTCTATGCGTGCTATTGCTATGGCTATGGCTCCTATGGCTATGCCTATGGCTGCTATGGCTGTGGATATTGCTGCTACGGATATAGCTATGGCTGCTATTGCTATGGCTATGGCTGCTAAGGCTATGGCTATGGCTATGGCTCCTATGGATATGGCTATTCCTCCTATGGCCATGGCTATGGCTGCTATGGCTATGGCTATGGCTGCTATGACTATGGCTGTTGCTGCTATGGCTATGGCTATGGCTATGGCTGCTATGGCTATGCCTATGGCTATGGCTATGGCTGCGATGGCTACGGCTATGGCTGCTATGGCTATGGCATTGGCTGCTGTGGCTATGGCTATGCCTATGGCAATGGCTGCAATGCCTACGGCTATGGCTGCTACGTCTATTGCTGGTATAGCTATGCGTATGGCTGCTACGGCTATGGCAATAACTGCTATTGCTACGGCTATGGCTGCTACGGCAATGACAATGGCTGCAATGGCTACGGCTATGGCTGCTACGTCTATGGCTGGTATAGCTATGCGTATGGCTGCTACGGCTATGGCTATAACTGCTATGGCTATGGAATTGGCTGCTGTGGCTATGGCTATGGCTATGACAATGGCTGCTATGGCTATGGCTATGTCTGCTATGTCTATGTCTGGTATAGCTATGTCTATGGCTGGTATAGCTATGTCTATGGCTGATACGCCTATGGCTATAACTGTTATGGCTATGGCATTGGCTGCTGAGGCTATGGCTATGGCTATGTCTGCTCTGGCTATGGCTATGGCTGCTATGACTATGGTTACGGCTATGGCTGATATGGCTACGGCTATGGCTGCTATGGCTATGGCTATGGCTCCTATGGATATGGCTATTCCTCCTATGGCCATGGCTATGGCTGCTATGGCTATGGCTATGGCTGCTATGACTATGGCTGTTGCTGCTATGGCTATGGCTATGGCTATGGCTGCTATGGCTATGCCTATGGCTATGGCTATGGCTGCGATGGCTACGGCTATGGCTGCTATGGCTATGGCATTGGCTGCTGTGGCTATGGCTATGCCTATGGCAATGGCTGCAATGCCTACGGCTATGGCTGCTACGTCTATTGCTGGTATAGCTATGCGTATGGCTGCTACGGCTATGGCAATAACTGCTATTGCTACGGCTATGGCTGCTACGGCAATGACAATGGCTGCAATGGCTACGGCTATGGCTGCTACGTCTATGGCTGGTATAGCTATGCGTATGGCTGCTACGGCTATGGCTATAACTGCTATGGCTATGGAATTGGCTGCTGTGGCTATGGCTATGGCTATGACAATGGCTGCTATGGCTATGGCTATGTCTGCTATGTCTATGTCTGGTATAGCTATGTCTATGGCTGGTATAGCTATGTCTATGGCTGATACGCCTATGGCTATAACTGTTATGGCTATGGCATTGGCTGCTGAGGCTATGGCTATGGCTATGTCTGCTCTGGCTATGGCTATGGCTGCTATGACTATGGTTACGGCTATGGCTGATATGGCTACGGCTATGGCTGCTATGGCTATGGCTAGGCTGCTATGGCTATCGCTATGCGTGCTATTGCTATGGCTATGGCTCCTATGGCTATGCCTATGGCTGCTATGGCTGTGGCTATTGCTGCTATGGATGTAGCTATGGCTGCTATGGCTATGGCTATGGCTATGGCTATGGCTGATATGGCTGTGGCTATGGCTATGGCTGCTGTGGCTATGGCATTGGGTATGTCTCGTATGGCTATGGCTATGGCCGCTATGGCTATGCCTATGGCTGCTATGGCAATGGCTGCTATAGCTATGGCTATGGCTTCTAATGCTATGGCTATGGCAATGGCTCCTATGGATATGGCTATGGCTGCTATGGTTATGGCTATGGCTGCTATGGCTATGGCTATGGCTGCTATGGCCATGGCTATGGCTGCTATGGCTATGGCTATGGCTGCTATGGCTATGGCTGATATAGCTATGGCTATGTCTGATATGGCTATGGCTATGGCTGCTATGGCTATGGATATGGCGATAGCTGCTATGGTTATGGCTATGGCTGCTATGGCTATGGCTCCTATACATATGGCTATGGCTCCTATAGATATGGCTATGGCTGCTATGGCCATGGCAATGGCTGCTATGTCCATGACTACGGCTGTTATGGCTATGGCTATGGCTATGGCTGATATGGCTATGGCTATGGCTGGTATGTCTATGGCTAGGTTGCTATGGCTATCGCTATGCGTGCTATTGCTATGGCTATGGCTCCTATGGCTATGCCTATGGCTGCTATGGCTGTGGATATTGCTGCTACGGATATAGCTATGGCTGCTATTGCTATGGCTATGGCTGCTAAGGCTATGGCTATGGCTATGGCTCCTATGGATATGGCTATTCCTGCTATGGCCATGACTATGGCTGCTATGGCTATGGCTATGGCTGCTATGACTATGGCTGTTGCTGCTATGGCTATGGCTATGGCTATGGCTGATATGGCTATGGCTATGGCTGCTATAGCTACGGCTACGGCTGTTATGGCTTTCGCTATGCATGCTATGGCTATGGCTATGGCTGCTATGGCTATGGCTATGGCTGCTATGGCTGCTATGGCTATGGCTGTTGCTGCTATGGCTATGCATATGGCTATGGCTATGGCTGCGATGGCTACTGCTATGGCTGCTATGGCTATGGAATTGGCTGCTGTGGCTATGGCTGTGCCTATGGCAATGGCTGCAATGCCTACGGCTATGGCTGCTACGTCTATGGCTGGTATAGCTATGCGTATGGCTGCTACGGCTATGGCTATAACTGCTATTGCTATGGCTATGGCTGCTACGGCAATGACAATGGCTGCAATGGCTACGGCTATGGCTGCTACGTCTATGGCTGGTATAGCTATGCGTATGGCTGCTACGGCTATGGCTATAACTGCTATGGCTATGGTTATGGCTGCTATGGCTATGGATATGGCGATAGCTGCTATGGCTATGGCTATGGCTGCTATGGCTATGGCTATGGATGCTATGGCAATGGCTATGGATGTTTTGGCTATGGCTATGGCTGATATGGCTATGGCTATGGCTGCTATGGCTATGGCTATGGCTGCTATGGCTGCAATGGCTATTGCTGTTGCTGCTATAGCTATGGCTATGTCTATGGCTATGGCTATGGCTGCGATTGCTACGGCTACGGCTGCTATGGCTGTGGCTATGTCTGCTATGGCTATGGCTATGGCTGCTATGGCCATGGCTCCTATGGCTATGCCTATGGCTGCTATGGCTGTGGCTATTGCTGCTATGGATGTAGCTATGGCTGCTATGGCTATGGCTGCTATGGCTATGGCTGCTATGGCTATGGCTGCTATAGCTGTGGCTATGGCTGATATGGCTATGGCTATGGCTGCTATGGCTATGGATATGGCGATAGCTGCTATGGCTATGGCTATGGCTGCTATGGCTATGGCTAAGGCTGCTATGGCTATGGCTATGGATGCAATGTCCATGGCAATGGCTGCTATGTCTTTGGCTGGTATAGCTATGTCTATGGCTGCTACGCCTATGGCTATAACTGCTATGGCTATGGCATTGGCTGCTGTGGCTATGGCTATGGCTATGTCTGCTCTGGCTTTGGCTATGGCTGCTATGACTATGGTTACGGCTATGGCTGATATGGCTAGCGCTATGGCTGCTATGGCTATGGCTAGGCTGCTATGTCTATGGCTGGAATAGCTATGCCTATGGCTGCAACGGCTATTGCTATAACTGCTATGGCTATGGCATTGGCTGCTGTGGCTATGGCTATGCCTATGGCAATGGCTGCAATGCCTACGGCTACGGCTGCTACGTCTATGACTGGTATAGCTATGCCTATGGCTGCTACGGCTATGGCTATAACTGCTATGGCTATGGCATTGGCTGCTGTGGCTATGGCTAAGGCTATGACAATGGCTGCAATGGCTGCGGCTATGGCTGCTACGTCTATGGATGATATAGCTATGCGTATGGCTGCTACGGCTATGGCTATAACTGCTATGGCTATGGCATTGGCTGCTGTGGCTGTGGCTATGTCTATGGCTGCTATGGCTGTGGCTATTGCTGCTATGGATGTAGCTATGGCCGCTATGGCTGATATGGCTATGGCTATGGCTGCTATGGCTATGGCTAGGCTGCTATGGCTACCGCTATGCGTGCTATTGCTATGGCTATGGCTCCTAAGGCTATGCCTATGGCTGCTATGGCTGTGGCTATTGCTGCTATGGATGTAGCTATGGCTGCTATGGCTATGGTTATGGCTATGGCTATGGCTGATATGGCTGTGGCTATGACTAGGGCTGCTGTGGCTATGGCATTGGCTATGGCTCGTACGGCTATGGCTATTGCTGTTATGGCTACTGCTATGGCTATGGCTACGACTATGGCAGCTATGGCTATGGCTATGGCTGCTATGTCTATGGCTGGCATAGCTATTCCTATGGCTGCTACGGCTAAGGCTATAACTGCTGTGGCTATGGCATTGGCTGCTGTGGCTATGGCTATGTCTATGGCTGCTATGGCTATGGCTATGGCTATGGCTGCTATGCATATAGCTATGGCTGCTATGGCTATGGCTATGGCTATGGCTGCTATGCATATAGCTATGGCTGCTATGGCTATGGCTATGGCTATGGCTGCTATGGCTGTGGCTATGGCTGCTGTGGCTATGGCTATGGATGCTATGGCAATGGCTATGGCTGCTATGGCCATGGCTATGGCTGCTATGGCTATGGCTATGGCTGCTATGACTATGGCTATGTCTGCTATATCTATGGTTGGTATAGCTATGACCTTGGCTGCTACGGCTATGCCTACAGCTGCCATGGCTATGGCTATGGCTGCGTCTGGTATGGCTATCGCTATGGCTGCTATGGCTATGGCTATTGCTGCTGTGGCTATGGCTATGGCTGCTATGGCTATGGCTATGGCTGCTAAGGCTATGGCTATGGCTATGGCTCCAATGGATATGTCTATGGCTGCAATGTCCATGGCAATGGCTGCTATGTCTATGGCTGGTATAGCTATGTCTATGGCTGCTACGTCTATGGATGATATAGCTATGCGTATGGCTGCTACGGCTATGGCTATAACTGCTATGGCTATGGCATTGGCTGCTGTGGCTGTGGCTATGTCTATGGCTGCTATGGCTGTGGCTATTGCTGCTATGGATGTAGCTATGGCCGCTATGGCTGATATGGCTATGGCTATGGCTGCTATGTCTATGGCTGGCATAGCTATTCCTATGGCTGCTACGGCTAAGGCTATAACTGCTGTGGCTATGGCATTGGCTGCTGTGGCTATGGCTATGTCTATGGCTGCTATGGCTATGGCTATGGCTATGGCTGCTATGCATATAGCTATGGCTGCTATGGCTATGGCTATGGCTATGGCTGCTATGGCTGTGGCTATGGCTGCTGTGGCTATGGCTATGGATGCTATGGCAATGGCTATGGCTGCTATGGCCATGGCTGTTATATCTATGGCTATGGCTGCTAATGCTATGGTTATGGCTATGGTTCCAATGGATATGGCTGTGGCTGCTATGGTTATGGCTACGGCTGCAATGGCTATGGCTACGGCTGCTATGGCTATGGCTATGGCTGCTATGCCTATGGCTATGGCTGCTATGGCTATGGCTATGGCTGCTATGGCTATGGCTGCGGCTGCTATGGCTATCGCTATGGCTGCTATGGCTATGGCTATTGCTGCTGTGGCTATGGCTATGGCTGCTATGGCTGTGGCTATTGCTGCTATGGATGTAGCTATGGCTGCTATGGCTATGGCTATGGCTATGGCTATGGTTCCAATGGATATGGCTGTGGCTGCTATGGTTATGGCTACGGCTGCAATGGCTATGGCTATGGCTGCTATGGCAACGGCTGCTATAGCTGTGGCTATGGCTGCTAATGCTATGGCTATGGCTATGGTTCCAATGGATATGGCTGTGGCTGCTCTGGTTATGGCTACGGCTGCTATGGCTATGCCTATGGCTGCTATGCCTATGGCTATGGGTGCTATGGCCATGGCTATGACTGCTATGGCTATGGCTGTGGCTATGGCTGCTATGAATATAGCTATGTCTCCTATGGCTATGGCTATGGCTGCTACGTCTATGGCTGGTATAGCTATACGTCTGGCTGCTACGGCTATGGCTATAACTGCTATGGCTATGGCATTGGCTGCTGTGGATATGGCTATGGCTATGACAATGGCTGCTATGGCTATGGCTATGGCTGCTATGGATGTAGCTATGGCTGCTATGGCTATGGCTATGGCTATGGCTGCTATGGCTGTGGCTATGGCTATGGCTGCTATGGCTATGCAAATGGCTGCTATGGCAACGGCTGCTATAGCTGTGCCTATGGCTGCTAATGCTATGGCTATGGCTATGGTTCCAATGGATATGGCTGTGGCTGCTATGGTTATGGCTACGGCTGCTATGGCTATGGCTATGGCTGCTATGCCTATGGCTATGGCTGCTATGGCTATGGCTATGTCTGCTATGGTTACGGCTGCGGCTGCTATGGCTATCGCTATGGCTGCTATGGCTATGGCTGCTATTGCCATGACTATGGCTGCTATGGCAATGGCCAAGGCTGCTATGGCTATGGCTATGACTATGGCTGCTATGGCTATGGCTATGGCTGCTATATCTATGGTTGGTATAGCTATGACCTTGGCTGCTACGGCTATGGCTACTGCTGCTATGGCTATGGCTATGGCTACGGCTGGTATGGCTATCGCTATGGCTGCTATGGCTATGGCTATTGCTGCTGTGGCTATGGCTATGGCTGCTATGGCTATGGCTATGGCTGCTAAGGTTATGGCTATGGCTATGGCTCCTATGGATATGGCTATGGCTGCTATGGCCATGGCTATGGCTGCTATGGCTATGGCTATGGTTGCTATGGCTATGGCTATTGCTGCTATATCTATGGTTGGTATAGCTATGACCTTGGCTGCTACGGCTATGGCTACAGCTGCTATGGCTATGGTTATGGCTACGGCTGGTATGGCTATCGCTATGGCTGCTATGGCTATGGCTATTGCTGCTGTGGCTATGGCTATGGCTGCTATGGCTATGGCTATGGCTGCTAAGGCTATGGCTATGGCTATGGCTGCTATGGCTATGGCTATGGCTGCTATTGCCATGACTATGGCTGCTATGGCAATGGCCAAGGCTGCTGTGGCTATGAATATGACTATGGCTGCTATGGCTATGGCTATGGCTGCTATATCTATGGTTGGAATAGCTATGACCTTGGCTGCTACGGCTATGGCTACAGCTGCTATGGCTATGGCTATGGCTACGGCTGGTATGGCTATGGCTATGTCTGCTCTGGCTATGGCTATGGCTGCTATGACTATGGTTACGGCTATGGCTGATATGGCTACGGCTATGGCTGCTATGGCTATGGCTAGGCTGCTATGGCTATCGCTATGCGTGCTATTGCTATGGCTACGGCTCCTATGGCTATGCCTATGGCTGCTATGGCTGTGGCTATTGCTGCTATGGATGTAGCTATGGCTGCTATGGCTATGGCTATGGCTATGGCTATGGCTGATATGGCTGTGGCTATGGCTATGGCTGCTGTGGCTATGGCATTGGGTATGGCTCCTATGGCTATGGCTATGGCCGCTATGGCTATGCCTATGGCTGCTATGGCAATCGCTGCTATAGCTATGGCTATGGCTTCTAATGCTATGGCTATGGCAATGGCTCCTATGGATATGGCTATGGCTGCAATGGTTATGTCTATGGCTGCTATGGCTATGGCTATGGCTGCTATGGCCATGGCTATGGCTGCTATGGCTATGGCTATGGCTGCTATGGCTATGGCTGATATAGCTATGGCTATGTCTGATATGGCTATGGCTATGGCTGCTATGGCTATGGATATGGCGATAGCTGCTATGGTTATGGTTATGGCTCCTATGGCTATGGGTCCTATACATATGGCTATGGCTCCTATAGATATGGCTATGGCTGCTATGGCCATGGCAATGGCTGCTATGTCCATGACTACGGCTGTTATGGCTATGGCTATTGCTATGGCTGATATGGCTATGGCTATGGCTGGTATGTCTATGGCTAGGTTGCTATGGCTATCGCTATGCGTGCTATTGCTATGGCTATGGCTCCTATGGCTATGCCTATGGCTGCTATGGCTGTGGATATTGCTGCTACGGATATAGCTATGGCTGCTATTGCTATGGCTATGGCTGCTAAGGCTATGGCTATGGCTATGGCTCCTATGGATATGGCTATTCCTGCTATGGCCATGGCTATGGCTGCTATGGCTATGGCTATGGCTGCTATGACTATGGCTGTTGCTGCTATGGCTATGGCTATGGCTATGGCTGATATGGCTATGGCTATGGCTACTATAGCTACGGCTACGGCTGCTATGGCTTTCGCTATGCATGCTATGGCTATGGCTATGGCTGCTATGGCTATGGCTATGGCTGCTATGGCTGCTATGGCTATGGCTGTTGCTGCTATGGCTATGCATATGGCTATGGCTATGGCTGCGATGGCTGCTGCTATGGCTGCTATGGCTATGGCATTGGCTGCTGTGGCTACGGCTATGCCTATGGCAACGGCTGCAATGCCTACGGCTATGGCTGCTACGTCTATGGCTGGTATAGCTATGCGTATGGCTGCTACGGCTATGGCTATAACTGCTATTGCTATGGCTATGGCTGCTACGGCAATGACAATGGCTGCAATGGCTACGGCTATGGCTGCTACGTCTATGGCTGGTATAGCTATGCGTATGGCTGCTACGGCTATGGCTATAACTGCTATGGCTATGGAATTGGCTGCTGTGGCTATGGCTATGGCTATGACAATGGCTGCTATGGCTATGGCTATGGCTGCTATGTCTATGTCTGGTATAGCTATGCGTATGGCTGCTACGGCTATGGCTATAACTGCTGTGGCTATGGCATTGGCTGCTGTGGCTATGGCTATGGCTGCTGTGGCTATGGCATTGGCTATGTCTCGTATGGCTATGGCTATGGCTGCTATTGCCATGACTATGGCTGCTATGGCAATGGCCAAGGCTGCTGTGGCTATGGCTATGTCTATGGCTGCTATGGCTATGGCTATGGCTGCTATATCTATGGTTGGAATAGCTATGACCTTGGCTGCTACGGCTATGGCTACAGCTGCTATGGCTATGGCTATGGCTACGGCTGGTATGGCTATCGCTATGGCTGCTATGGCTATGGCTATTGCTGCTGTGGCTATGGCTATGGCTGCTATGGCTATGGCTATCGCTGCTAAGGCTATGGCTATGGCAATGGCTCCTATGGATAAGGCTATGGCTGCTATGGCCATGGCTATGGCTGCTATGGCTATGACTATGGCTGCTATGGCTATGGCTATGGCTGCTATATCTATGGTTGGTATAGCTATGACCTTGGCTGCTACGGCTATGCCTACAGCTGCTATGGCTATGGCTATGGCTGCGGCTGGTATGGCTATCGCTATGGCTGCTATGGCTATGGCTATTGCTGCTGTGGCTATGGCTATGGCTGCTATGGCTATGGCTATGGCTGCTGAGGCTATGGCTATGGCTATGGCTCCAATGGATATGGCTATGGCTGCTATGGCCATGGCTATGGCTGCTATGGCTATGGCTATGGCTGCTATGACTATGGCTATTGCTGCTATGGCTATGGCTATGGCTATGGCTGATATGGCTATGGCTACGGCTGCTACAGCTACGTCTACGGCTGCTATAGCTACGTATACCGCTGCTATGGCTGTCGCTATGCATGCTATGGCTATGTTTATGGCTGCTATGGCTATGGCTATGGATGCTATGGCTGCTATGGCTATTGCTGCTGCTGCTATGGCTATGGCTATGGCTATGGCTATGGCTGCGATGACTACGGCTATGGCTGCTCTGGCTATGGCATTGGCTGCTGTGGCTATGACTATGCCTATGGCAATGGCTGCAATGCCTACGGCTATGGCTGCTACGTCTATGGCTGGTATAGCTATGCGTATGGCTGCTACGGCTATGGCTATAACTGCTATTGCTATGTCTATGGCTGCTACGGCTACGACTATGGCTGCTATGGCTATGGCTACGGCTGCTATGTCTATGTCTGGTATAGCTATGCCAATGGCTGCTACGGCTATGGCTATAACTGCTATGGCTATGGCATTGGCTGCTGTGGCTATGGCTATGGCTATGACAATGGCTGCTATGGCTATGGCTATGGCTGCTATGTCTATGTCTGGTATAGCTATGCGTATGGCCGCTACGGCTATGGCTATAACTGCTGTGGCTATGGCATTGGCTGCTGTGGCTATGGCTATGGCTGCTGTGGCTATGGCATTGGCTATGTCTCGTATGGCTATGGCTATGGCTGCTATGGCTATGCATATGGCTGCTATGGCAATGGCTGCTATAGCTGTGGCTAAGGCTGCCAATGCTATGGTTATGGCTATGGCTATTGCTGCTATGGCTACTGCTATGGCTATGGCTATGGCAGCTATGGCTATCGCTATGGCTGCTAGGGCTGCTATGGCTATGACTATTGCTGCTATGGCTATGGCTATGGCTATGCCTATGGCTGCTATGGCTGTGGCTATTGCCGCTATGGATGTAGCTATGGCTGCTATGGCTATGGCTGCTATGGCTATGGCTGCTATAGCTGTGGCTATGGCTGATATGGCTATGGCTATGGCTGCTATGGCTATGGATATGGCGATAGCTGCTATGGCTATGGCTATGGCTGCTGTGGCTATGGCATTGGGTATGGCTCGTATGGCTATGGCTATGGCCGCTATGGCTATGCCTATGGCTGCTATGGCAATGGCTGCTATAGCTATGGCTATGGCTTCTAATGCTATGGCTATGGCAATGGCTCCTATGGATATGGCTATGGCTGCAATGGTTATGGCTATGGCTGCTATGGCTATGGCTATGGCTGCTATGGCCATGGCTATGGCTGCTATGGCTATGGCCATGGCTGCTATGGCTATGGCTGATATAGCTATGGCTATGTCTGATATGGCTATGGCTATGGCTGCTATGGCTATGGATATGGCGATAGCTGCTATGGTTATGGTTATGGCTGCTATGTCTATGGCTCCTATACATATGGCTATGGCTCCTATAGATATGGCTATGGCTGCTATGGCCATTGCAATGGCTGCTATGTCCATGACTACGGCTGTTATGGCTATGGCTATGGCTATGGCTGATATGGCTATGGCTATGGCTGGAATGTCTATGGCTAGGTTGCTATGGCTATCGCTATGCGTGCTTTTGCTATGGCTATGGCTCCTATGGGTATGCCTATGGCTGCTATGGCTGTGGATATTGCTGCTACGGATATAGCTATGGCTGCTATTGCTATGGCTATGGCTGCTAAGGCTATGGCTATGGCTATGGCTCCTATGGATATGGCTATTCCTGCTATGGCCATGGCTATGGCTGCTATGGCTATGGCTATGGCTGCTATGACTATGGCTGTTGCTGCTATGGCTATGGCTATGGCTATGGCTGATATGGCTATGGCTATGGCTGCTATAGCTACGGCTACGGCTGCTATGGCTTTCGCTATGCATGCTATGGCTATGGCTATGGCTGCTATGGCTATGGCTATGGCTGCTATGGCTGCTATGGCTATGGCTGTTGCTGCTATGGCTATGCATATGGCTATGGCTATGGCTGCGATGGCTACTGCTATGGCTGCTATGGCTATGGCATTGGCTGCTGTGGCTATGGCTATGCCTATGGCAATGGCTGTAATGCCTACGGCTATGGCTGCTACGTCTATGGCTGGTATAGCTATGCGTATGGCTGCTACGGCTATGGCTATAACTGCTATTGTTATGGCTATGGCTGCTACGGCAATGACAATGGCTGCAATGGCTACGGCTATGGCTGCTACGTCTATGGCTGGTATAGCTATGCGTATGGCTGCTACGGCTATGGCTATAACTGCTATGGCTATGGAATTGGCTGCTGTGGCTATGGCTATGGCTATGACAATGGCTGCTATGGCTATGGCTATGGCTGCTATGTCTATGTCTGGTATAGCTATGCGTATGGCTGCTACGGTTATGGCTACAACTGCTGTGGCTATGGCATTGGCTGCTGTGGCTATGGCTATGGCTGCTGTGGCTATGGCATTGGCTATGTCTCGTATGGCTATGGCTATGGCTGCTATGGCTATGCATATGGCTGCTATGGCAATGGCTGCTATAGCTGTGGCTAAGGCTGCCAATGCTATGGTTATGGCTATGGCTATTGCTGCTATGGCTACTGCTATGGCTATGGCTATGGCAGCTATGGCTATCGCTATGGCTGCTAGGGCTGCTATGGCTATGACTGTTGCTGCTATGGCTATGGCTATGGCTATGCCTATGGCTGCTATGGCTGTGGCTATTGCTGCTATGGATGTAGCTATGGCTGCTATGGCTATGGCTGCTATGGCTATGGCTGCTATAGCTGTGGCTATGGCTGATATGGCTATGGCTATGGCTGCTATGGCTATGGATATGGCGATAGCTGCTATGGCTGTGGCTATGGCTGCTATGGCTATGGCTATGGATGCTATGGCAATGGCTATGGATGTTTTGGCTATGGCTATGTCTGATATGGCTATGGCTATGGCTGCTATGGCTATGGCTATGGCTGCTATGGCTGCAATGGCTATTGCTGTTGCTGCTATAGCTATGGCTATGTCTATGGCTATGGCTATGGCTGCGATTGCTACGGCTACGGCTGCTATGGCTGTGGCTATGTCTGCTATGGCTATAGCTATGGCTGCTATGGCTATGGCTGTTGCTGCTATGGCTATGGCTATGGCTATGGCTATGGCTGATATGGCTTTGGCTATGGCTGCTATGGCTATGGCTATGGCTGCTATGGCTATAGCTATGGCTGCTATGGCTATGGCTATGTCTGCTATGGCTATGGCTATGGCTGCTATGGCTATGGCTATGGCTGCTGTGGCTATGGCTATGGATGCTATGGCAATGGCTATGGATGCTTTGGCTATGGCTATGGCTGATATGGCTATGGCTATGGGTGCAATGGCTATGGCTGCTATGGCTATGTCTACGGCTGCTATGGCTATGGCTGCGGCTGCTATGGCTAATGCTATGCGTGCTATTGCTATGGCTACGGCTGCTATAGCTATGACTATGGCTGCTATGGCTATGGCTATGGCTGCTACGTCTATGGCTATGGCTATGGCTGCTATGGCTGCTATGGCTACGGCTGCTATGGCTATGGCATTGGCTGCTGTGGCTATGGCTATGTCTATGGCTGCTATGGCTATGGCTATGGCTATGGCTGCTATGGATAGCTATGGCTGCTACGGCTATGGCTATGGCTGCTATGGCTGTTCTGGCTATGACTATTGCTGCTATAGCTATGGCTATGGCTATGGCTACTGCTGCTATGGCTGTGGCTATGCCTACTGTGGCTATGGCTATGGCTATAACTGCTATGGCTATGGCATTGGCTACTGTGGCTATGGCTATGTTTATGGCTGCTATGGCTATGGCTATGGCTATGGCTGCTATGGCTATGGCTATGGCTGCTATGGCTATGGCTACGGCTGCTATGGCTATGGCTGCGGCTATGACTATGGCTGCTATGGCTATGGCTATCTCTGCTATGTCTGTGGCTGGTATAGCTATGCCTATGGCTGCTACGGCTATGGCTATAACTGCTATGGCTATGGCATTGGCTGCTGTGGCTGTGGCTATGTCTATGGCTGCTATGGCTATGGCTATGGCTATGGCTGCTATGGATATAGCTGCGGCTGCTATGGCTATGGGTATGGCTACGGCTGCTATGGCTATGTCTATGGCTGCAATGTCCATGGCAATGGCTGCTATGTCTATGGCTGGTATAGCTATGTCTATGGCTGATACGCCTATGGCTATAACTGTTATGGCTATGGCATTGGCTGCTGAGGCTATGGCTATGGCTATGTCTGCTCTGGCTATGGCTATGGCTGCTATGACTATGGTTACGGCTATGGCTGATATGGCTACGGCTATGGCTGCTATGGCTATGGCTAGGCTGCTATGGCTATCGCTATGCGTGCTATTGCTATGGCTATGGCTCCTATGGCTATGCCTATGGCTGCTATGGCTGTGGCTATTGCTGCTATGGATGTAGCTATGGCTGCTATGGCTATGGCTATGGCTATGGCTATGGCTGACATGGCTGTGGCTATTGCTGCTATGGATGTAGCTATGGCTGCTATGGCTATGGCTATGGCTATGGCTATGGCTGATATGGCTGTGGCTATGGCTATGACTGCTGTGGCTATGGCATTGGGTATGGCTTGTATGGCTATGGCTATGGCCGCTATGGCTATGCCTATGGCTGCTATGGCAATGGCTGCTATAGCTATGGCTATGGCTTCTAATGCTATGGCTATGGCAATGGCTCCTATGGATATGGCTATGGCTGCTATGGTTATGGCTATGGCTGCTATGGCTATGGCTATGGCTGCTATGGCCATGGCTATGGCTGCTATGGCTATGGCTATGGCTGCTATGGCGATGGCTGATATAGCTATGGCTATGTCTGATATGGCTATGGCTATGGCTGCTATGGCTATGGATATGGCGATAGCTGCTATGGCTATGGCTATGGCTGCTATGGCTATGGCTCCTATACATATGGCTATGGCTCCTATAGATATGGCTATGGCTGCTATGGCCATGGCAATGGCTGCTATGTCCATGACTACGGCTGTTATGGCTATGGCTATGGCTATGGCTGATATGGCTATGGCTATGGCTGGTATGTCTATGGCTAGGTTGCTATGGCTATCGCTATGCGTGCTATTGCTATGGCTATGGCTCCTATGGCTATGCCTATGGCTGCTATGGCTGTGGATATTGCTGCTACGGATATAGCTATGGCTGCTATTGCTATGGCTATGGCTGCTAAGGCTATGGCTATGGCTATGGCTCCTATGGATATGGCTATTCCTGCTATGGCCATGCCTATGGCTGCTATGGCTATGGCTATGGCTGCTATGACTATGGCTGTTGAAGCTATGGCTATGGCTATGGCTATGGCTGATATGGCTATGGCTATGGCTGCTATAGCTACGGCTACGGCTGCTATGGCTTTCGCTATGCATGCAATGGCTATGGCTATGGTTGCTATGGCTATGGCTGTGGCTGCTATGGCTGCTATGGCTATGCATATGGCTATGGCTATGGCTGCGATGGCTACTGCTATGGCTGCTATGGCTATGGCATTGGCTGCTGTGGCTATGGCTATGCCTATGGCAATGGCTGCAATGCCTACGGCTATGGCTGCTACGTCTATGGCTGGTATAGCTATGCGTATGGCTGCTACGGCTATGGCTATAACTGCTATTGCTATGGCTATGGCTGCTACGGCAATGACAATGGCTGCAATGGCTACGGCTATGGCTGCTACGTCTATGGCTGGTATAGCTATGCCTATGGCTGCTACGGCTATGGCTATAACTGCTAAGGCTATGGCATTGGCTGCTGTGGCTGTGGCTATGGATATGACAATGGCTGCAATGGCTACGGCTATGGCTGCTACGTCAATGGCTGGTATAGCTATGCGTATGCCTGCTACGGCTATGGCTATAACTGCTATGGCAATGGCATTTGCTGCTGTGGCTATTGCTATGGCTATGACAATGGCTGCTATGGCTATGGCTAGGCTGCTATGGCTACCGCTATGCGTGCTATTGCTATGGCTGTGGCTCCTAAGGCTATGCCTATGGCTGCTATGGCTGTGGCTATTGCTGCTATGGATGTAGCTATGGCTGCTATGGCTATGGTTATGGCTATGGCTATGGCTGATATGGCTGTGGCTATGACTAGGGCTGCTGTGGCTATGGCATTGGCTATGGCTCGTACGGCTATGGCTATTGCTGTTATGGCTACTGCAATGGCTATGGCTACGACTATGGCAGCTATGGCTATGGCTATGTCTGCTATGTCTATGGCTGGCATAGCTATTCCTATGGCTGCTACGGCTAAGGCTATAACTGCTGTGGCTATGGCATTAGCTGCTGTGGCTATGGCTATGTCTATGGCTGCTATGGCTATGGCTGTGGCTATTGCTGCTATGGATGTAGCTATGGCTGCTATGGCTATGGCTATGGCTATGGCTAAGGCTGCTAAGGCTATGGCTATGGCTATGGCTCCTATGGATATGGCTATGGCTGCTATGGCCATGGCTATGACTGCTATGGCTATGGCTGTGGCTATGGCTGCTATGGATATAGCTATGTCTCCTATGGCTATGGCTATGTCTGCTACGTCTATGGCTGGTATAGCTATGCGTCTGGCTGCTACGGCTATGGCTATAACTGCTATGGCTGTGGCATTGGCTGCTGTGGATATGGCTATGGCTATGACAATGGCTGCTATGGCTATGGCTATGGCTGCTAAGGCTATGGCTATGGCTATGGCTCCTATGGATATGGCTATGGCTGCTATGGCTATGCCTATGGCTGCTATGGCAACGGCTGCTATAGCTGTGCCTATGGCTGCTAATGCTATGGCTATGGCTATGGTTCCAATGGATATGGCTGTGGCTGCTATGGTTATGGCTACGGCTGCTATGGCTATGGCTATGGCTGCTATGCCTATGGCTATGGCTGCTATGGCTATGGCTATGGCTGCTATGGCTATGGCTGCGGCTGCTACGGCTATCGCTATGGCTGCTATGGCTATGGCTGCTATTGCCATGACTATGGCTGCTATGGCAATGGCCAAGGCTGCTACGGCTATGGCTATGACTATGGCTGCTATGGCTATGGCTATGGCTGCTTTATCTATGGTTGGTATAGCTAAGACCTTGGCTGCTACGGCTATGGCTACAGCTGCTATGGCTATGGCTATGGCTACGGCTGGTATGGCTATCGCTATGGCTGCTATGGCTATGGCTATTGCTGCTGTGGCTATGGCTATGGCTGCTATGGCTATGGCTATGGCTGCTAAGGCTATGGCTATGGCTATGGCTCCTATGGATATGGCTATGGCTGCTATGGCCATGGCTATGGCTGCTATGTCCATGGCTATGGCTGTTATGGCTATGGCTATGGCTATGGCTGATATGGCTATGGCTATGGCTTGTATGCCTGTGGCTAGGCTGCTATGGCTATCGCTATGCGTGCTATTGCTATGGCTATGGCTGCTATGGCTATGGCTGCTATGGCTATGGCTGCTATAGCTATGGCTATGTCTGATATGGCTATGGCTATGGCTGCTATAGCTATGGATATGGCGATAGCTGCTATGGCTATGGCTATGGCTGCTATGGCTATGGCTCCTATACATATGGCTATGGCTCCTATACATATGGCTATGGCTGCTATGGCCATGGCAATGGCTGCTATGTCCATGGCTATGGCTGTTATGGCTATGGCTATGGCTATGGCTGATATGGCTATGGCTATGGCTTGTATGCCTGTGGCTAGGCTGCTATGGCTATCGCTATGCGTGCTATTGCTATGGCTATGGCTCCTATAGCTATGCCTATGGCTGCTATGGCTGTGGATATTGCTGCTATTTATATAGCTATGGCTGCTATAGCAATGGCTGCTATAGCTATGACTATGGCTGCTAATGCTATGGCTATGGCTATGGCTCCCATGGATATGGCTATGGATGCTATGGTTATGGCTATGGCTGCTATGTCTATGGCTATGGCTGCTATGGCTATGGCAATGGCTGCTATAACTATGGCTACGGCTGCTATGGCTATGGCAGCTATAGCTATGGCTATTGCTGATATGGCTATGGCTATGGCTGCTATGGCTATGGCTATGGATGCTATGGCAAAGGCTATGGCTGCTATGGCTGTGGCTATTGCTGCTATGGATGTAGCTATGGCTGCTATGGCTATGGCTATGGCTATGGCTATGGCTGATATGGCTGTGGCTATGGCTATGACTGCTGTGGCTATGGCATTGGGTATGGCTCGTATGGCTATGGCTATGGCCGCTATGGCTATGCCTATGGCTGCTATGGCAATGGCTGCTATAGCTATGGCTATGGCTTCTAATGCTATGGCTATGGCAATGGCTCCTATGGATATGGCTATGGCTGCTATGGTTATGGCTATGGCTGCTATGGCTATGGCTATGGCTGCATATGGCCATGGCTATGGCTGCTATCGCTATGGCTATGGCTGCTATGGCTATGGCTGATATAGCTATGGCTATGCCTGATATGGCTATGGCTATGGCTGCTATGGCTATGGATATGGCGATAGCTGCTAGGGCTATGGCTATGGCTGCTATGGCTATGGCTCCTATACATATGGCTATGGCTCCTATAGATATGGCTATGGCTGCTATGGCCATGGCAATGGCTGCTATGTCCATGACTACGGCTGTTATGGCTATGGCTATGGCTATGGCTGATATGGCTATGGCTATGGCTGGTATGTCTATGGCTAGGTTGCTATGGCTATCGCTATGCGTGCTATTGCTATGGCTATGGCTCCTATGGCTATGCCTATGGCTGCTATGGCTGTGGATATTGCTGCTACGGATATAGCTATGTCTGCTATTGCTATGGCTATGGCTGCTAAGGCTATGGCTATGGCTATGGCTCCTATGGATATGGCTATTCCTGCTATGACCATGGCTATGGCTGCTATGGCTATGGCTATGGCTGCTATGACTATGGCTGTTGCTGCTATGGCTATGGCTATGGCTATGGCTGATATGGCTATGGCTATGGCTGCTATAGCTACGGCTACGGCTGCTATGGCTCTCGCTATGCATGCTATGGCTATGGCTATGGCTGCTATGGCTATGGCTATGGCTGCTATTGCTGCTATGGCTATGGCTGTGGCTGCTATGGCTATGCATATGGCTATGGCTATGGCTGCGATGGCTACTGCTATGGCTGCTATGGCTATGGCATTGGCTGCTGTGGCTATGGCTATGCCTATGGCAATGGCTGCAATGCCTACGGCTATGGCTGCTACGTCTATGGCTGGTATAGCTATGCGTATGGCTGCTACGGCTATGGCTATAACTGCTATTGCTATGGCTATGGCTGCTACGGCAATGACAATGGCTGCAATGGCTACGGCTATGGCTGCTACGTCTATGGCTGGTATAGCGATGCATATGGCTGCTACGGCTATGGCTATAACTGCTATGGCTATGGAATTGGCTGCTGTGGCTATGGCTATGGCTATGACAATGGCTGCTATGGCTATGGCTATGGCTGCTATGTCTATGTCTGGTATAGCTATGCGTATGGCTGCTACGGCTATGGCTATAACTGCTATGGCTATGGCATTGGCTGCTGTGGCTATGGCTATGGCTGCTGTGGCTATGGCATTGGCTATGTCTCGTATGGCTACGGCTATGGCTGCTATGGCTATGCATATGGCTGCTATGGCAATGGCTGCTATAGCTGTGGCTAAGGCTGCCAATGCTATGGCTATGGCTATGGCTATTGCTGCTATGGCTACTGCTATGGCTATGGCTATGGCAGCTATGGCTATCGCTATGGCTGCTACGGCTGCTATGGCTATGACTATTGCTGCTATGGCTATGGCTATGGCTATGCCTATGGCTGATATGGCTATCGCTATGGCTGCTATGGCTATGGCTAGGCTGCTATGTCTATGGCTGGAATAGCTATGCCTATGGCTGCTACGGCTATTGCTATAACTGCTATGGCTATGGCATTGGCTGCTGTGGCTATGGCTATGCCTATGGCAATGGCTGCAATGCCTACGGCTACGGCTGCTACGTCTATGGCTGGTATAGCTATGCCTATGGCTGCTACGGCTATGGCTATAACTGCTATGGCTATGGCATTGGCTGCTGTGGCTATGGCTAAGGCTATGGCAATGGCTGCAATGGCTACGGCTATGGCTGCTACGTCTATGGATGGTATAGCTATGCGTATGGCTGCTACGGCTATGGCTATAACTGCTATGGCTATGGCATTGGCTGCTGTGGCTGTGGCTATGTCTATGGCTGCTATGGCTGTGGCTATTGCTGCTATGGATGTAGCTATGGCCGCTATGGCTGATATGGCTATGGCTATGGCTGCTATGGCTATGGCTAGGCTGCTATGGCTACCGCTATGCGTGCTATTGCTATGGCTATGGCTCCTAAGGCTATGCCTATGGCTGCTATGGCTGTGGCTATTGCTGCTATGGATGTAGCTATGGCTGCTATGGCTATGGTTATGGCTATGGCTATGGCTGATATGGCTGTGGCTATGACTAGGGCTGCTGTGGCTATGGCATTGGCTATGGCTCGTACGGCTATGGCTATTGCTGTTATGGCTACTGCTATGGCTATGGCTACGACTATGGCAGCTATGGCTATGGCTATGGCTGCTATGTCTATGGCTGGCATAGCTATTCCTATGGCTGCTACGGCTAAGGCTATAACTGCTGTGGCTATGGCATTGGCTGCTGTGGCTATGGCTATGTCTATGGCTGCTATGGCTATGGCTATGGCTATGGCTGCTATGCATATAGCTATGGCTGCTATGGCTATGGCTATGGCTATGGCTGCTATGGCTGTGGCTATGGCTGCCAATGCTATGGCTATGGATGCTATGGCAATGGCTATGGCTGCTATGGCCATGGCTGCTATAGCTATGGCTATGGCTGCTAATGCTATGGCTATGGCTATGGTTCGAATGGATATGGATGTGGCTGCTATGGCTATGGCTATGGCTGCTGTGGCTATGGCTATGGATGCTATGGCAATGGCTATGGATGCTTTGGCTATGGCTATGGCTGATATGGCTATGGCTATGGGTGCAATGGCTATGGCTGCTATGGCTATGTCTACGGCTGCTATGGCTATGGCTGCGGCTGCTATGGCTAATGCTATGCGTGCTATTGCTATGGCTACGGCTGCTATAGCTATGACTATGGCTGCTATGGCTATGGCTATGGCTGCTATGTCTATGGCTATGGCTATGGCTGCTATGGCTGCTATGGCTACGGCTGCTATGGCTATGGCATTGGCTGCTGTGGCTATGGCTATGTCTATGGCTGCTATGGCTATGGCTATGGCTATGGCTGCTATGGATAGCTATGGCTGCTACGGCTACGGCTATGGCTGCTATGGCTATGGATATGGCGATAGCTGCTATGGCTATGGCTATGGCTGCTATGGCTATGGCTATGGATGCTATGGCAATGGCTATGGATGTTTTGGCTATGGCTATGGCTGATATGGCTATGGCTATGGCTGCTATGGCTAAGGCTGTTGCTGCTATGGCTATGGCTATGGCTATGGCTATGGCTGATATGGCTTTGGCTATGGCTGCTATGGCTATGACTATGGCTGCTATGGCTATGGCTATGGCTGCTATATCTATGGTTGGAATAGCTATGACCTTGGCTGCTACGGCTATGGCTACAGCTGCTATGGCTATGGCTATGGCTACGGCTGGTATGGCTATCGCTATGGCTGCTATGGCTATGGCTATTGCTGCTGTGGCTATGGCTATGGCTGCTATGGCTATGGCTATGGCTGCTAAGGCTATGGCTATGGCAATGGCTCCTATGGATAAGGCTATGGCTGCTATGGCCATGGCTATGGCTGCTATGGCTATGGCTACGGCTGCTATGGCTATGGCTGCGGCTGCTATGGCTAATGCTATGCTTGCTATTGCTATGGCTATGGCTGCTATGGCTATGGCTATGGCTGCTATGGCTGCTATGGCTATGGCTATTGCTGCTATGGCTACTGCTATGGCTATGGCTATGGCAGCTATGGCTATCACTATGGCTGCTAGGGCTGCTATGGCTATGACTATTGCTGCTATGGCTATGGCTATGGCTATGACTATGGCTGCTATGGCTATGGCTATCTCTGCTATGTCTGTGGCTGGTATAGCTATGCCTATGGCTGCTACGGCTATGGCTATAACTGCTATGGCTATGGCATTGGCTGCTGTGGCTGTGGCTATGTCTACGGCTGCTATGGCTATGGCTATGGCTATGGCTGCTATGGATATAGCTGCGGCTGCTATGGCTATGGGTATGGCTACGGGTGCTATGGCTATGTCTATGGCTGCAATGTCCATGGCAATGGCTGCTATGTCTATGGCTGGTATAGCTATGTCTATGGCTGATACGCCTATGGCTATAACTGTTATGGCTATGGCATTGGCTGCTGAGGCTATGGCTATGGCTATGTCTGCTCGGGCTATGGCTATGGCTGCTATGACTATGGTTACGGCTATGGCTGATATGGCTACGGCTATGGCTGCTATGGCTATGGCTAGGCTGCTATGGCTATCGCTATGCGTGCTATTGCTATGGCTATGGCTCCTATGGCTATGCCTATGGCTGCTATGGCTGTGGCTATTGCTGCTATGGATGTAGCTATGGCTGCTATGGCTATGGCTATGGCTATGGCTATGGCTGATATGGCTGTGGCTATGGCTATGGCTGCTGTGGCTATGGCATTGGGTATGGCTCGTATGGCTATGGCTATGGCCGCTATGGCTATGCCTATGGCTGCTATGGCAATGGCTGCTATAGCTATGGCTATGGCTTCTAATGCTATGGATATGGCAATGGCACCTATGGATATGGCTATGGCTGCAATGGTTGTGGCTATGGCTGCTATGGCTATGGCTATGGCTGCTATGGCCATGGCTATGGCTGCTATGGCTATGGCTATGGCTGCTATGGCTATGGCTGATATAGCTATGGCTATGTCTGATATGGCTATGGCTATGGCTGCTATGGCTACGGATATGACGATAGCTGCTATGGTTATGGTTATGGCTCCTATGGCTATGGCTCCTATACATATAGCTATGGCTCCTATAGATATGGCTATGGCTGCTATGGCCATGGCAATGGCTGCTATGTCCATGACTACGGCTGTTATGGCTATGGCTATGGCTATGGCTGATATGGCTATGGCTATGGCTGGAATGTCTATGGCTAGGTTGCTATGGCTATCGCTATGCGTGCTATTGCTATGGCTATGGCTCCTATGGCTATGCCTATGGCTGCTATGGCTGTGGATATTGCTGCTACGGATATAGCTATGGCTGCTATTGCTATGGCTATGGCTGCTAAGGCTATGGCTATGGCTATGGCTCCTATGGATATGGCTATTCCTGCTATGGCCATGGCTATGGCTGCTATGGCTATGGCTATGGCTGCTATGACTATGGCTGTTGCTGCTATGGCTATGGCTATGGCTATGGCTGATATGGCTATGGCTATGGCTGCTATAGCTACGGCTACGGCTGCTATGGCTTTCGCTATGCATGCTATGGCTATGGCTATGGCTGCTATGGCTATGGCTATGGCTGCTATGGCTGCTATGGCTATGGCTGTTGCTGCTATGGCTATGCATATGGCTATGGCTATGGCTGCGATGGCTACTGCTATGGCTGCTATGGCTATGGCATTGGCTGCTGTGGCTATGGCTATGCCTATGGCAATGGCTGCAATGCCTACGGCTACGGCTGCTACGTCTATGGCTGGTATAGCTACGCCTATGGCTGCTACGGCTATGGCTATAACTGCTATGGCTATGGCATTGGCTGCTGTGGCTATGGCTAAGGCTATGACAATGGCTGCAATGGCTACGGCTATGGCTGCTACGTCTATGGATGATATAGCTATGCGTACGGCTGCTACGGCTATGGCTATAACTGCTATGGCTATGGCATTGGCTGCTGTGGCTGTGGCTATGTCTATGGCTGCTATGGCTGTGGCTATTGCTGCTATGGATGTAGCTATGGCCGCTATGGCTGATATGGCTATGGCTATGGCTGCTATGGCTATGGCTAGGCTGCTATGCCTACCGCTATGCGTGCTATTGCTATGGCTATGGCTCCTAAGGCTATGCCTATGGCTGCTATGGCTGTGGCTATTGCTGCTATGGATGTAGCTATGGCTGCTATGGCTATGGTTATGGCTATGGCTATGGCTGATATGGCTGTGGCTATGACTAGGGCTGCTGTGGCTATGGCATTGGCTATGGCTCGTACGGCTATGGCTATTGCTGTTATGGCTACTGCTATGGCTATGGCTACGACTATGGCAGCTATGGCTATGGCTATGGCTGCTATGTCTATGGCTGGCATAGCTATTCCTATGGCTGCTACGGCTAAGGCTATAACTGCTGTGGCTATGGCATTGGCTGCTGTGGCTATGGCTATGTCTATGGCTGCTATGGCTATGGCTATGGCTATGGCTGCTATGCATATAGCTATGGCTGCTATGGCTATGGATATGGCTATGGCTGCTATGGCTGTGGCTATGTCTGCTGTGGCTATGGCTATGGATGCTATGGCAATGGCTATGGCTGCTATGGCCATGGCAGCTATAGCTATGGCTATGGCTGCTAATGCTATGGCTATGACTATGGCTGCTATGGCTATGGCTATGGCTGCTATACCTATGGTTGGTATAGCTATGACCTTGGCTGCTACGGCTATGGCTACAGCTGCTATGGCTATGGCTATGGCTGCGGCTGGTATGGCTATCGCTATGGCTGCTATGGCTATGGCTATTGCTGCTGTGGCTATGGCTATGTCTGCTATGGCTATGGCTATGGCTGCTAAGGCTATGGCTATGGCTATGGCTCCTATGGATATGGCTATGGCTGCTATGGCCATGGCTATGGCTGCTATGGCTATGACTATGGCTGCTATGGCTATGGCTATGGCTGCTATATCTATGGTTGGTATAGCTATGACCTTGGCTGCTACGGCTATGCCTACAGCTGCTATGGCTATGGCTATGGCTGCGGCTGGTATGGCTATCGCTATGGCTGCTATGGCTATGGCTATTGCTGCTGTGGCTATGGCTACGGCTGCTATGGCTATGGCTGCGGCTGCTATGGCTAATGCTATGCGTGCTATTGCTATGTCTATGGCTGCTATGGCTATGGCTATGGCTGCTATGGCTGCTATGGCTATGGCTATTGCTGCTATGGCTACTGCTATGGCTATGGCTAGGGCAGCTATGGCTATCACTATGGCTGCTAGGGCTGCTATGGCTATGACTATTGCTGCTATGGCTATGTCTATGGCTATGACTATGGCTGCTATGGCTATGGCTATCTCTGCTATGTCTGTGGCTGGTATAGCTATGCCTATGCCTGCTACGGCTATGGCTATAACTGCTATGGCTATGGCATTGGCTGCTGTGGCTGTGGCTATGTCTATGGCTGCTATGGCTATGGCTATGGCTATGGCTGCTATGGATATAGCTGCGTCTGCTATGGCTGTGGGTATGGCTACGGCTGCTATGGCTATGTCTATGGCTGCAATGTCTATGGCTGGTATAGCTATGTCTATGGCTGGTATAGCTATGTCTATGGCTGACACGCCTATGGCTATAACTGTTATGGCTATGGCATTGGCTGTTGAGGCTATGGCTATGGCTATGTCTGCTCTGGCTATGGCTATGGCTGCTATGACTATGGTTACGGCTATGGCTGATATGGCTACGGCTATGGCTGCTATGGCTATGGCTAGGCTGCTATGGCTATCGCTATGCGTGCTATTGCTATGGCTATGGCTCCTATGGCTATGCCTATGGCTGCTATGGCTGTGGCTATTGCTGCTATGGATGTAGCTATGGCTGCTATGGCTATGGCTATGGCTATGGCTATGGCTGATATGGCTGTGGCTATGGCTATGGCTGCTGTGGCTATGGCATTGGGTATGGCTCGTATGGCTATGGCTATGGCCGCTATGGCTATGCCTATGGCTGCTATGGCAATGGCTGCTATAGCTATGGCTATGGCTTCTAATGCTATGGCTATGGCAATGGCTCCTATGGATATGGCTATGGCTGCTATGGTTATGGCTATGGCTGCTATGGCTATGGTTATGGCTGCTATGGCCATGGCTATGGCTGCTATGGCTATGGCTATGGCTGCTATGGCTATAGCTGATATAGCTATGGCTATGTCTGATATGGCTATGGCTATGGCTGCTATGGCTATGGATATGGCGATAGCTGCTATGGTTATGGTTATGGCTGCTATGGCTATGGCTCCTATACATATGGCTATGGCTCCTATAGATATGGCTATGGCTGCTATGGCCATGGCAATGGCTGCTATGTCCATGACTACGGCTGTTATGGCTATGGCTATGGCTATGGCTGATATGGCTATGGTTATGGCTGGTATGTCTATGGCTAGGTTGCTATGGCTATCGCTATGCGTGCTATTGCTATGGCTATGGCTCCTATGGCTATGCCTATGGCTGCTATGGCTGTGGATATTGCTGCTACGGATATAGCTATGGCTGCTATTGCTATGGCTATGGCTGCTAAGGCTATGGCTATGGCTATGGCTCCTATGGATATGGCTATTCCTGCTATGGCCATGGCTATGGCTGCTATGGCTATGGCTATGGCTGCTATGACTATGGCTGTTGCTGCTATGGCTATGGCTATGGCTATGGCTGATATGGCTATGGCTATGGCTGCTATAGCTACGGCTACGGCTGCTATGGCTTTCGCTATGCATGCTATGGCTATGGCTATGGCTGCTATGGCTATGGCATTGGCTGCTGTGGCTATGGCTATGCCTATGGCAATGGCTGCAATGCCTACGGCTATGGCTGCTTCGTCTATGGCTGGTATAGCTATGCGTATGGCTGCTACGGCTATGGCTATAACTGCTATTGCTATGGCTATGGCTGCTACGGCAATGACAATGGCTGCAATGGCTACGGCTATGGCTGCTACGTCTATGGCTGGTATAGCTATGCGTATGGCTGCTATGGTTATGGCTATGGCTGCTATGGCTATGGCTATGGCTTCTATGGCCATGGCTATGGCTGCTATGGCTATGGCTATGGCTGCTATAGCTACGGCTACGGCTGCTATGGCTCTCGCTATGCATGCTATGGCTATGGCTATGGCTGCTATGGCTATGGCTATGGCTGCTATTGCTGCTATGGCTATGGCTGTGGCTGCTATGGCTATGCATATGGCTATGGCTATGGCTGCGATGGCTACTGCTATGGCTGCTATGGCTATGGCATTGGCTGCTGTGGCTATGGCTATGCCTATGGCAATGGCTGCAATGCCTACGGCTATGGCTGCTACGTCTATGGCTGGTATAGCTATGCGTATGGCTGCTACGGCTATGGCTATAACTGCTATTGCTATGGCTATGGCTGCTACGGCAATGACAATGGCTGCAATGGCTACGGCTATGGCTGCTACGTCTATGGCTGGTATAGCGATGCATATGGCTGCTACGGCTATGGCTATAACTGCTATGGCTATGGAATTGGCTGCTGTGGCTATGGCTATGGCTATGACAATGGCTGCTATGGCTATGGCTATGGCTGCTATGTCTATGTCTGGTATAGCTATGCGTATGGCTGCTACGGCTATGGCTATAACTGCTATGGCTATGGCATTGGCTGCTGTGGCTATGGCTATGGCTGCTGTGGCTATGGCATTGGCTATGTCTCGTATGGCTACGGCTATGGCTGCTATGGCTATGCATATGGCTGCTATGGCAATGGCTGCTATAGATGTGGCTAAGGCTGCCAATGCTATGGCTATGGCTATGGCTATTGCTGCTATGGCTACTGCTATGGCTATGGCTATGGCAGCTATGGCTATCGCTATGGCTGCTACGGCTGCTATGGCTATGACTATTGCTGCTATGGCTATGGCTATGGCTATGCCTATGGCTGATATGGCTATCGCTATGGCTGCTATGGCTATGGCTAGGCTGCTATGTCTATGGCTGGAATAGCTATGCCTATGGCTGCTACGGCTATTGCTATAACTGCTATGGCTATGGCATTGGCTGCTGTGGCTATGGCTATGCCTATGGCAATGGCTGCAATGCCTACGGCTACGGCTGCTACGTCTATGGCTGGTATAGCTATGCCTATGGCTGCTACGGCTATGGCTATAACTGCTATGGCTATGGCATTGGCTGCTGTGGCTATGGCTAAGGCTATGGCAATGGCTGCAATGGCTACGGCTATGGCTGCTACGTCTATGGATGGTATAGCTATGCGTATGGCTGCTACGGCTATGGCTATAACTGCTATGGCTATGGCATTGGCTGCTGTGGCTGTGGCTATGTCTATGGCTGCTATGGCTGTGGCTATTGCTGCTATGGATGTAGCTATGGCCGCTATGGCTGATATGGCTATGGCTATGGCTGCTATGGCTATGGCTAGGCTGCTATGGCTACCGCTATGCGTGCTATTGCTATGGCTATGGCTCCTAAGGCTATGCCTATGGCTGCTATGGCTGTGGCTATTGCTGCTATGGATGTAGCTATGGCTGCTATGGCTATGGTTATGGCTATGGCTATGGCTGATATGGCTGTGGCTATGACTAGGGCTGCTGTGGCTATGGCATTGGCTATGGCTCGTACGGCTATGGCTATTGCTGTTATGGCTACTGCTATGGCTATGGCTACGACTATGGCAGCTATGGCTATGGCTATGGCTGCTATGTCTATGGCTGGCATAGCTATTCCTATGGCTGCTACGGCTAAGGCTATAACTGCTGTGGCTATGGCATTGGCTGCTGTGGCTATGGCTATGTCTATGGCTGCTATGGCTATGGCTATGGCTATGGCTGCTATGCATATAGCTATGGCTGCTATGGCTATGGCTATGGCTATGGCTGCTATGGCTGTGGCTATGGCTGCCAATGCTATGGCTATGGATGCTATGGCAATGGCTATGGCTGCTATGGCCATGGCTGCTATAGCTATGGCTATGGCTGCTAATGCTATGGCTATGGCTATGGTTCGAATGGATATGGATGTGGCTGCTATGGCTATGGCTATGGCTGCTGTGGCTATGGCTATGGATGCTATGGCAATGGCTATGGATGCTTTGGCTATGGCTATGGCTGATATGGCTATGGCTATGGGTGCAATGGCTATGGCTGCTATGGCTATGTCTACGGCTGCTATGGCTATGGCTGCGGCTGCTATGGCTAATGCTATGCGTGCTATTGCTATGGCTACGGCTGCTATAGCTATGACTATGGCTGCTATGGCTATGGCTATGGCTGCTATGTCTATGGCTATGGCTATGGCTGCTATGGCTGCTATGGCTACGGCTGCTATGGCTATGGCATTGGCTGCTGTGGCTATGGCTATGTCTATGGCTGCTATGGCTATGGCTATGGCTATGGCTGCTATGGATAGCTATGGCTGCTACGGCTACGGCTATGGCTGCTATGGCTATGGATATGGCGATAGCTGCTATGGCTATGGCTATGGCTGCTATGGCTATGGCTATGGATGCTATGGCAATGGCTATGGATGTTTTGGCTATGGCTATGGCTGATATGGCTATGGCTATGGCTGCTATGGCTAAGGCTGTTGCTGCTATGGCTATGGCTATGGCTATGGCTATGGCTGATATGGCTTTGGCTATGGCTGCTATGGCTATGACTATGGCTGCTATGGCTATGGCTATGGCTGCTATATCTATGGTTGGAATAGCTATGACCTTGGCTGCTACGGCTATGGCTACAGCTGCTATGGCTATGGCTATGGCTACGGCTGGTATGGCTATCGCTATGGCTGCTATGGCTATGGCTATTGCTGCTGTGGCTATGGCTATGGCTGCTATGGCTATGGCTATGGCTGCTAAGGCTATGGCTATGGCAATGGCTCCTATGGATAAGGCTATGGCTGCTATGGCCATGGCTATGGCTGCTATGGCTATGGCTACGGCTGCTATGGCTATGGCTGCGGCTGCTATGGCTAATGCTATGCTTGCTATTGCTATGGCTATGGCTGCTATGGCTATGGCTATGGCTGCTATGGCTGCTATGGCTATGGCTATTGCTGCTATGGCTACTGCTATGGCTATGGCTATGGCAGCTATGGCTATCACTATGGCTGCTAGGGCTGCTATGGCTATGACTATTGCTGCTATGGCTATGGCTATGGCTATGACTATGGCTGCTATGGCTATGGCTATCTCTGCTATGTCTGTGGCTGGTATAGCTATGCCTATGGCTGCTACGGCTATGGCTATAACTGCTATGGCTATGGCATTGGCTGCTGTGGCTGTGGCTATGTCTACGGCTGCTATGGCTATGGCTATGGCTATGGCTGCTATGGATATAGCTGCGGCTGCTATGGCTATGGGTATGGCTACGGCTGCTATGGCTATGTCTATGGCTGCAATGTCCATGGCAATGGCTGCTATGTCTATGGCTGGTATAGCTATGTCTATGGCTGATACGCCTATGGCTATAACTGTTATGGCTATGGCATTGGCTGCTGAGGCTATGGCTATGGCTATGTCTGCTCGGGCTATGGCTATGGCTGCTATGACTATGGTTACGGCTATGGCTGATATGGCTACGGCTATGGCTGCTATGGCTATGGCTAGGCTGCTATGGCTATCGCTATGCGTGCTATTGCTATGGCTATGGCTCCTATGGCTATGCCTATGGCTGCTATGGCTGTGGCTATTGCTGCTATGGATGTAGCTATGGCTGCTATGGCTATGGCTATGGCTATGGCTATGGCTGATATGGCTGTGGCTATGGCTATGGCTGCTGTGGCTATGGCATTGGGTATGGCTCGTATGGCTATGGCTATGGCCGCTATGGCTATGCCTATGGCTGCTATGGCAATGGCTGCTATAGCTATGGCTATGGCTTCTAATGCTATGGATATGGCAATGGCACCTATGGATATGGCTATGGCTGCAATGGTTGTGGCTATGGCTGCTATGGCTATGGCTATGGCTGCTATGGCCATGGCTATGGCTGCTATGGCTATGGCTATGGCTGCTATGGCTATGGCTGATATAGCTATGGCTATGTCTGATATGGCTATGGCTATGGCTGCTATGGCTACGGATATGACGATAGCTGCTATGGTTATGGTTATGGCTCCTATGGCTATGGCTCCTATACATATAGCTATGGCTCCTATAGATATGGCTATGGCTGCTATGGCCATGGCAATGGCTGCTATGTCCATGACTACGGCTGTTATGGCTATGGCTATGGCTATGGCTGATATGGCTATGGCTATGGCTGGAATGTCTATGGCTAGGTTGCTATGGCTATCGCTATGCGTGCTATTGCTATGGCTATGGCTCCTATGGCTATGCCTATGGCTGCTATGGCTGTGGATATTGCTGCTACGGATATAGCTATGGCTGCTATTGCTATGGCTATGGCTGCTAAGGCTATGGCTATGGCTATGGCTCCTATGGATATGGCTATTCCTGCTATGGCCATGGCTATGGCTGCTATGGCTATGGCTATGGCTGCTATGACTATGGCTGTTGCTGCTATGGCTATGGCTATGGCTATGGCTGATATGGCTATGGCTATGGCTGCTATAGCTACGGCTACGGCTGCTATGGCTTTCGCTATGCATGCTATGGCTATGGCTATGGCTGCTATGGCTATGGCTATGGCTGCTATGGCTGCTATGGCTATGGCTGTTGCTGCTATGGCTATGCATATGGCTATGGCTATGGCTGCGATGGCTACTGCTATGGCTGCTATGGCTATGGCATTGGCTGCTGTGGCTATGGCTATGCCTATGGCAATGGCTGCAATGCCTACGGCTACGGCTGCTACGTCTATGGCTGGTATAGCTACGCCTATGGCTGCTACGGCTATGGCTATAACTGCTATGGCTATGGCATTGGCTGCTGTGGCTATGGCTAAGGCTATGACAATGGCTGCAATGGCTACGGCTATGGCTGCTACGTCTATGGATGATATAGCTATGCGTACGGCTGCTACGGCTATGGCTATAACTGCTATGGCTATGGCATTGGCTGCTGTGGCTGTGGCTATGTCTATGGCTGCTATGGCTGTGGCTATTGCTGCTATGGATGTAGCTATGGCCGCTATGGCTGATATGGCTATGGCTATGGCTGCTATGGCTATGGCTAGGCTGCTATGGCTACCGCTATGCGTGCTATTGCTATGGCTATGGCTCCTAAGGCTATGCCTATGGCTGCTATGGCTGTGGCTATTGCTGCTATGGATGTAGCTATGGCTGCTATGGCTATGGTTATGGCTATGGCTATGGCTGATATGGCTGTGGCTATGACTAGGGCTGCTGTGGCTATGGCATTGGCTATGGCTCGTACGGCTATGGCTATTGCTGTTATGGCTACTGCTATGGCTATGGCTACGACTATGGCAGCTATGGCTATGGCTATGGCTGCTATGTCTATGGCTGGCATAGCTATTCCTATGGCTGCTACGGCTAAGGCTATAACTGCTATGGCTATGGCATTGGCTGCTGTGGCTGTGGCTATGTCTATGGCTGCTATGGCTATGGCTATGGCTATGGCTGCTATGGATATAGCTGCGTCTGCTATGGCTGTGGGTATGGCTACGGCTGCTATGGCTATGTCTATGGCTGCAATGTCTATGGCTGGTATAGCTATGTCTATGGCTGGTATAGCTATGTCTATGGCTGACACGCCTATGGCTATAACTGTTATGGCTATGGCATTGGCTGTTGAGGCTATGGCTATGGCTATGTCTGCTCTGGCTATGGCTATGGCTGCTATGACTATGGTTACGGCTATGGCTGATATGGCTACGGCTATGGCTGCTATGGCTATGGCTAGGCTGCTATGGCTATCGCTATGCGTGCTATTGCTATGGCTATGGCTCCTATGGCTATGCCTATGGCTGCTATGGCTGTGGCTATTGCTGCTATGGATGTAGCTATGGCTGCTATGGCTATGGCTATGGCTATGGCTATGGCTGATATGGCTGTGGCTATGGCTATGGCTGCTGTGGCTATGGCATTGGGTATGGCTCGTATGGCTATGGCTATGGCCGCTATGGCTATGCCTATGGCTGCTATGGCAATGGCTGCTATAGCTATGGCTATGGCTTCTAATGCTATGGCTATGGCAATGGCTCCTATGGATATGGCTATGGCTGCTATGGTTATGGCTATGGCTGCTATGGCTATGGTTATGGCTGCTATGGCCATGGCTATGGCTGCTATGGCTATGGCTATGGCTGCTATGGCTATAGCTGATATAGCTATGGCTATGTCTGATATGGCTATGGCTATGGCTGCTATGGCTATGGATATGGCGATAGCTGCTATGGTTATGGTTATGGCTGCTATGGCTATGGCTCCTATACATATGGCTATGGCTCCTATAGATATGGCTATGGCTGCTATGGCCATGGCAATGGCTGCTATGTCCATGACTACGGCTGTTATGGCTATGGCTATGGCTATGGCTGATATGGCTATGGTTATGGCTGGTATGTCTATGCCTAGGTTGCTATGGCTATCGCTATGCGTGCTATTGCTATGGCTATGGCTCCTATGGCTATGCCTATGGCTGCTATGGCTGTGGATATTGCTGCTACGGATATAGCTATGGCTGCTATTGCTATGGCTATGGCTGCTAAGGCTATGGCTATGGCTATGGCTCCTATGGATATGGCTATTCCTGCTATGGCCATGGCTATGGCTGCTATGGCTATGGCTATGGCTGCTATGACTATGGCTGTTGCTGCTATGGCTATGGCTATGGCTATGGCTGATATGGCTATGGCTATGGCTGCTATAGCTACGGCTACGGCTGCTATGGCTTTCGCTATGCATGCTATGGCTATGGCTATGGCTGCTATGGCTATGGCATTGGCTGCTGTGGCTATGGCTATGCCTATGGCAATGGCTGCAATGCCTACGGCTATGGCTGCTTCGTCTATGGCTGGTATAGCTATGCGTATGGCTGCTACGGCTATGGCTATAACTGCTATTGCTATGGCTATGGCTGCTACGGCAATGACAATGGCTGCAATGGCTACGGCTATGGCTGCTACGTCTATGGCTGGTATAGCTATGCGTATGGCTGCTATGGTTATGGCTATGGCTGCTATGGCTATGGCTATGGCTTCTATGGCCATGGCTATGGCTGCTATGGCTATGGCTATGGCTGCTATGGCTATGGCTGATATAGCTATGGCTATGTCTGATATGGCTATGGCTATGGCTGCTATGGCTATGGATATGGCGATAGCTGCTATGGCTATGGCTATGGCTGCTATGGCTATGGCTATGGATGCTATGGCAATCGCTATGGATGTTTTGGCTATGGCTATGGCTGATATGGCTATGGCTATGGCTGCTATGGCTATGGCTATGGCTGCTATGGCTGCAATGGCTATTGCTGTTGCTGCTATAGCTATGGCTATGACTATGGCTATGGCTATGGCTGCGATTGCTACGGCTACGGCTGATATGGCTGTGGCTATGTCTGCTATGGCTATAGCTATGGCTGCTATGGCTATGGCTGTTGCTGCTATGGCTATGGCTATGGCTATGGCTATGGCTGATATGGCTTTGGCTATGTCTGCTATGGCTATGGCTATGGCTGCTGTGGCTATGGCTATGGATGCTATGGCAATGGCTATGGATGCTTTGGCTATGGCTATGGCTGATATGGCTATGGCTATGGGTGCAATGGCTATGGCTGCTATGGCTATGTCTACGGCTGCTATGGCTATGGCTGCGGCTGCTATGGCTAATGCTATGCGTGCTATTGCTATGGCTACGGCTGCTATAGCTATGACTATGGCTGCTATGGCTATGGCTATGGCTGCTATGTCTATGGCTATGGCTATGGCTGCTATGGCTGCTATGGCTACGGCTGCTATGGCTATGGCATTGGCTGCTGTGGCTATGGCTATGTCTATGGCTGCTATGGCTATGGCTATGGCTATGGCTGCTATGGATAGCTATGGCTGCTACGGCTATGGCTATGGCTGCTATGGCTGTTCTGGCTATGACTATTGCTGCTATAGCTATGGCTATGGCTATGGCTACTGCTGCTATGGCTGTGGCTATGCCTACTGTGGCTATGGCTATGGCTATGGCTGCGAAGGCTATGTCTATGGTTGCTGTAGCTATTGTGTCTATGTGCTATGGCGATGGCTATGGCTGCTATTGCTATGGCTATGGCTGCTATGGCTATGGCCATGGCTCCTATGGCTATGCCTATGGCTGCTATGGCTGTGGCTATTGCTGCTATGGATGTAGCTATGGCTGCTATGGCTATGGCTGCTATGGCTATGGCTGCTATGGCTATGGCTGCTATAGCTGTGGCTATGGCTGATATGGCTATGGCTATGGCTGCTATGGCTATGGATATGGCGATAGCTGCTATGGCTATGGCTATGGCTGCTATGGCTATGGCTACGGCTGCTATGGCTATGGCTATAACTGCTATGGCTATGGCATTGGCTGCTGTGGCTATGGCTATGGCTATGTCTGCTCTGGCTTTGGCTATGGCTGCTATGACTATGGTTACGGCTATGGCTGATATGGCTATCGCTATGGCTGCTATGGCTATGGCTTGGCTGCTATGTCTATGGATGGAATAGCTATGCCTATGGCTGCTACGGCTATTGCTATAACTGCTATGGCTATGGCATTGGCTGCTGTGGCTATGGCTATGCCTATGGCAATGGCTGCAATGCCTACGGCTACGGCTGCTACGTCTATGGCTGGTATAGCTATGCCTATGGCTGCTACGGCTATGGCTATAACTGCTATGGCTATGGCATTGGCTGCTGTGGCTATGGCTAAGGCTATGACAATGGCTGCAATGGCTACGGCTATGGCTGCTACGTCTATGGATGATATAGCTATGCGTACGGCTGCTACGGTTATGGCTATAACTGCTATGGCTATGGCATTGGCTGCTGTGGATATGGCTATGGCTATGACAATAGCTGCTATGTCTGATATGGCTATGGCTATGGCTGCTATGGCTATGGATATGGCGATAGCTGCTATGGCTATGGCTATGGCTGCTATGGCTATGGCTATGGATGCTATGGCAATCGCTATGGATGTTTTGGCTATGGCTATGGCTGATATGGCTATGGCTATGGCTGCTATGGCTATGGCTATGGCTGCTATGGCTGCAATGGCTATTGCTGTTGCTGCTATAGCTATGGCTATGACTATGGCTATGGCTATGGCTGCGATTGCTACGGCTACGGCTGATATGGCTGTGGCTATGTCTGCTATGGCTATAGCTATGGCTGCTATGGCTATGGCTGTTGCTGCTATGGCTATGGCTATGGCTATGGCTATGGCTGATATGGCTTTGGCTATGTCTGCTATGGCTATGGCTATGGCTGCTGTGGCTATGGCTATGGATGCTATGGCAATGGCTATGGATGCTTTGGCTATGGCTATGGCTGATATGGCTATGGCTATGGGTGCAATGGCTATGGCTGCTATGGCTATGTCTACGGCTGCTATGGCTATGGCTGCGGCTGCTATGGCTAATGCTATGCGTGCTATTGCTATGGCTACGGCTGCTATAGCTATGACTATGGCTGCTATGGCTATGGCTATGGCTGCTATGTCTATGGCTATGGCTATGGCTGCTATGGCTGCTATGGCTACGGCTGCTATGGCTATGGCATTGGCTGCTGTGGCTATGGCTATGTCTATGGCTGCTATGGCTATGGCTATGGCTATGGCTGCTATGGATAGCTATGGCTGCTACGGCTATGGCTATGGCTGCTATGGCTGTTCTGGCTATGACTATTGCTGCTATAGCTATGGCTATGGCTATGGCTACTGCTGCTATGGCTGTGGCTATGCCTACTGTGGCTATGGCTATGGCTATGGCTGCGAAGGCTATGTCTATGGTTGCTGTAGCTATTGTGTCTATGTGCTATGGCGATGGCTATGGCTGCTATTGCTATGGCTATGGCTGCTATGGCTATGGCCATGGCTCCTATGGCTATGCCTATGGCTGCTATGGCTGTGGCTATTGCTGCTATGGATGTAGCTATGGCTGCTATGGCTATGGCTGCTATGGCTATGGCTGCTATGGCTATGGCTGCTATAGCTGTGGCTATGGCTGATATGGCTATGGCTATGGCTGCTATGGCTATGGATATGGCGATAGCTGCTATGGCTATGGCTATGGCTGCTATGGCTATGGCTACGGCTGCTATGGCTATGGCTATAACTGCTATGGCTATGGCATTGGCTGCTGTGGCTATGGCTATGGCTATGTCTGCTCTGGCTTTGGCTATGGCTGCTATGACTATGGTTACGGCTATGGCTGATATGGCTATCGCTATGGCTGCTATGGCTATGGCTTGGCTGCTATGTCTATGGATGGAATAGCTATGCCTATGGCTGCTACGGCTATTGCTATAACTGCTATGGCTATGGCATTGGCTGCTGTGGCTATGGCTATGCCTATGGCAATGGCTGCAATGCCTACGGCTACGGCTGCTACGTCTATGGCTGGTATAGCTATGCCTATGGCTGCTACGGCTATGGCTATAACTGCTATGGCTATGGCATTGGCTGCTGTGGCTATGGCTAAGGCTATGACAATGGCTGCAATGGCTACGGCTATGGCTGCTACGTCTATGGATGATATAGCTATGCGTACGGCTGCTACGGTTATGGCTATAACTGCTATGGCTATGGCATTGGCTGCTGTGGATATGGCTATGGCTATGACAATAGCTGCTATGGCTATGGCTATGGCTGCTATGGATGTAGCTATGGCTGCTATGGCTATGGCTATGGCTATGGCTGCTATGGCTGTGGCTATGGCTATGTCTGCTATGGCTATGCATATGGCTGCTATGGCAACGGCTGCTATAGCTGTGCCTATGGCTGCTAATGCTATGGCTATGGCTATGGTTCCAATGGATATGGCTATGGCTCCTATGGCTATGCCTATGGCTGCTATGGCTGTGGCTATTGCTGCTATGGATGTAGCTATGGCTGCTATGGCTATGGCTATGGCTATGGCTATGGCTGATATGGCTGTGGCTATGGCTATGGCTGCTGTGGCTATGGCATTGGGTATGGCTCGTATGGCTATGGCTATGGCCGCTATGGCTATGCCTATGGCTGCTATGGCAATGGCTGCTATAGCTATGGCTATGGCTTCTAATGCTATGGCTATGGCAATGGCTCCTATGGATATGGCTATGGCTGCTATGGTTATGGCTATGGCTGCTATGGCTATGGTTATGGCTGCTATGGCCATGGCTATGGCTGCTATGGCTATGGCTATGGCTGCTATGGCTATAGCTGATATAGCTATGGCTATGTCTGATATGGCTATGGCTATGGCTGCTATGGCTATGGATATGGCGATAGCTGCTATGGTTATGGTTATGGCTGCTATGGCTATGGCTCCTATACATATGGCTATGGCTCCTATAGATATGGCTATGGCTGCTATGGCCATGGCAATGGCTGCTATGTCCATGACTACGGCTGTTATGGCTATGGCTATGGCTATGGCTGATATGGCTATGGTTATGGCTGGTATGTCTATGCCTAGGTTGCTATGGCTATCGCTATGCGTGCTATTGCTATGGCTATGGCTCCTATGGCTATGCCTATGGCTGCTATGGCTGTGGATATTGCTGCTACGGATATAGCTATGGCTGCTATTGCTATGGCTATGGCTGCTAAGGCTATGGCTATGGCTATGGCTCCTATGGATATGGCTATTCCTGCTATGGCCATGGCTATGGCTGCTATGGCTATGGCTATGGCTGCTATGACTATGGCTGTTGCTGCTATGGCTATGGCTATGGCTATGGCTGATATGGCTATGGCTATGGCTGCTATAGCTACGGCTACGGCTGCTATGGCTTTCGCTATGCATGCTATGGCTATGGCTATGGCTGCTATGGCTATGGCATTGGCTGCTGTGGCTATGGCTATGCCTATGGCAATGGCTGCAATGCCTACGGCTATGGCTGCTTCGTCTATGGCTGGTATAGCTATGCGTATGGCTGCTACGGCTATGGCTATAACTGCTATTGCTATGGCTATGGCTGCTACGGCAATGACAATGGCTGCAATGGCTACGGCTATGGCTGCTACGTCTATGGCTGGTATAGCTATGCGTATGGCTGCTATGGTTATGGCTATGGCTGCTATGGCTATGGCTATGGCTTCTATGGCCATGGCTATGGCTGCTATGGCTATGGCTATGGCTGCTATGGCTATGGCTGATATAGCTATGGCTATGTCTGATATGGCTATGGCTATGGCTGCTATGGCTATGGATATGGCGATAGCTGCTATGGCTATGGCTATGGCTGCTATGGCTATGGCTATGGATGCTATGGCAATCGCTATGGATGTTTTGGCTATGGCTATGGCTGATATGGCTATGGCTATGGCTGCTATGGCTATGGCTATGGCTGCTATGGCTGCAATGGCTATTGCTGTTGCTGCTATAGCTATGGCTATGACTATGGCTATGGCTATGGCTGCGATTGCTACGGCTACGGCTGATATGGCTGTGGCTATGTCTGCTATGGCTATAGCTATGGCTGCTATGGCTATGGCTGTTGCTGCTATGGCTATGGCTATGGCTATGGCTATGGCTGATATGGCTTTGGCTATGTCTGCTATGGCTATGGCTATGGCTGCTGTGGCTATGGCTATGGATGCTATGGCAATGGCTATGGATGCTTTGGCTATGGCTATGGCTGATATGGCTATGGCTATGGGTGCAATGGCTATGGCTGCTATGGCTATGTCTACGGCTGCTATGGCTATGGCTGCGGCTTCTATGGCTAATGCTATGCGTGCTATTGCTATGGCTACGGCTGCTATAGCTATGACTATGGCTGCTATGGCTATGGCTATGGCTGCTATGTCTATGGCTATGGCTATGGCTGCTATGGCTGCTATGGCTACGGCTGCTATGGCTATGGCATTGGCTGCTGTGGCTATGGCTATGTCTATGGCTGCTATGGCTATGGCTATGGCTATGGCTGCTATGGATAGCTATGGCTGCTACGGCTATGGCTATGGCTGCTATGGCTGTTCTGGCTATGACTATTGCTGCTATAGCTATGGCTATGGCTATGGCTACTGCTGCTATGGCTGTGGCTATGCCTACTGTGGCTATGGCTATGGCTATGGCTGCGAAGGCTATGTCTATGGTTGCTGTAGCTATTGTGTCTATGTGCTATGGCGATGGCTATGGCTGCTATTGCTATGGCTATGGCTGCTATGGCTATGGCCATGGCTCCTATGGCTATGCCTATGGCTGCTATGGCTGTGGCTATTGCTGCTATGGATGTAGCTATGGCTGCTATGGCTATGGCTGCTATGGCTATGGCTGCTATGGCTATGGCTGCTATAGCTGTGGCTATGGCTGATATGGCTATGGCTATGGCTGCTATGGCTATGGATATGGCGATAGCTGCTATGGCTATGGCTATGGCTGCTATGGCTATGGCTACGGCTGCTATGGCTATGGCTATAACTGCTATGGCTATGGCATTGGCTGCTGTGGCTATGGCTATGGCTATGTCTGCTCTGGCTTTGGCTATGGCTGCTATGACTATGGTTACGGCTATGGCTGATATGGCTATCGCTATGGCTGCTATGGCTATGGCTTGGCTGCTATGTCTATGGATGGAATAGCTATGCCTATGGCTGCTACGGCTATTGCTATAACTGCTATGGCTATGGCATTGGCTGCTGTGGCTATGGCTATGCCTATGGCAATGGCTGCAATGCCTACGGCTACGGCTGCTACGTCTATGGCTGGTATAGCTATGCCTATGGCTGCTACGGCTATGGCTATAACTGCTATGGCTATGGCATTGGCTGCTGTGGCTATGGCTAAGGCTATGACAATGGCTGCAATGGCTACGGCTATGGCTGCTACGTCTATGGATGATATAGCTATGCGTACGGCTGCTACGGTTATGGCTATAACTGCTATGGCTATGGCATTGGCTGCTGTGGATATGGCTATGGCTATGACAATAGCTGCTATGGCTATGGCTATGGCTGCTATGGATGTAGCTATGGCTGCTATGGCTATGGCTATGGCTATGGCTGCTATGGCTGTGGCTATGGCTATGTCTGCTATGGCTATGCATATGGCTGCTATGGCAACGGCTGCTATAGCTGTGCCTATGGCTGCTAATGCTATGGCTATGGCTATGGTTCCAATGGATATGGCTGTGGCTGCTATGGTTATGGCTACGGCTGCTATGGCTATGGCTATGGCTGCTATGCCTATGGCTATGGCTGCTATGGCTATGGCTATGGCTGCTATGGCTATGGCTGCGGCTGCTATGGCTATCGCTATGGCTGCTGTGGCTATGGCTGCTATTGCCATGACTATGGCTGCTATGGCAATGGCCAAGGCTGCTATGGCTATGGCTATGACTATGGCTGCTATGGCTATGGCTATGGCTGGTATATCTATGGTTGGTATAGCTATGACCTTGGCTGCTACGGCTATGGCTACAGCTGCTATGGCTATGGCTATGGCTACGGCTGGTATGGCTATCGCTATGGCTGCTATGGCTATGGCTATTGCTGCTGTGGCTATGGCTATGGCTGCTATGGCTATGGCTATGGCTGCTATGGCTATGGCTATTGCTGCTATATCTATGGTTGGTATAGCTATGACCTTGGCTGCTACGGCTATGGCTACAGCTGCTATGGCTATGGCTATGGCTACGGCTGGTATGGCCATGGCAATGGCTGCTATGTCCATGACTACGGCTGTTATGGCTATGGCTATGGCTATGGCTGATATGGCTATGGCTATGGCTGGTATGTCTATGGCTAGGTTGCTATGGCTATCGCTATGCGTGCTATTGCTCTGGCTATGGCTCCTATGGCTATGCCTATGGCTGCTATGGCTGTGGATATTGCTGCTACGGATATAGCTATGGCTGCTATTGCTATGGCTATGGCTGCTAAGGCTATGGCTATGGCTATGGCTCCTATGGATATGGCTATTCCTGCTATGGCCATGGCTATGGCTGCTATGGCTATGGCTATGGCTGCTATGACTATGGCTGTTGCTGCTATGGCTATGGCTATGGCTATGGCTGATATGGCTATGGCTATGGCTGCTATAGCTACGGCTACGGCTGCTATGGCTTTCGCTATGCATGCTATGGCTATGGCTATGGCTGCTATGGCTATGGCTATGGCTGCTATGGCTGCTATGGCTATGGCTGTTGCTGCTATGGCTATGCATATGGCTATGGCTATGGCTGCGATGGCTACTGCTATGGCTGCTATGGCTATGGCATTGGCTGCTGTGGCTATGGCTATGCCTATGGCAATGGCTGCAATGCCTACGGCTATGGCTGCTTCGTCTATGGCTGGTATAGCTATGCGTATGGCTGCTGCGGCTATGGCTATAACTGCTATTGCTATGGCTATGGCTGCTACGGCAATGACAATGGCTGCAATGGCTACGGCTATGGCTGCTACGTCTATGGCTGGTATAGCTATGCGTATGGCTGCTATGGTTATGGCTATGGCTGCTATGGCTATGGCTATGGCTGCTATGGCCATGGCTATGGCTGCTATGGCTATGGCTATGGCTGCTATGGCTATGGCTGATATAGCTATGGCTATGTCTGATATGGCTATGGCTATGGCTGCTATGGCTATGGATATGGCGATAGCTGCTATGGCTATGGCTATGGCTGCTATGGCTATGGATATGGCGATAGCTGCTATGGCTATGGCTATGGCTGCTATGGCTATGGCTATGGATGCTATGGCAATGGCTATGGATGTTTTGGCTATGGCTATGGCTGATATGGCTATGGCTATGGCTGCTATGGCTATGGCTATGGCTGCTATGGCTGCAATGGCTATTGCTGTTGCTGCTATAGCTATGGCTATGACTATGGCTATGGCTGTGGCTGCGATTGCTACGGCTACGGCTGATATGGCTGTGGCTATGTCTGCTATGGCTATAGCTATGGCTGCTATGGCTATGGCTGTTGCTGCTATGGCTATGGCTATGGCTATGGCTATGGCTGATATGGCTTTGGCTATGGCTGCTATGGCTATGTCTACGGCTGCTATGGCTATGGCTGCGGCTGCTATGGCTAATGCTATGCGTGCTATTGCTATGGCTACGGCTGCTATAGCTATGACTATGGCTGCTATGGCTATGGCTATGGCTGCTATGTCTATGGCTATGTCTATGGCTGCTATGGCTGTGGCTATGGCTATGGCTGCTATGGATATAGCTATGGCTGCTATGGCTATGGCTATGGCTATGGCTGCTATGGCTATGGCTATTGCTGCTGTGGCTATGGCTATGTCTGCTATGGCTATGGCTATGGCTGCTAAGGCTATGGCTATGGCTATGGCTCCTATGGATATGGCTATGGCTGCTATGGCCATGGCTATGGCTGCTATGGCTATGGCTATGGTTGCTATGGCTATGGCTATTGCTGCTATATCTATGGTTGGTATAGCTATGACCTTGGCTGCTACGGCTATGGCTACAGCTGCTATGGCTATGGCTACGGCTACGGCTGGTATGGCTATCGCTATGGCTGCTATGGCTATGGCTATTGCTGCTGTGGCTATGGCTATGGCTGCTATGGCTATGGCTATGGCTGCTAAGGCTATGGCTATGGCTATGGCTGCTATGGCTATGGCTATGGCTGCTATTGCCATGACTATGGCTGCTATGGCAATGGCCAAGGCTGCTGCGGCTATGGCTATGACTATGGCTGCTATGGCTATGGCTATGGCTGCTATATCTATGGTTGGAATAGCTATGACCTTGGCTGCTACGGCTATGGCTACAGCTGCTATGGCTATGGCTATGGCTACGGCTGGTATGGCTATCGCTATGGCTGCTATGGCTATGGCTATTGCTGCTGTGGCTATGGCTATGGCTGCTATGGCTATGGCTATGGCTGCTAAGGCTATGGCTATGGCAATGGCTCCTATGGATAAGGCTATGGCTGCTATGGCCATGGCTATGGCTGCTATGGCTATGACTATGGCTGCTATGGCTATGGCTATGGCTGCTATATCTATGGTTGGTATAGCTATGACCTTGGCTGCTACGGCTATGCCTACAGCTGCTATGGCTATGGCTATGGCTGCGGCTGGTATGGCTATCGCTATGGCTGCTATGGCTATGGCTATTGCTGCTGTGGCTATGGCTATGGCTGCTATGGCTATAGCTATGGCTGCTAAGGCTATGGCTATGGCTATGGCTCCAATGGATATGGCTATGGCTGCTATGGCCATGGCTATGGCTGCTATGGCTATGGCTATGGCTGCTATGACTATGGCTATTGCTGCTATGGCTATGGCTATGGCTATGGCTGATATGGCTATGGCTACGGCTGCTATAGCTACGTATACCGCTGCTATGGCTGTCGCTATGCATGCTATGGCTATGGCTATGGCTGCTATGGCTATGGCTATGGCTGCTATGGCTGCTATGGCTATTGCTGTTACTGCTATGGCTATGGCTATGGCTATGGCTATGGCTGCGATGGCTACGGCTATGGCTGCTTTGGCTATGGCATTGGCTGCTGTGGCTATGGCTATGCCTATGGCAATGGCTGCAATGCCTACGGCTATGGCTGCTACGTCTATGGCTGGTATAGCTATGCGTATGGCTGCTACGGCTATGGCTATAACTGCTATTGCTATGTCTATGGCTGCTACGGCTACGACTATGGCTGCTATGGCTATGGCTACGGCTGCTATGTCTATGTCTGGTATAGCTATGCCAATGGCTGCTACGGCTATAGCTATAACTGCTATGGCTATGGCATTGGCTGCTGTGGATATGGCTATGGCTATGACAATGGCTGCTATGGCTATGGCTATGGCTGCTATGTCTATGACTGGTATAGCTATGCGTATGGCTGCTACGGCTGTGGCTATAACTGCTATGACTATGGCATTGGCTACTGTGGCTATGGCTATGTCTATGGCTGCTATGGCTGTGGCTATGGCTATGGCTGCTATGGATATAGCTATGGCTGCTATGGCTATGGCTATGGCTATGGCTGCTATGGCTGTGGCTATGGCTATGGCTGTTGTGGCTATGGCATTGGCGATGTCTCGTATGGCTATGGCTATGGCTGCTATGGCTGTGGATATTGCTGCTATGGATATAGCTATGGCTGCTATGGCAATGGCTGCTATAGCTATGACTATGGCTGCTAATGCTATGGCTATGGCTATGGCTCCCATGGATATGGCTATGGATGCTATGGTTATGGCTATGGCTGCTATGGCTATGGCTATGTCTGCTATGGCTATGGCAATGGCTGCTATAACTATGGCTACGGCTGCTATGGCTATGGCAGCTATAGCTATGGCTATTGCTGATATGGCTATGGCTATGGCTGCTATGGCTATGGCTATGGATGCTATGTCAAAGGCTATGGATGCTTTGGCTGTGGCTATGGCTGATATGGCTATGGCTATGGGTGCTATGGCTATGGCTATGGCTGCTATGGCTATGGCTATGGCTGCTATGGCTATGTCTACGGCTGCTATGGCTATGGCTGCGGCTGCTGTGGCTAATGCTATGCGTGCTATTGCTATGGCTATGGCTGCTATGGCTATGCCTATGGCTGCTATGGCTGCTATGTCTATGGCTATGGCTGCTATGTCTATGACTGGTGTAGCTATGCCTATGGCTGCTACAGATATGGCTATAACTGCTATGGCTATGGCATTGGCTACTGTGGCTATGGCTATGTCTATGGCTGCTATGGCTATGGTTATGGCTATGGCTGCTATGGATATAGCTATGGCTGCTGTGGCTAAGGCTATGGCTATGGCTGCTATGGCTGTGGCTATGGCTATGGCTGCTGTGGCTATGGCATTGGCTATGTCTCGTATGGCCATGGCTATGGCTGCTATGGCTATGCATATGGCTGCTATGGCAATGGCTGCTATAGCTGTGGCTAAGGCTGCTAATGCTATGGCTATGGCTATGGCTGCTATGGCTATGGCTCCTATACATATGGCTATGGCTCCTATACATATGGCTATGGCTGCTATGGCCATGGCAATGGCTGTTATGTCCATGACTATGGCTGTTAAGGCTATCGCTATGGCTATGGCTGATATGGCTATGGCTATGGCTGGTATGTCTATGACTAGGCTGCTATGGCTATCTCTATGCGTGCTATTGCTATGGCTATGGCTCCTATGACTATGCCTATGGCTGCTGTGGCTGTGGATATTGCTGCTACGGATATAGCTATGGCTGCTATTGCTATGGCTATGGCTGCTAAGGCTATGGCTATGGCTATGGCTCCTATGGATATGGCTATTCCTGCTATGGCCATGGCTATGGCTGCTATGGCTATGGCTATGGCTGCTATGACTATGGCTGTTGCTGCTATGGTTATGGCTATGGCTATGGCTGCTATGGCTATGCCTATGGCTATGGCTATGGCTGCGATGGCTACGGCTATGGCTGCTATGGCTATGGCATTGGCTGCTGTGGCTATGGCTATGCCTATGGCAATGGCTGCAATGCCTACGGCTATGGCTGCTACGTCTATTGCTCGTATAGCTATGCGTATGGCTGCTACGGCTATGGCAATAACTGCTATTGCTATGGGAATGGCTGCTACGGCAATGACAATGGCTGCAATGGCTACGACTATGGCTGCTACGTCTATGGCTGGTGTAGCTATGCGTATGGCTGCTACGGCTATGGCTATAACTGCTATGGCTATGGAATTGGCTGCTGTGGCTATGGCTATGGCTATGACAATGGCTGCTATGGCTATGGCTATGTCTGCTATGTCTATGTCTGGTATAGCTATGCGTATGGCTGCTACGGCTATGGCTATAACTGCTATGGCTATGGCATTGGCTGCTGTGGATATGGCTATGGCTATGACAATGGCTGCTATGGCTATGGCTATGGCAGCTATGTCTATGACTGGTATAGCTATGCCTATGGCTGCTACAGATATGGCTATAACTGCTATGGCTATGGCATTGGCTACTGTGGCTATGGCTATGTCTATGGCTCCTATGGCTATGGCTGCTATAGCTGCGGCTAAGGCTGCCAATGCTATGGCTATGGCTATGGCTCCTATGGATATGGATATGGCTGCTATGGTTATGGCTATCCCTGCTGTGGCTATGGCTATGGCTATGACAATGGCTGCTATGGCTATGGCTATGGCTGCTACGTCTATGTCTGGTATAGCTATGCCTATGGCTGCTACGGCTATGGCTATAACTGCTATTATTATGTCTATGGCTGCTACGGCTACAACTATGGCTGCTATGGCTATGGCTACGGCTGCTATGTCTATGTCTGGTATAGCTATGCCAATGGCTGCTACGGCTATGGCTATAACTGCTATGGCTATGGCATTGGCTGCTGTGGATATGGCTATGGCTATGACAATGGCTGCTATGGCTATGGCTATGGCTGCTATGGCTATGGTTATGGCTATGGCTGCTATGGATATAGCTATGGCTGCTATGGCTAAGGCTATGGCTATGGCTGCTATGGCTGTGGCTATGGCTATGGCTGCTGTGGCTATGGCATTGGCTATGTCTCGTATGGCCATGGCTATGGCTGCTATGGCTATGCATATGGCTGCTATGGCAATGGCTGCTATAGCTGTGGCTAAGGCTGCTAATGCTATGGCTATGGCTATGGCTGCTATGGCTATGGCTCCTATACATATGGCTATGGCTCCTATACATATGGCTATGGCTGCTATGGCCATGGCAATGGCTGTTATGTCCATGACTATGGCTGTTAAGGCTATCGCTATGGCTATGGCTGATATGGCTATGGCTATGGCTGGTATGTCTATGACTAGGCTGCTATGGCTATCTCTATGCGTGCTATTGCTATGGCTATGGCTCCTATGACTATGCCTATGGCTGCTATGGCTGTGGATATTGCTGCTACGGATATAGCTATGGCTGCTATTGCTATGGCTATGGCTGCTAAGGCTATGGCTATGGCTATGGCTCCTATGGATATGGCTATTCCTGCTATGGCCATGGCTATGGCTGCTATGGCTATGGCTATGGCTGCTATGACTATGGCTGTTGCTGCTATGGCTATGGCTATGGCTATGGCTGCTATGGCTATGCCTATGGCTATGGCTATGGCTGCGATGGCTACGGCTATGGCTGCTATGGCTATGGCATTGGCTGCTGTGGCTATGGCTATGCCTATGGCAATGGCTGCAATGCCTACGGCTATGGCTGCTACGTCTATTGCTGGTATAGCTATGCGTATGGCTGCTACGGCTATGGCAATAACTGCTATTGCTATGGGAATGGCTGCTACGGCAATGACAATGGCTGCAATGGCTACGACTATGGCTGCTACGTCTATGGGTGGTATAGCTATGCGTATGGCTGCTACGGCTATGGCTATAACTGCTATGGCTATGGAATTGGCTGCTGTGGCTATGGCTATGGCTATGACAATGGCTGCTATGGCTATGGCTATGTCTGCTATGTCTATGTCTGGTATAGCTATGCGTATGGCTGCTACGGCTATGGCTATAACTGCTATGGCTATGACAATGGCTGCTATGGCTATGGCTATGCCTGCTATGTCTATGACTGGTATAGCTATGCCTATGGCTGCTACAGATATGGCTATAACTGCTATGGCTATGGCATTGGCTACAGTGGCTATGGCTATGTCTATGGCTCCTATGGCTATGGCTGCTATAGCTGCGGCTAAGGCTGCCAATGCTATGGCTATGGCTATGGCTCCTATGGATATGGATATGGCTGCTATGGTTATGGCTATGCCTGCTGTGGCTATGGCTATGGCTATGACAATGGCTGCTATGGCTATGGCTATGGCTGCTATGTCTATGACTGGTATAGCTATGCCTATGGCTGCTACAGATATGGCTATAACTGCTATGGCTATGGTATTGGCTACTGTGGCTATGGCTATGTCTATGGCTCCTATGGCTATGGCTGCTATAGCTGCGGCTAAGGCTGCCAATGCTATGGCTATGGCTATGGCTCCTATGGATATGGATATGGCTGCTATGGTTATGGCTATGCCTGCTGTGGCTATGGCTATGGCTATGACAATGGCTGCTATGGCTATGGCTATGGCTGCTACGTCTATGTCTGGTATAGCTATGCCTATGGCTGCTACGGCTATGGCTATAACTGCTATGGCTATGGCATTGGCTACTGTGGCTATGGCTATGTTTATGGCTGCTATGGCTATGGCTATGGCTATGGCTGCTATGGCTATGGCTATGGGTGCTATGGCTATGGCTACGGCTGCTATGGCTATGGCTGCGGCTGCTATGGCTAATGCTATGCGTGCTATTGCTATGGCTATGGCTGCTATGGCTATGGCATTGGCTACTGTGGCTATGGCTATGTCTATGGCTCCTATGGCTATGGCTGCTATAGCTGCGGCTAAGGCTGCCAATGCTATGGCTATGGCTATGGCTGCTATGGCTATGGCTATGGCTACTAAGGCTATGGCTATGGCTATGGCTCCTATGGATATGGCTATGGCTGCTATGGCCATGGCTATGGCTGATATGGCTATGGCTATGGTTGCTATGGCTATGGCTATTGCTGCTATATCTATGGTTGGTATAGCTATGACCTTAGCTGCTACGGCTGTGGCTACAGCTGCTATGGCTATGGCTATGGCTACGGCTGGTATGGCTATCGCTATGGCTGCTATGGCTATGGCTATTGCTGCTGTGGCTATGGCTATGGCTGCTATGGCTATGGCTATGGCTGCTAAGGCTATGGCTATGGCTATGGCTCCTATGGATATGGCTATGGCTGCTATGGCCATGGCTATGGCTGCTATGGCTATGGCTATGGCTGCTATTGCCATGACTATGGCTGCTATGGCAATGGCCAAGGCTGCTGTGGCTATGGCTATGACTATGGCTGCTATGGCTATGGCTATGGCTGCTGTATCTATGGTTGGAATAGCTATGACCTTGAGTGCTACGGCTATGGCTACAGCTGCTATGGCTATGGCTATGGCTAAGGCTGGTATGGCTATCGCTATGGCTGCTATGGCTATGGCTATAGCTGCTGTGGCTATGGCTATGGCTGCTATGGCTATGGCTATGGCTGCTAAGGCTATGGCTATGGCAATGGCTCCTATGGATAAGGCTATGGCTGCTATGGCCATGGCTATGGCTGCTATGGCTATGACTATGGCTGCTATGGCTATGGCTATGGCTGCTATATCTATGGTTGGTATAGCTATGACCTTGGCTGCTACGGCTATGCCTACAGCTGCTATGGCTATGGCTATGGCTGCGGCTGGTATGGCTATCGCTATGGCTGCTATGGCTATGGCTATTGCTGCTGTGGCTATGGCTATGGCTGCTATGGCTATGGCTATGGCTGCGAAGGCTATGGCTATGGCTATGGCTCCAATGGATATGGCTATGGCTGCTATGGCCATGGCTATGGCTGCTATGGCTATGGCTATTGCTGCTATGTCTATGGCTATTGCTGCTATGGCTATGGCTATGGCTATGGCTGATATGGCTATGGCTATGGCTGCTATAGCTACGTCTACGGCTGCTATAGCTACGTATACCGCTGCTATGGCTGTCGCTATGCATGCTATGGCTATGGCTATGGCTGCTATGGCTATGGCTATGGCTGCTATGGCTACTATGGCTATTGCTGTTGCTGCTATGGCTATGGCTATGGCTATGGCTATGGCTGCGATGGCTACGGCTATGGCTGCTTTGGCTATGGCATTGGCTGCTGTGGCTATGGCTATGCCTATGGCAATGGCTGCAATGCCTACGGCTATGGCTGCTACGTCTATGGCTGGTATAGCTATGCGTATGGCTGCTACGGCTATGGCTGCTTTGGCTATGGCATTGGCTGCTGTGGCTATGGCTATGCCTATGGCAATGGCTGCAATGCCTACGGCTATGGCTGCTACGTCTATGGCTGGTATAGCTATGCGTATGGCTGCTACGGCTATGGCTATAACTGCTATTGCTATGTCTATGGCTGCTACGGCTAAGACTATGGCTGCTATGGCTATGGCTACGGCTGCTATGTCTATGTCTGGTATAGCTATGCCAATGGCTGCTACGGCTATGGCTATAACTGCTATGGCTATGGCATTGGCTGCTGTGGATATGGCTATGGCTATGACAATGGCTGCTATGGCTATGGCTATGGCTGCTATGTCTATGACTGGTATAGCTATGCCTATGGCTGCTACAGATATGGCTATAACTGCTATGACTATGGCATTGGCTACTGTGGCTATGGCTATGTCTATGGCTGCTATGGCTGTGGCTATGGCTATAGCTGCTATGGATATAGCTATGGCCGCTATGGCTATGGCTATGGCTATGGCTGCTATGGCTGTGGCTATGGCTATGGCTGCTGTGGCTATGGCATGGGCTATGTCTCGTATGGCTATGGCTATTGCTGCTATGGCTATGGCTCCTATACATATGGCTATGGCTCCTATACATATGGCTATGGCTGCTATGGCCATGGCAATGGCTGCTATGTCCATGGCTATGGCTGTTATGGCTATGGCTATGGCTATGGCTGATATGGCTATGGCTATGGCTTGTATGCCTGTGGCTACGCTGCTATGGCTATCGCTATGCGTGCTATTGCTATGGCTATGGCTGCTATGGCTATGGCTGCTATAGCTATGGCTATGTCTGATATGGCTATGGCTATGGCTGCTATGGCTATGGATATGGCGATAGCTGCTATGGCTATGGCTATGGCTGCTATGGCTATGGCTCCTATACATATGGCTATGGCTCCTATAGATATGGCTATGGCTGCTATGGCCATGGCAATGGCTGCTATGTCCATGACTACGGCTGTTATGGCTATGGCTATGGCTATGGCTGATATGGCTATGGCTATGGCTGGTATGTCTATGGCTAGGTTGCTATGGCTATCGCTATGCGTGCTATTGCTATGGCTATGGCTCCTATGGCTATGCCTATGGCTGCTATGGCTGTGGATATTGCTGCTACGGATATAGCTATGGCTGCTATTGCTATGGCTATGGCTGCTAAGGCTATGGCTATGGCTATGGCTCCTATGGATATGGCTATTCCTGCTATGGCCATGGCTATGGCTGCTATGGCTATGGCTATGGCTGCTATGACTATGGCTGTTGAAGCTATGGCTATGGCTATGGCTATGGCTGATATGGCTATGGCTATGGCTGCTATAGCTACGGCTACGGCTGCTATGGCTTTCGCTATGCATGCTATGGCTATGGCTATGGCTGCTATGGCTATGGCTATGGCTGCTATGGCTGCTATGGCTATGGCTGTTGCTGCTATGGCTATGCATATGGCTATGGCTATGGCTGCGATGGCTACTGCTATGGCTGCTATGGCTATGGCTATGACTGCTATGGCTATGGCTATGGCTGCTATGGCTATGGCTATGGCTGCTATGGCTATGGCTGCTATAGCTATGGCTATGTCTGATATGGCTATGGCTATGGCTGCTATAGCTATGGATATGGCGATAGCTGCTACGGCTATGGCTATGGCTGCTATGGCTATGGCTCCTATACATATGGCTATGGCTCCTATACATATGGCTATGGCTGCTATGGCCATGGCAATGGCTGCTATGTCCATGGCTATGGCTGCTATGGCTGCTATGGCTATTGCTGTTGCTGCTATGGCTATGGCTATGGCTATGGCTATGGCTGCGATGGCTACGGCTATGGCTGCTATGGTTATGGCCATGGCTGCTGTGGCTATGGCTATGGCTATGACAATGGCTGCTATGGCTATGGCTATGGCTGCTATGGTTATGGCTATGGCTGCTATGGCTATGGCTACGACTGCTATGGCTATGGCTATGGCTGCTATGGCTATGGCTATGGCTGCTATGGCTATGGCTGCTATAGCTATCGCTATGTCTGATATGGCTATGGCTATGGCTGCTATAGCTATGGATATGGCGATAGCTGCTATGGCTATGGCTATGGCTGCTATGGCTATGGCTCCTATACATATGGCTATGGCTCCTATACATATGGCTATGGCTGCTATGGCCATGGCAATGGCTGCTATGTCCATGGCTATGGCTGTTATGGCTATGGCTATGGCTATGGCTGATATGGCTATGGCTATGGCTTGTATGGCTGTGGCTAGGCTGCTATGGCTATGGCTATGCATGCTATGGCTATGGCTATGGCTGCTATGGCTATGGCTATGGCTGCTATGGCTGCTATGGCTATTGCTGTTGCTGCTATGGCTATGGCTATGGCTATGGCTATGGCTGCAATGGCTACGGCTATGGCTGCTTTGGCTATGGCATTGGCTGCTGTGGCTATGGCTATGCCTATGGCAATGGCTGCAATGCCTACGGCTATGGCTGCTACGTCTACGGCTGGTATAGCTACGCGTATGGCTGCTACGGCTATGGCTATAACTGCTATTGCTATGTCTATGGCTGCTACGGCTACAACTATGGCTGCTATGGCTATGGCTACGGCTGCTATGGCTATGGCAGCTATAGCTATGGCTATTGCTGATATGGCTATGGCTATGGCTGCTATGGCTATGGCTATGGATGCTATGTCAAAGGCTATGGATGCTTTGGCTGTGGCTATGGCTGATATGGCTATGGCTATGGGTGCTATGGCTATGGCTATGGCTGCTATGGCTATGGCTATGGCTGCTATGGCTATGTCTACGGCTGCTATGGCTATGGCTGCGGCTGCTGTGGCTAATGCTATGCGTGCTATTGCTATGGCTATGGCTGCTATGGCTATGCCTATGGCTGCTATGGCTGCTATGTCTATGGCTATGGCTGCTATGTCTATGACTGGTGTAGCTATGCCTATGGCTGCTACAGATATGGCTATAACTGCTATGGCTATGGCATTGGCTACTGTGGCTATGGCTATGTCTATGGCTGCTATGGCTATGGTTATGGCTATGGCTGCTATGGATATAGCTATGGCTGCTGTGGCTAGGGCTATGGCTATGGCTGCTATGGCTGTGGCTATGGCTATGGCTGCTGTGGCTATGGCATTGGCTATGTCTCGTATGGCCATGGCTATGGCTGCTATGGCTATGCATATGGCTGCTATGGCAATGGCTGCTATAGCTGTGGCTAAGGCTGCTAATGCTATGGCTATGGCTATGGCTGCTATGGCTATGGCTCCTATACATATGGCTATGGCTCCTATACATATGGCTATGGCTGCTATGGCCATGGCAATGGCTGTTATGTCCATGACTATGGCTGTTAAGGCTATCGCTATGGCTATGGCTGATATCGCTATGGCTATGGCTGGTATGTCTATGACTAGGCTGCTATGGCTATCTCTATGCGTGCTATTGCTATGGCTATGGCTCCTATGACTATGCCTATGGCTGCTATGGCTGTGGATATTGCTGCTACGGATATAGCTATGGCTGCTATTGCTATGGCTATGGCTGCTATGTCTATGACTGGTATAGCTATGCCTATGGCTGCTACAGATATGGCTATAACTGCTATGGCTATGGCATTGGCTACTGTGGCTATGGCTATGTCTATGGCTCCTATGGCTATGGCTGCTATAGCTGCGGCTAAGGCTGCCAATGCTATGGCTATGGCTATGGCTCCTATGGATATGGATATGGCTGCTATGGTTATGGCTATCCCTGCTGTGGCTATGGCTATGGCTATGACAATGGCTGCTATGGCTATGGCTATGGCTGCTACGTCTATGTCTGGTATAGCTATGCCTATGGCTGCTACGGCTATGGCTATAACTGCTATTGCTATGTCTATGGCTGCTACGGCTACAACTATGGCTGCTATGGCTATGGCTACGGCTGCTATGTCTATGTCTGGTATAGCTATGCCAATGGCTGCTACGGCTATGGCTATAACTGCTATGGCTATGGCATTGGCTGCTGTGGATATGGCTATGGCTATGACAATGGCTGCTATGGCTATGGCTATGGCTGCTATGGCTATGGTTATGGCTATGGCTGCTATGGATATAGCTATGGCTGCTATGGCTAAGGCTATGGCTATGGCTGCTATGGCTGTGGCTATGGCTACGGCTGCTGTGGCTATGGCATTGGCTATGTCTCGTATGGCCATGGCTATGGCTGCTATGGCTATGCATATGGCTGCTATGGCAATGGCTGCTATAGCTGTGGCTAAGGCTGCTAATGCTATGGCTATGGCTATGGCTGCTATGGCTATGGCTCCTATACATATGGCTATGGCTCCTATACATATGGCTATGGCTGCTATGGCCATGGCAATGGCTGTTATGTCCATGACTATGGCTGCTAAGGCTATCGCTATGGCTATGGCTGATATGGCTATGGCTATGGCTGGTATGTCTATGACTAGGCTGCTATGGCTATCTCTATGCGTGCTATTGCTATGGCTATGGCTCCTATGACTATGCCTATGGCTGCTATGGCTGTGGATATTGCTGCTACGGATATAGCTATGGCTGCTATTGCTATGGCTATGGCTGCTAAGGCTATGGCTATGGCTATGGCTATGGCTGCGATGGCTACGGCTATGGCTGTTATGGCTATGGCATTGGCTGCTGTGGCTATGGCTATGCCTATGGCAATGGCTGCAATGCCTACGGCTATGGCTGCTACGTCTATTGCTGGTATAGCTATGCGTATGGCTGCTACGGCTATGGCAATAACTGCTATTGCTATGGGAATGGCTGCTACGGCAATGACAATGGCTGCAATGGCTACGACTATGGCTGCTACGTCTATGGGTGGTATAGCTATGCGTATGGCTGCTACGGCTATGGCTATAACTGCTATGGCTATGGAATTGGCTGCTGTGGCTATGGCTATGGCTATGACAATGGCTGCTATGGCTATGGCTATGTCTGCTATGTCTATGTCTGGTATAGCTATGCGTATGGCTGCTACGGCTATGGCTATAACTGCTATGGCTATGGCATTGGCTGCTGTGGATATGGCTATGGCTATGACAATGGCTGCTATGGCTATGGCTATGCCTGCTATGTCTATGACTGGTATAGCTATGCCTATGGCTGCTACAGATATGGCTATAACTGCTATGGCTATGGCATTGGCTACAGTGGCTATGGCTATGTCTATGGCTCCTATGGCTATGGCTGCTATAGCTGCGGCTAAGGCTGCCAATGCTATGGCTATGGCTATGGCTCCTATGGATATGGATATGGCTGCTATGGTTATGGCTATGCCTGCTGTGGCTATGGCTATGGCTATGACAATGGCTGCTATGGCTATGGCTATGGCTGCTATGTCTATGACTGGTATAGCTATGCCTATGGCTGCTACAGATATGGCTATAACTGCTATGGCTATGGCATTGGCTACTGTGGCTATGGCTATGTCTATGGCTCCTATGGCTATGGCTGCTATAGCTGCGGCTAAGGCTGCCAATGCTATGGCTATGGCTATGGCTCCTATGGATATGGATATGGCTGCTATGGTTATGGCTATGCCTGCTGTGGCTATGGCTATGGCTATGACAATGGCTGCTATGGCTATGGCTATGGCTGCTACGTCTATGTCTGGTATAGCTATGCCTATGGCTGCTACGGCTATGGCTATAACTGCTATGGCTATGGCATTGGCTACTGTGGCTATGGCTATGTTTATGGCTGCTATGGCTATGGCTATGGCTATGGCTGCTATGGCTATGGCTATGGGTGCTATGGCTATGGCTACGGCTGCTATGGCTATGGCTGCGGCTGCTATGGCTAATGCTATGCGTGCTATTGCTATGGCTATGGCTGCTATGGCTATGGCTATGGCTGCTATGGCTATGGCTGCGGCTGCTATGGCTATCGCTATGGCTGCTATGGCTATGGCTGCTATTGCCATGACTATGGCTGCTATGGCAATGGCCAAGGCTGCTATGGCTATGGCTATGACTATGTCTGCTATGGCTATGGCTATGGCTGCTATATCTATGGTTGGTATAGCTATGACCCTGGCTGCTACGGCTATGGCTACAGCTGCTATGGCTATGGCTATGGCTACGGCTGGTATGGCTATCGCTATGGCTGCTATGGCTATGGCTATTGCTGCTGTGGCTATGGCTATGGCTGCTATGGCAATGGCTATGGCTACTAAGGCTATGGCTATGGCTATGGCTCCTATGGATATGGCTATGGCTGCTATGGCCATGGCTATGGCTGATATGGCTATGGCTATGGTTGCTATGGCTATGGCTATTGCTGCTATATCTATGGTTGGTATAGCTATGACCTTAGCTGCTACGGCTGTGGCTACAGCTGCTATGGCTATGGCTATGGCTACGGCTGGTATGGCTATCGCTATGGCTGCTATGGCTATGGCTATTGCTGCTGTGGCTATGGCTATGGCTGCTATGGCTATGGCTATGGCTGCTAAGGCTATGGCTATGGCTATGGCTCCCATGGATATGGCTATGGCTGCTATGGCCATGGCTATGGCTGCTATGGCTATGGCTATGGCTGCTATTGCCATGACTATGGCTGCTATGGCAATGGCCAAGGCTGCTGTGGCTATGGCTATGACTATGGCTGCTATGGCTATGGCTATGGCTGCTGTATCTATGGTTGGAATAGCTATGACCTTGGCTGCTACGGCTATGGCTACAGCTGCTATGGCTATGGCTATGGCTAAGGCTGGTATGGCTATCGCTATGGATGCTATGGCTATGGCTATAGCTGCTGTGGCTATGGCTATGGCTGCTATGGCTATGGCTATGGCTGCTAAGGCTATGGCTATGGCAATGGCTCCTATGGATAAGGCTATGGCTGCTATGGCCATGGCTATGGCTGCTATGGCTATGACTATGGCTGCTATGGCTATGGCTATGGCTGCTATATCTATGGTTGGTATAGCTATGACCTTGGCTGCTACGGCTATGCCTACAGCTGCTATGGCTATGGCTATGGCTGCGGCTGGTATGGCTATCGCTATGGCTGCTATGGCTATGGCTATTGCTGCTGTGGCTATGGCTATGGCTGCTATGGCTATGGCTATGGCTGCGAAGGCTATGGCTATGGCTATGGCTCCAATGGATATGGCTATGGCTGCTATGGCCATGGCTATGGCTGCTATGGCTATGGCTATTGCTGCTATGTCTATGGCTATTGCTGCTATGGCTATGGCTATGGCTATGGCTGATATGGCTATGGCTATGGCTGCTATAGCTACGTCTACGGCTGCTATAGCTACGTATACCGCTGCTATGGCTGTCGCTATGCATGCTATGGCTATGGCTATGGCTGCTATGGCTATGGCTATGGCTGCTATGGCTACTATGGCTATTGCTGTTGCTGCTATGGCTATGGCTATGGCTATGGCTATGGCTGCGATGGCTACGGCTATGGCTGCTTTGGCTATGGCATTGGCTGCTGTGGCTATGGCTATGCCTATGGCAATGGCTGCAATGCCTACGGCTATGGCTGCTACGTCTATGGCTGGTATAGCTATGCGTATGGCTGCTACGGCTATGGCTGCTTTGGCTATGGCATTGGCTGCTGTGGCTATGGCTATGCCTATGGCAATGGCTGCAATGCCTACGGCTATGGCTGCTACGGCTATGGCTGGTATAGCTATGCGTATGGCTGCTACGGCTATGGCTATAACTGCTATTGCTATGTCTATGGCTGCTACGGCTACGACTATGGCTGCTATGGCTATGGCTACGGCTGCTATGTCTATGTCTGGTATAGCTATGCCAATGGCTGCTACGGCTATGGCTATAACTGCTATGGCTATGGCATTGGCTGCTGTGGATATGGCTATGGCTATGACAATGGCTGCTATGGCTATGGCTATGGCTGCTATGTCTATGACTGGTATAGCTATGCCTATGGCTGCTACAGATATGGCTATAACTGCTATGACTATGGCATTGGCTACTGTGGCTATGGCTATGTCTATGGCTGCTATGGCTGTGGCTATGGCTATAGCTGCTATGGATATAGCTATGGCTGCTATGGCTATGGCTATGGCTATGGCTGCTATGGCTGTGGCTATTGCTATGGCTGCTGTGGCTATGGCATGGGCTATGTCTCGTATGGCTATGGCTATTGCTGCTATGGCTATGGCTCCTATACATATGGCTATGGCTGCTATGGCCATGGCAATGGCTGCTATGTCCATGGCTATGGCTGTTATGGCTATGGCTATGGCTATGGCTGATATGGCTATGGCTATGGCTTGTATGCCTGTGGCTACGCTGCTATGGCTATCGCTATGCGTGCTATTGCTATGGCTATGGCTGCTATGGCTATGGCTGCTATAGCTATGGCTATGTCTGATATGGCTATGGCTCTGGCTGCTATGGCTATGGATATGGCGATTGCTGCTATGGCTATGGCTATGGCTGCTATGGCTATGGCTCCTATACATATGGCTATGGCTCCTATAGATATGGCTATGGCTGCTATGGCCATGGCAATGGCTGCTATGTCCATGACTACGGCTGTTATGGCTATGGCTATGGCTATGGCTGATATGGCTATGGCTATGGCTGGTATGTCTATGGCTAGGTTGCTATGGCTATCGCTATGCGTGCTATTGCTATGGCTATGGCTCCTATGGCTATGCCTATGGCTGCTATGGCTGTGGATATTGCTGCTACGGATATAGCTATGGCTGCTATTGCTATGGCTATGGCTGCTAAGGCTATGGCTATGGCTATGGCTCCTATGGATATGGCTATTCCTGCTATGGCCATGGCTATGGCTGCTATGGCTATGGCTATGGCTGCTATGACTATGGCTGTTGAAGCTATGGCTATGGCTATGGCTATGGCTGATATGGCTATGGCTATGGCTGCTATAGCTACGGCTACGGCTGCTATGGCTTTCGCTATGCATGCTATGGCTATGGCTATGGCTGCTATGGCTATGGCTATGGCTGCTATGGCTGCTATGGCTATGGCTGTTGCTGCTATGGCTATGCATATGGCTATGGCTATGGCTGCGATGGCTACTGCTATGGCTGCTATGGCTATGGCTATGACTGCTATGGCTATGGCTATGGCTGCTATGGCTATGGCTATGGCTGCTATGGCTATGGCTGCTATAGCTATGGCTATGTCTGATATGGCTATGGCTATGGCTGCTATAGCTATGGATATGGCGATAGCTGCTACGGCTATGGCTATGGCTGCTATGGCTATGGCTCCTATACATATGGCTATGGCTCCTATACATATGGCTATGGCTGCTATGGCCATGGCAATGGCTGCTATGTCCATGGCTATGGCTGTTATGGCTATGGCTATGGCTATGGCTGATATGGCTATGGCTATGGCTTGTATGCCTGTGGCTAGGCTGCTATGGCTATCGCTATGCGTGCTATTGCTATGGCTATGGCTCCTATAGCTATGCCTATGGCTGCTATGGCTGTGGATATTGCTGCTATGGATATAGCTATGGCTGCTATAGCAATGGCTGCTATAGCTATGACTATGGCTGCTAATGCTATGGCTATGGCTATGGCTCCCATGGATATGGCTATGGATGCTATGGTTATGGCTATGGCTGCTATGGCTATGGCTATGGCTGCTATGGCTATGGCAATGGCTGCTATAACTGTGGCTACGGCTGCTATGGCTATGGCAGCTATAGCTATGGCTATTGCTGATATGGCTATGGCTATGGCTGCTATGGCTATGGCTATGGCTATGGCTGATATGGCTATGGCTATGGCTTGTACGCCTGTGGCTAGGCTGCTATGGCTATCGCTATGCGTGCTATTGCTATGGCTATGGCTCCTATAGCTATGCCTATGGCTGCTATGGCTGTGGCTATTGCTGCTATGGATGTAGCTATGGCTGCTATGGCTATGGCTATGGCTATGGCTATGGCTGATATGGCTGTGGCTATGGCTATGACTGCTGTGGCTATGGCATTGGGTATGGCTCGTATGGCTATGGCTATGGCTGCTACGTCTATGGCTGGTATAGCTATGCGTATGGTTGCTACGGCTATGGCTATAACTGCTATTGCTATGGCTATGGCTGCTACGGCAATGACAATGGCTGCAATGGCTACGGCTATGGCTGCTACGTCTATGGCTGGTATAGCTATGCCTATGGCTGCTACGTCTATGGCTATAACTGCTAAGGCTATAGCATTGGCTGCTGTGGCTGTGGCTATGGATATGACAATGGCTGCTATGGCTATGTCTAGGCTGCTATGGCTACCGCTATGCGTGCTATTGCTATGGCTATGGCTCCTAAGGCTATGCCTATGGCTGCTATGGCTGTGGCTATTGCTGCTATGGATGTAGCTATGGCTGCTATGGCTATGGTTATGGCTATGGCTATGGCTGATATGGCTGTGGCTATGACTAGGGCTGCTGTGGCTATGGCATTGGCTATGGCTCGTACGGCTATGGCTATTGCTGTTATGGCTACTGCTATGGCTATGGCTATGGCTGCTATGGCTATTTCTATGGCTGCTACGGCTGGTATGGCTATCGCTATGGCTGCTATGGCTATGGCTATTGCTGCTGTGGCTATGGCTATGGCTGCTATGGCTATGGCTATGGCTGCTATGGCCATGGCAATGGCTGCTATGTCCATGACTACGGCTGTTATGGCTATGGCTATGGCTATGGCTGATATGGCTATGGCTATGGCTGCTATAGCTACGGCTACGGCTGCTATGGCTTTCGCTATGCATGCTATGGCTATGGCTATGGCTGCTATGGCTATGGCTATGGCTGCTATGGCTGCTATGGCTATGGCTGTTGCTGCTATGGCTATGCATATGGCTATGGCTATGGCTGCGATGGCTACTGCTATGGCTGCTATGGCTATGGCTATGACTGCTATGGCTATGGCTATGGCTGCTATGGCTATGGCTATGGCTGCTATGGATATGGCTGCTATAGCTATGGCCATGTCTGATATGGCTATGGCTATGGCTGCTATAGCTATGGATATGGCGATAGCTGCTACGGCTATGGCTATGGCTGCTATGGCTATGGCTCCTATACATATGGCTATGGCTCCTATACATATGGCTATGGCTGCTATGGCCATGGCAATGGCTGCTATGTCCATGGCTATGGCTGTTATGGCTATGGCTATGGCTGCTATAACTATGGCTACGGCTGCTATGGCTATGGCAGCTATAGCTATGGCTATTGCTGATATGGCTATGGCTATGGCTGCTATGGCTATGGCTATGGATGCTATGGCAAAGGCTATGGATGCTTTGGCTGTGGCTATGGCTGATATGGCTATGGCTATGGGTGCTATGGCTATGGCTATGGCTGCTATGGCTATGGCTATGGCTGCTATGGCTATGTCTACGGCTGCTATGGCTATGGCTGCGGCTGCTGTGGCTAATGCTATGCGTGCTATTGCTATGGCTATGGCTGCTATGGCTATGCCTATGGCTGCTATGGCTGCTATGTCTATGGCTATGGCTGCTATGTCTATGACTGGTGTAGCTATGCCTATGGCTGCTACAGATATGGCTATAACTGCTATGGCTATAGCATTGGCTACTGTGGCTATGGCTATGTCTATGGCTGCTATGGCTATGGTTATGGCTATGGCTGCTAAGGCTATGGCTATGGCTATGCCTCCTATGGATATGGCTATTCCTGCTATGGCCATGGCTATGGCTGCTATGGCTATGCATATGGCTATGGCTATGGCTGCGATGGCTACGGCTATGGCTGCTATGGCTATGCCATTGGCTGCTGTGGCTATGGCTATGCCTATGGCAATGGCTGCAATGCCTACGGCTATGGCTGCTACGTCTATTGCTGGTATAGCTATGCGTATGGCTGCTACGGCTATGGCAATAACTGCTATTGCTATGGGAATGGCTGCTACGGCAATGACAATGGCTGCAATGGCTACGACTATGGCTGCTACGTCTATGGCTGGTATAGCTATGCGTATGGCTGCTACGGCTATGGCTATAACTGCTATGGCTATGGAATTGGCTGCTGTGGCTATGGCTATGGCTATGACAATGGCTGCTATGGCTATGGCTATGTCTGCTATGTCTATGTCTGGTATAGCTATGCGTATGGCTGCTACGGCTATGGCTATAACTGCTATGGCTATGGCATTGGCTGCTGTGGATATGGCTATGGCTATGACAATGGCTGCTATGGCTATGGCTATGGCTGCTATGTCTATGACTGGTATAGCTATGCCTATGGCTGCTACAGATATGGCTATAACTGCTATGGCTATGGCATTGGCTACTGTGGCTATGGCTATGTCTATGGCTGCTATGGCTATGGCTGCTATAGCTGTGGCTAAGGCTGCCAATGCTATGGCTATGGCTATGGCTCCTATGGATATGGCTATGGCTGCTATGGTTATGGCTATGCCTGCTGTGGCTATGGCTATGGCTATGACAATGGCTGCTATTGCTATGGCTATGGCTGCTACGTCTATGTCTGGTATAGCTATGCCTATGGCTGCTACGGCTATGGCTATAACTGCTATGGCTATGGCATTGGCTACTGTGGCTATGGCTATGTTTATGGCTGCTATGGCTATGGCTATGGCTATGGCTGCTATGGCTATGACTATGGCTGCTATGGCTATGGCTATTGCTGCTATGGCTGCTATGGCTATGGCTATTGCTGCTATGGCTACTGCTATGGCTATGGCTATGGCAGCTATGGCTATCACTATGGCTGCTAGGGCTGCTATGGCTATGACTATTGCTGCTATGGCTATGGCTATGGCTATGACTATGGCTGCTATGGCTATGGCTATCTCTGCTATGTCTGTGGCTGGTATAGCTATGCCTATGGCTGCTACGGCTATGGCTATAACTGCTATGGCTATGGCATTGGCTGCTGTGGCTGTGGCTATGTCTATGGCTGCTATGGCTATGGCTATGGCTATGGCTATTATGGATATAGCTGCGGCTGCTATGGCTATGGGTATGGCTACGGCTGCTATGGCCATGTCTATGGCTGCAATGTCCATGGCAATGGCTGCTATGTCTATGGCTGGTATAGCTATGTCTATGGCTGATACGCCTATGGCTATAACTGTTATGGCTATGGCATTGGCTGCTGAGGCTATGGCTATGGCTATGTCTGCTCTGGCTATGGCTATGGCTGCTATGACTATGGTTACGGCTATGGCTGATATGGCTACGGCTATGGCTGCTATGGCTATGGCTAGGCTGCTATGGCTATCGCTATGCGTGCTATTGCTATGGCTATGGCTCCTATGGCTATGCCTATGGCTGCTATGGCTGTGGCTATTGCTGCTATGGATGTAGCTATGGCTGCTATGGCTATGGCTATGGCTATGGCTATGGCTGATATGGCTGTGGCTATGGCTATGGCTGCTGTTGCCATGGCATTGGGTATTGCTCGTATGGCTATGGCTATGGCCGCTATGGCTATGCCTATGGCTGCTATGGCAATGGCTGCTATAGCTATGGCTATGGCTTCTAATGCTATGGCTATGGCAATGGCTCCTATGGATATGGCTATGGCTGCTATGGTTATGGCTATGGCTGCTATGGCTATGGCTATGGCTGCTATGGCCATGGCTATGGCTGCTATGGCTATGGCTATGGCTGCTATGGCTATGGCTGATATAGCTATGGCTATGTCTGATATGGCTATGGCTATGGCTGCTATGGCTATGGATATGGCGATAGCTGCTATGGCTATGGCTATGGCTGCTATGGCTATGGCTCCTATACATATGGCTATGGCTCCTATAGATATGGCTATGGCTGCTATGGCCATGGCAATGGCTGCTATGTCCATGACTACGGCTGTTATGGCTATGGCTATGGCTGTGGCTGATATGGCTATGGCTATGGCTGGTATGTCTATGGCTAAATTGCTATGGCTATCGCTATGCGTGCTATTGCTATGGCTGTGGCTCCTCTGGCTATGCCTATGGCTGCTATGGCTGTGGATATTGCTGCTACGGATATAGCTATGGCTGCTATTGCTATGGCTATGGCTGCTAAGGCTATGGCTATGGCTATGGCTCCTATGGATATGGCTATTCCTGCTATGGCCATGGCTATGGCTGCTATGACTATGGCTATGGCTGCTATGACTATGGCTGTTGCTGCTATGGCTATGGCTATGGCTATGGCTGATATGGCTATGGCTATGGCTGCTATAGCTACGGCTACGGCTGCTATGGCTTTCGCTACGCCTGCTATGGCTATGGCTATGGCTGCTATGGCTATGGCTATGGCTGCTATGGCTGCTATGGCTATGGCTGTTGCTGCTATGGCTATGCATATGGCTATGGCTATGGCTGCGATGGCTACGGCTATGGCTGCTATGGCTATGCCATTGGCTGCTGTGGCTATGGCTATGCCTATGGCAATGGCTGCAATGCCTACGGCTATGGCTGCTACGTCTATTGCTGGTATAGCTATGCGTATGGCTGCTACGGCTATGGCAATAACTGCTATTGCTATGGGAATGGCTGCTACGGCAATGACAATGGCTGCAATGGCTACGACTATGGCTGCTACGTCTATGGCTGGTATAGCTATGCGTATGGCTGCTACGGCTATGGCTATAACTGCTATGGCTATGGAATTGGCTGCTGTGGCTATGGCTATGGCTATGACAATGGCTGCTATGGCTATGGCTATGTCTGCTATGTCTATGTCTGGTATAGCTATGCGTATGGCTGCTACGGCTATGGCTATAACTGCTATGGCTATGGCATTGGCTGCTGTGGATATGGCTATGGCTATGACAATGGCTGCTATGGCTATGGCTATGGCTGCTAAGTCTATGACTGGTATAGCTATGCCTATGGCTGCTACAGATATGGCTATAACTGCTATGGCTATGGCATTGGCTACTGTGGCTACGGCTATGTCTATGGCTGCTATGGCTATGGCTGCTATAGCTGTGGCTAAGGCTGCCAATGCTATGGCTATGGCTATGGCTCCTATGGATATGGCTATGGCTGCTATGGTTATGGCTATGCCTGCTGTGGCTATGGCTATGGCTATGACAATGGCTGCTATGGCTATGGCTATGGCTGCTACGTCTATGTCTGGTATAGCTATGCCTATGGCTGCGACGGCTATGGCTATAACTGCTATGGCTATGGCATTGGCTACTGTGGCTATGGCTATGTTTATGGCTGCTATGGCTATGGCTATGGCTATGGCTGCTATGGCTATGGCTATGGCTGCTATGGCTATGGCTATTGCTGCTATGGCTGCTATGGCTATGGCTATTGCTGCTATGGCTACTGCTATGGCTATGGCTATGGCAGCTATGGCTATCACTATGGCTGCTAGGGCTGCTATGGCTATGACTATTGCTGCTATGGCTATGGCTATGGCTATGACTATGGCTGCTATGGCTATGGCTATCTCTGCTATGTCTGTGGCTGGTATAGCTATGCCTATGGCTGCTACGGCTATGGCTATAACTCCTATGGCTATGGCATTGGCTGCTGTGGCTGTGGCTATGTCTATGGCTGCTATGGCTATGGCTATGGCTATGGCTATTATGGATATAGCTGCGGCTGCTATGGCTATGGGTATGGCTACGGCTGCTATGGCCATGTCTATGGCTGCAATGTCCATGGCAATGGCTGCTATGTCTATGGCTGGTATAGCTATGTCTATGGCTGATACGCCTATGGCTATAACTGTTATGGCTATGGCATTGGCTGCTGTGGCTATGGCTATGGCTATGCCTGCGATGGCTACGGCTATGGCAGCTATGGCTATGGCTATGGCTGCTATGGCTATGGCTGGTATAGCTATGCCTATGGCTGCTATGGCTATGACTATTGCTGCTATGGCTATGGCTATTGCTGCTATGGCTACTGCTATGGCTATGGCTATGACTATGGCAGCTATGGCTATGGCTATGGCTGCTATGTCTATAGCTGGCATAGCTATGCCTATGGCTGCTACGGCTATGGCTATAACTGCTGTGGCTATGGCATTGGCTGCTGTGGCTGTGGCTATGTCTATGGCTGCCATGGCTGTAGCTCTGGCTGCTGTGGCTATGGGTATGGATGCTATGGCAATGGCTATGGATGCTTTGGCTATGGCTATGGCTGATATGGCTATGGCTATGGCTGCTATGGCTATGGCTATGGCTGCTATGGCTTTGGCTATGGCTGCTATGGCTGCTATGGCTATGGCTGTTGCTGCTATGGCAATGGCTATGGCCATGGCTACGGCTGCGATGGCTACGGCTATGGCTGCTATGGCTATGGCTATGGCTGCTATGCCTATGGCTATGGCTGCTATGGCTATGGCTATGGCTGCTATGGCTATGGCTGCGGCAGCTATGGCTATCGCTATGCGTGCTATTGCTATGGCTATGGCTGCTATGGCTATTGCTATGTGTGCTATGGCCATGGCTACGGCTGCGATGGCTACGGCTATGGCTGCTATGGCTATGGCTATGGCTGCTATGCCTATGGCTATGGCTGCTATGGCTATGGCTATGGCTGCTATGGCTATGGCTGCGGCTGCTATGGCTATCGCTATGCGTGCTATTGCTATGGCTATGGCTGCTATGGCTATTGCTATGCGTGCTATTGCTATGGCTATGGCTGCTATGGCTATGGCTATGGCTGCTATGGCTGCTATGGCTATGGCAGTTGCTGCTATGGCTATAGCTATGGCTATGGCTATGGCTATGCCTATGGCTGCTATGGCTGTGGATATTGCTGCTATGGATATAGCTATGGCTGCTATGGCTATGGCTATGGCTATGGCTGGTATGGCTGTGGCTATGGCTATGGCTGCTGTGGCTATGGCATTGGCTATGGCTCGTATGGCTATGGCTATAGCAGCTATGGCTATTCCTATGGCTGCTATAGCAATGGCTGCTATAGCTATGGCTATGGCTGCTAATGCTATGGCTCTGGCTATGGCTCCCATGGATATGGCTATGGATGCTATGGTTATGGCTATGGCTGCTACGGCTATGGCTATGGCTGCTATGGCTATGGCAATGGCTGCTATAGCTATGGCTGTGGCTGATATGGCTATGGCAGCTATAGCTATGGCTATTGCTGATATGGCTATGGCTATGGCTGCTATGACTATGGCTATTGCTGCTATGGCTATGGCTACGGCTTCTATGGCTGTCGCTATGCGTGCTATGGCTATGGCTGTGGCTGCTATGGTTATGGCTATGGCTGCTATGGCTGCTATGGCTATGGCTGTTGCTGCTATGGCTATGGCTATGGCTATGGCTATGGCTGCGATGCCTACGGCTATGGCTGCTATGGCTATGGCTATGGCTGCTATAGCTATGGCTATGGCTGCTATGGCTGCTATGGCTATGGCTGTTGCTGCTATGGCAATGGCTATGGCCATGGCTACGGCTGCGATGGCTACGGCTATGGCTGCTATGTCTATGGCTATGGCTGCTATGCCTATGGCTATGGCTGCTATGGCTATGGCTATGGATGCTATGGAAATGGCTATGGCTGCTATGGCTATGGCTATGGCTGCTATGGCCATTGCTGCTATAGCTATGGCTATGGCTGCTATGGCTATGGCTATGGCTGCTAAGGCTATGGCTATGGCTATGGCTCCTATGGATATGGCTATGGCTGCTATGCCCATGGCTATGGCCGCTATGGCTATGGCTGTGGCTGCTATGCCTGCTATGGCTATGGCTGTTGCTGCTATGGCAATGGCTATGGCCATGGCTACGGCTGCGATGGCTACGGCTATGGCTGCTATGGCTATGGCTATGGCTGCTATGCCTATGGCTATGGCTGCTATGGCTATGGCTATGGCTGCTATGGCTATGGCTGCGGCTGCTATGGCTATTGCTATGTGTCTTATGGCCATGGCTACGGCTGCGATGGCTACGGCTATGGCTGCTATGGCTATAGCTATGGCTGCTATGCCTATGGCTATGGCTGCTATGGCTACGGCTATGGCTGCTATGGCTATGGCTGCGGCTGCTATGGCTATCGCTATGCGTGCTATTGCTATGGCTATGGCTGCTATGGCTATTGCTATGCGTGCTATTGCTATGGCTATGGCTGCTATGGCTACGGCTATGGCTGCTATGGCTGCTATGGCTATGGCAGTTGCTGCTATGGCTATGGCTATGGCTATGGCTATGGCTATGGCTATGGCTGATATGGCTATGGCTATGGCTGCTACAGCTATGGCTACGGCTGCTATGGCTGTCGCTATGCGTGCTATGGCTATGGCTATGGCTGCTATGGCTATGGCTATGGCTGCTATGGCTGCTATGGCTATGGCTGTTGCTGCTATGGCTATGGCTATGGCTATGGCTATGTCTGCGATGGCTACGGCTATGGCTGCTATGGCTATGGCTATGGCTGCTACTCCTATGGCTATGGCTGCTATGGCTATGGCTATGGCTGCGGCTGCTATGGCTAACGCTATGCGTGCTATTGCTATGGCTATGGGTGCTATGGCTATGGCTATGGCTGCTATGGCTGCTATGGCTGCTATGGCTATTGCTATTGATGCTATGGCTATGGCTATGGCTATGGCTATGGCTGCGATGGCTACGGCTATGGTTGCAATGGATATGGCTATGGCTGCTATGGATATAGCTATGGCTGCTATGGCTATGGCTGTTGCTATGGCTGCTATGGCTGTGGCGATGGCTATGGCTGCTGTGGCTAAGGCATTGGCTATGGCTCGTATGGCTATGGCTATGGCTGCTATGGCTATGGCTCCTATACATATGGCTATGGCTCCTATACATATGGCTATGGCTGCTATGGCCATGGAAATGGCTGCTATGTCCATGGCTATGGCTGTTATGGCTATGGCTATGGCTATGGCTGATATGGCTATGGCTATAGCTGGTATGGCTATGGCTAGGCTGCTATGGCTATCGCTATGCGTGCTATTGCTATGGCTATGGCTCCTATGGCTATGCCTATGGCTGCTATGGCTGTGGATATTGCTGCTATGGATATAGCTATGGCAGCTATGGCTATGGCTATGGCTATGGCTGGTATGGCTGTGGCTATGGCTATGGCTGCTGTGGCTATGGCATTGGCTATGGCTCGTATGGCTATGGCTATAGCAGCTATGGCTATGCCCATGGCTGCTATAGCAATGGCTGCTATAGCTATGGCTATGGATGCAAATGCTATGGCTATGGCTATGGCTCCCATGGATATGGCTATGGATGCTGTGGCTATGGCATTGGCTGCTGTGGCTATCTCTATGTCTATGGCTGCTATGGCTATGGCTATGGCTATGGCTGCTATGGCTGCTATGGCTGTGGCTCTGGCTGCTGTGGCTATGGGTATGGATGCTATGGCAATGGCTATGGATGCTTTGGCTATGGCTATGGCTGATATGCGTATGGCTATGGCTGCTATGGCTATGGCTGCGGCTGCTATGGCTATCGCTATGCGTGCTATTGCTATGGCTATGGCTGCTATGGCTATTGCTATGCGTGCTATTGCTATGGCTATGGCTGCTATGGCTATGGCTATGGCTGCTATGGCTGCTATGGCTATGGCTGTTGCTGCTATGGCTATGGCTATGGCTATGGCTATGGCTATGGCTATGGCTGATATGGCTATGGCTATGGCTGCTACAGCTATGGCTACGGCTGCTATGGCTGTCGCTATGCGTGCTATGGCTATGGCTATGGCTGCTATGGCTATGGCTATGGCTGCTATGGCTATGGATACGGCTGCTATGGCTATGGCTGCGGCTGCTATGGCTAATGCTATGCGTGCCATTGCTATGGCTATGGCTGCTATGGCTATGGCTCCTATACATATGGCTATGGCTCCTATACATATGGCTATGGCTGCTATGGCCATGGCAATGGCTGCTATGTCCATGGCTATGGCTGTTATGGCTATGGCTATGGCTATGGCTGATATGGCTATGGCTATGGCTGGTATGGCTATGGCTAGGCTGCTATGGCTATCGCTATGCGTGCAATTGCTATGGTTATGGCTCCTATGGCTATGCCTATGGCTGCTACGGCTGTGGATATTGCTGCTATGGATATAGCTATGGCTGCTATGGCTATGGCTATGGCTATGGCTGGTATGGCTGTGGCTATGGCTATAGCTGCTGTGGCTATGGCATTGGCTATGTCTCGTATGGCTATGGCTATAGCAGCTATGGCTATGCCTATGGCTGCTATAGCAATGGCTGCTATAGCTATGGCTATGGCTGCTGATGCTATGGCTATGGCTATGGCTCAAATGGATATGGCTATGGATGCTATGGTTATGGCTATGGCTGCTATGGCTATAGCTATGGATGCTATGGCAATGGCTATGGCTGCTATGGCTATGGCTATGGCTGCTATGGCCATTGCTGCTATAGCTATGGCTATGGCTGCTAAGGCTACTGCTATGGCTATGGCTATGACTATGGCAGCTATGGCTATGGCTATGGCTGCTATGTCTATGGCTGGCATAGCTATGCCTATGGCTGCTACGGCTATGGCTATAACTGCTGTGGCTATGGCTGCGGCTGCTATGGCTATCGCTATGCGTGCTATTGCTATGGCTATGGCTGCTATGGCTATTGCTATGCGTGCTATTGCTATGGCTATTGCTATGCGTGCTATTGCTATGGCTATGGCTGCTATGGCTATGGCAGTTGCTGCTATGGCTATGGCTATGCCTATGGCTATGGCTATGGCTATGGCTGATATGGCTATGGCTATGGCTGCTACAGCTATGGCTACGGCTGCCATGGCTATCGCTATGCGTGCTATTGCTATGGCTATGTCTGCTATGGCTATTGCTATGCGTGCTATTGCTATGGCTAATGCTATGCGTGCCATTGCTATGGCTATGGCTGCTATGGCTATGGCTCCTGTACATATGGCTATGGCTCCTATACATATGGCTATGGCTGCTATGGCCATGGCAATGGCTGCTATGTCCATGGCTATGGCTGTTATGGCTATGGCTATGGCTATGGCTGATATGGCTATGGCTATGGCTGGTATGGCTATGGCTAGGCTGCTATGGCTATCGCTATGCGTGCTATTGCTATGGCTATGGCTCCTATGGCTATGCCCATGGCTGCTATGGCTGTGGATATTGCGGCTATGGATATAGCTATGGCTGCTATGGCTATGGCTATGGCTATGGCTGGTATGGCTGTGGCTATGGCTATGGCTGCTGTGGCTATGGCATTGGCTATGGCTCGTATGGCTATGGCTATAGCAGCTATGGCTATTCCTATGGCTGCTATAGCAATGGCTGCTATAGCTATGGCTATGGCTGCTAATGCTATGGCTATGGCTATGGCTCCCATGGATATGGCTATGGATGCTATGGTTATGGCTATGGCTGCTACGGCTATGGCTATGGCTGCTATGGCTATGGCAATGGCTGCTATAGCTATGGCTGTGGCTGCTATGGCTATGGCAGCTATAGCTATGGCTATTGCTGATATGGCTATGGCTATGGCTGCTATGGTTATGGCTATGGCTGCTATGGCTGCTATGGCTATGGCTGTTGCTGCTATGGCTATGGCTACGGCTATGGCTATGGATGCGATGCCTACGGCTATGGCTGCTGTGGCTATGGCTATGGCTGCTATGGCTATGGCTATGGTTGCTATGGCTGCTATGGCTATGGCTGTTGCTGCTATGGCTATGGCTATGGCTATGGCTATGGCTGCGACGCCTACGGCTATGGCTGCTATGGCTATGGCTATGGCTGCTATGGCTATGGCTATGGCTGCTATGGCTGCTATGGCTATGGCTGTTGCTGCTATGGCAATGGCTATGGCCATGGCTACTGCTGCGATGGCTACGGTTATGGCTGCTATGGCTATGGCTATGGCTGCTATGCCTATGGCTATGGCTGCTATGGTTATGGTTATGGATGCTATGGCAATGGCTATGGCTGCTATGGCTATGGCTATGGCTGCTGTGGCCATTGCTGCTATAGCTATGGCTATGGCTGCTATGGCTATGGCTATGGCTCCTATGGATATGGCTATGGCTGCTATGCCCATGGCTATGGCCGCTATGGCCATGGCTATGGCTGCTATGGCTATGGCTATTGCTGCTATGGCTATGGCTATGGCTATGGCTGATATGGCAATGGCTATGGCTATGGCTATGGCTGCGATGGCTACGGCTATGGCTGCTATGGCTATGGCTATGGCTGCTACTCCTATGGCTATGGCTGCTATGGCTATGGCTATGGCTGCGGCTGCTATGGCTAACGCTATGCGTGCTATTGCTATGGCTATGGGTGCTATGGCTATGGCTATGGCTGCTATGGCTGCTATGGCTATGGCTGTTGCTGCTATGGCTATGGCTATGGCTATGGCTATGGCTATGGCTATGGCTGCTATGGCTATGGCTATGGCTGCTATGGCTGCTATGGCTATGGCTGTTGCTGCTATGGCTATGGCTATGGCTATGGCTATGGCTGCGATGGCTACGGCTATGGCTGGTATGGCTATGGCTATGGCTGCTACTCCTATGGCTATGGCTGCTATGGCTATGGCTATGGCTGCGGCTGCTATGGCTAACGCTATGCGTGCTATTGCTATGGCTATGGGTGCTATGGCTATGGCTATGGCTGCTATGGCTGCTATGGCTATTGCTATTGATGCTATGGCTATGGCTATGGCTATGGCTATGGCTGCGATGGCTACGGCTATGGTTGCAATGGATATGGCTATGGCTGCTATGGATATAGCTATGGCTGCTATGGCTATGGCTGTTGCTATGGCTGCTATGGCTGTGGCGATGGCTATGGCTGCTGTGGCTAAGGCATTGGCTATGGCTCGTATGGCTATGGCTATGGCTGCTATGGCTATGGCTCCTATACATATGGCTATGGCTCCTATACATATGGCTATGGCTGCTATGGCCATGGCAATGGCTGCTAAGTCCATGGCTATGGCTGTTATGGCTATGGCTATGGCTATTGCTGATATGGCTATGGCTATAGCTGGTATGGCTATGGCTAGGCTGCTATGGCTATCGCTATGCGTGCTATTGCTATGGCTATGGCTCCTATGGCTATGCCTATGGCTGCTATGGCTGTGGATATTGCTGCTATGGATATAGCTATGGCTGCTATGGCTATGGCTGATATGGCAATGGCTATGGCTGCTATGGCTATGGCTACGGCTTCTATGGCTGTCGCTATGCGTGCTCTGGCTATGGCTATGGCTGCTATGGCTGTGGCTATGTCTGCTATGGCTGCTATGGCTATGGCTGTTGCTGCTATGGCTATGGCTATGGCTATGGCTATGGCTGCGATGGCTACGGCTATGGCTGCTATGGCTATGGCTATGGCTGCTATGGCTATGGCTGTTGCTATGGCTGCTATGGCTGTGGCTATGGCTATGGCTGCTGTGGCTAAGGCATTGGCTATGGCTCGTATGGCTATGGCTATGGCTGGTATGGCTATGCTTATGGCTGCTATGTCAATGGCTGCTATAGCTATGGCTATGGCTGCTAATGGTATGGCTATGTCTATGGTTCCAATGGATATGGCAATGGCTGCTATGGTTATGCCTACGGCTGCTATGGCTATGGCCATGGCTGCTATGGCAATGGCTATGGATGCTTTGGCTATGGCTATGGCTGATATGGCTATGGCTATGTCTGCTATGGCTATGGATACGGCTGCTATTTCTATGGCTGCGGCTGCTATGGCTAATGCTATGCGTGACATTGCTATGGCTATGGCTGCTATGGCTATGGCTCCCATACATATGGCTATGGCTCCTATACATATGGCTATGGCTGCTATGGCCATGGCAATGGCTGCTATGTCCATGGCTATGGCTGTTATGGCTATGGCTATGGCTATGGCTGATATGGCTATGGCTATAGCTGGTATGGCTATGGCTAGGCTGCTATGGCTATCGCTATGCGTGCTATTGCTATGTCTATGGCTCCTATGGCTATGCCTATGGCTGCTATGGCTGTGGATATTGCTGCTATGGATATAGCTATGGCTGCTATGGCTATGGCTATGGCTATGGCTGGTATGGCTGTGGTTATGGCTATGGCTGCTGTGGCTATGGCATTGGCTATGGCTCGTATGGCTATGGCTATAGCAGCTATGGCTATGCCTATGGCTGCTATAGCAATGGCTGCTATAGCTATGGCTGCTATAGCAATAGCTGCTATAGCTATGGCTATGGCTGCTAATGCTATGGCTATGGCTATGGCTCCCATGGATATGGCTATGGATGCTATGGTTATGGCTATGGCTGCTACGGCTATGGCTATGGCTGCTATGGCTATGGCAATGGCTGCTATAGCTATGGCTATGGCTGCTATGGCTATGGCGCCTATAGCTATGGCTATTGCTGATATGGCTATGGCTATGGCTGCTATGACTATGGCTATTGCTGCTATGGCTATGGCTATGGCTATGGCTGACATGTCTATGGCTATGGCTGCTATAGCTATGGCTACGGCTTCTATGGCTGTCGCTATGCGTGCTATGGCTATGCCTATGGCTGCTATGGCTATGACTATTGCTGCTATGGCTATGGCTATTGCTGCTATGGCTACTGCTATGGCTATGGCTATGACTATGGCAGCTATGGCTATGGCTATGGCTGCTATGTCTATAGCTGGCATAGCTATGCCTATGGCTGCTACGGCTATGGCTATAACTGCTGTGGCTATGGCATTGGCTGCTGTGGCTATGGCTATGTCTATGGCTGCTATGGCTATGGCTATGGCTATGGCTGCCATGGCTGTAGCTCTGGCTGCTGTGGCTATGGGTATGGATGCTATGGCAATGGCTATGGATGCTTTGGCTATGGCTATGGCTGATATGGCTATGGCTATGGCTGCTATGGCTATGGCTATGGCTGCTATGGCTTTGGCTATGGCTGCTATGGCTGCTATGGCTATGGCTGTTGCTGCTATGGCAATGGCTATGGCCATGGCTACGGCTGCGATGGCTACGGCTATGGCTGCTATGGCTATGGCTATGGCTGCTATGCCTATGGCTATGGCTGCTATGGCTATGGCTATGGCTGCTATGGCTATGGCTGCGGCAGCTATGGCTATCGCTATGCGTGCTATTGCTATGGCTATGGCTGCTATGGCTATTGCTATGTGTGCTATGGCCATGGCTACGGCTGCGATGGCTACGGCTATGGCTGCTATGGCTATGGCTATGGCTGCTATACCTATGGCTATGGCTGCTATGGCTATGGCTATGGCTGCTATGGCTATGGCTGCGGCTGCTATGGCTATCGCTATGCGTGCTATTGCTATGGCTATGGCTGCTATGGCTATTGCTATGCGTGCTATTGCTATGGCTATGGCTGCTATGGCTATGGCTATGGCTGCTATGGCTGCTATGGCTATGGCAGTTGCTGCTATGGCTATAGCTATGGCTATGGCTATGGCTATGCCTATGGCTGCTATGGCTGTGGATATTGCTGCTATGGATATAGCTATGGCTGCTATGGCTATGGCTATGGCTATGGCTGGTATGGCTGTGGCTATGGCTATGGCTGCTGTGGCTATGGCATTGGCTATGGCTCGTATGGCTATGGCTATAGCAGCTATGGCTATTCCTATGGCTGCTATAGCAATGGCTGCTATAGCTATGGCTATGGCTGCTAATGCTATGGCTCTGGCTATGGCTCCCATGGATATGGCTATGGATGCTATGGTTATGGCTATGGCTGCTACGGCTATGGCTATGGCTGCTATGGCTATGGCAATGGCTGCTATAGCTATGGCTGTGGCTGCTATGGCTATGGCAGCTATAGCTATGGCTATTGCTGATATGGCTATGGCTATGGCTGCTATGACTATGGCTATTGCTGCTATGGCTATGGCTACGGCTTCTATGGCTGTCGCTATGCGTGCTATGGCTATGGCTGTGGCTGCTATGGTTATGGCTATGGCTGCTGTGGCTATGGGTATGGATGCTATGGCAATGGCTATGGATGCTTTGGCTATGGCTATGGCTGATATGGCTATGGCTATGGCTGCTATGGCTATGTCTATGGCTGCTATGGCTATGGCTATGGCTATGGCTGCCATGGCTGTAGCTCTGGCTGCTGTGGCTATGGGTATGGATGCTATGGCAATGGCTATGGATGCTTTGGCTATGGCTATGGCTGATATGGCTATGGCTATGGCTGCTATGGCTATGGCTATGGCTGCTATGGCTTTGGCTATGGCTGCTATGGCTGCTATGGCTATGGCTGTTGCTGCTATGGCAATGGCTATGGCCATGGCTACGGCTGCGATGGCTACGGCTATGGCTGCTATGGCTATGGCTATGGCTGCTATGCCTATGGCTATGGCTGCTATGGCTATGGCTATGGCTGCTATGGCTATGGCTGCGGCAGCTATGGCTATCGCTATGCGTGCTATTGCTATGGCTATGGCTGCTATGGCTATTGCTATGTGTGCTATGGCCATGGCTACGGCTGCGATGGCTACGGCTATGGCTGCTATGGCTATGGCTATGGCTGCTATACCTATGGCTATGGCTGCTATGGCTATGGCTATGGCTGCTATGGCTATGGCTGCGGCTGCTATGGCTATCGCTATGCGTGCTATTGCTATGGCTATGGCTGCTATGGCTATTGCTATGCGTGCTATTGCTATGGCTATGGCTGCTATGGCTATGGCTATGGCTGCTATGGCTGCTATGGCTATGGCAGTTGCTGCTATGGCTATAGCTATGGCTATGGCTATGGCTATGCCTATGGCTGCTATGGCTGTGGATATTGCTGCTATGGATATAGCTATGGCTGCTATGGCTATGGCTATGGCTATGGCTGGTATGGCTGTGGCTATGGCTATGGCTGCTGTGGCTATGGCATTGGCTATGGCTCGTATGGCTATGGCTATAGCAGCTATGGCTATTCCTATGGCTGCTATAGCAATGGCTGCTATAGCTATGGCTATGACTGCTAATGCTATGGCTCTGGCTATGGCTCCCATGGATATGGCTATGGATGCTATGGTTATGGCTATGGCTGCTACGGCTATGGCTATGGCTGCTATGGCTATGGCAATGGCTGCTATAGCTATGGCTGTGGCTGCTATGGCTATGGCAGCTATAGCTATGGCTATTGCTGATATGGCTATGGCTATGGCTGCTATGACTATGGCTATTGCTGCTATGGCTATGGCTACGGCTTCTATGGCTGTCGCTATGCGTGCTATGGCTATGGCTGTGGCTGCTATGGTTATGGCTATGGCTGCTATGGCTGCTATGGCTATGGCTGTTGCTGCTATGGCTATGGCTATGGCTATGGCTATGGCTGCGATGCCTACGGCTATGGCTGCTATGGCTATGGCTATGGCTGCTATAGCTATGGCTATGGCTGCTATGGCTGCTATGGCTATGGCTGTTGCTGCTATGGCAATGGCTATGGCCATGGCTACGGCTGCGATGGCTACGGCTATGGCTGCTATGTCTATGGCTATGGCTGCTATGCCTATGGCTATGGCTGCTATGGCTATGGCTATGGATGCTATGGAAATGGCTATGGCTGCTATGGCTATGGCTATGGCTGCTATGGCCATTGCTGCTATAGCTATGGCTATGGCTGCTATGGCTATGGCTATGGCTGCTAAGGCTATGGCTATGGCTATGGCTCCTATGGATATGGCTATGGCTGCTATGCCCATGGCTATGGCCGCTATGGCTATGGCTGTGGCTGCTATGCCTGCTATGGCTATGGCTGTTGCTGCTATGGCAATGGCTATGGCCATGGCTACGGCTGCGATGGCTACGGCTATGGCTGCTATGGCTATGGCTATGGCTGCTATGCCTATGGCTATGGCTGCTATGGCTATGGCTATGGCTGCTATGGCTATGGCTGCGGCTGCTATGGCTATTGCTATGTGTCTTATGGCCATGGCTACGGCTGCGATGGCTACGGCTATGGCTGCTATGGCTATAGCTATGGCTGCTATGCCTATGGCTATGGCTGCTTTGGCTACGGCTATGGCTGCTATGGCTATGGCTGCGGCTGCTATGGCTATCGCTATGCGTGCTATTGCTATGGCTATGGCTGCTATGGCTATTGCTATGCGTGCTATTGCTATGGCTATGGCTGCTATGGCTACGGCTATGGCTGCTATGGCTGCTATGGCTATGGCAGTTGCTGCTATGGCTATGGCTATGGCTATGGCTATGGCTATGGCTATGGCTGATATGGCTATGGCTATGGCTGCTACAGCTATGGCTACGGCTGCTATGGCTGTCGCTATGCGTGCTATGGCTATGGCTATGGCTCCTATGGCTATGCCCATGGCTGCTATGGCTGTGGATATTGCTGCTATGGATATAGCTATGGCTGCTATGGCTATGGCTATGGCTATGGCTATGTCTGGTATGGCTGTGGCTATGGCTATGGCTGCTGTGGCTATGGCATTGGCTATGGCTCGTATGGCTATGGCTATAGCAGCTATGGCTATTCCTATGGCTGCTATAGCTATGGCTACGGCTTCTATGGCTGTCGCTATGCGTGCTCCGGCTATGGCTATGGCTGCTATGGCTATGGCTATGGCTGCTATGGCTGCTATGGCTATGGCTGTTGCTGCTATGGCTATGGCTATGGCTTTGGCTATGGCTGCGATGGCTACGGCTATGGCTGCTATGGCTATGGCTATGGCTGCTACTCCTATGGCTATGGCTGCTATGGCTATGGCTATGGCTGCGGCTGCTATGGCTAACGCTATGCGTGCTATTGCTATGGCTATGGGTGCTATGGCTATGGCTATGGCTGCTATGGCTCCTCTGGCTATGCCTATGGCTGCTATGGCTGTGGATATTGCTGCTACGGATATAGCTATGGCTGCTATTGCTATGGCTATGGCTGCTAAGGCTATGGCTATGGCTATGGCTCCTATGGATATGGCTATTCCTGCTATGGCCATGGCTATGGCTGCTATGGCTATGGCTATGGCTGCTATGACTATGGCTGTTGCTGCTATGGCTATGGCTATGGCTATGGCTGATATGGCTATGGCTATGGCTGCTATAGCTACGGCTACGGCTGCTATGGCTTTCGCTACGCCTGCTATGGCTATGGCAATGGCTGCTATGGCTATGGCTATGGCTGCTATGGCTGCTATGGCTATGGCTGTTGCTGCTATGGCTATGCATATGGCTATGGCTATGGCTGCGATGGCTACGGCTATGGCTGCTATGGCTATGCCATTGGCTGCTGTGGCTATGGCTATGCCTATGGCAATGGCTGCAATGCCTACGGCTATGGCTGCTACGTCTATTGCTGGTATAGCTATGCGTATGGCTGCTACGGCTATGGCAATAACTGCTATTGCTATGGGAATGGCTGCTACGGCAATGACAATGGCTGCAATGGCTACGACTATGGCTGCTACGTCTATGGCTGGTATAGCTATGCGTATGGCTGCTACGGCTATGGCTATGGAATTGGCTGCTGTGGCTATGGCTATGGCTATGACAATGGCTGCTATGGCTATGGCTATGTCTGCTATGTCTATGTCTGGTATAGCTATGCGTATGGCTGCTACGGCTATGGCTATAACTGCTATGGCTATGGCATTGGCTGCTATGGCTATGGCTATGGCTGCTATGGCTGTGGCTCTGGCTGCTGTGGCTATGGGTATGGATGCTATGGCAATGGCTATGGATGCTTTGGCTATGGCTATGGCTGATATGCCTATGGCTATGGCTGCTATGGCTATGGCTGCGGCTGCTATGGCTATCGCTATGCGTGCTATTGCTATGGCTATGGCTGCTATGGCTATTGCTATGCGTGCTATTGCTATGGCTATGGCTGCTATGGCTATGGCTATGGCTGCTATGGCTGCTATGGCTATGGCCGTTGCTGCTATGGCTATGGCTATGGCTATGGCTATGGCTATGGCTATGGCTGATATGGCTATGGCTATGGCTGCTACAGCTATGGCTACGGCTGCTATGGCTGTCGCTATGCGTGCTATGGCTATGGCTATGGCTGCTATGGCTATGGCTATGGCTGCTATGGCTATGGATACGGCTGCTATGGCTGTGGCTGCGGCTGCTATGGCTAATGCTATGCGTGCCATTGCTATGTCTATGGCTGCTATGGCTATGGCTCCTATACATATGGCTATGGCTCCTATACATATGGCTATGGCTGCTATGGCCATGGCAATGGCTGCTATGTCCATGGCTATGGCTGTTATGGCTATGGCTATGGCTATGGCTGATATGGCTATGGCTATGGCTGGTATGGCTATGGCTAGGCTGCTATGGCTATCGCTATGCGTGCAATTGCTATGGTTATGGCTCCTATGGCTATGCCTATGGCTGCTATGGCTGTGGATATTGCTGCTATGGATATAGCTATGGCTGCTATGGCTATGGCTATGGCTTTGGCTGGTATGGCTGTGGCTATGGCTATAGCTGCTGTGGCTATGGCATTGGCTATGGCTCGTATGGCTATGGCTATAGCAGCTATGGCTATGCCTATGGCTGCTATAGCAATGGCTGCTATAGCTATGGCTATGGCTGCTAATGCTATGGCTATGGCTATGGCTCCCATGGATATGGCTATGGATGCTATGGTTATGGCTATGGCTGCTACGGCTATGGCTATGGCTGCTATGGCTATGGCAATGGCTGCTATAGCTATGGCTATGGCTGTTATGGCTATGGCAGTTATAGCTATGTCTATGGCTGGAATAGCTATGCCTATGGCTGCTACGGCTATTGCTATAACTGCTATGGCTATGGCATTGGCTGCTGTGGCTATGGCTATGCCTATGGCAATGGCTGCAATGCCTACGGCTACGGCTGCTACGTCTATGGCTGGTATAGCTATGCCTATGGCTGCTACGGCTATGGCTATAACTGCTATGGCTATGGCATTGGCTGCTGTGGCTATGGCTAAGGCTATGACAATGGCTGCAATGGCTACGGCTATGGCTGCTACGTCTATGGATGATATAGCTATGCGTATGGCTGCTACGGCTATGGCTATAACTGCTATGGCTATGGCATTGGCTGCTGTGGCTGTGGCTATGTCTATGGCTGCTATGGCTGTGGCTATTGCTGCTATGGATGTAGCTATGGCCGCTATGGCTGATATGGCTATGGCTATGGCTGCTATGGCTATGGCTAGGCTGCTATGGCTACCGCTATGCGTGCTATTGCTATGGCTATGGCTCCTAAGGCTATGCCTATGGCTGCTATGGCTGTGGCTATTGCTGCTATGGATGTAGCTATGGCTGCTATGGCTATGGTTATGGCTATGGCTATGGCTGATATGGCTGTGGCTATGACTAGGGCTGCTGTTGCTATGGCATTGTCTATGGCTCGTACGGCTATGGCTATTGCTGTTATGGCTACTGCTATGGCTATGGCTACGACTATGGCAGCTATGGCTAAGGCTATGGCTGCTATGTCTATGGCTGGCATAGCTATTCCTATGGCTGCTACGGCTAAGGCTATAACTGCTGTGGCTATGGCATTGGCTGCTGTGGCTATGGCTATGTCTATGGCTGCTATGGCTATGGCTATGGCTATGGCTGCTATGCATATAGCTATGGCTGCTATGGCTATGGCTATGGCTATGGCTGCTATGGCTGTGGCTATGGCTGCTGTGGCTATGGCTATGGATGCTATGGCAATGACTATGGCTGCTATGGCCATGGCTGCTATAGCTATGGCTATGGCTGCTAATGCTATGGCTATGGCAATGGTTCCAATGGATATGGCTATGGATGCTATGGTTATGGCTATGGCTGCTATGGCTATGGCTATGGCTGCTATGGCTATGGCAATGGCTGCTATAACTATGGCTACGGCTGCTATGGCTATGGCAGCTATAGCTATGGCTATTGCTGATATGGCTATGGCTATGGCTGCTATGGCTATGGCTATGGATGCTATGGCAAAGGCTATGGATGCTTTGGCTGTGGCTATGGCTGATATGGCTATGGCTATGGGTGCTATGGCTATGGCTATGGCTGCTATGGCTATGGCTATGGCTGCTATGGCTATGTCTACGGCTGCTATGGCTATGGCTGCGGCTGCTGTGGCTAATGCTATGCGTGCTATTGCTATGGCTATGGCTGCTATGGCTATGCCTATGGCTGCTATGGCTGCTATGTCTATGGCTATGGCTGCTATGTCTATGACTGGTGTAGCTATGCCTATGGCTGCTACAGATATGGCTATAACTGCTATGGCTATGGCATTGGCTACTGTGGCTATGGCTATGTCTATGGCTGCTATGGCTATGGTTATGGCTATGGCTGCTAAGGCTATGGCTATGGCTATGGCTCCTATGGATATGGCTATTCCTGCTATGGCCATGGCTATGGCTGCTATGGCTATGGCTATGGCTGCTATGACTATGGCTGTTGCTGCTATGGCTATGGCTATGGCTATGGCTGATATGGCTATGGCTATGGCTGCTATAGCTACGGCTACGGCTGCTATGGCTTTCGCTACGCCTGCTATGGCTATGGCTATGGCTGCTATGGCTATGGCTATGGCTGCTATGGCTGCTATGGCTATGGCTGTTGCTGCTATGGCTATGCATATGGCTATGGCTATGGCTGCGATGGCTACGGCTATGGCTGCTATGGCTATGCCATTGGCTGCTGTGGCTATGGCTATGCCTATGGCAATGGCTGCAATGCCTACGGCTATGGCTGCTACGTCTATTGCTGGTATAGCTATGCGTATGGCTGCTACGGCTATGGCAATAACTGCTATTGCTATGGGAATGGCTGCTACGGCAATGACAATGGCTGCAATGGCTACGACTATGGCTGCTACGTCTATGGCTGGTATAGCTATGCGTATGGCTGCTACGGCTATGGCTATAACTGCTATGGCTATGGAATTGGCTGCTGTGGCTATGGCTATGGCTATGACAATGGCTGCTATGGCTATGGCTATGTCTGCTATGTCTATGTCTGGTATAGCTATGCGTATGGCTGCTACGGCTATGGCTATAACTGCTATGGCTATGGCATTGGCTGCTGTGGATATGGCTATGGCTATGACAATGGCTGCTATGGCTATGGCTATGGCTGCTAAGTCTATGACTGGTATAGCTATGCCTATGGCTGCTACAGATATGGCTATAACTGCTATGGCTATGGCATTGGCTACTGTGGCTACGGCTATGTCTATGGCTGCTATGGCTATGGCTGCTATAGCTGTGGCTAAGGCTGCCAATGCTATGGCTATGGCTATGGCTCCTATGGATATGGCTATGGCTGCTATGGTTATGGCTATGCCTGCTGTGGCTATGGCTATGGCTATGACAATGGCTGCTATGGCTATGGCTATGGCTGCTACGTCTATGTCTGGTATAGCTATGCCTATGGCTGCTACGGCTATGGCTATAACTGCTATGGCTATGGCATTGGCTACTGTGGCTATGGCTATGTTTATGGCTGCTATGGCTATGGCTATGGCTATGGCTGCTATGGCTATGGCTATGGCTGCTATGGCTATGGCTATTGCTGCTATGGCTGCTATGGCTATGGCTATTGCTGCTATGGCTACTGCTATGGCTATGGCTATGGCAGCTATGGCTATCACTATGGCTGCTAGGGCTGCTATGGCTATGACTATTGCTGCTATGGCTATGGCTATGGCTATGACTATGGCTGCTATGGCTATGGCTATCTCTGCTATGTCTGTGGCTGGTATAGCTATGCCTATGGCTGCTACGGCTATGGCTATAACTGCTATGGCTATGGCATTGGCTGCTGTGGCTGTGGCTATGTCTATGGCTGCTATGGCTATGGCTATGGCTATGGCTATTATGGATATAGCTGCGGCTGCTATGGCTATGGGTATGGCTACGGCTGCTATGGCCATGTCTATGGCTGCAATGTCCATGGCAATGGCTGCTATGTCTATGGCTGGTATAGCTATGTCTATGGCTGATACGCCTATGGCTATAACTGTTATGGCTATGGCATTGGCTGCTGTGGCTATGGCTATGGCTATGCCTGCGATGGCTACGGCTATGGCAGCTATGGCTATGGCTATGGCTGCTATGGCTATGGCTGGTATAGCTATGCCTATGGCTGCTATGGCTATGACTATTGCTGCTATGGCTATGGCTATTGCTGCTATGGCTACTGCTATGGCTATGGCTATGACTATGGCAGCTATGGCTATGGCTATGGCTGCTATGTCTATAGCTGGCATAGCTATGCCTATGGCTGCTACGGCTATGGCTATAACTGCTGTGGCTATGGCATTGGCTGCTGTGGCTATGGCTATGTCTATGGCTGCTATGGCTATGGCTATGGCTATGGCTGCCATGGCTGTAGCTCTGGCTGCTGTGGCTATGGGTATGGATGCTATGGCAATGGCTATGGATGCTTTGGCTATGGCTATGGCTGATATGGCTATGGCTATGGCTGCTATGGCTATGGCTATGGCTGCTATGGCTTTGGCTATGGCTGCTATGGCTGCTATGGCTATGGCTGTTGCTGCTATGGCAATGGCTATGGCCATGGCTACGGCTGCGATGGCTACGGCTATGGCTGCTATGGCTATGGCTATGGCTGCTATGCCTATGGCTATGGCTGCTATGGCTATGGCTATGGCTGCTATGGCTATGGCTGCGGCAGCTATGGCTATCGCTATGCGTGCTATTGCTATGGCTATGGCTGCTATGGCTATTGCTATGTGTGCTATGGCCATGGCTACGGCTGCGATGGCTACGGCTATGGCTGCTATGGCTATGGCTATGGCTGCTATGCCTATGGCTATGGCTGCTATGGCTATGGCTATGGCTGCTATGGCTATGGCTGCGGCTGCTATGGCTATCGCTATGCGTGCTATTGCTATGGCTATGGCTGCTATGGCTATTGCTATGCGTGCTATTGCTATGGCTATGGCTGCTATGGCTATGGCTATGGCTGCTATGGCTGCTATGGCTATGGCAGTTGCTGCTATGGCTATAGCTATGGCTATGGCTATGGCTATGCCTATGGCTGCTATGGCTGTGTATATTGCTGCTATGGATATAGCTATGGCTGCTATGGCTATGGCTATGGCTATGGCAGCTATGGCTATTCCTATGGCTGCTATAGCAATGGCTGCTATAGCTATGGCTATGGCTGCTAATGCTATGGCTCTGGCTATGGCTCCCATGGATATGGCTATGGATGCTATGGTTATGGCTATGGCTGCTACGGCTATGGCTATGGCTGCTATGGCTATGGCAATGGCTGCTATAGCTATGGCTGTGGCTGCTATGGCTATGGCAGCTATAGCTATGGCTATTGCTGATATGGCTATGGCTATGGCTGCTATGACTATGGCTATTGCTGCTATGGCTATGGCTACGGCTTCTATGGCTGTCGCTATGCGTGCTATGGCTATGGCTGTGGCTGCTATGGTTATGGCTATGGCTGCTATGGCTGCTATGGCTATGGCTGTTGCTGCTATGGCTATGGCTATGGCTATGGCTATGGCTGCGATGCCTACGGCTATGGCTGCTATGGCTATGGCTATGGCTGCTATAGCTATGGCTATGGCTGCTATGGCTGCTATGGCTATGGCTGTTGCTGCTATGGCAATGGCTATGGCCATGGCTACGGCTGCGATGGCTACGGCTATGGCTGCTATGTCTATGGCTATGGCTGCTATGCCTATGGCTATGGCTGCTATGGCTATGGCTATGGATGCTATGGAAATGGCTATGGCTGCTATGGCTATGGCTATGGCTGCTATGGCCATTGCTGCTATAGCTATGGCTATGGCTGCTATGGCTATGGCTATGGCTGCTAAGGCTATGGCTATGGCTATGGCTCCTATGGATATGGCTATGGCTGCTATGCCCATGGCTATGGCCGCTATGGCTATGGCTGTGGCTGCTATGCCTGCTATGGCTATGGCTGTTGCTGCTATGGCAATGGCTATGGCCATGGCTACGGCTGCGATGGCTACGGCTATGGCTGCTATGGCTATGGCTATGGCTGCTATGCCTATGGCTATGGCTGCTATGGCTATGGCTATGGCTGCTATGGCTATGGCTGCGGCTGCTATGGCTATTGCTATGTGTCTTATGGCCATGGCTACGGCTGCGATGGCTACGGCTATGGCTGCTATGGCTATAGCTATGGCTGCTATGCCTATGGCTATGGCTGCTATGGCTACGGCTATGGCTGCTATGGCTATGGCTGCGGCTGCTATGGCTATCGCTATGCGTGCTATTGCTATGGCTATGGCTGCTATGGCTATTGCTATGCGTGCTATTGCTATGGCTATGGCTGCTATGGCTACGGCTATGGCTGCTATGGCTGCTATGGCTATGGCAGTTGCTGCTATGGCTATGGCTATGGCTATGGCTATGGCTATGGCTATGGCTGATATGGCTATGGCTATGGCTGCTACAGCTATGGCTACGGCTGCTATGGCTGTCGCTATGCGTGCTATGGCTATGGCTATGGCTGCTATGGCTATGGCTATGGCTGCTATGGCTATGGATACGGCTGCTATGGCCATGGCAATGGCTGCTATGTCCATGGCTATGGCTGTTATGGCTATGGCTATGGCTATGGCGGATATGGCTATGGCTATGGCTGGTATGGCTATGGCTAGGCTGCTATGGCTATCGCTATGCGTGCTATTGCTATGGCTATGGCTCCTATGGCTATGCCCATGGCTGCTATGGCTGTGGATATTGCTGCTATGGATATAGCTATGGCTGCTATGGCTATGGCTATGGCTATGGCTATGTCTGGTATGGCTGTGGCTATGGCTATGGCTGCTGTGGCTATGGCATTGGCTATGGCTCGTATGGCTATGGCTATAGCAGCTATGGCTATTCCTATGGCTGCTATAGCTATGGCTACGGCTTCTATGGCTGTCGCTATGCGTGCTCCGGCTATGGCTATGGCTGCTATGGCTATGGCTATGGCTGCTATGGCTGCTATGGCTATGGCTGTTGCTGCTATGGCTATGGCTATGGCTGTTGCTGCTATGGCTATGGCTATGGCTTTGGCTATGGCTGCGATGGCTACGGCTATGGCTGCTATGGCTATGGCTATGGCTGCTACTCCTATGGCTATGGCTGCTATGGCTATGGCTATGGCTGCGGCTGCTATGGCTAACGCTATGCGTGCTATTGCTATGGCTATGGGTGCTATGGCTATGGCTATGGCTGCTATGGCTGCTATGGCTATGGCTGTTGCTGCTATGGCTATGGCTATGGCTATGGCTATGGCTATGGCTATGGCTGCTATGGCTATGGCTATGGCTGCTATGGCTGCTATGGCTATGGCTGTTGCTGCTATGGCTATGGCTATGGCTATGGCTATGTCTGCGATGGCTACGGCTATGGCTGCTATGGCTATGGCTATGGCTGCTATGGCTGCTATGGCTATGGCTGTTGCTGCTATGGCTATGGCTATGGCTTTGGCTATGGCTGCGATGGCTACGGCTATGGCTGCTATGGCTATGGCTATGGCTGCTACTCCTATGGCTATGGCTGCTATGGCTATGGCTATGGCTGCGGCTGCTATGGCTAACGCTATGCGTGCTATTGCTATGGCTATGGGTGCTATGGCTATGGCTATGGCTGCTATGGCTGCTATGGCTATGGCTGTTGCTGCTATGGCTATGGCTATGGCTATGGCTATGGCTATGGCTATGGCTGCTATGGCTATGGCTATGGCTGCTATGGCTGCTATGGCTATGGCTGTTGCTGCTATGGCTATGGCTATGGCTATGGCTATGTCTGCGATGGCTACGGCTATGGCTGCTATGGCTATGGCTATGGCTGCTACTCCTATGGCTATGGCTGCTATGGCTATGGCTATGGCTGCGGCTGCTATGGCTAACGCTATGCGTGCTATTGCTATGGCTATGGGTGCTATGGCTATGGCTATGGCTGCTATGGCTGCTATGGCTATTGCTATTGATGCTATGGCTATGGCTATGGCTATGGCTATGGCTGCGATGGCTACGGCTATGGTTGCAATGGATATGGCTATGGCTGCTATGGATATAGCTATGGCTGCTATGGCTATGGCTGTTGCTATGGCTGCTATGGCTGTGGCGATGGCTATGGCTTCTGTGGCTAAGGCATTGGCTATGGCTCGTATGGCTATGGCTATGGCTGCTATGGCTATGGCTCCTATACATATGGCTATGGCTCCTATACATATGGCTATGGCTCCTATACATATGGCTATGGCTGCTATGGCCATGGAAATGGCTGCTATGTCCATGGCTATGGCTGTTATGGCTATGGCTATGGCTATGGCTGATATGGCTATGGCTATAGCTGGTATGGCTATGGCTAGGCTGCTATGGCTATCGCTATGCGTGCTATTGCTATGGCTATGGCTCCTATGGCTATGCCTATGGCTGCTATGGCTGTGGATATTGCTGCTATGGATATAGCTATGGCTGCTATGGCTATGGCTATGGCTATGGCTGGTATGGCTGTGGCTATGGCTATGGCTGCTGTGGCTATGGCATTGGCTATGGCTCGTATGGCTATGGCTATAGCAGCTATGGCTATGCCCATGGCTGCTATAGCAATGGCTGCTATAGCTATGGCTATGGATGCAAATGCTATGGCTATGGCTATGGCTCCCATGGATATGGCTATGGATGCTGTGGCTATGGCATTGGCTGCTGTGGCTATCTCTATGTCTATGGCTGCTATGGCTATGGCTATGGCTATGGCTGCTATGGCTGCTATGGCTGTGGCTCTGGCTGCTGTGGCTATGGGTATGGATGCTATGGCAATGGCTATGGATGCTTTGGCTATGGCTATGGCTGATATGCGTATGGCTATGGCTGCTATGGCTATGGCTGCGGCTGCTATGGCTATCGCTATGCGTGCTATTGCTATGGCTATGGCTGCTATGGCTATTGCTATGCGTGCTATTGCTATGGCTATGGCTGCTATGGCTATGGCTATGGCTGCTATGGCTGCTATGGCTATGGCTGTTGCTGCTATGGCTATGGCTATGGCTATGGCTATGGCTATGGCTATGGCTGATATGGCTATGGCTATGGCTGCTACAGCTATGGCTACGGCTGCTATGGCTGTCGCTATGCGTGCTATGGCTATGGCTATGGCTGCTATGGCTATGGCTATGGCTGCTATGGCTATGGATACGGCTGCTATGGCTATGGCTGCGGCTGCTATGGCTAATGCTATGCGTGCCATTGCTATGGCTATGGCTGCTATGGCTATGGCTCCTATACATATGGCTATGGCTCCTATACATATGGCTATGGCTGCTATGGCCATGGCAATGGCTGCTATGTCCATGGCTATGGCTGTTATGGCTATGGCTATGGCTATGGCTGATATGGCTATGGCTATGGCTGGTATGGCTATGGCTAGGCTGCTATGGCTATCGCTATGCGTGCAATTGCTATGGTTATGGCTCCTATGGCTATGCCTATGGCTGCTACGGCTGTGGATATTGCTGCTATGGATATAGCTATGGCTGCTATGGCTATGGCTATGGCTATGGCTGGTATGGCTGTGGCTATGGCTATAGCTGCTGTGGCTATGGCATTGGCTATGTCTCGTATGGCTATGGCTATAGCAGCTATGGCTATGCCTATGGCTGCTATAGCAATGGCTGCTATAGCTATGGCTATGGCTGCTGATGCTATGGCTATGGCTATGGCTCAAATGGATATGGCTATGGATGCTATGGTTATGGCTATGGCTGCTATGGCTATAGCTATGGATGCTATGGCAATGGCTATGGCTGCTATGGCTATGGCTATGGCTGCTATAGCCATTGCTGCTATAGCTATGGCTATGGCTGCTAAGGCTACTGCTATGGCTATGGCTATGACTATGGCAGCTATGGCTATGGCTATGGCTGCTATGTCTATGGCTGGCATAGCTATGCCTATGGCTGCTACGGCTATGGCTATAACTGCTGTGGCTATGGCTGCGGCTGCTATGGCTATCGCTATGCGTGCTATTGCTATGGCTATGGCTGCTATGGCTATTGCTATGCGTGCTATTGCTATGGCTATTGCTATGCGTGCTATTGCTATGGCTATGGCTGCTATGGCTATGGCAGTTGCTGCTATGGCTATGGCTATGCCTATGGCTATGGCTATGGCTATGGCTGATATGGCTATGGCTATGGCTGCTACAGCTATGGCTACGGCTGCCATGGCTATCGCTATGCGTGCTATTGCTATGGCTATGTCTGCTATGGCTATTGCTATGCGTGCTATTGCTATGGCTAATGCTATGCGTGCCATTGCTATGGCTATGGCTGCTATGGCTATGGCTCCTGTACATATGGCTATGGCTCCTATACATATGGCTATGGCTGCTATGGCCATGGCAATGGCTGCTATGTCCATGGCTATGGCTGTTATGGCTATGGCTATGGCTATGGCTGATATGGCTATGGCTATGGCTGGTATGGCTATGGCTAGGCTGCTATGGCTATCGCTATGCGTGCTATTGCTATGGCTATGGCTCCTATGGCTATGCCCATGGCTGCTATGGCTGTGGATATTGCGGCTATGGATATAGCTATGGCTGCTATGGCTATGGCTATGGCTATGGCTGGTATGGCTGTGGCTATGGCTATGGCTGCTGTGGCTATGGCATTGGCTATGGCTCGTATGGCTATGGCTATAGCAGCTATGGCTATTCCTATGGCTGCTATAGCAATGGCTGCTATAGCTATGGCTATGGCTGCTAATGCTATGGCTATGGCTATGGCTCCCATGGATATGGCTATGGATGCTATGGTTATGGCTATGGCTGCTACGGCTATGGCTATGGCTGCTATGGCTATGGCAATGGCTGCTATAGCTATGGCTGTGGCTGCTATGGCTATGGCAGCTATAGCTATGGCTATTGCTGATATGGCTATGGCTATGGCTGCTATGGTTATGGCTATGGCTGCTATGGCTGCTATGGCTATGGCTGTTGCTGCTATGGCTATGGCTACGGCTATGGCTATGGATGCGATGCCTACGGCTATGGCTGCTGTGGCTATGGCTATGGCTGCTATGGCTATGGCTATGGTTGCTATGGCTGCTATGGCTATGGCTGTTGCTGCTATGGCTATGGCTATGGCTATGGCTATGGCTGCGACGCCTACGGCTATGGCTGCTATGGCTATGGCTATGGCTGCTATGGCTATGGCTATGGCTGCTATGGCTGCTATGGCTATGGCTGTTGCTGCTATGGCAATGGCTATGGCCATGGCTACTGCTGCGATGGCTACGGTTATGGCTGCTATGGCTATGGCTATGGCTGCTATGCCTATGGCTATGGCTGCTATGGTTATGGTTATGGATGCTATGGCAATGGCTATGGCTGCTATGGCTATGGCTATGGCTGCTGTGGCCATTGCTGCTATAGCTATGGCTATGGCTGCTATGGCTATGGCTATGGCTCCTATGGATATGGCTATGGCTGCTATGCCCATGGCTATGGCCGCTATGGCCATGGCTATGGCTGCTATGGCTATGGCTATTGCTGCTATGGCTATGGCTATGGCTATGGCTGATATGGCAATGGCTATGGCTATGGCTATGGCTGCGATGGCTACGGCTATGGCTGCTATGGCTATGGCTATGGCTGCTACTCCTATGGCTATGGCTGCTATGGCTATGGCTATGGCTGCGGCTGCTATGGCTAACGCTATGCGTGCTATTGCTATGGCTATGGGTGCTATGGCTATGGCTATGGCTGCTATGGCTGCTATGGCTATGGCTGTTGCTGCTATGGCTATGGCTATGGCTATGGCTATGGCTATGGCTATGGCTGCTATGGCTATGGCTATGGCTGCTATGGCTGCTATGGCTATGGCTGTTGCTGCTATGGCTATGGCTATGGCTATGGCTATGGCTGCGATGGCTACGGCTATGGCTGGTATGGCTATGGCTATGGCTGCTACTCCTATGGCTATGGCTGCTATGGCTATGGCTATGGCTGCGGCTGCTATGGCTAACGCTATGCGTGCTATTGCTATGGCTATGGGTGCTATGGCTATGGCTATGGCTGCTATGGCTGCTATGGCTATTGCTATTGATGCTATGGCTATGGCTATGGCTATGGCTATGGCTGCGATGGCTACGGCTATGGTTGCAATGGATATGGCTATGGCTGCTATGGATATAGCTATGGCTGCTATGGCTATGGCTGTTGCTATGGCTGCTATGGCTGTGGCGATGGCTATGGCTGCTGTGGCTAAGGCATTGGCTATGGCTCGTATGGCTATGGCTATGGCTGCTATGGCTATGGCTCCCATACATATGGCTATGGCTCCTATACATATGGCTATGGCTGCTATGGCCATGGCAATGGCTGCTATGTCCATGGCTATGGCTGTTATGGCTATGGCTATGGCTATGGCTGATATGGCTATGGCTATAGCTGGTATGGCTATGGCTAGGCTGCTATGGCTATCGCTATGCGTGCTATTGCTATGTCTATGGCTCCTATGGCTATGCCTATGGCTGCTATGGCTGTGGATATTGCTGCTATGGATATAGCTATGGCTGCTATGGCTATGGCTATGGCTATGGCTGGTATGGCTGTGGTTATGGCTATGGCTGCTGTGGCTATGGCATTGGCTATGGCTCGTATGGCTATGGCTATAGCAGCTATGGCTATGCCTATGGCTGCTATAGCAATGGCTGCTATAGCTATGGCTGCTATAGCAATAGCTGCTATAGCTATGGCTATGGCTGCTAATGCTATGGCTATGGCTATGGCTCCCATGGATATGGCTATGGTTGCTATGGTTATGGCTATGGCTGCTACGGCTATGGCTATGGCTGCTATGGCTATGGCAATGGCTGCTATAGCTATGGCTATGGCTGCTATGGCTATGGCGCCTATAGCTATGGCTATTGCTGATATGGCTATGGCTATGGCTGCTATGACTATGGCTATTGCTGCTATGGCTATGGCTATGGCTATGGCTGACATGTCTATGGCTATGGCTGCTATAGCTATGGCTACGGCTTCTATGGCTGTCGCTATGCGTGCTATGGCTATGGCTATGGCTGCTATGGTTATGGCTATGGCTGCTATGGCTGCTATGGCTATGGCTGTAGCTGCTATGGCTGTGGCTATGGCTATGGCTATGCCTGCGATGGCTACGGCTATGGCAGCTATGGCTATGGCTATGGCTGCTATGGCTATGGCTGGTATAGCTATGCCTATGGCTGCTATGGCTATGACTATTGCTGCTATGGCTATGGCTATTGCTGCTATGGCTACTGCTATGGCTATGGCTATGACTATGGCAGCTATGGCTATGGCTATGGCTGCTATGTCTATGGCTGGCATAGCTATGCCTATGGCTGCTACGGCTATGGCTATAACTGCTGTGGCTATGGCATTGGCTGCTGTGGCTATGGCTATGTCTATGGCTGCTATGGCTATGGCTATGGCTATGGCTGCCATGGCTGTAGCTCTGGCTGCTGTGGCTATGGGTATGGATGCTATGGCAATGGCTATGGATGCTTTGGCTATGGCTATGGCTGATATGGCTATGGCTATGGCTGCTATGGCTATGGCTATGGCTGCTATGGCTTTGGCTATGGCTGCTATGGCTGCTATGGCTATGGCTGTTGCTGCTATGGCAATGGCTATGGCCATGGCTACGGCTGCGATGGCTACGGCTATGGCTGCTATGGCTATGGCTATGGCTGCTATGCCTATGGCTATGGCTGCTATGGCTATGGCTATGGCTGCTATGGCTATGGCTGCGGCAGCTATGGCTATCGCTATGCGTGCTATTGCTATGGCTATGGCTGCTATGGCTATTGCTATGTGTGCTATGGCCATGGCTACGGCTGCGATGGCTACGGCTATGGCTGCTATGGCTATGGCTATGGCTGCTATGCCTATGGCTATGGCTGCTATGGCTATGGCTATGGCTGCTATGGCTATGGCTGCGGCTGCTATGGCTATCGCTATGCGTGCTATTGCTATGGCTATGGCTGCTATGGCTATTGCTATGCGTGCTATTGCTATGGCTATGGCTGCTATGGCTATGGCTATGGCTGCTATGGCTGCTATGGCTATGGCAGTTGCTGCTATGGCTATAGCTATGGCTATGGCTATGGCTATGCCTATGGCTGCTATGGCTGTGGATATTGCTGCTATGGATATAGCTATGGCTGCTATGGCTATGGCTATGGCTATGGCTGGTATGGCTGTGGCTATGGCTATGGCTGCTGTGGCTATGGCATTGGCTATGGCTCGTATGGCTATGGCTATAGCAGCTATGGCTATTCCTATGGCTGCTATAGCAATGGCTGCTATAGCTATGGCTATGGCTGCTAATGCTATGGCTCTGGCTATGGCTCCCATGGATATGGCTATGGATGCTATGGTTATGGCTATGGCTGCTACGGCTATGGCTATGGCTGCTATGGCTATGGCAATGGCTGCTATAGCTATGGCTGTGGCTGCTATGGCTATGGCAGCTATAGCTATGGCTATTGCTGATATGGCTATGGCTATGGCTGCTATGACTATGGCTATTGCTGCTATGGCTATGGCTACGGCTTCTATGGCTGTCGCTATGCGTGCTATGGCTATGGCTGTGGCTGCTATGGTTATGGCTATGGCTGCTATGGCTGCTATGGCTATGGCTGTTGCTGCTATGGCTATGGCTATGGCTATGGCTATGGCTGCGATGCCTACGGCTATGGCTGCTATGGCTATGGCTATGGCTGCTATAGCTATGGCTATGGCTGCTATGGCTGCTATGGCTATGGCTGTTGCTGCTATGGCAATGGCTATGGCCATGGCTACGGCTGCGATGGCTACGGCTATGGCTGCTATGTCTATGGCTATGGCTGCTATGCCTATGGCTATGGCTGCTATGGCTATGGCTATGGATGCTATGGAAATGGCTATGGCTGCTATGGCTATGGCTATGGCTGCTATGGCCATTGCTGCTATAGCTATGGCTATGGCTGCTATGGCTATGGCTATGGCTGCTAAGGCTATGGCTATGGCTATGGCTCCTATGGATATGGCTATGGCTGCTATGCCCATGGCTATGGCCGCTATGGCTATGGCTGTGGCTGCTATGCCTGCTATGGCTATGGCTGTTGCTGCTATGGCAATGGCTATGGCCATGGCTACGGCTGCGATGGCTACGGCTATGGCTGCTATGCCTATGGCTATGGCTGCTATGCCTATGGCTATGGCTGCTATGGCTATGGCTATGGCTGCTATGGCTATGGCTGCGGCTGCTATGGCTATTGCTATGTGTCTTATGGCCATGGCTACGGCTGCGATGGCTACGGCTATGGCTGCTATGGCTATAGCTATGGCTGCTATGCCTATGGCTATGGCTGCTATGGCTACGGCTATGGCTGCTATGGGTATGGCTGCGGCTGCTATGGCTATCGTTATGCGTGCTATTGCTATGGCTATGGCTGCTATGGCTATTGCTATGCGTGCTATTGCTATGGCTATGGCTGCTATGGCTACGGCTATGGCTGCTATGGCTGCTATGGCTATGGCAGTTGCTGCTATGGCTATGGCTATGGCTATGGCTATGGCTATGGCTATGGCTGATATGGCTATGGCTATGGCTGCTACAGCTATGGCTACGGCTGCTATGGCTGTCGCTATGCGTGCTATGGCTATGGCTATGGCTCCTATGGCTATGCCCATGGCTGCTATGGCTGTGGATATTGCTGCTATGGATATAGCTATGGCTGCTATGGCTATGGCTATGGCTATGGCTATGTCTGGTATGGCTGTGGCTATGGCTATGGCTGCTGTGGCTATGGCATTGGCTATGGCTCGTATGGCTATGGCTATAGCAGCTATGGCTATTCCTATGGCTGCTATAGCTATGGCTACGGCTTCTATGGCTGTCGCTATGCGTGCTCCGGCTATGGCTATGGCTGCTATGGCTATGGCTATGGCTGCTATGGCTGCTATGGCTATGGCTGTTGCTGCTATGGCTATGGCTATGGCTTTGGCTATGGCTGCGATGGCTACGGCTATGGCTGCTATGGCTATGGCTATGGCTGCTACTCCTATGGCTATGGCTGCTATGGCTATGGCTATGGCTGCGGCTGCTATGGCTAACGCTATGCGTGCTATTGCTATGGCTATGGGTGCTATGGCTATGGCTATGGCTGCTATGGCTGCTATGGCTATGGCTGTTGCTGCTATGGCTATGGCTATGGCTATGGCTATGGCTATGGCTATGGCTGCTATGGCTATGGCTATGGCTGCTATGGCTGCTATGGCTATGGCTGTTGCTGCTATGGCTATGGCTATGGCTATGGCTATGTCTGCGATGGCTACGGCTATGGCTGCTATGGCTATGGCTATGGCTGCTACTCCTATGGCTATGGCTGCTATGGCTATGGCTATGGCTGCGGCTGCTATGGCTAACGCTATGCGTGCTATTGCTATGGCTATGGGTGCTATGGCTATGGCTATGGCTGCTATGGCTGCTATGGCTATTGCTATTGATGCTATGGCTATGGCTATGGCTATGGCTATGGCTATGGCTGCGATGGCTACGGCTATGGTTGCAATGGATATGGCTATGGCTGCTATGGATATAGCTATGGCTGCTATGGCTATGGCTGTTGCTATGGCTGCTATGGCTGTGGCGATGGCTATGGCTGCTGTGGCTAAGGCATTGGCTATGGCTCGTATGGCTATGGCTATGGCTGCTATGGCTATGGCTCCTATACATATGGCTATGGCTCCTATACATATGGCTATGGCTGCTATGGCCATGGAAATGGCTGCTATGTCCATGGCTATGGCTGTTATGGCTATGGCTATGGCTATGGCTGATATGGCTATGGCTATAGCTGGTATGGCTATGGCTAGGCTGCTATGGCTATCGCTATGCGTGCTATTGCTATCGCTATGGCTCCTATGGCTATGCCTATGGCTGCTATGGCTGTGGATATTGCTGCTATGGATATAGCTATGGCTGCTATGGCTATGGCTATGGCTATGGCTGGTATGGCTGTGGCTATGGCTATGGCTGCTGTGGCTATGGCATTGGCTATGGCTCGTATGGCTATGGCTATAGCAGCTATGGCTATGCCCATGGCTGCTATAGCAATGGCTGCTATAGCTATGGCTATGGATGCAAATGCTATGGCTATGGCTATGGCTCCCATGGATATGGCTATGGATGCTGTGGCTATGGCATTGGCTGCTGTGGCTATCTCTATGTCTATGGCTGCTATGGCTATGGCTATGGCTATGGCTGCTATGGCTGTGGCTCTGGCTGCTGTGGCTATGGGTATGGATGCTATGGCAATGGCTATGGATGCTTTGGCTATGGCTATGGCTGATATGCGTATGGCTATGGCTGCTATGGCTATGGCTGCGGCTGCTATGGCTATCGCTATGCGTGCTATTGCTATGGCTATGGCTGCTATGGCTATTGCTATGCGTGCTATTGCTATGGCTATGGCTGCTATGGCTATGGCTATGGCTGCTATGGCTGCTATGGCTATGGCTGTTGCTGCTATGGCTATGGCTATGGCTATGGCTATGGCTATGGCTATGGCTGATATGGCTATGGCTATGGCTGCTACAGCTATGGCTACGGCTGCTATGGCTGTCGCTATGCGTGCTATGGCTATGGCTATGGCTGCTATGGCTATGGCTATGGCTGCTATGGCTATGGATACGGCTGCTATGGCTATGGCTGCGGCTGCTATGGCTAATGCTATGCGTGCCATTGCTATGGCTATGGCTGCTATGGCTATGGCTCCTATACATATGGCTATGGCTCCTATACATATGGCTATGGCTGCTATGGCCATGGCAATGGCTGCTATGTCCATGGCTATGGCTGTTATGGCTATGGCTATGGCTATGGCTGATATGGCTATGGCTATGGCTGGTATGGCTATGGCTAGGCTGCTATGGCTATCGCTATGCGTGCAATTGCTATGGTTATGGCTCCTATGGCTATGCCTATGGCTGCTACGGCTGTGGATATTGCTGCTATGGATATAGCTATGGCTGCTATGGCTATGGCTATGGCTATGGCTGGTATGGCTGTGGCTATGGCTATAGCTGCTGTGGCTATGGCATTGGCTATGTCTCGTATGGCTATGGCTATAGCAGCTATGGCTATGCCTATGGCTGCTATAGCAATGGCTGCTATAGCTATGGCTATGGCTGCTGATGCTATGGCTATGGCTATGGCTCCCATGGATATGGCTATGGATGCTATGGTTATGGCTATGGCTGCTATGGCTATAGCTATGGATGCTATGGCAATGGCTATGGCTGCTATGGCTATGGCTATGGCTGCTATGGCCATTGCTGCTATAGCTATGGCTATGGCTGCTAAGGCTATGGCTCCTATACATATGGCTATGGCTCCTATACATATGGCTATGGCTGCTATGGTTATGGCTATGGCTGCTATGGCTGCTATGGCTATGGCTGTTGCTGCTATGGCTGTGGCTATGGCTATGGCTATGCCTGCGATGGCTACGGCTATGGCAGCTATGGCTATGGCTATGGCTGCTATGGCTATGGCTGGTATAGCTATGCCTATGGCTGCTATGGCTATGACTATTGCTGCTATGGCTATGGCTATTGCTGCTATGGCTACTGCTATGGCTATGGCTATGACTATGGCAGCTATGGCTATGGCTATGGCTGCTATGTCTATGGCTGGCATAGCTATGCCTATGGCTGCTACGGCTATGGCTATAACTGCTGTGGCTATGGCTGCGGCTGCTATGGCTATCGCTATGCGTGCTATTGCTATGGCTATGGCTGCTATGGCTATTGCTATGCGTGCTATTGCTATGGCTATTGCTATGCGTGCTATTGCTATGGCTATGGCTGCTATGGCTATGGCTATGGCTGCTATGGCTGCTATGGCTATGGCAGTTGCTGCTATGGCTATGGCTATGCCTATGGCTATGGCTATGGCTATGGCTGATATGGCTATGGCTATGGCTGCTACAGCTATGGCTACGGCTGCTATGGCTATCGCTATGCGTGCTATTGCTATGGCTATGTCTGCTATGGCTATTGCCATGCGTGCTATTGCTATGGCTAATGCTATGCGTGCCATTGCTATGGCTATGGCTGCTATGGCTATGGCTCCTGTACATATGGCTATGGCTCCTATACATATGGCTATGGCTGCTATGGCCATGGCAATGGCTGCTATGTCCATGGCTATGGCTGTTATGGCTATGGCTATGGCTATGGCTGATATGGCTATGGCTATGGCTGGTATGGCTATGGCTAGGCTGCTATGGCTATCGCTATGCGTGCTATTGCTATGGCTATGGCTCCTATGGCTATGCCCATGGCTGCTATGGCTGTGGATATTGCGGCTATGGATATAGCTATGGCTGCTATGGCTATGGCTATGGCTATGGCTGGTATGGCTGTGGCTATGGCTATGGCTGCTGTGGCTATGGCATTGGCTATGGCTCGTATGGCTATGGCTATAGCAGCTATGGCTATTCCTATGGCTGCTATAGCAATGGCTGCTATAGCTATGGCTATGGCTGCTAATGCTATGGCTATGGCTATGGCTCCCATGGATATGGCTATGGATGCTATGGTTATGGCTATGGCTGCTACGGCTATGGCTATGGCTGCTATGGCTATGGCAATGGCTGCTATAGCTATGGCTGTGGCTGCTATGGCTATGGCAGCTATAGCTATGGCTATTGCTGATATGGCTATGGCTATGGCTGCTATGGTTATGGCTATGGCTGCTATGGCTGCTATGGCTATGGCTGTTGCTGCTATGGCTATGGCTACGGCTATGGCTATGGATGCGATGTCTACGGCTATGGCTGCTATGGCTATGGGTATGGCTGCTATGGCTATGGCTATGGTTGCTATGGCTGCTATGGCTATGGCTGTTGCTGCTATGGCTATGGCTATGGCTATGGCTATGGCTGCGACGCCTACGGCTATGGCTGCTATGGCTATGGCTATGGCTGCTATGGCTATGGCTATGGCTGCTATGGCTGCTATGGCTATGGCTGTTGCTGCTATGGCAATGGCTATGGCCATGGCTACTGCTGCGATGGCTACGGTTATGGCTGCTATGGCTATGGCTATGGCTGCTATGCCTATGGCTATGGCTGCTATGGTTATGGTTATGGATGCTATGGCAATGGCTATGGCTGCTATGGCTATGGCTATGGCTGCTGTGGCCATTGCTGCTATAGCTATGGCTATGGCTGCTATGGCTATGGCTATGGCTGCGGCTGCTATGGCTAACGCTATGCGTGCTATTGCTATGGCTATGGGTGCTATGGCTATGGCTATGGCTGCTATGGCTGCTATGGCTATGGCTGTTGCTGCTATGGCTATGGCTATGGCTATGGCTATGGCTATGGCTATGGCTGCTATGGCTATGGCTATGGCTGCTATGGCTGCTATGGCTATGGCTGTTGCTGCTATGGCTATGGCTATGGCTATGGCTATGGCTGCGATGGCTACGGCTATGGCTGGTATGGCTATGGCTATGGCTGCTACTCCTATGGCTATGGCTGCTATGGCTATGGCTATGGCTGCGGCTGCTATGGCTAACGCTATGCGTGCTATTGCCTTGGCTATGGGTGCTATGGCTATGGCTATGGCTGCTATGGCTGCTATGGCTATTGCTATTGATGCTATGGCTATGGCTATGGCTATGGCTATGGCTGCGATGGCTACGGCTATGGTTGCAATGGATATGGCTATGGCTGCTATGGATATAGCTATGGCTGCTATGGCTATGGCTGTTGCTATGGCTGCTATGGCTGTGGCGATGGCTATGGCTGCTGTGGCTAAGGCATTGGCTATGGCTCGTATGGCTATGGCTATGGCTGCTATGGCTATGGCTCCTATACATATGGCTATGGCTGCTATGGCCATGGCAATGGCTGCTATGTCCATGGCTATGGCTGTTATGGCTATGGCTATGGCTATTGCTGATATGGCTATGGCTATAGCTGGTATGGCTATGGCTAGGCTGCTATGGCTATCGCTATGCGTGCTATTGCTATGGCTATGGCTCCTATGGCTATGCCTATGGCTGCTATGGCTGTGGATATTGCTGCTATGGATATAGCTATGGCTGCTATGGCTATGGCTATGGCTATGGCTGGTATGGCTGTGGCTATGGCTATGGCTGCTGTGGCTATGGCATTGGCTATGGCTCGTATGGCTTTGGCTATAGCAGCTATGGCTATGCCTATGGCTGCTACAGCAATGGCTGCTATAGCTATGGCTATGGATGCTAATGCTATGGCTATGGCTATGGCTCCCATGGATATGGCTATGGATGCTGTGGTTATGGCTATGGCTGCTACGGCTATGGCTATGGCTGCTATGGCTATGGCTATGGCTGCTATGGCCATTGCTGCTATAGCTATGGCTATGGCTGCTATGGCTATGGCTATGGCTGCTAAGGCTATGGCTATGGCTATGGCTCCTATGGATATGGCTATGGCTGCTATGCCCATGGCTATGGCCGCTATGGCTATGGCTATGGCTGCTATGGCTATGGCTATTGCTGCTATGGCTATGGCTATGGCTATGGCTGATATGGCAATGGCTATGGCTGCTATAGCTATGGCTACGGCTTCTATGGCTGTCGCTATGCGTGCTCTGGCTATGGCTATGGCTTGTATGGCTATGGCTATGGCTGCTATGGCTGCTATGGCTATGGCTGTTGCTGCTATGGCTATGGCTATGGCTATGGCTATGGCTGCTATGGCTATGGCTATGGCTGCTACTCCTATGGCTATGGCTGCTATGGCTATGGCTATGGCTGCGGCTGCTATGGCTAACGCTATGCGTGCTATTGCTATGGCTATGGGTGCTATGGCTATGGCTATGGCTGCTATGGCTGCTATGCCTATGGCTGTTGCTGCTATGGCTATGGCTATGGCTATGGCTATGGCTATGGCTATGGCTGCTATGGCTATGGCTATGGCTGCTATGGCTGCTATGGCTATGGCTGTTGCTGTTATGGCTATGGCTATGGCTATGGCTATGGCTGCGATGGCTACGGCTATGGCTGCTATGGCTATGGCTATGGCTGCTACTCCTATGGCTATGGCTGCTATGGCTATGGCTATGGCTGCGGCTGCTATGGCTGTCGCTATGCGTGCTATGGCTATGGCTATGGCTGCTATGGCTATGGCTATGGCTGCTATGGCTGCTATGGCTATGGCTGTTGCTGCTATGGCTATGGCTATGGCTATAGCAGCTATGGCTATGGTTATGTCTATGGCTGCTATAGTTATGGCTGATATGGCTATGGCTATGGCCGTTAAGACTATGGCTATGGCTAGGGCAGCTGTGGCTATGGCTATGGCTGCTATGGCTACGGCTATGCCTGTTATGGCTACGGCTGCTACAGCTATGGCTATGGCTGCTATGGCTATGGCTATGGCTATAGCTGCTATGGCTATGGTTATGTCTATGGCTGCTATAGCTATGGCTTCTATGGCTATGGCTATGGCTGCTAAGACTATGGCTATGGCTACGGCAGCTGTGGCTATGGCTATGTCTGCTATGGCAACGGCTATGGCTGCTATGGCTACGGCTGCTATAGCTATGGCTATGGCTGCTATGGCTATGGCTATGCTTGCTATGGCTAGGGCTATGGCTATGGCTGCAATGGCTATGGTTGTGGCTATGGCTGCTATGGCTATGGCAATGGCAGCTATGGCTATTGCTATGGCTGGTATGGCTATGGCTAAGGCTACGGCTATGGCTTCTATGGCCGCTATGTCTCTTGCTATGACTGCTATGGCTATGGCTATGGCTGCGTCCATGGCTGCTATGGATATGGCAATGGCTGCTATGGCTATGGCTAGTCTGCTCTGGCTATCGCTATGCGTGCTATTGCTATGGCTATGGCTCCTATGGCTATGCCTATGGCTGCTATGGCTGCTATGGCTGTGGCTATTGCTGCTATGGCTACTGCTGTGGCTATGGCTATGACTATGACAGCTATGGCTATGGCTATGGCCGCTATGGCTATGGCTATGGCTGCTATGGCTGCTATGGCTATTGCTATTGATGCTATGGCTATGGCTATGGCTATGGCTATGGCTGCGATGGCTACGGCTATTGTTGCTATGGATATGGCTATGGCTGCTATGGATATAGCTACGGCTGCTATGGCTATGGCTATTGCTATGGCTGCTATGGCTGTGGCTATGGCTATGGCTGCTGTGGCTATGGCTATGGCTGCAATGGCTATGGCTATGGCTGCTATGGCTGCTCTGGCTATGACTACTGCTGCTATGGCTATGGCTATGGCTATTGCTATTGCTGCTATGGGTATGGCTATGGCTATGACTATGGCTGCTATGGCTATGGCTATGGATACTATGGCAATAGCTATGGATGCTTTGGCTATGGCTATGGCTATGTCTGCTCTGGCTATGGCTACAGCTTCTATGGCTATGGCTATGGCTATCGCTGATATGGCTATGGCTATGGCTGCTATGGCTATGGCTAGGCTGCTATGGCTATCGCTAAGCGTGCTGTTGCTATGGCTATGGTTCCTATGGCTATCGCTATGGCTGCTATGGCTATGGCTATGGCTATGGCTGCTATGGCTGCTCTGGCTATGACTATTGCTGCTATGGCTGTGGCTATGGCTATGGCTATTGCTGCTATGACTGTGGCTATGGCTACTATGGTTATGGCTATGGCTATGGCTGCGATGGCTATGTCTATGGTTGCTGTAGCTATTGCCTCTATCTGTTATGGCTATGGCTACGGCTGCTATGGCTGTCGCTATGCGTGCTATGGCTATGGCTATGGCTGCTATGGCTATATCTATGGCTGCTATCGCTATGGCTGGTATAGGTATGCCTATGGCTGCTACGGCTATGGCTATAACTGCTATGGCTATGGCATTGGCTATGACTATGGCTGCTATGGCTATGGCTATGGCTGCTGTGTCTGTGGCTGTTATAGCTATGCCTATGGCTGCTACGGCTATGGCTATAGCTGCTGTGGCCATGGCATTGGCTGCTGTGGCTATGGCTATGGCTATGTCTTCCCAGGCTATGGCTATGGCTATCGCTGATATGGCTATGGCTATGGCTGCTATGGCTATGGCTAGGCTGCTATGGCTATCGCTATGCGTGCTATTGCTATGGCTATGGTTCCTATGGCTATGCCTATGGCTGCTATGGCTGTGGCTGTTGCTGCTATGGATATAGCTATGGCTGCTATGGCTATGGCTATGGCTGCTACGTCTATGGCTGGTATAGCTATTCGTATTTCTGCTACGGCTGTGGCTATAACTGCTACGGCTATGGCTATAACTGCTATGGCTATGGCATTGGCTGCTGTTGCTATGGCTATGGCTATGACAATGGCTGCAATGGGTACGGCTATGGCTGCTACGTCTGTGGCTGGTATAGCTATGCGTATGGCTGCTATGGCTATGGCTATGGCTGCTACGTCTATGGCTGGTATAGCTATGCGTATTTCAGCTACGGCTGTGGCTATAACTGCTACGGCTATGGCTATGGCTGCTATGGATAGATATGGCTGCTATGGCTATGGCTATGGCTGCTATGGCTGCTCTGGCTATGACTACTGCTCTTATGGCTATGGCTATGTCTATGGCTACTGCTGCTATGGCTGTGGCTCTGGCTACTGTGGCTATGGCTATGGCTATGGCTGGGATGGCTATGTCTATGGTTGCTGTAGCTATTGCCTCTATCTGTTATGGCTATGGCTACGGCTGCTATGGCTGTCGCTGTGCGTGCTATGGCTATGGCTATGGCTGCTATGGCTATGGCTATGGCTGCTATGGCTATGGCTATGGCTGCTATCGCTATGGCTGGTATAGATATGCCTATGGCTGGTACGGCTATGGCTATAACTGCTATGGCTATGGCATTGGCTACTGTGGCTATGGCTATGTCTATGGCTGCTTTGGCTATGGCTATGGCTGCTATGGCTATGGCTATGGCTGCTATCGCTATGGCTGGTATAGATATGCCTATGGCTGCTATGGCTATGGCTATTGCTGCTATGGCTATGGCTTTGGCTGCTATGGCTATGGCTATGGCTTCTATGGCTATGGCTATGGCTGCTATGGCTGCTCTGGCTATGACTATTGCTGCTATGGCTGTGGCTGTGGCTATGGCTATGGCTATTGCTGCTTTGGCTGTGGCTATGGCTACTGTGGTTATGGCTATGGCTATGGCTGCGTTGGCTATGTCTATGGTTGCTGTAGCTATTGCGTCCATCTGCTATGGCTATGGCTACGGCTGCTATGGCTGTCGCTATGCGTGCTATGGCTATGGCTATGGGTGCCTTGGCTATGGCTATGGCTGATATGGCTGCTATTGCTATTGCTATTGCTGCTATGGCGACGGCTATGGCTATGGCTATGCCTACGTTGGCTACGGATATGGCTGCTATGGCTGTCGCTGTGCGTGCTATGGCTATGGCTATGGCTGCTATGGCTATGGCTATGGCTGCTATCGCTATGGCTGGTATAGATATGCCTATGGCTGGTACGGCTATGGCTATAACTGCTATGGCTATGGCATTGGCTACTGTGGCTATGGCTATGTCTATGGCTGCTTTGGCTATGGCTATGGCTGCTAAGTCTATGGCTGGTATAGCTATGCGTATTTCTGCTCCGGCTGTGGCTATAACTGCTACGGCTATGGCTATAACTGCTATGGCTATGGCATTGGCTGCTGTTGCTATGGCTATGGCTATGACAATGGCTGCAATGGCTACGGCTATGGCTGCTACCTCTATGTCTGGTATAGCTATGCGTATGGCTGCTACGGTTATGGCTATAACTGCTATGGCTATGGCATTGGCTGCTGTGGCTATGGCTATGGCTATGACAATGGCTGCTATGGCTATGGCTATGGCTGCTATGGCTGCTCTGGCTATGACTACTGCTGCTATGGCTATGGCTATTACAATAGCTGCTATGGCTATGGCTATGGCTGCTATGTCTGTGGCTGGTATAGCTATGCCTATGGCTGCTACGGCTATGGCTATAACTGCTATGGCTATGGCATTGGCCGCTGTGGCTATGGCTATGGCTATAGCTGCTTTGGCTGTGGCTGTGGCTGCTATGGCTATGGATATGGATGCTATGGCAATGGCTATGGATGCTTTGGCTATGGCTATGGCTATGGCTGCTATGGCTATGGCTATGGCTGCTATGGCTGCTATGGCTATGTCTATTGCTGCTATGGCTACTGCTATGGCTATGGCTATGGGTGCTAGGGCAGCTATGGCTCTGACTATTGCTGCTATGGCTATGGCTATGGCTATGACTATGGCTGCTATGGCTATGGCTATGGCTGCTGTGTCTGTGGCTGTTATAGCTATGCCTATGGCTGCTACGGCTATGGCTATAGCTGCTGTGGCCATGGCATTGGCTGCTGTGGCTATGGCTATGGCTATGTCTTCCCAGGCTATGGCTATGGCTATCGCTGATATGGCTATGGCTATGGCTGCTATGGCTATGGCTAGGCTGCTATGGCTATCGCTATGCGTGCTATTGCTATGGCTATGGTTCCTATGGCTATGCCTATGGCTGCTATGGCTGTGGCTGTTGCTGCTATGGATATAGCTATGGCTGCTATGGCTATGGCTATGGCTGCTACGTCTATGGCTGGTATAGCTATTCGTATTTCTGCTACGGCTGTGGCTATAACTGCTACGGCTATGGCTATAACTGCTATGGCTATGGCATTGGCTGCTGTTGCTATGGCTATGGCTATGACAATGGCTGCAATGGGTACGGCTATGGCTGCTACGTCTGTGGCTGGTATAGCTATGCGTATGGCTGCTATGGCTATGGCTATGGCTGCTACGTCTATGGCTGGTATAGCTATGCGTATTTCAGCTACGGCTGTGGCTATAACTGCTACGGCTATGGCTATGGCTGCTATGGATAGATATGGCTGCTATGGCTATGGCTATGGCTGCTATGGCTGCTCTGGCTATGACTACTGCTCTTATGGCTATGGCTATGTCTATGGCTACTGCTGCTATGGCTGTGGCTCTGGCTACTGTGGCTATGGCTATGGCTATGGCTGGGATGGCTATGTCTATGGTTGCTGTAGCTATTGCCTCTATCTGTTATGGCTATGGCTACGGCTGCTATGGCTGTCGCTGTGCGTGCTATGGCTATGGCTATGGCTGCTATGGCTATGGCTATGGCTGCTATGGCTATGGCTATGGCTGCTATCGCTATGGCTGGTATAGATATGCCTATGGCTGGTACGGCTATGGCTATAACTGCTATGGCTATGGCATTGGCTACTGTGGCTATGGCTATGTCTATGGCTGCTTTGGCTATGGCTATGGCTGCTATGGCTATGGCTATGGCTGCTATCGCTATGGCTGGTATAGATATGCCTATGGCTGCTATGGCTATGGCTATTGCTGCTATGGCTATGGCTTTGGCTGCTATGGCTATGGCTATGGCTTCTATGGCTATGGCTATGGCTGCTATGGCTGCTCTGGCTATGACTATTGCTGCTATGGCTGTGGCTGTGGCTATGGCTATGGCTATTGCTGCTTTGGCTGTGGCTATGGCTACTGTGGTTATGGCTATGGCTATGGCTGCGTTGGCTATGTCTATGGTTGCTGTAGCTATTGCGTCCATCTGCTATGGCTATGGCTACGGCTGCTATGGCTGTCGCTATGCGTGCTATGGCTATGGCTATGGGTGCCTTGGCTATGGCTATGGCTGATATGGCTGCTATTGCTATTGCTATTGCTGCTATGGCGACGGCTATGGCTATGGCTATGCCTACGTTGGCTACGGATATGGCTGCTATGGCTGTCGCTGTGCGTGCTATGGCTATGGCTATGGCTGCTATGGCTATGGCTATGGCTGCTATCGCTATGGCTGGTATAGATATGCCTATGGCTGGTACGGCTATGGCTATAACTGCTATGGCTATGGCATTGGCTACTGTGGCTATGGCTATGTCTATGGCTGCTTTGGCTATGGCTATGGCTGCTATGGCTATGGCATTGGCTGCTGTGGCTATGGCTATGTTTATGGCTGCTGTGGGTATGGCTATGTCTATGGCTGTTATGTATATAGCTATGGCTGCTATGGCTATGGCTATGGCTATGGCTGCTATGGCTGTGGCTATGGCTGCTATGGCTATGGCTATGGATCCTATGGCAATGGCTATGGATGCTTTGGCTATGGCTATGGCTATGTCTGCTCTGGCTATGGCTACAGCTTCTATGGCTATGGCTATGGCTATCGCTGATATGGCTATGGCTATGGCTGCTATGGCTATGGCTATGCTGCTATGGCTATCGCTATGCGTGCTGTTGCTATGGCTATGGTTCCTATGGCTATGGCTATGGCTGCTATGGCTATGGCTATGGCTATGGCTGCTATGGCTGCTCTGGCTATGACTATTGCTGCTATGGCTGTGGCTATGGCTATGGCTATTGCTGCTATGGCTGTGGCTATGGCTACTGTGGTTATGGCTATGGCTATGGCTGCGATGGTTATGTCTATGGTTGCTGTAGCTATTGCGTCCATCTGCTATGGCTATGGCTACGGCTGCTATGGCTGTCGCTATGCGTGCTATGGCTATGGGTATGGCTGCCTTGGCTGTGGCTATGGCTGCTATGGCTGCTATGTCTATTGCTATTGCTGCTATGGCGATGGCTATGGCTATGGCTATGCCTGCGATGGCTACGGATATGGCTGCTATGGCTGTGGCTATTGCTGCTATGGCTATTGCTATGGCTATTGCTATGGCTATGGCTATGGCTGCTATGGCTATGGCTATGGCTATGGCTGCTATGGCTGCTCTGGCTATGACTATTGCTGCTATGGCAATGGCTATGGCTATGGCTATTGCTGGTATGGCTGTGGCTATGTCTACTGTGGCTATGGCTATGGCTGTGGCTGATATGGCTATGGCTATGGCTGCTATGGCTATGGCAAGGCTGCTGTGGCTATCGCTATGCGTGCTATTGCTATGGCTATGGCTCCTATGGCTATGCCTATGGCTGCTATGGCTGCTATGGCCGTTGGCATTGCTGCTATGGCTATTGCTATGGCTATAGCTGTGGCTATGGCTATGGCTGCTATGGCTATGGCTGCAGTGGCTATGGCTATGGCTGCTATGGCTGCTCTGGCTATGACTACTGCTGCTATGGCTATGGCTATGGCTATTGCTATTGCTGCTATGGCTATGGCTATGGCTATGGCTATGCCTGCGATGGCTACGGCTATGGCTGCTATGGCTATGGCTATGGCTGCTATGGCTATGGCTGCTATAGCTATGGCTATGGCTGCTAATGCTATGGCTATGGCTATGGCTCCCATGGATATGGGTATGGATGCTATGGTTATGGCTATGGCTGCTATGGCTATGGCTATGGCTGCTATGACTACGGCAATGGCTGCTATAGCTATGGCTATGGCAGCTATAGCTACGGCTATGGCTGATATAGCTATGGCTATGGCTGCTATGGCTATGGCTACGGCTGCTATGGCTATTATGGCTATTGCAATTGCTGCTATGGCGATGGCTACGGCTAAGGCTATGCCTGCGATGGCTACTGCTATGGCTGCTATGGCTATGGCATTGGCTGCTGTGGCTATGGCTATGGCTATGACAATGGCTGCAATTGCTACGGCTATGGCTGCTACGTCTATGGCTGGTATAGCTATGCGTATGGCTGCTACGGCTATGGCTATAACTGCTATGGCTATGGCATTGGCTACTGTGGCTATGGCTATGTTTATGGCTGCTATGGGTATGGCTATGTCTATGGCTGTTATGTATATAGCTATGGCTGCTATGGCTATGGCTACGGCTCTGGCTGCTATGGCTGTGGCTATGGCTGCTATGGCTATGGCTATGGATGCTATGGCAATGGCTATGGATGCTTTGGCTATGGCTATGGCTATGTCTGCTCTGGCTATGGCTACAGCTTCTATGGCAATGGCTATGGCTACAGCTTCTATGGCAATGGCTATGGCTATCGCTGATATGGCTATGGCTATGGCTGCTATGGCTATGGCTAGGCTGCTATGGCTATCGCTATGCGTGCTGTTGCTATAGCTATGGTTCCTATGGCTATGGCTATGGCTGCTATGGCTGTGGCTATTGCTGCTATGGCTGCTCTGGCTATGACTATTGCTGCTATGGCTATGGCTATGGCTATGGCTATTGCTGGTATGGCTGTGGCTATGTCTACTGTGGCTATGGCTATGGCTGTGGCTGATATGGCTATGCCTATGGCTGCTATGGCTACGTTGGCTACGGATATGGCTGCTATGGCTGTCGCTGTGCGTGCTATGGCTATGGCTATGGCTGCTATGGCTATGGCTATGGCTGCTATCGCTATGGCTGGTATAGATATGCCTATGGCTGGTACGGCTATGGCTATAACTGCTATGGCTATGGCATTGGCTACTGTGGCTCTGGCTATGTCTATGGCTGCTTTGGCTATGGCTATGGCTGCTATGGCTATGGCTATGGCTGCTATCGCTATGGCTGGTATAGATATGCCTATGGCTGCTATGGCTATGGCTATTGCTGCTATGGCTATGGCTTTGGCGGCTATGGCTATGACTATGGCTTCTATGGCTATGGCTATGGCTGCTATGGCTGCTCTGGCTATGACTATTGCTGCTATGGCTGTGGCGGTGGCTATGGCTATGGCTATTGCTGCTTTGGCTGTGGCTATGGCTACTGTGGTTATGGCTATGGCCATGGCTGCGTTGGCTATGTCTATGGTTGCTGTAGCTATTGCGTCCATCTGCTATGGCTATGGCTACGGCTGCTATGGCTGTCGCTTTGCGTGCTATGGCTATGGCTATGGGTGCCTTGGCTATGGCTATGGCTGATATGGCTGCTATTGCTACTGCTATTGCTGCTATGGCGATGGCTATGGCTATGGCTATGCCTACGTTGGCTACGGATATGGCTGCTATGGCTGTGGCTATTGCTGCTATGGCTATTGCTATGGCTGCTATGGCTATGGCTAGGCTGCTATGGGTATCGCTATGCGTGCTATTGCTATGGCTATTGCTCCTATGGCTATGCCTACGGCAGCTATGGCTGCTATGGCTGTGGCTATTGCTGCTATGCCTATTGCTATGGCTATAGCTATGGCTATGGCTTTGGCTGCTATGGCTATGGCTGCAATGGCTATGGCTATGGCTGCTATGGCTGCTCCTGGCTATGGCTACTGCTGCTATGGCTATGGCTATGGCTATTGCTATTGCTGCTATGGCTATGGCTATGGCTATGGCTATGGCTATGCATGTGATGGCTACGGCTATGGCTGCTATGGCTATGGCTATGGCTGCTATGTCTATGGCTGCTATAGCTATGGCTATGGCTGATATGGCTATGTCTATGGCTGCTATGGCTATGGCTATGTCTATGGCTGCTATGGATATAGCTATGGCTGCTATGGCTATGGCTGTTGCTATGGCTGCTATGGCTGTGGCTATGGATATGGCTGCTGTGGCTATGGCATTGGCTATGGCTCCAATGGATATGGCTATGGCTGCTATGGTTATGGCTACGGCTGCTATGGCTATGGCTATGGCTGCTATGCCTATGGCTATGGCTGCTATGGCTATGGCTACGTCTGCTATGGCTGTCGCTATGCGTGCTATGGCTATGGCTATGGCTGCAATGGCTATGGCTGCGGCTGCTATGGCTATCGCTATACGTGCTATTGCTATGGCTATGGCTGCTATGGCTGTGGCTATGGCTGCTATGGCTGCTACGGCTATGGCTATTGCTGCTATGGCTACTGCTATGGCTATGGCTATGACTCTGGCAGCTATGGCTATGGCTATGGCTGCAATGTCTATGGCTATGGCTGCTTTGACTATGGCTATGGCTGCTATGGCTATGGCTACTGCTGCTATGGCTATGGCTAGGCTGCTATGGCTATCGCTATGCGTGCTATTGATGTGGCTATGGCTGCTATGGCTGCTATGGCTGTGGCTATTGCTGCTATGGCTATTGCTGTGGCTATAGCTATGGCTATGGCTATGGCTGCTATGGCTATGGCTGCAATGGCTATGGCTATGTCTGCTATGGCTGCTCTGGCTATGACTACTGCTGCTATGGCTATGGCTATGGCTATTGCTATTGCTGCTATGGCTATGGCTATGGCTATGGCTATGGCTGCTATGGCTATGGCTATGGCTGCTATGTCTGTGGCTGGTATAGCTATGCCTATGGCTGCTACGGCTATGGCTATAGCTTCTGTGGCCTTGGCACTGGCTGCTGTGGCTATGGCTATGGCTATGTCTGTCCAGGCTATGGCTATGTCTGCTATGGCTATGGCTATGGCTATCGCTGATATGGCTACGGCTATGGCTGCTACGTCTATGGCTGGTATAGCTATGCGTATGGCTGCTACGGCTATGGCTATAACTGCTATGGCTATGGCATTGGCTGCTGTGGCTATGGCTATGTTTATGGCTGCTGTGGGTATGGCTATGTCTATGGCTGTTATGTATATAGCTATGGCTGCTATGGCTATGGCTATGGCTATGGCTGCTATGGCTGTGGCTATGGCTGCTATGGCTATGGCTATGGATCCTATGGCAATGGCTATGGATGCTTTGGCTATGGCTATGGCTATGTCTGCTCTGGCTATGGCTACAGCTTCTATGGCTATGGCTATGGCTATCGCTGATATGGCTATGGCTATGGCTGCTATGGCTATGGCTATGTTGCTATGGCTATCGCTATGCGTGCTGTTGCTATGGCTATGGTTCCTATGGCTATGGCTATGGCTGCTATGGCTATGGCTATGGCTATGGCTGCTATGGCTGCTCTGGCTATGACTATTGCTGCTATGGCTGTGATTATGGCTATGGCTATTGCTGCTATGGCTGTGGCTATGGCTACTGTGGTTATGGCTATGGCTATGGCTGCGATGGCTATGTCTATGGTTGCTGTAGCTATTGCGTCCATCTGCTATGGCTATGGCTACGGCTGCTATGGCTGTCGCTATGCGTGCTATGGCTATGGGTATGGCTGCCTTGGCTGTGGCTATGGCTGCTATGGCTGCTATGGCTATTGCTATTGCTGCTATGGCGATGGCTATGGCTATGGCTATGCCTGCGATGGCTACGGATATGGCTGCTATGGCTGTGGCTATTGCTGCTATGGCTATTGCTATGGCTATTGCTATGGCTATGGCTATGGCTGCTATGGCTATGGCTATGGCTATGGCTGCTATGGCTGCTCTGGCTATGACTATTGCTGCTATGGCAATGGCTATGGCTATGGCTATTGCTGGTATGGCTGTGGCTATGTCTACTGTGGCTATGGCTATGGCTGTGGCTGATATGGCTATGGCTATGGCTGCTATGGCTATGGCAAGGCTGCTGTGGCTATCGCTATGCGTGCTATTGCTATGGCTATGGCTCCTATGGCTATGCCTATGGCTGCTATGGCTGCTATGGCCGTTGGCATTGCTGCTATGGCTATTGCTATGGCTATAGCTGTGGCTATGGCTATGGCTGCTATGGCCATGGCTGCAGTGGCTATGGCTATGGCTGCTATGGCTGCTCTGGCTATGACTACTGCTGCTATGGCTATGGCTATGGCTATTGCTATTGCTGCTATGGCTATGGCTATGGCTATGGCTATGCCTGCGATGGCTACGGCTATGGCTGCTATGGCTATGGCTACGGCTGCTATGGCTATTATGGCTATTGCAATTGCTGCTATGGCGATGGCTACGGCTAAGGCTATGCCTGCGATGGCTACTGCTATGGCTGCTATGGCTATGGCATTGGCTGCTGTGGCTATGGCTATGGCTATGACAATGGCTGCAATTGCTACGGCTATGGCTGCTACGTCTATGGCTGGTATAGCTATGCGTATGGCTGCTACGGCTATGGCTATAACTGCTATGGCTATGGCATTGGCTACTGTGGCTATGGCTATGTTTATGGCTGCTATGGGTATGGCTATGTCTATGGCTGTTATGTATATAGCTATGGCTGCTATGGCTATGGCTACGGCTATGGCTGCTATGGCTGTGGCTATGGCTGCTATGGCTATGGCTATGGATGCTATGGCAATGGCTATGGATGCTTTGGCTATGGCTATGGCTATGTCTGCTCTGGCTATGGCTACAGCTTCTATGGCAATGGCTATGGCTACAGCTTCTATGGCAATGGCTATGGCTACAGCTTCTATGGCAATGGCTATGGCTATCGCTGATATGGCTATGGCTATGGCTGCTATGGCTATGGCTAGGCTGCTACGGCTATCGCTTTGCGTGCTGTTGCTATAGCTATGGTTCCTATGGCTATGGCTATGGCTGCTATGGCTATGGCTATGGCTATGGCTGCTATGGCTGCTCTGGCTATGACTATTGCTGCTATGGCTGTGGCTATGGCTATGGCTACTGCTGCTATGGCTGTGGCTATGGCTACTGTGGCTATGGCTATGGCTATGGCTGGGATGGCTATGTCTATGGTTGCTGTAGCTATTGCCTCTATCTGTTATGGCTATGGCTACGGCTGCTATGGCTGTCGCTGTGCGTGCTATGGCTATGGCTATGGCTGCTATGGCTATGGCTATGGCTGCTATCGCTATGGCTGGTATAGGTATGCCTATGGCTGGTACGGCTATGGCTATAACTGCTATGGCTATGGCATTGGCTACTGTGGCTATGGCTATGTCTATGGCTGCTTTGGCTATGGCTATGGCTGCTATGGCTATGGCTATGGCTGCTATCGCTATGGCTGGTATAGATATGCCTATGGCTGCTATGGCTATGGCTATTGCTGCTATGGCTATGGCTTTGGCAGCTATGGCTATGGCTATGGCTTCTATGGCTATGGCTATGGCTGCTATGGCTGCTCTGGCTATGACTATTGCTGCTATGGCTGTGGCTGTGGCTATGGCTATGGCTATTGCTGCTTTGGCTGTGGCTATGGCTACTGTGGTTATGGCTATGGCTATGGCTGCGTTGGCTATGTCTATGGTTGCTGTAGCTATTGCGTCCATCTGCTATGGCTATGGCTACGGCTGCTATGGCTGTCGCTATGCGTGCTATGGCTATGGCTATGGGTGCCTTGGCTATGGCTATGGCTGATATGGCTGCTATTGCTATTGCTATTGCTGCTATGGCGATGGCTATGGCTATGGCTATGCCTACGTTGGCTACGGATATGGCTGCTATGGCTGTGGCTATTGCTGCTATGGCTATTGCTATGGCTGCTATGGCTATGGCTAGGCTGCTATGGGTATCGCTATGCGTGCTATTGCTATGGCTATTGCTCCTATGGCTATGCCTACGGCAGCTATGGCTGCTATGGCTGTGGCTATTGCTGCTATGCCTATTGCTATGGCTATAGCTATGGCTATGGCTATGGCTGCTATGGCTATGGCTGCAATGGCTATGGCTATGGCTGCTATGGCTGCTCCTGGCTATGACTACTGCTGCTATGGCTATGGCTATGGCTATTGCTATTGCTGCTATGGCTATGGCTATGGCTATGGCTATGGCTATGCATGTGATGGCTACGGCTATGGCTGCTATGGCTATGGCTACGGCTGCTATGTCTATGGCTGCCATAGCTATGGCTATGGCTGATATGGCTATGTCTATGGCTGCTATGGCTATGGCTATGTCTATGGCTGCTATGGATATAGCTATGGCTGCTATGGCTATGGCTGTTGCTATGGCTGCTATGGATGTGGCTATGGCTATGGCTGCTGTGGCTATGGCATTGGCTATGGCTCCAATGGATATGGCTATGGCTGCTATGGTTATGGCTACGGCTGCTATGGCTATGGCTATGGCTGCTATGGCTATGGCTATGGCTGCTATGGCTATGGCTACGTCTGCTATGGCTGTCGCTATGCGTGCTATGGCTATGGCTATGGCTGCAATGGCTATGGCTGCGGCTGCTATGGCTATCGCTATACGTGCTATTGCTATGGCTATGGCTGCTATGGCTGTGGCTATGGCTGCTATGGCTGCTACGGCTATGGCTATTGCTGCTATGGCTACTGCTATGGCTATGGCTATGACTCTGGCAGCTATGGCTATGGCTATGGCTGCAATGTCTATGGCTATGGCTGCTTTGACTATGGCTATGGCTGCTATGGCTATGGCTACTGCTGCTATGGCTATGGCTAGGCTGCTATGGCTATCGCTATGCGTGCTATTGCTGTGGCTATGGCTGCTATGGCTGCTATGGCTGTGGCTATTGCTGCTATGGCTATTGCTGTGGCTATAGCTATGGCTATGGCTATGGCTGCTATGGCTATGGCTGCAATGGCTATGGCTGTGTCTGCTATGGCTGCTCTGGCTATGACTACTGCTGCTATGGCTATGGCTATGGCTATTGCTATTGCTGCTATGGCTATGGCTATGGCTATGGCTATGGCTGCTATGGCTATGGCTATGGCTGCTATGTCTGTGGCTGGTATAGCTATGCCTATGGCTGCTACGGCTATGGCTATAGCTTCTGTGGCCCTGGCACTGGCTGCTGTGGCTATGGCTATGGCTATGTCTGCCCAGGCTATGGCTATGTCTGCTATGGCTATGGCTATGGCTGTGGCTGATATGGCTATGCCTATGGCTGCTATGGCTATGGCAAGGCTGCTGTGGCTATCGCTATGCGTGCTATTGCTATGGCTATGGCTCCTATGGCTATGCCTATGGCTGCTATGGCTGCTATGGCCGTTGGCATTGCTGCTATGGCTGTTGCTATGGCTATAGCTGTGGCTATGGCTATGGCTGCTATGGCTATGGCTGCAGTGGCTATGGCTATGGCTGCTATGGCTGCTCTGGCTATGACTACTGCTGCTATGGCTATGGCTATGGCTATTGCTATTGCTGCTATGGCTATGGCTATGGCTATGGCTATGCCTGCGATGGCTACGGCTATGGCTGCTATGGCTATGGCTATGGCTGCTATGGCTATGGCTGCTAAAGCTATGGCTATGGCTGCTAATGCTATGGCTATGGCTATGGCTCCCATGGATATGGCTATGGATGCTATGGTTATGGCAATGGCTGCTATGGCTATGGCTATGGCTGCTATGACTACGGCAATGGCTGCTATAGCTATGGCTATGGCAGCTATAGCTACGGCTATGGCTGATATAGCTATGGCTATGGCTGCTATGGCTATGGCTACGGCTGCTATGGCTATTATGGCTATTGCAATTGCTGCTATGGCGATGGCTACGGCTATGGCTATGCCTGCGATGGCTACTGCTATGGCTGCTATGGCTATGGCATTGGCTGCTGTGGCTATGGCTATGGCTATGACAATGGCTGCAATTGCTACGGCTATGGCTGCTACGTCTATGGCTGGTATAGCTATGCGTATGGCTGCTACGGCTATGGCTATAACTGCTATGGCTATGGCATTGGCTACTGTGGCTATGGCTATGTTTATGGCTGCTATGGGTATGGCTATGTCTATGGCTGTTATGTATATAGCTACGGCTGCTATGGCTATGGCTACGGCTATGGCTGCTATGGCTGTGGCTATGGCTGCTATGGCTATGGCTATGGATGCTATGGCAATGGCTATGGATGCTTTGGCTATGGCTATGGCTATGTCTGCTCTGGCTATGGCTACAGCTTCTATGGCAATGGCTATGGCTATCGCTGATATGGCTATGGCTATGGCTGCTATGGCTATGGCTAGGCTGCTATGGCTATCGCTATGCGTGCTGTTGCTATAGCTATGGTTCCTATGGCTATGGCTATGGCTGCTATGGCTATGGCTATCGCTATGGCTGCTATGACTGCTCTGGCTATGACTATTGCTGCTATGGCTGTGGCTATGGCTATGGCTACTGCTGCTATGGCTGTGGCTATGGCTACTGTGGCTATGGCTATGGCTATGGCTGGGATGGCTATGTCTATGGTTGCTGTAGCTATTGCCTCTATCTGTTATGGCTATGGCTACGGCTGCTATGGCTGTTGCTGTGCGTGCTATGGCTATGGCTATGGCTGCTATGGCTATGGCTATGGCTGCTATCGCTATGGCTGGTATAGATATGCCTATGGCTTGTACGGCTATGGCTATAACTGCTATGGCTATGGCATTGGCTACTGTGGCTATGGCTATGTCTATGGCTGCTTTGGCTATGGCTATGGCTGCTATGGCTATGGCTATGGCTGCTATCGCCATGGCTGGTATAGATATGCCTATGGCTGCTATGGCTATGGCTATTGCTGCTATGGCTATGGCTATTGCTGCTTTGGCTGTGGCTATGGCTACTGTGGTTACGGCTATGGCTATGGCTGCGTTGGCTATGTCTATGGTTGCTGTAGCTATTGCGTCCATCTGCTATGGCTATGGCTACGGCTGCTATGGCTGTCGCTATGCGTGCTATGGCTATGGCTATGGGTGCCTTGGCTATGGCTATGGCTGATATGGCTGCTATTGCTATTGCTATTGCTGCTATGGCGATGGCTATGGCTATGGCTATGCCTACGTTGGCTACGGATATGGCTGCTATGGCTGTGGCTATTGCTGCTATGGCTATTGCTATGGCTGCTATGGCTATGGCTAGGCTGCTATGGGTATCGCTATGCGTGCTATTGCTATGGCTATTGCTCCTATGGCTATGCCTACGGCAGCTATGGCTGCTATGGCTGTGGCTATTGCTGCTATGCCTATTGCTATGGCTATAGCTATGGCTATGGCTATGGCTGCTATGGCTATGGCTGCAATGGCTATGGCTATGGCTGCTATGGCTGCGCCTGGCTATGACTACTGCTGCTATGGCTATGGCTATGGCTATTGCTATTGCTGCTATGGCTATGGCTATGGCTATGGCTATGGCTATGCATGTGATGGCTACGGCTATGGCTGCTATGGCTATGGCTATGGCTGCTATGTCTATGGCTGCTATAGCTATGGCTATGGCTGATATGGCTATGTCTATGGCTGCTATGGCTATGGCTATGTCTATGGCTGCTATGGATATAGCTATGGCTGCTATGGCTATGGCTGTTGCTATGGCTGCTATGGCTGTGGCTATGGCTATGGCTGCTGTGGCTATGGCATTGGCTATGGCTCCAATGGATATTGCTATGGCTGCTATGGTTATGGCTACGGCTGCTATGGCTATGGCTATGGCTGCTGTGGCTATGGCTATGGCTGCTATGGCTATGGCTACGTCTGCTATGGCTGTCGCTATGCGTGCTATGGCTATGGCTATGGCTGCAATGGATATGGCTGCGGCTGCTATGGCTATCGCTATACGTGCTATTGCTATGGCTATGGCTGCTATGGCTGTGGCTATGGCTACTATGGCTGCTACGGCTATGGCTATCGCTGCTATGGCTACTGCTATGGCTATGGCTATGACTATGGCAGCTATGGCTATGGCTATGGCTGCAATGTCTATGGCTATGGCTGCTTTGACTATGGCTATGGCTGCTATGGCTATGGCTACTGCTGCTATGGCTATGGCTAGGCTGCGATGGCTATCGCTATGCGTGCTATTGCTGTGGCTATGGCTGCTATGGCTGCTATGGCTGTGGCTATTGCTGCTATGGCTATTGCTGTGGCTATAGCTATGGCTATGGCTATGGCTGCTATGGCTATGGCTGCAATGGCTATGGCTATGTCTGCTATGGCTGCTCTGGCTATGACTACTGCTGCTATGGCTATGGCTATGGCTATTGCTATTGCTGCTATGGCTATGGCTATGGCTATGGCTATGGCTGCTATGGCTATGGCTATGGCTGCTATGTCTGTGGCTGGTATAGCTATGCCTATGGCTGCTACGGCTATGGCTATAGCTTCTGTGGCCTTGGCACTGGCTGCTGTGGCTATGGCTATGGCTATGTCTGCCCAGGCTATGGCTATGTCTGCTATGGCTATGGCTATGGCTATCGCTGATATGGCTACGGCTATGGCTGCTACGTCTATGGCTGGTATAGCTATGCGTATGGCTGCTACGGCTATGGCTATAACTGCTATGGCTATGGCATTGGCTGCTGTGGCTATGGCTATGTTTATGGCTGCTATGGGTATGGCTATGTCTATGGCTGTTATGTATATAGCTATGGCTGCTATGGCTATGGCTATGGCTATGGCTGCTATGGCTGTGGCTATGGCTGCTATGGCTATGGCTATGGATCCTATGGCAATGGCTATGGATGCTTTGGCTATGGCTATGGCTATGTCTGCTCTGGCTATGGCTACAGCTTCTATGGCTATGGCTATAGCTATCGCTGATATGGCTATGCCTATGGCTGCTATGGCTATGGCTAGGCTGCTATGGCTATCGCTATGCGTGCTGTTGCTATGGCTATGGTTCCTATGGCTATGGCTATGGCTGCTATGGCTATGGCTATGGCTATGGCTGCTATGGCTGCTCTGGCTATGACTATTGCTGCTATGGCTGTGGCTATGGCTATGGCTATTGCTGCTATGGCTGTGGCTATGGCTACTGTGGTTATGGCTATGGCTATGGCTGCGATGGCTATGTCTATGGTTGCTGTAGCTATTGCGTCCATCTGCTATGGCTATGGCTACGGCTGCTATGGCTGTCGCTATGCGTGCTATGGCTATGGGTATGGCTGCCTTGGCTGTGGCTATGGCTGCTATGGCTGCTATGGCTATTGCTATTGCTGCTATGGCGATGGCTATGGCTATGGCTATGCCTGCGATGGCTACGGATATGGCTGCTATGGCTGTGGCTATTGCTGCTATGGCTATTGCTATGGCTATTGCTATGGCTATGGCTATGGCTGCTATGGCTATGGCTATGGCTATGGCTGCTATGGCTGCTCTGGCTATGACTATTGCTGCTATGGCTATGGCTATGGCTATGGCTATTGCTGGTATGGCTGTGGCTATGTCTACTGTGGCTATGGCTATGGCTGTGGCTGATATGGCTATGGCTATGTCTGCTATGGCTATGGCAAGGCTGCTGTGGCTATCGCTATGCGTGCTATTGCTATGGCTATGGCTCCTATGGCTATGCCTATGGCTGCTATGGCTGCTATGGCCGTTGGCATTGCTGCTATGGCTATTGCTATGGCCATAGCTGTGGCTATGGCTATGGCTGCTATGGCTATGGCTGCAGTGGCTATGGCTATGGCTGCTATGGCTGCTCTGGCTATGACTACTGCTGCCATGGCTATGGCTATGGCTATTGCTATTGCTGCTATGGCTATGGCTATGGCTATGGCTATGCCTGCGATGGCTACGGCTATGGCTGCTATGGCTATGGCTATGGCTGCTATGGCTATGTCTGCTATAGCTATGGCTATGGCTGCTAATGCTATGGCTATGGCTATGGCTCCCATGGATATGGCTATGGATGCTATGGTTATGGCTATGGCTGCTATGGCTATGGCTATGGCTGCTATGACTATGGCAATGGCTGCTATAGCTATGGCTATGGCAGCTATAGCTACGGCTATGGCTGATATAGCTATGACTATGGCTGCTATGGCTATGGATTAGGCGATGGCTGCTATGGCTATGGCTATGGCTCCTATGGCTATGGCTATGGATGCTATGGCAATGGCTATGGATGCTTTGGCTGTGTCTATGGCTGCTATGGCTAATGCTATGCGTGCTATAGCTATGGCTATGACTGCTAATGCTATGGCTATGGCTATGTCTCCCATGGATATGCCTATGGATGCTATGGTTATGGCTGTGGCTGCTATGGCTACTGCTATTGCTGCTATGGCTATGGCTGTTGCTATGGCTGTTATGGCTGTGGCTATGGCTATGGCTGTTGTGGCTATGGCATTGGCTATGGCTCGTATGGCAATGGCTATGCCTGCTATAGCTATGCCTATGGCTGCTATGGCAATGGCTGCTATAGCTATGGCTATGGTTGCTATGGCTATGGCTATGGCTGCTATGGCTGTGGCTATGCCTATGGCTATGGCTGAAATGGTTACAGCTATGGCTGCTGTGGCTATGACTATGTCTGCTATGGCTTTCGCTATGGCTGCTATGGCTATGGCTGCTATGGCTATGGCTATGGCTGCTATGGCTATGGCTGCGGCTGCTATGGCTATCGCCATGCGTGCTGTTGATATGGCTATGGCTGCTATGGCTACGGCTGCGGCTGCTATGGCTATCGCTATGCGTGCTGTTGCTATAGCTATGGCTGCTATGGCTATCGCTATGCGTGCTATTGCTATGGCTATGGCTGCTATGGCTATGGCTATGGTTGCTATGGCTGCTATGGCTATGGCTGCTATGGCTGCTCTGGCTATGACTACAGCTGCTATGGCTGTGGCTATGGCTGTGGCTATGGCTACTGTGGTTATGGCTATGGCTATGGCTGCGTTGGCTATGTCTATGGTCGCTGTAGCTATTGCGTCCATCTGCTATGGCTATGGCTACGGCTGCTATGGCAGTCGCTATGCGTGCTATGGCTATGGCTATGGCTGCTATGGCTGCTATTGCTATTGCTATTGCTGCTATGGCGATGGCTATGGCTATGGCTATGCCTGCGTTGGCTACGGCTATGGCTGCTATGGCTGTGGCTATTGCTGCTATGGCTATTGCTATGGCTATGGCTATGGCTGCTATGGCTATGGCTATGGCTGCTCTGGCTGCTCTGGCTATGGCTATTGCTGCTATGGCTATGGCTATGGCTATGGCTATTGCTGATATGGCTGTGGCTATGGCTACTGTGGCTATGGCTATGGCTGTGGCTGATATGGCTATGGCTATGGCTGCTATGGCTATGCCTAGGCTGCTGTGGCTATCGCTATGCGTGCTATTGCTATGGCTATGGCTCCTATGGCTATGCATATGGCTGCTATGGCTCCTATGGCTGTTGGCATTGCTGCTATGGCTATTGCTAAGGCTATAGCTGTGGCTATGGCTATGGCTGCTATGGCTACGGCTGCAATGGCTATGGCTATGGCTCCTATGGCTGCTCTGGCTATGACTACTGCTGCTATGGCTATGGCTATGGCTATTGCTATTGCTGCTATGGCTATGGATATGGCTATGGCTATGCCTACGATGGCTACGGCTATGGCTGCTATGGCTATGGCTATGGCTGCTATGGCTATTGCTGCTGTAGCTATGGCTATGGCTGATATGGCTATGGCTATGACTGCTATGGCTATGGCTATGGCTGCGGTGTCTATGGCTATAACTGCTATGGCTATGGCATTGGCTACTGTGGCTATGGCTATGTCTATGGCTGCTATGGCTATGGCCATGGCTATGGCTGCTATGGATATAGCTATGGCTGCTATGGCTGTGGCTATGGCTATGGCTGCTTTGGCTGTAGCTATGGCTGCTATGGCTATGGCTAGGCTGCTATGGCTATCGCTATGCGTCCTATTGCTATGGCTATGGCTTCTATGGCTATGCCTATGGCTGCTATGGCTCTGGCTATTGCTGCTATGGACATAGCTATGCCTGCTATGGCTATGGCTATGGCTGCTATGTCTATGGCTGGTATAGCTATGCGTATGGCTGCTACGGCTGTGGCTATAACTGCTATGGCTGTGGCATTGGCTGCTGTGGCTATGCCTATGGCTATGACAATGGCTGCTATGGCTATGACTATGGCTGCTATGTCTGTGGCTGGTATAACTATGCCTATGGCTGCTACGGCTATGGCTATAACTGCTATGGCTATGGCATTGGACGCTGTGGCTATGGCTATGGCTATGGCTGCTTTGGCTATGGCTATGGCTATGGCTGCTATGGCTATGGCTATGGCTGCTATGGCTGCTATGGCTGTGTCTATTGCTGCTACGGCTACTGATATGGCTATTGGTATGGCTGCTCTGGCTATGGCTATGGCTGCTAGGGCAGCTATGGCTCTGACTATTGCTGCTATGGCTATGGCTATGGCTATGACTACGGCAGCTATGGCTATGGCTATGGCGGCTATGTCTGTGGCTGGTATAGCTATGCCTATGGCTGCTACGGCCACGGCTATAGCTGCTGTGGCCATAGCATTGGCTGCTGTGGCTATGGCTATGGCTATGGCAATGGCTGCAACGCCTACGGCTATGGCTGCTACGTCTATGGCTGGTATAGCTATGCGTATGGCTGCGACGGCTATGGCTATAACTGCTATGGCTGTGGCATTGGCTGCTGTGGCCATGCCTATGGCTATGACAATGGCCGCTGTGGCTATGGCTATGGCTATGGCTGCTTTGGCTGTGGCTATGGCTGTTATGGCTATGGATATGGATGCTATGGCAATGGCTATGGATGCTTTGGCTATGGCTAGGCTGCTATGGCTATGGCTATGGCTGCTATGGCTGCTATGGCTATATCTATTGCTGCTATGGCTACTGCTATGGCTATGGCTATGGCTGCTACGTCTATGGCTGGTATAGCTATGCGTATGGCTGCTACGGCTATGGCTATAACTGCTATGGCTATGGCATTGGCTGCTGTGGCTATGGCTGTTGCTATGGCTGCTATGGCTGTGGCTATGGCTGCAATGGCTATGGCTGCGGCTGCTATGGCTATCGCTATACGTGCTATTGCTATGGCTAAGGCTGCTATGGCTGTGGCTATGGCTGCTATGGCTGCTACGGCTATGGCTATTGCCGCTATGGCTACTGCTATGGCTATGGCTATGACTCTGGCAGCTATGGCTATGGCTATGGCTGCAATGTCTATGGCTATGGCTGCTTTGACTATGGCTATGGCTGCTATGGCTATGGCTACTGCTGCTATGGCTATGGCTAGGCTGCTATGGCTATCGCTATGCGTGCTATTGCTGTGGCTATGGCTGCTATGGCTGCTATGGCTGTGGCTATTGCTGCTATGGCTATTGCTGTGGCTATAGCTATGGCTATGGCTATGGCTGCTATGGCTATGGCTGCAATGGCTATGGCTGTGTCTGCTATGGCTGCTCTGGCTATGACTACTGCTGCTATGGCTATGGCTATGGCTATTGCTATTGCTGCTATGGCTATGGCTATGGCTAAGGCTATGGCTGCTATGGCTATGGCTATGGCTGCTATGTCTGTGGCTGGTATAGCTATGCCTATGGCTGCTACGGCTATGGCTATAGCTTCTGTGGCCTTGGCACTGGCTGCTGTGGCTATGGCTATGGCTATGTCTGCCCAGGCTATGGCTATGTCTGCTATGGCTATGGCTATGGCTATCGCTGATATGGCTACGGCTATGGCTGCTACGTCTATGGCTGGTATAGCTATGCGTATGGCTGCTACCGCTATGGCTATAACTGCTATGGCTATGGCATTGGCTGCTGTGGCTATGGCTATGTTTATGGCTGCTATGGGTATGGCTATGTCTATGGCTGTTATGTATATAGCTATGGCTGCTATGGCTATGGCTATGGCCATGGCTGCTATGGCTGTGGCTATGGCTGCTATGGCTATGGCTATGGATCCTATGGCAATGGCTATGGATGCTTTGGCTATGGCTATGGCTATGTCTGCTCTGGCTATGGCTACAGCTTCTATGGCTATGGCTATGGCTATCGCTGATATGGCTATGGCTATGGCTGCTATGGCTATGGCTAGGCTGCTATGGCTATCGCTATGCGTGCTGTTGCTATGGCTATGGTTCCTATGGCTATGGCTATGGCTGCTATGGCTATGGCTATGGCTCTGGCTGCTATGGCTGCTCTGGCTATGACTATTGCTGCTATGGCTGTGGCTATGGCTATGGCTATTGCTGCTATGGCTGTGGCTATGGCTACTGTGGTTATGGCTATGGCTATGGCTGCGATGGCTATGTCTATGGTTGCTGTAGCTATTGCGTCCATCTGCTATGGCTATGGCTACGGCTGCTATGGCTGTCGCTACGCGTGCTATGGCTATGGGTATGGCTGCCTTGGCTGTGGCTATGGCTGCTATGGCTGCTATGGCTATTGCTATTGCTGCTATGGCGATGGCTATGGCTATGGTTATGCCTGCGATGGCTACGGATATGGCTGCTATGGCTGTGGCTATTGCTGCTATGGCTATTACTATGGCTATTGCTATGGCTATGGCTATGGCTGCTATGGCTATGGCTATGGCTATGGCTGCTATGGCTGCTCTGGCTATGACTATTGCTGCTATGGCTATGGCTATGGCTATGGCTATTGCTGGTATGGCTGTGGCTATGTCTACTGTGGCTATGGCTATGGCTGTGGCTGATATGGCTATGGCTATGGCTGCTATGGCTATGGCAAGGCTGCTGTGGCTATCGCTATGCGTGCTATTGCTATGGCTATGGCTCCTATGGCTATGCCTATGGCTGCTATGGCTGCTATGGCCGTTGGCATTGCTGCTATGGCTATTGCTATGGCTATAGCTGTGGCTATGGCTATGGCTGCTATGGCTATGGCTGCAGTGGCTATGGCTATGGCTGCTATGGCTGCTCTGGCTATGACTACTGCTGCTATGGCTATGGCTATGGCTATTGCTATTGCTGCTGTGGCTATGGCTATGGCTATGGCTATGCCTGCGATGGCTACGGCTATGGCTGCTATGGCTATGGCTATGGCTGCTATGGCTATGGCTGCTATAGCTATGGCTATGGCTGCTAATGCTATGGCTATGGCTATGGCTCCCATGGATATGGCTATGGATGCTATGGTTATGGCTATGGCTGCTATGGCTATGGCTATGGCTGCTATGACTACGGCAATGGCTGCTATAGCTATGGCTATGGCAGCTATAGCTACGGCTATGGCTGATATAGCTATGGCTATGGCTGCTATGGCTATGGCTACGGCTGCTATGGCTATTATGGCTATTGCAATTGCTGCTATGGCGATGGCTACGGCTATGGCTATGCCTGCGATGGCTACTGCTATGGCTGCTATGGCTATGGCATTGGCTGCTGTGGCTATGGCTATGGCTATGACAATGGCTGCAATTGCTACGGCTATGGCTGCTACGTCTATGGCTGGTATAGCTATGCGTATGGCTGCTACGGCTATGGCTATAACTGCTATGGCTATGGCATTGGCTACTGTGGCTATGGCTATGTTTATGGCTGCTATGGGTATGGCTATGTCTATGGCTGTTATGTATATAGCTATGGCTGCTATGGCTATGGCTACGGCTATGGCTGCTATTGCTGTGGCTATGGCTGCTATGGCTATGGCTACAGCTTCTATGGCAATGGCTATGGCTATCGCTGATATGGCTATGGCTATGGCTGCTATGGCTATGGCTAGGCTGCTATGGCTATCGCTATGCGTGCTGTTGCTATAGCTATGGTTCCTATGGCTATGGCTATGGCTGCTATGGCTATGGCTATGGCTATGGCTGCTATGGCTGCTCTGGCTATGACTATTGCTGCTATGGCTGTGGCTATGGCTATGGCTACTGCTGCTATGGCTGTGGCTATGGCTACTGTGGCTATGGCTATGGCTATGGCTGGGATGGCTATGTCTATGGTTGCTGTAGCTATTGCCTCTATCTGTTATAGCTATGGCTACGGCTGCTATGGCTGTTGCTGTGCGTGCTATGGCTATGGCTATGGCTGCTATGGCTATGGCTATGGCTGCTATCGCTATGGCTGGTATAGATATGCCTATGGCTGGTACGGCTATGGCTATAACTGCGATGGCTATGGCATTGGCTACTGTGGCTATGGCTATGTCTATGGCTGCTTTGGCTATGGCTATGGCTGCTATGGCTATGGCTATGGCTGCTATCGCTATGGCTGGTATAGATATGCCTATGGCTGCTATGGCTATGGCTATTGCTGCTATGGCTATGGCTTTGGCTGCTATGGCTATGGCTATGGCTTCTATGGCTATGGCTATGGCTGCTATGGCTGCTCTGGCTATGACTATTGCTGCTATGGCTGTGGCTGTGGCTATGGCTATGGCTATTGCTGCTTTGGCTGTGGCTATGGCTACTGTGGTTATGGCTATGGCTATGGCTGCGTTGGCTATGTCTATGGTTGCTGTAGCTATTGCGTCCATCTGCTATGGCTATGGCTACGGCTGCTATGGCTGTCGCTATGCGTGCTATGGCTATGGCTATGGGTGCCTTGGCTATGGCTAGGCTGCTATGGGTATCGCTATGCGTGCTATTGCTATGGCTATTGCTCCTATGGCTATGCCTACGGCAGCTATGGCTGCTATGGCTGTGGCTATTGCTGCTATGCCTATTGCTATGGCTATAGCTATGGCTATGGCTATGGCTGCTATGGCTATGGCTGCAATGGCTATGGCTATGGCTGCTATGGCTGCTCCTGGCTATGACTACTGCTGCTATGGCTATGGCTATGGCTATTGCTATTGCTGCTATGGCTATGGCTATGGCTATGGCTATGGCTACGCATGTGATGGCTACGGCTATGGCTGCTATGGCTATGGCTATGGCTGCTATGTCTATGGCTGCTATAGCTATGGCTATGGCTGATATGGCTATGTCTATGGCTGCCATGGCTATGGCTATGTCTATGGCTGCTATGGATATAGCTATGGCTGCTATGGCTATGGCTGTTGCTATGGCTGCTATGGCTGTGGCTATGGCTATGGCTGCTGTGGCTATGGCATTGGCTATGGCTCCAATGGATATGGCTATGGCTGCTATGGTTATGGCTGCGGCTGCTATGGCTATCGCCATGCGTGCTGTTGATATGGCTATGGCTGCTATGGCTACGGCTGCGGCTGCTATGGCTATCGCTATGCGTGCTGTTGCTATAGCTATGGCTGCTATGGCTATCGCTATGCGTGCTATTGCTATGGCTATGGCTGCTATGGCTATGGCTATGGTTGCTATGGCTGCTATGGCTATGGCTGCTATGGCTGCTCTGGCTATGACTACAGCTGCTATGGCTGTGGCTATGGCTGTGGCTATGGCTACTGTGGTTATGGCTATGGCTATGGCTGCGTTGGCTATGTCTATGGTCGCTGTAGCTATTGCGTCCATCTGCTATGGCTATGGCTACGGCTGCTATGGCAGTCGCTATGCGTGCTATGGCTATGGCTATGGCTGCTATGGCTGCTATTGCTATTGCTATTGCTGCTATGGCGATGGCTATGGCTATGGCTATGCCTGCGTTGGCTACGGCTATGGCTGCTATGGCTGTGGCTATTGCTGCTATGGCTATTGCTATGGCTATGGCTATGGCTGCTATGGCTATGGCTATGGCTGCTCTGGCTGCTCTGGCTATGGCTATTGCTGCTATGGCTATGGCTATGGCTATGGCTATTGCTGATATGGCTGTGGCTATGGCTACTGTGGCTATGGCTATGGCTGTGGCTGATATGGCTATGGCTATGGCTGCTATGGCTATGCCTAGGCTGCTGTGGCTATCGCTATGCGTGCTATTGCTATGGCTATGGCTCCTATGGCTATGCATATGGCTGCTATGGCTCCTATGGCTGTTGGCATTGCTGCTATGGCTATTGCTAAGGCTATAGCTGTGGCTATGGCTATGGCTGCTATGGCTACGGCTGCAATGGCTATGGCTATGGCTCCTATGGCTGCTCTGGCTATGACTACTGCTGCTATGGCTATGGCTATGGCTATTGCTATTGCTGCTATGGCTATGGATATGGCTATGGCTATGCCTACGATGGCTACGGCTATGGCTGCTATGGCTATGGCTATGGCTGCTATGGCTATTGCTGCTGTAGCTATGGCTATGGCTGATATGGCTATGGCTATGACTGCTATGGCTATGGCTATGGCTGCGGTGTCTATGGCTATAACTGCTATGGCTATGGCATTGGCTACTGTGGCTATGGCTATGTCTATGGCTGCTATGGCTATGGCCATGGCTATGGCTGCTATGGATATAGCTATGGCTGCTATGGCTGTGGCTATGGCTATGGCTGCTTTGGCTGTAGCTATGGCTGCTATGGCTATGGCTAGGCTGCTATGGCTATCGCTATGCGTCCTATTGCTATGGCTATGGCTTCTATGGCTATGCCTATGGCTGCTATGGCTCTGGCTATTGCTGCTATGGACATAGCTATGCCTGCTATGGCTATGGCTATGGCTGCTATGTCTATGGCTGGTATAGCTATGCGTATGGCTGCTACGGCTGTGGCTATAACTGCTATGGCTGTGGCATTGGCTGCTGTGGCTATGCCTATGGCTATGACAATGGCTGCTATGGCTATGACTATGGCTGCTATGTCTGTGGCTGGTATAACTATGCCTATGGCTGCTACGGCTATGGCTATAACTGCTATGGCTATGGCATTGGACGCTGTGGCTATGGCTATGGCTATGGCTGCTTTGGCTATGGCTATGGCTATGGCTGCTATGGCTATGGCTATGGCTGCTATGGCTGCTATGGCTGTGTCTATTGCTGCTACGGCTACTGATATGGCTATTGGTATGGCTGCTCTGGCTATGGCTATGGCTGCTAGGGCAGCTATGGCTCTGACTATTGCTGCTATGGCTATGGCTATGGCTATGACTACGGCAGCTATGGCTATGGCTATGGCGGCTATGTCTGTGGCTGGTATAGCTATGCCTATGGCTGCTACGGCCACGGCTATAGCTGCTGTGGCCATAGCATTGGCTGCTGTGGCTATGGCTATGGCTATGGCAATGGCTGCAACGCCTACGGCTATGGCTGCTACGTCTATGGCTGGTATAGCTATGCGTATGGCTGCGACGGCTATGGCTATAACTGCTATGGCTGTGGCATTGGCTGCTGTGGCCATGCCTATGGCTATGACAATGGCCGCTGTGGCTATGGCTATGGCTATGGCTGCTTTGGCTGTGGCTATGGCTGTTATGGCTATGGATATGGATGCTATGGCAATGGCTATGGATGCTTTGGCTATGGCTAGGCTGCTATGGCTATGGCTATGGCTGCTATGGCTGCTATGGCTATATCTATTGCTGCTATGGCTACTGCTATGGCTATGGCTATGGCTGCTACGTCTATGGCTGGTATAGCTATGCGTATGGCTGCTACGGCTATGGCTATAACTGCTATGGCTATGGCATTGGCTGCTGTGGCTATGGCTGTTGCTATGGCTGCTATGGCTGTGGCTATGGCTGCAATGGCTATGGCTGCGGCTGCTATGGCTATCGCTATACGTGCTATTGCTATGGCTAAGGCTGCTATGGCTGTGGCTATGGCTGCTATGGCTGCTACGGCTATGGCTATTGCCGCTATGGCTACTGCTATGGCTATGGCTATGACTCTGGCAGCTATGGCTATGGCTATGGCTGCAATGTCTATGGCTATGGCTGCTTTGACTATGGCTATGGCTGCTATGGCTATGGCTACTGCTGCTATGGCTATGGCTAGGCTGCTATGGCTATCGCTATGCGTGCTATTGCTGTGGCTATGGCTGCTATGGCTGCTATGGCTGTGGCTATTGCTGCTATGGCTATTGCTGTGGCTATAGCTATGGCTATGGCTATGGCTGCTATGGCTATGGCTGCAATGGCTATGGCTGTGTCTGCTATGGCTGCTCTGGCTATGACTACTGCTGCTATGGCTATGGCTATGGCTATTGCTATTGCTGCTATGGCTATGGCTATGGCTAAGGCTATGGCTGCTATGGCTATGGCTATGGCTGCTATGTCTGTGGCTGGTATAGCTATGCCTATGGCTGCTACGGCTATGGCTATAGCTTCTGTGGCCTTGGCACTGGCTGCTGTGGCTATGGCTATGGCTATGTCTGCCCAGGCTATGGCTATGTCTGCTATGGCTATGGCTATGGCTATCGCTGATATGGCTACGGCTATGGCTGCTACGTCTATGGCTGGTATAGCTATGCGTATGGCTGCTACCGCTATGGCTATAACTGCTATGGCTATGGCATTGGCTGCTGTGGCTATGGCTATGTTTATGGCTGCTATGGGTATGGCTATGTCTATGGCTGTTATGTATATAGCTATGGCTGCTATGGCTATGGCTATGGCCATGGCTGCTATGGCTGTGGCTATGGCTGCTATGGCTATGGCTATGGATCCTATGGCAATGGCTATGGATGCTTTGGCTATGGCTATGGCTATGTCTGCTCTGGCTATGGCTACAGCTTCTATGGCTATGGCTATGGCTATCGCTGATATGGCTATGGCTATGGCTGCTATGGCTATGGCTAGGCTGCTATGGCTATCGCTATGCGTGCTGTTGCTATGGCTATGGTTCCTATGGCTATGGCTATGGCTGCTATGGCTATGGCTATGGCTCTGGCTGCTATGGCTGCTCTGGCTATGACTATTGCTGCTATGGCTGTGGCTATGGCTATGGCTATTGCTGCTATGGCTGTGGCTATGGCTACTGTGGTTATGGCTATGGCTATGGCTGCGATGGCTATGTCTATGGTTGCTGTAGCTATTGCGTCCATCTGCTATGGCTATGGCTACGGCTGCTATGGCTGTCGCTACGCGTGCTATGGCTATGGGTATGGCTGCCTTGGCTGTGGCTATGGCTGCTATGGCTGCTATGGCTATTGCTATTGCTGCTATGGCGATGGCTATGGCTATGGTTATGCCTGCGATGGCTACGGATATGGCTGCTATGGCTGTGGCTATTGCTGCTATGGCTATTACTATGGCTATTGCTATGGCTATGGCTATGGCTGCTATGGCTATGGCTATGGCTATGGCTGCTATGGCTGCTCTGGCTATGACTATTGCTGCTATGGCTATGGCTATGGCTATGGCTATTGCTGGTATGGCTGTGGCTATGTCTACTGTGGCTATGGCTATGGCTGTGGCTGATATGGCTATGGCTATGGCTGCTATGGCTATGGCAAGGCTGCTGTGGCTATCGCTATGCGTGCTATTGCTATGGCTATGGCTCCTATGGCTATGCCTATGGCTGCTATGGCTGCTATGGCCGTTGGCATTGCTGCTATGGCTATTGCTATGGCTATAGCTGTGGCTATGGCTATGGCTGCTATGGCTATGGCTGCAGTGGCTATGGCTATGGCTGCTATGGCTGCTCTGGCTATGACTACTGCTGCTATGGCTATGGCTATGGCTATTGCTATTGCTGCTGTGGCTATGGCTATGGCTATGGCTATGCCTGCGATGGCTACGGCTATGGCTGCTATGGCTATGGCTATGGCTGCTATGGCTATGGCTGCTATAGCTATGGCTATGGCTGCTAATGCTATGGCTATGGCTATGGCTCCCATGGATATGGCTATGGATGCTATGGTTATGGCTATGGCTGCTATGGCTATGGCTATGGCTGCTATGACTACGGCAATGGCTGCTATAGCTATGGCTATGGCAGCTATAGCTACGGCTATGGCTGATATAGCTATGGCTATGGCTGCTATGGCTATGGCTACGGCTGCTATGGCTATTATGGCTATTGCAATTGCTGCTATGGCGATGGCTACGGCTATGGCTATGCCTGCGATGGCTACTGCTATGGCTGCTATGGCTATGGCATTGGCTGCTGTGGCTATGGCTATGGCTATGACAATGGCTGCAATTGCTACGGCTATGGCTGCTACGTCTATGGCTGGTATAGCTATGCGTATGGCTGCTACGGCTATGGCTATAACTGCTATGGCTATGGCATTGGCTACTGTGGCTATGGCTATGTTTATGGCTGCTATGGGTATGGCTATGTCTATGGCTGTTATGTATATAGCTATGGCTGCTATGGCTATGGCTACGGCTATGGCTGCTATTGCTGTGGCTATGGCTGCTATGGCTATGGCTACAGCTTCTATGGCAATGGCTATGGCTATCGCTGATATGGCTATGGCTATGGCTGCTATGGCTATGGCTAGGCTGCTATGGCTATCGCTATGCGTGCTGTTGCTATAGCTATGGTTCCTATGGCTATGGCTATGGCTGCTATGGCTATGGCTATGGCTATGGCTGCTATGGCTGCTCTGGCTATGACTATTGCTGCTATGGCTGTGGCTATGGCTATGGCTACTGCTGCTATGGCTGTGGCTATGGCTACTGTGGCTATGGCTATGGCTATGGCTGGGATGGCTATGTCTATGGTTGCTGTAGCTATTGCCTCTATCTGTTATAGCTATGGCTACGGCTGCTATGGCTGTTGCTGTGCGTGCTATGGCTATGGCTATGGCTGCTATGGCTATGGCTATGGCTGCTATCGCTATGGCTGGTATAGATATGCCTATGGCTGGTACGGCTATGGCTATAACTGCGATGGCTATGGCATTGGCTACTGTGGCTATGGCTATGTCTATGGCTGCTTTGGCTATGGCTATGGCTGCTATGGCTATGGCTATGGCTGCTATCGCTATGGCTGGTATAGATATGCCTATGGCTGCTATGGCTATGGCTATTGCTGCTATGGCTATGGCTTTGGCTGCTATGGCTATGGCTATGGCTTCTATGGCTATGGCTATGGCTGCTATGGCTGCTCTGGCTATGACTATTGCTGCTATGGCTGTGGCTGTGGCTATGGCTATGGCTATTGCTGCTTTGGCTGTGGCTATGGCTACTGTGGTTATGGCTATGGCTATGGCTGCGTTGGCTATGTCTATGGTTGCTGTAGCTATTGCGTCCATCTGCTATGGCTATGGCTACGGCTGCTATGGCTGTCGCTATGCGTGCTATGGCTATGGCTATGGGTGCCTTGGCTATGGCTAGGCTGCTATGGGTATCGCTATGCGTGCTATTGCTATGGCTATTGCTCCTATGGCTATGCCTACGGCAGCTATGGCTGCTATGGCTGTGGCTATTGCTGCTATGCCTATTGCTATGGCTATAGCTATGGCTATGGCTATGGCTGCTATGGCTATGGCTGCAATGGCTATGGCTATGGCTGCTATGGCTGCTCCTGGCTATGACTACTGCTGCTATGGCTATGGCTATGGCTATTGCTATTGCTGCTATGGCTATGGCTATGGCTATGGCTATGGCTACGCATGTGATGGCTACGGCTATGGCTGCTATGGCTATGGCTATGGCTGCTATGTCTATGGCTGCTATAGCTATGGCTATGGCTGATATGGCTATGTCTATGGCTGCCATGGCTATGGCTATGTCTATGGCTGCTATGGATATAGCTATGGCTGCTATGGCTATGGCTGTTGCTATGGCTGCTATGGCTGTGGCTATGGCTATGGCTGCTGTGGCTATGGCATTGGCTATGGCTCCAATGGATATGGCTATGGCTGCTATGGTTATGGCTACGGCTGCTATGGCTATGGCTATGGCTGCTGTGGCTATGGCTATGGCTGCTATGGCTATGGCTACGTCTGCTATGGCTGTCGCTATGCGTGCTATGGCTATGGCTATGGCTGCAATGGATATGGCTGCGGCTGCTATGGCTATCGCTATACGTGCTATTGCTATGGCTATGGCTGCTATGGCTGTGGCTATGGCTACTATGGCTGCTACGGCTACGGCTATCGCTGCTATGGCTACTGCTATGGCTATGGCTATGACTATGGCAGCTATGGCTATGGCTATGGCTGCAATGTCTATGGCTATGGCTGCTTTGACTATGGCTATGGCTGCTATGGCTATGGCTACTGCTGCTATGGCTATGGCTAGGCTGCTATGGCTATCGCTATGCGTGCTATTGCTGTGGCTATGGCTGCTATGGCTGCTATGGCTGTGGCTATTGCTGCTATGGCTATTGCTGTGGCTATAGCTATGGCTATGGCTATGGCTGCTATGGCTATGGCTGCAATGGCTATGGCTATGTCTGCTATGGCTGCTCTGGCTATGACTACTGCTGCTATGGCTATGGCTATGGCTATTGCTATTGCTGCTATGGCTATGGCTATGGCTATGGCTATGGCTGCTATGGCTATGGCTATGGCTGCTATGTCTGTGGCTGGTATAGCTATGCCTATGGCTGCTACGGCTATGGCTATAGCCTCTGTGGCCTTGGCACTGGCTGCTGTGGCTATGGCTATGGCTATGTCTGCCCAGGCTATGGCTATGTCTGCTATGGCTATGGCTATGGCTATCGCTGATATGGCTACGGCTATGGCTGCTACGTCTATGGCTGGTATAGCTATGCGTATGGCTGCTACGGCTACGGCTATAACTGCTATGGCTATGGCATTGGCTGCTGTGGCTATGGCTATGTTTATGGCTGCAATGGGTATGGCTATGTCTATGGCTGTTATGTATATAGCTATGGCTGCTATGGCTATGGCTATGGCTATGGCTGCTATGGCTGTGGCTATGGCTGCTATGGCTATGGCTATGGATCCTATGGCAATGGCTATGGATGCTTTGGCAATGGCTATGGCTATGTCTGCTCTGGCTATGGCTACAGCTTCTATGGCTATGGCTATGGCTATCGCTGATATGGCTATGGCTATGGCTGCTATGGCTATGGCTAGGCTGCTATGGCTATCGCTATGCGTGCTGTTGCTATGGCTATGGTTCCTATGGCTATGGCTATGGCTGCTATGGCTATGGCTATGGCTCTGGCTGCTATGGCTGCTCTGGCTATGACTATTGCTGCTATGGCTGTGGCTATGGCTATGGCTATTGCTGCTATGGCTGTGGCTATGGCTACTGTGGTTATGGCTATGGCTATGGCTGCGATGGCTATGTCTATGGTTGCTGTAGCTATTGCGTCCATCTGCTATGGCTATGGCTACGGCTGCTATGGCTGTCGCTATGCGTGCTATGGCTATGGGTATGGCTGCCTTGGCTGTGGCTATGGCTGCTATGGCTGCTATGGCTATTGCTATTGCTGCTATGGCGATGGCTATGGCTATGGCTATGCCTGCGATGGCTACGGATATGGCTGCTATGGCTGTGGCTATTGCTGCTATGGCTATTGCTATGGCTATTGCTATGGCTATGGCTATGGCTGCTATGGCTGTGGCTATGCCTATGGCTATGGCTGAAATGGTTACAGCTATGGCTGCTGTGGCTATGACTATGTCTGCTATGGCTTTCGCTATGGCTGCTATGGCTATGGCTGCTATGGCTATGGCTATGGCTGCTATGGCTATGGCTGCGGCTGCTATGGCTATCGCTATGCGTGCTGTTGATATGGCTATGGCTGCTATGGCTACGGCTGCGGCTGCTATGGCTATCGCTATGCGTGCTGTTGCTATAGCTATGGCTGCTATGGCTATCGCTATGCGTGCTATTGCTATGGCTATGGCTGCTATGGCTATGGCTATGGTTGCTATGGCTGCTATGGCTATGGCTGTTGCTGCTATGGCTATAGCTATGGCTATGGCTATGGCTGCGATGGCTACGGCTACGGCTGCTATGGCTATGGCTATTGCTGCTATGGCTATGGCTTTGGCTGCTATGGCTATGGCTATGGCTGCTATGGCTATGGCTATGGCTGCTATGGCTGCTCTGGCTATGACTACAGCTGCTATGGCTGTGGCTATGGCTGTGGCAATGGCTACTATGGCTGCTACGGCTATGGCTATCGCTGCTATGGCTACTGCTATGGCTATGGCTATGACTATGGCAGCTATGGCTATGGCTATGGCTGCAATGTCTATGGCTATGGCTGCTTTGACTATGGCTATGGCTGCTATGGCTATGGCTACTGCTGCTATGGCTATGGCTAGGCTGCTATGGCTATCGCTATGCGTGCTATTGCTGTGGCTATGGCTGCTATGGCTGCTATGGCTGTGGCTATTGCTGCTATGGCTATTGCTGTGGCTATAGCTATGGCTATGGCTATGGCTGCTATGGCTATGGCTGCAATGGCTATGGCTATGTCTGCTATGGCTGCTCTGGCTATGACTACTGCTGCTATGGCTATGGCTATGGCTATTGCTATTGCTGCTATGGCTATGGCTATGGCTATGGCTATGGCTGCTATGGCTATGGCTATGGCTGCTATGTCTGTGGCTGGTATAGCTATGCCTATGGCTGCTACGGCTATGGCTATAGCTTCTGTGGCCTTGGCACTGGCTGCTGTGGCTATGGCTATGGCTATGTCTGCCCAGGCTATGGCTATGTCTGCTATGGCTATGGCTATGGCTATCGCTGATATGGCTACGGCTATGGCTGCTACGTCTATGGCTGGTATAGCTATGCGTATGGCTGCTACGGCTATGGCTATAACTGCTATGGCTATGGCATTGGCTGCTGTGGCTATGGCTATGTTTATGGCTGCTATGTGTATGGCTATGTCTATGGCTGTTATGTATATAGCTATGGCTGCTATGGCTATGGCTATGGCTATGTCTGCTATGGCTGTGGCTATGGCTGCTATGGCTATGGCTATGGATCCTATGGCAATGGCTATGGATGCTTTGGCTATGGCTATGGCTATGTCTGCTCTGGCTATGGCTACAGCTTCTATGGCTATGGCTATGGCTATCGCTGATATGGCTATGGCTATGGCTGCTATGGCTATGGCTAGGCTGCTATGGCTATCGCTATGCGTGCTGTTGCTATGGCTATGGTTCCTATGGCTATGGCTATGGCTGCTATGGCTATGGCTATGGCTCTGGCTGCTATGGCTGCTCTGGCTATGACTATTGCTGCTATGGCTGTGGCTATGGCTATGGCTATTGCTGCTATGGCTGTGGCTATGGCTACTGTGGTTATGGCTATGGCTATGGCTGCGATGGCTATGTCTATGGTTGCTGTAGCTATTGCGTCCATCTGCTATGGCTATGGCTACGGCTGCTATGGCTGTCGCTATGCGTGCTATGGCTATGGGTATGGCTGCCTTGGCTGTGGCTATGGCTGCTATGGCTGCTATGGCTATTGCTATTGCTGCTATGGCGATGGCTATGGCTATGGCTATGCCTGCGATGGCTACGGATATGGCTGCTATGGCTGTGGCTATTGCTGCTATGGCTATTGCTATGGCTATTGCTATGGCTATGGCTATGGCTGCAACGGCTGTGGCTATGCCTATGGCTATGGCTGAAATGGTTACAGCTATGGCTGCTGTGGCTATGACTATGTCTGCTATGGCTTTCGCTATGGCTGCTATGGCTATGGCTGCTATGGCTATGGCTATGGCTGCTATGGCTATGGCTGCGGCTGCTATGGCTATCGCTATGCGTGCTGTTGATATGGCTATGACTGCTATGGCTACGGCTGCGGCTGCTATGGCTATCGCTATGCGTGCTGTTGCTATAGCTATGGCTGCTATGGCTATCGCTATGCGTGCTATTGCTATGGCTATGACTGCTATGGCTATGGCTATGGTTGCTATGGCTGCTATGGCTATGGCTGTTGCTGCTATGGCTATAGCTATGGCTATGGCTATGGCTGCGATGGCTACGGCTACGGCTGCTATGGCTATGGCTATTGCTGCTATGGCTATGGCTTTGGCTGCTATGGCTATGGCTATGGCTGCTATGGCTATGGCTATGGCTGCTATGGCTGCTCTGGCTATGACTACAGCTGCTATGGCTGTGGCTATGGCTGTGGCTATGGCTACTGTGGTTATGGCTATGGCTATGGCTGCGTTGGCTATGTCTATGGTCGCTGTAGCTATTGCGTCCATGTGCTATGGCTATGGCTACGGCTGCTATGGCAGTCGCTATGCGTGCTATGGCTATGGCTATGGCTGCTATGGCTGCTATTGCTATTGCTATTGCTGCTATGGCGATGGCTATGGCTATGGCTATGCCTGCGTTGGCTACGGCTATGGCTGCTATGGCTGTGGCTATTGCTGCTATGGCTATTGCTATGGCTATGGCTATGGCTGCTATGGCTATGGCTATGGCTGCTCTGGCTGCTCTGGCTATGGCTATTGCTGCTATGGCTATGGCTATGGCTATGGCTATTGCTGATATGGCTGTGGCTATGGCTACTGTGGCTATGGCTATGGCTGTGGCTGATATGGCTATGGCTATGGCTGCTATGGCTATGCCTAGGCTGCTGTGGCTATCGCTATGCGTGCTATTGCTATGGCTATGGCTCCTATGGCTATGCATATGGCTGCTATGGCTCCTATAGCTGTTGGCATTGCTGCTATGGCTATTGCTAAGGCTATAGCTGTGGCTATGGCTATGGCTGCTATGGCTACGGCTGCAATGGCTATGGCTATGGCTCCTATGGCTGCTCTGGCTATGACTACTGCTGCTATGGCTATGGCTATGGCTATTGCTATTGCTGCTATGGCTATGGATATGGCTATGGCTATGCCTACGATGGCTACGGCTATGGCTGCTATGGCTATGGCTATGGCTGCTATGGCTATGGCTGCTGTAGCTATGGCTATGGCTGATATGGCTATGGCTATGACTGCTATGGCTATGGCTATGGCTGCGGTGTATATGGCTATAACTGCTATGGCTATGGCATTGGCTACTGTGGCTATGGCTATGTCTATGGCTGCTATGGCTATGGCCATGGCTATGGCTGCTATGGATATAGCTATGGCTGCTATGGCTGTGGCTATGGCTATGGCTGCTTTGGCTGTGGCTATGGCTGCTATGGCTATGGCTAGGCTGCTATGGCTATCGCTATGCGTCCTATTGCTATGGCTATGGCTTCTATGGCTATGCCTATGGCTGCTATGGCTCTGGCTATTGCTGCTATGGACATAGCTATGCCTGCTATGGCTATGGCTATGGCTGCTATGTCTATGGCTGGTATAGCTATGCGTATGGCTGCTACGGCTGTGGCTATAACTGCTATGGCTGTGGCATTGGCTGCTGTGGCTATGCCTATGGCTATGACAATGGCTGCTATGGCTATGGCTATGGCTGCTATGTCTGTGGCTGGTATAACTATGCCTATGGCTGCTACGGCTATGGGTATAACTGCTATGGCTATGGCATTGGACGCTGTGGCTATGGCTATGGCTATGGCTGCTTTGGCTATGGCTATGGCTATGGCTGCTATGGCTATGGCTATGGCTGCTATGGCTGCAATGGCTGTGTCTATTGCTGCTACGGCTACTGATATGGCTATTGGTATGGCTGCTCTGGCTATGGCTATGGCTGCTAGGGCAGCTATGGCTCTGACTATTGCTGCTATGGCTATGGCTATGGCTATGACTACGGCAGCTATGGCTATGGCTATGGCGGCTATGTCTGTGGCTGGTATAGCTATGCCTATGGCTGCTACGGCCACGGCTATAGCTGCTGTGGCCATAGCATTGGCTGCTGTGGCTATGGCTATGGCTATGGCAATGGCTGCAACGCCTACGGCTATGGCTGCTACGTCTATGGCTGGTATAGCTATGCGTATGGCTGCGACGGCTATGGCTATAACTGCTATGGCTGTGGCATTGGCTGCTGTGGCCATGCCTATGGCTATGACAATGGCCGCTGTGGCTATGGCTATGGCTATGGCTGCTTTGGCTGTGGCTATGGCTGTTATGGCTATGGATATGGATGCTATGGCAATGGCTATGGATGCTTTGGCTATGGCTAGGCTGCTATGGCTATGGCTATGGCTGCTATGGCTGCTATGGCTATATCTATTGCTGCTATGGCTACTGCTATGGCTATGGCTATGTCTGCTACGTCTATGGCTGGTATAGCTATGCGTATGGCTGCTACGGCTATGGCTATAACTGCTATGGCTATGGCATTGGCTGCTGTGGCTATGGGTAAGGCTATGACAATGGCTGCTATAGCTATGGCTATGGCTGCTATGTCTATGTCTGGTATAGCTATGCCTATGGCTGCCACGGCTATGGCTATACCTGCTTTGGCTATGGCATTGGCTACTGTGGCTATGGCTATGTCTATGGCTGCTTTGGCTATGGCCATGGCTATGGCTGCTATGGATATAGCTATGGCTGCTATGGCTGTGGCTATGTCTATGGCTACTTTGGCTGTGGCTATGGCTGCTATGGTTATGGCTAGGCTGCTATGGCTATCGCTATGCGTGCTATTGCTGTGGCTATGGCTTCTATGGCTATGCCTATGGCTGCTATGGCTGTGGCCATTGCTGCTATGGACATAGCTATGGCTGCTATGGCTATGGCTATGGGTGCTATGTCTATGGCTGGTATAGCTATGCGTATGGCTGCTACGGCTGTGGCTATAACTGCTATGGCTGTGGCATTGGCTGCTGTGGCTATGCCTATGGCTATGACAATGGCTGCTACGGCTATGGCTATAACTGCTATGGCTATGGCATTGGCCGCTGTGGCTATGGCTGTGGCTATGGCTGCTTTGGCTGTGGCTATGGCTGCTACGTCTATGGCTGGTATAGCTATGCGTATGGCTGCTACGGCTGTGGCTATAACTGCTATGGCTGTGGCATTGGCTGGTATAGCTATGCCTATGGCTGCTGCGGCTACGGCTATAGCTGCTGTGGCCATAGCATTGGCTGCTGTGGCTATGGCTATGGCTATGTCTGCCCTGGCTATGGCTATGGCTGCTATGGCTATGGCTAGGCTGCTATGGCTATCGCTATGCGTGCTATTGCTATGGCTATGGTTACTATGGCTATGCCTATGGCGGCTATGGCTGTGGCTATTGCTGCTACGGCTATGACTATAACTGCTATGGCTATGGCTACGGCTGCTATGGCTATGGCTGCGGCTGCTATGGCTATCGCTATACGTGCAATTGCTACGGCTATGGCTGCTATGGCTATGGCAATGGCTGCTATGGCTGCTACGGCTATGGCTATTGCTGCTATGGCTACTGCTATGGCTATGGCTATGACTATGGCAGCTATGGCTATGGCTATGGCTGCTATGTCTATGGCTGGCATAGCTATACATATGGCTGCTACGGCTATGGCTATAACTGCTATGGCTATGGCATTGGCTGTTGCGGCTATGGCTATGTCTATGGCTGCTATGGCTGATATGCCTATGGCTATGGCTGCTATGGCTCTGGCTATGGCTGCTATGGCTGCTATGGCTATTGCTATTGCTGCTATGGCGATAACTATGGCTATGGCTATGCCTGCGCTGGCTACGGATACGGCTCCTATGGATATAGCTATGGCTGCCATGGTTATGGCTATGGCTGCAATGGCTATGGCTGCAATGGCTATGGCTATGTCTGCGTTGGCTATGGCTATAGCTGCTATAGCTACGACTATGGCTGCTGTGGCTATGGATGCTGTGGCTGCTGTGGCTATCGCTATGGCTGCTATGGCTATGGCACCTATACATATGGCTATGGCTGCTGTGGCCATGACAATTGCTACTATGGCCATGGCTATGGCTGCTATGGCTATGGCTATGGCTGCTATGGATATGGCTATGACTCCATTAGATATGCCCCTAGCTACTATAGCTACGGCTATGGCTGCTATGCCTTTGGCTATGGCTGTTATGGCTATGGCTATGGCTGCTATGGCTATGGCTATGGCTGCTATGGCTGCTATGGCTATTGCAATTGCTGCTATGGCGATGGCTACGGCTATGGCTATGCCTGCGATGGCTACTGCTTTGGCTCCTATGGCTATAGCTATGGCGATGGCTGCTATGACTATGTCTATGGTTGCTGTAGCTATTGCGAATATCTGCTATGGCTATGGCCATGGCTGCTATGGCTGTGGCTATTGCTGCTATGGCTATGGCTATGGCTGCTATGGCTGCTATGGCTATTGCAATTGCTGCTATGGCGATGGCTATGGCTATGCCTATGCCTGCGATGGCTACGGATATGGCTGCTATGGCTGTGGCTATTGCTACTATGGCTATTGCTATGGCTATTGCTATGGCTATGGCTATGGCTGCTATGGCTATGGCTATTGCTGCTATGGCTATGGCTATGGCTGTTGTGGCTATGGCTATGGCTATGTCGGCTCTGGCTACGGCTATGGCTCCTATGGCTATGCCTATGGCTGCTATGACTGTTGCTAGTGCTGCTATGGATGTAGCTATGACTGCTATGGCTATGGCTATGGCTGTGGCTGATATGGCTATGGCTATGGCTGCTATGGCTATGGCTATGGCTGCTATGTCTGGGGTTGGTATAGCTATGCCTATGGCTGCTACGGCTATGGCTATAACTGCTACGGCTATGGCACTGGGAGCTGTGGCTATGGCTATGTCTATGTCTGCTATGGCTATGGCTACGGCTATGGCTGCTATGGATATAGCTGTGGCTGTTATGGCTATGGCTATGGCTGCTATGACTGCTCTGGCTATGACTGTTGCTGCTATGGTTATGGCTATGGCTATGGCTATTGCTGCTATGTATGTAGCTATGGCTGCTATGGCTATGGCTATGGCTATGGCTGATATGGCTATGGCTATGGCTATGGCTGCTGTGGCTATGGCCTTGGCTATGGCTCGTATGGCTATGGCTATGGCTGCTATGGCTATGGCTGCAGTGGCTATGGCTATGGCTGCTATGGCTGCTCTGGCTATGACTACTGCTGCCATGGCTATGGCTATGGCTATTGCTATTGCTGCTATGGCTATGGCTATGGCTATGGCTATGCCTGCGATGGCTACGGCTATGGCTGCTATGGCTATGGCTATGGCTGCTATGGCTATGTCTGCTATAGCTATGGCTATGGCTGCTAATGCTATGGCTATGGCTATGGCTCCCATGGATATGGCTATGGATGCTATGGTTATGGCTATGGCTGCTATGGCTATGGCTATGGCTGCTATGACTATGGCAATGGCTGCTATAGCTATGGCTATGGCAGCTATAGCTACGGCTATGGCTGATATAGCTATGACTATGGCTGCTATGGCTATGGATTAGGCGATGGCTGCTATGGCTATGGCTATGGCTCCTATGGCTATGGCTATGGATGCTATGGCAATGGCTATGGATGCTTTGGCTGTGTCTATGGCTGCTATGGCTAATGCTATGCGTGCTACAGCTATGGCTATGACTGCTAATGCTATGGCTATGGCTATGTCTCCCATGGATATGCCTATGGATGCTATGGTTATGGCTGTGGCTGCTATGGCTACTGCTATTGCTGCTATGGCTATGGCTGTTGCTATGGCTGTTATGGCTGTGGCTATGGCTATGGCTGTTGTGGCTATGGCATTGGCTATGGCTCGTATGGCAATGGCTATGCCTGCTATAGCTATGCCTATGGCTGCTATGGCAATGGCTGCTATAGCTATGGCTATGGTTGCTATGGCTATGGCTATGGCTGCTATGGCTGTGGCTATGCCTATGGCTATGGCTGAAATGGTTACAGCTATGGCTGCTGTGGCTATGACTATGTCTGCTATGGCTTTCGCTATGGCTGCTATGGCTATGGCTGCTATGGCTATGGCTATGGCTGCTATGGCTATGGCTGCGGCTGCTATGGCTATCGCCATGCGTGCTGTTGATATGGCTATGGCTGCTATGGCTACGGCTGCGGCTGCTATGGCTATCGCTATGCGTGCTGTTGCTATAGCTATGGCTGCTATGGCTATCGCTATGCGTGCTATTGCTATGGCTATGGCTGCTATGGCTATGGCTATGGTTGCTATGGCTGCTATGGCTATGGCTGCTATGGCTGCTCTGGCTATGACTACAGCTGCTATGGCTGTGGCTATGGCTGTGGCTATGGCTACTGTGGTTATGGCTATGGCTATGGCTGCGTTGGCTATGTCTATGGTCGCTGTAGCTATTGCGTCCATCTGCTATGGCTATGGCTACGGCTGCTATGGCAGTCGCTATGCGTGCTATGGCTATGGCTATGGCTGCTATGGCTGCTATTGCTATTGCTATTGCTGCTATGGCGATGGCTATGGCTATGGCTATGCCTGCGTTGGCTACGGCTATGGCTGCTATGGCTGTGGCTATTGCTGCTATGGCTATTGCTATGGCTATGGCTATGGCTGCTATGGCTATGGCTATGGCTGCTCTGGCTGCTCTGGCTATGGCTATTTCTGCTATGGCTATGGTTATGGCTATGGCTATTGCTGATATGGCTGTGGCTATGGCTACTGTGGCTATGGCTATGGCTGTGGCTGATATGGCTATGGCTATGGCTGCTATGGCTATGCCTAGGCTGCTGTGGCTATCGCTATGCGTGCTATTGCTATGGCTATGGCTCCTATGGCTATGCATATGGCTGCTGTGGCTCCTATGGCTGTTGGCATTGCTGCTATGGCTATTGCTAAGGCTATAGCTGTGGCTATGGCTATGGCTGCTATGGCTACGGCTGCAATGGCTATGGCTATGGCTCCTATGGCTGCTCTGGCTATGACTACTGCTGCTATGGCTATGGCTATGGCTATTGCTATTGCTGCTATGGCTATGGATATGGCTATGGCTATGCCTACGATGGCTACGGCTATGGCTGCTATGGCTATGGCTATGGCTGCTATGGCTATTGCTGCTGTAGCTATGGCTATGGCTGATATGGCTATGGCTATGACTGCTATGGCTATGGCTATGGCTGCGGTGTCTATGGCTATAACTGCTATGGCTATGGCATTGGCTACTGTGGCTATGGCTATGTCTATGGCTGCTATGGCTATGGCCATGGCTATGGCTGCTATGGATATAGCTATGGCTGCTATGGCTGTGGCTATGGCTATGGCTGCTTTGGCTGTAGCTATGGCTGCTATGGCTATGGCTAGGCTGCTATGGCTATCGCTATGCGTCCTATTGCTATGGCTATGGCTTCTATGGCTATGCCTATGGCTGCTATGGCTCTGGCTATTGCTGCTATGGACATAGCTATGCCTGCTATGGCTATGGCTATGGCTGCTATGTCTATGGCTGGTATAGCTATGCGTATGGCTGCTACGGCTGTGGCTATAACTGCTATGGCTGTGGCATTGGCTGCTGTGGCTATGCCTATGGCTATGACAATGGCTGCTATGGCTATGGCTATGGCTGCTATGTCTGTGGCTGGTATAACTATGCCTATGGCTGCTACGGCTATGGCTATAACTGCTATGGCTATGGCATTGGACGCTGTGGCTATGGCTATGGCTATGGCTGCTTTGGCTATGGCTATGGCTATGGCTGCTATGGCTATGGCTATGGCTGCTATGGCTGCTATGGCTGTGTCTATTGCTGCTACGGCTACTGATATGGCTATTGGTATGGCTGCTCTGGCTATGGCTATGGCTGCTAGGGCAGCTATGGCTCTGACTATTGCTGCTATGGCTATGGCTATGGCTATGACTACGGCAGCTATGGCTATGGCTATGGCGGCTATGTCTGTGGCTGGTATAGCTATGCCTATGGCTGCTACGGCCACGGCTATAGCTGCTGTGGCCATAGCATTGGCTGCTGTGGCTATGGCTATGGCTATGGCAATGGCTGCAACGCCTACGGCTATGGCTGCTACGTCTATGGCTGGTATAGCTATGCGTATGGCTGCGACGGCTATGGCTATAACTGCTATGGCTGTGGCATTGGCTGCTGTGGCCATGCCTATGGCTATGACAATGGCCGCTGTGGCTATGGCTATGGCTATGGCTGCTTTGGCTGTGGCTATGGCTGTTATGGCTATGGATATGGATGCTATGGCAATGGCTATGGATGCTTTGGCTATGGCTAGGCTGCTATGGCTATGGCTATGGCTGCTATGGCTGCTATGGCTATATCTATTGCTGCTATGGCTACTGCTATGGCTATGGCTATGGCTGCTACGTCTATGGCTGGTATAGCTATGCGTATGGCTGCTACGGCTATGGCTATAACTGCTATGGCTATGGCATTGGCTGCTGTGGCTATGGCTGTTGCTATGGCTGCTATGGCTGTGGCTATGGCTGCAATGGCTATGGCTGCGGCTGCTATGGCTATCGCTATACGTGCTATTGCTATGGCTAAGGCTGCTATGGCTGTGGCTATGGCTGCTATGGCTGCTACGGCTATGGCTATTGCCGCTATGGCTACTGCTATGGCTATGGCTATGACTCTGGCAGCTATGGCTATGGCTATGGCTGCAATGTCTATGGCTATGGCTGCTTTGACTATGGCTATGGCTGCTATGGCTATGGCTACTGCTGCTATGGCTATGGCTAGGCTGCTATGGCTATCGCTATGCGTGCTATTGCTGTGGCTATGGCTGCTATGGCTGCTATGGCTGTGGCTATTGCTGCTATGGCTATTGCTGTGGCTATAGCTATGGCTATGGCTATGGCTGCTATGGCTATGGCTGCAATGGCTATGGCTGTGTCTGCTATGGCTGCTCTGGCTATGACTACTGCTGCTATGGCTATGGCTATGGCTATTGCTATTGCTGCTATGGCTATGGCTATGGCTAAGGCTATGGCTGCTATGGCTATGGCTATGGCTGCTATGTCTGTGGCTGGTATAGCTATGCCTATGGCTGCTACGGCTATGGCTATAGCTTCTGTGGCCTTGGCACTGGCTGCTGTGGCTATGGCTATGGCTATGTCTGCCCAGGCTATGGCTATGTCTGCTATGGCTATGGCTATGGCTATCGCTGATATGGCTACGGCTATGGCTGCTACGTCTATGGCTGGTATAGCTATGCGTATGGCTGCTACCGCTATGGCTATAACTGCTATGGCTATGGCATTGGCTGCTGTGGCTATGGCTATGTTTATGGCTGCTATGGGTATGGCTATGTCTATGGCTGTTATGTATATAGCTATGGCTGCTATGGCTATGGCTATGGCCATGGCTGCTATGGCTGTGGCTATGGCTGCTATGGCTATGGCTATGGATCCTATGGCAATGGCTATGGATGCTTTGGCTATGGCTATGGCTATGTCTGCTCTGGCTATGGCTACAGCTTCTATGGCTATGGCTATGGCTATCGCTGATATGGCTATGGCTATGGCTGCTATGGCTATGGCTAGGCTGCTATGGCTATCGCTATGCGTGCTGTTGCTATGGCTATGGTTCCTATGGCTATGGCTATGGCTGCTATGGCTATGGCTATGGCTCTGGCTGCTATGGCTGCTCTGGCTATGACTATTGCTGCTATGGCTGTGGCTATGGCTATGGCTATTGCTGCTATGGCTGTGGCTATGGCTACTGTGGTTATGGCTATGGCTATGGCTGCGATGGCTATGTCTATGGTTGCTGTAGCTATTGCGTCCATCTGCTATGGCTATGGCTACGGCTGCTATGGCTGTCGCTACGCGTGCTATGGCTATGGGTATGGCTGCCTTGGCTGTGGCTATGGCTGCTATGGCTGCTATGGCTATTGCTATTGCTGCTATGGCGATGGCTATGGCTATGGTTATGCCTGCGATGGCTACGGATATGGCTGCTATGGCTGTGGCTATTGCTGCTATGGCTATTACTATGGCTATTGCTATGGCTATGGCTATGGCTGCTATGGCTATGGCTATGGCTATGGCTGCTATGGCTGCTCTGGCTATGACTATTGCTGCTATGGCTATGGCTATGGCTATGGCTATTGCTGGTATGGCTGTGGCTATGTCTACTGTGGCTATGGCTATGGCTGTGGCTGATATGGCTATGGCTATGGCTGCTATGGCTATGGCAAGGCTGCTGTGGCTATCGCTATGCGTGCTATTGCTATGGCTATGGCTCCTATGGCTATGCCTATGGCTGCTATGGCTGCTATGGCCGTTGGCATTGCTGCTATGGCTATTGCTATGGCTATAGCTGTGGCTATGGCTATGGCTGCTATGGCTATGGCTGCAGTGGCTATGGCTATGGCTGCTATGGCTGCTCTGGCTATGACTACTGCTGCTATGGCTATGGCTATGGCTATTGCTATTGCTGCTGTGGCTATGGCTATGGCTATGGCTATGCCTGCGATGGCTACGGCTATGGCTGCTATGGCTATGGCTATGGCTGCTATGGCTATGGCTGCTATAGCTATGGCTATGGCTGCTAATGCTATGGCTATGGCTATGGCTCCCATGGATATGGCTATGGATGCTATGGTTATGGCTATGGCTGCTATGGCTATGGCTATGGCTGCTATGACTACGGCAATGGCTGCTATAGCTATGGCTATGGCAGCTATAGCTACGGCTATGGCTGATATAGCTATGGCTACGGCTGCTATGGCTATGGCTACGGCTGCTATGGCTATTATGGCTATTGCAATTGCTGCTATGGCGATGGCTACGGCTATGGCTATGCCTGCGATGGCTACTGCTATGGCTGCTATGGCTATGGCATTGGCTGCTGTGGCTATGGCTATGGCTATGACAATGGCTGCAATTGCTACGGCTATGGCTGCTACGTCTATGGCTGGTATAGCTATGCGTATGGCTGCTACGGCTATGGCTATAACTGCTATGGCTATGGCATTGGCTACTGTGGCTATGGCTATGTTTATGGCTGCTATGGGTATGGCTATGTCTATGGCTGTTATGTATATAGCTATGGCTGCTATGGCTATGGCTACGGCTATGGCTGCTATTGCTGTGGCTATGGCTGCTATGGCTATGGCTATGGATGCTATGGCAATGGCTATGGATGCTTTGGCTATGGCTATGGCTATGTCTGCTCTGGCTATGGCTACAGCTTCTATGGCAATGGCTATGGCTATCGCTGATATGGCTATGGCTATGGCTGCTATGGCTATGGCTAGGCTGCTATGGCTATCGCTATGCGTGCTGTTGCTATAGCTATGGTTCCTATGGCTATGGCTATGGCTGCTATGGCTATGGCTATGGCTATGGCTGCTATGGCTGCTCTGGCTATGACTATTGCTGCTATGGCTGTGGCTATGGCTATGGCTACTGCTGCTATGGCTGTGGCTATGGCTACTGTGGCTATGGCTATGGCTATGGCTGGGATGGCTATGTCTATGGTTGCTGTAGCTATTGCCTCTATCTGTTATAGCTATGGCTACGGCTGCTATGGCTGTTGCTGTGCGTGCTATGGCTATGGCTATGGCTGCTATGGCTATGGCTATGGCTGCTATCGCTATGGCTGGTATAGATATGCCTATGGCTGGTACGGCTATGGCTATAACTGCGATGGCTATGGCATTGGCTACTGTGGCTATGGCTATGTCTATGGCTGCTTTGGCTATGGCTATGGCTGCTATGGCTATGGCTATGGCTGCTATCGCTATGGCTGGTATAGATATGCCTATGGCTGCTATGGCTATGGCTATTGCTGCTATGGCTATGGCTTTGGCTGCTATGGCTATGGCTATGGCTTCTATGGCTATGGCTATGGCTGCTATGGCTGCTCTGGCTATGACTATTGCTGCTATGGCTGTGGCTGTGGCTATGGCTATGGCTATTGCTGCTTTGGCTGTGGCTATGGCTACTGTGGTTATGGCTATGGCTATGGCTGCGTTGGCTATGTCTATGGTTGCTGTAGCTATTGCGTCCATCTGCTATGGCTATGGCTACGGCTGCTATGGCTGTCGCTATGCGTGCTATGGCTATGGCTATGGGTGCCTTGGCTATGGCTAGGCTGCTATGGGTATCGCTATGCGTGCTATTGCTATGGCTATTGCTCCTATGGCTATGCCTACGGCAGCTATGGCTGCTATGGCTGTGGCTATTGCTGCTATGCCTATTGCTATGGCTATAGCTATGGCTATGGCTATGGCTGCTATGGCTATGGCTGCAATGGCTATGGCTATGGCTGCTATGGCTGCTCCTGGCTATGACTACTGCTGCTATGGCTATGGCTATGGCTATTGCTATTGCTGCTATGGCTATGGCTATGGCTATGGCTATGGCTATGCATGTGATGGCTACGGCTATGGCTGCTATGGCTATGGCTATGGCTGCTATGTCTATGGCTGCTATAGCTATGGCTATGGCTGATATGGCTATGTCTATGGCTGCCATGGCTATGGCTATGTCTATGGCTGCTATGGATATAGCTATGGCTGCTATGGCTATGGCTGTTGCTATGGCTGCTATGGCTGTGGCTATGGCTATGGCTGCTGTGGCTATGGCATTGGCTATGGCTCCAATGGATATGGCTATGGCTGCTATGGTTATGGCTACGGCTGCTATGGCTATGGCTATGGCTGCTGTGGCTATGGCTATGGCTGCTATGGCTATGGCTACGTCTGCTATGGCTGTCGCTATGCGTGCTATGGCTATGGCTATGGCTGCAATGGATATGGCTGCGGCTGCTATGGCTATCGCTATACGTGCTATTGCTATGGCTATGGCTGCTATGGCTGTGGCTATGGCTACTATGGCTGCTACGGCTATGGCTATCGCTGCTATGGCTACTGCTATGGCTATGGCTATGACTATGGCAGCTATGGCTATGGCTATGGCTGCAATGTCTATGGCTATGGCTGCTTTGACTATGGCTATGGCTGCTATGGCTATGGCTACTGCTGCTATGGCTATGGCTAGGCTGCTATGGCTATCGCTATGCGTGCTATTGCTGTGGCTATGGCTGCTATGGCTGCTATGGCTGTGGCTATTGCTGCTATGGCTATTGCTGTGGCTATAGCTATGGCTATGGCTATGGCTGCTATGGCTATGGCTGCAATGGCTATGGCTATGTCTGCTATGGCTGCTCTGGCTATGACTACTGCTGCTATGGCTATGGCTATGGCTATTGCTATTGCTGCTATGGCTATGGCTATGGCTATGTTTATGGCTGCAATGGGTATGGCTATGTCTATGGCTGTTATGTATATAGCTATGGCTGCTATGGCTATGGCTATGGCTATGGCTGCTATGGCTGTGGCTATGGCTGCTATGGCTATGGCTATGGATCCTATGGCAATGGCTATGGATGCTTTGGCAATGGCTATGGCTATGTCTGCTCTGGCTATGGCTACAGCTTCTATGGCTATGGCTATGGCTATCGCTGATATGGCTATGGCTATGGCTGCTATGGCTATGGCTAGGCTGCTATGGCTATCGCTATGCGTGCTGTTGCTATGGCTATGGTTCCTATGGCTATGGCTATGGCTGCTATGGCTATGGCTATGGCTCTGGCTGCTATGGCTGCTCTGGCTATGACTATTGCTGCTATGGCTGTGGCTATGGCTATGGCTATTGCTGCTATGGCTGTGGCTATGGCTACTGTGGTTATGGCTATGGCTATGGCTGCGATGGCTATGTCTATGGTTGCTGTAGCTATTGCGTCCATCTGCTATGGCTATGGCTACGGCTGCTATGGCTGTCGCTATGCGTGCTATGGCTATGGGTATGGCTGCCTTGGCTGTGGCTATGGCTGCTATGGCTGCTATGGCTATTGCTATTGCTGCTATGGCGATGGCTATGGCTATGGCTATGCCTGCGATGGCTACGGATATGGCTGCTATGGCTGTGGCTATTGCTGCTATGGCTATTGCTATGGCTATTGCTATGGCTATGGCTATGGCTGCTATGGCTGTGGCTATGCCTATGGCTATGGCTGCTATGGCTATGGCTATGGCTGCTATGTCTGTGGCTGGTATAGCTATGCCTATGGCTGCTACGGCTATGGCTATAGCTTCTGTGGCCTTGGCACTGGCTGCTGTGGCTATGGCTATGGCTATGTCTGCCCAGGCTATGGCTATGTCTGCTATGGCTATGGCTATGGCTATCGCTGATATGGCTACGGCTATGGCTGCTACGTCTATGGCTGGTATAGCTATGCGTATGGCTGCTACGGCTATGGCTATAACTGCTATGGCTATGGCATTGGCTGCTGTGGCTATGGCTATGTTTATGGCTGCTATGGGTATGGCTATGTCTATGGCTGTTATGTATATAGCTATGGCTGCTATGGCTATGGCTATGGCTATGGCTGCTATGGCTGTGGCTATGGCTGCTATGGCTATGGCTATGGATCCTATGGCAATGGCTATGGATGCTTTGGCTATGGCTATGGCTATGTCTGCTCTGGCTATGGCTACAGCTTCTATGGCTATGGCTATAGCTATCGCTGATATGGCTATGGCTATGGCTGCTATGGCTATGGCTAGGCTGCTATGGCTATCGCTATGCGTGCTGTTGCTATGGCTATGGTTCCTATGGCTATGGCTATGGCTGCTATGGCTATGGCTATGGCTATGGCTGCTATGGCTGCTCTGGCTATGACTATTGCTGCTATGGCTGTGGCTATGGCTATGGCTATTGCTGCTATGGCTGTGGCTATGGCTACTGTGGTTATGGCTATGGCTATGGCTGCGATGGCTATGTCTATGGTTGCTGTAGCTATTGCGTCCATCTGCTATGGCTATGGCTACGGCTGCTATGGCTGTCGCTATGCGTGCTATGGCTATGGGTATGGCTGCCTTGGCTGTGGCTATGGCTGCTATGGCTGCTATGGCTATTGCTATTGCTGCTATGGCGATGGCTATGGCTATGGCTATGCCTGCGATGGCTACGGATATGGCTGCTATGGCTGTGGCTATTGCTGCTATGGCTATTGCTATGGCTATTGCTATGGCTATGGCTATGGCTGCTATGGCTATGGCTATGGCTATGGCTGCTATGGCTGCTCTGGCTATGACTATTGCTGCTATGGCTATGGCTATGGCTATGGCTATTGCTGGTATGGCTGTGGCTATGTCTACTGTGGCTATGGCTATGGCTGTGGCTGATATGGCTATGGCTATGTCTGCTATGGCTATGGCAAGGCTGCTGTGGCTATCGCTATGCGTGCTATTGCTATGGCTATGGCTCCTATGGCTATGCCTATGGCTGCTATGGCTGCTATGGCCGTTGGCATTGCTGCTATGGCTATTGCTATGGCCACAGCTGTGGCTATGGCTATGGCTGCTATGGCTATGGCTGCAGTGGCTATGGCTATGGCTGCTATGGCTGCTCTGGCTATGACTACTGCTGCCATGGCTATGGCTATGGCTATTGCTATTGCTGCTATGGCTATGGCTATGGCTATGGCTATGCCTGCGATGGCTACGGCTATGGCTGCTATGGCTATGGCTATGGCTGCTATGGCTATGTCTGCTATAGCTATGGCTATGGCTGCTAATGCTATGGCTATGGCTATGGCTCCCATGGATATGGCTATGGATGCTATGGTTATGGCTATGGCTGCTATGGCTATGGCTATGGCTGCTATGACTATGGCAATGGCTGCTATAGCTATGGCTATGGCAGCTATAGCTACGGCTATGGCTGATATAGCTATGACTATGGCTGCTATGGCTATGGATTAGGCGATGGCTGCTATGGCTATGGCTATGGCTCCTATGGCTATGGCTATGGATGCTATGGCAATGGCTATGGATGCTTTGGCTGTGTCTATGGCTGCTATGGCTAATGCTATGCGTGCTATAGCTATGGCTATGACTGCTAATGCTATGGCTATGGCTATGTCTCCCATGGATATGCCTATGGATGCTATGGTTATGGCTGTGGCTGCTATGGCTACTGCTATTGCTGCTATGGCTATGGCTGTTGCTATGGCTGTTATGGCTGTGGCTATGGCTATGGCTGTTGTGGCTATGGCATTGGCTATGGCTCGTATGGCAATGGCTATGCCTGCTATAGCTATGCCTATGGCTGCTATGGCAATGGCTGCTATAGCTATGGCTATGGTTGCTATGGCTATGGCTATGGCTGCTATGGCTGTGGCTATGCCTATGGCTATGGCTGAAATGGTTACAGCTATGGCTGCTGTGGCTATGACTATGTCTGCTATGGCTTTCGCTATGGCTGCTATGGCTATGGCTGCTATGGCTATGGCTATGGCTGCTATGGCTATGGCTGCGGCTGCTATGGCTATCGCCATGCGTGCTGTTGATATGGCTATGGCTGCTATGGCTACGGCTGCGGCTGCTATGGCTATCGCTATGCGTGCTGTTGCTATAGCTATGGCTGCTATGGCTATCGCTATGCGTGCTATTGCTATGGCTATGGCTGCTATGGCTATGGCTATGGTTGCTATGGCTGCTATGGCTATGGCTGCTATGGCTGCTCTGGCTATGACTACAGCTGCTATGGCTGTGGCTATGGCTGTGGCTATGGCTACTGTGGTTATGGCTATGGCTATGGCTGCGTTGGCTATGTCTATGGTCGCTGTAGCTATTGCGTCCATCTGCTATGGCTATGGCTACGGCTGCTATGGCAGTCGCTATGCGTGCTATGGCTATGGCTATGGCTGCTATGGCTGCTATTGCTATTGCTATTGCTGCTATGGCGATGGCTATGGCTATGGCTATGCCTGCGTTGGCTACGGCTATGGCTGCTATGGCTGTGGCTATTGCTGCTATGGCTATTGCTATGGCTATGGCTATGGCTGCTATGGCTATGGCTATGGCTGCTCTGGCTGCTCTGGCTATGGCTATTGCTGCTATGGCTATGGCTATGGCTATGGCTATTGCTGATATGGCTGTGGCTATGGCTACTGTGGCTATGGCTATGGCTGTGGCTGATATGGCTATAGCTATGGCTGCTATGGCTATGCCTAGGCTGCTGTGGCTATCGCTATGCGTGCTATTGCTATGGCTATGGCTCCTATGGCTATGCATATGGCTGCTATGGCTCCTATGGCTGTTGGCATTGCTGCTATGGCTATTGCTAAGGCTATAGCTGTGGCTATGGCTATGGCTGCTATGGCTACGGCTGCAATGGCTATGGCTATGGCTCCTATGGCTGCTCTGGCTATGACTACTGCTGCTATGGCTATGGCTATGGCTATTGCTATTGCTGCTATGGCTATGGATATGGCTATGGCTATGCCTACGATGGCTACGGCTATGGCTGCTATGGCTATGGCTATGGCTGCTATGGCTATTGCTGCTGTAGCTATGGCTATGGCTGATATGGCTATGGCTATGACTGCTATGGCTATGGCTATGGCTGCGGTGTCTATGGCTATAACTGCTATGGCTATGGCATTGGCTACTGTGGCTATGGCTATGTCTATGGCTGCTATGGCTATGGCCATGGCTATGGCTGCTATGGATATAGCTATGGCTGCTATGGCTGTGGCTATGGCTATGGCTGCTTTGGCTGTAGCTATGGCTGCTATGGCTATGGCTAGGCTGCTATGGCTATCGCTATGCGTCCTATTGCTATGGCTATGGCTTCTATGGCTATGCCTATGGCTGCTATGGCTCTGGCTATTGCTGCTATGGACATAGCTATGCCTGCTATGGCTATGGCTATGGCTGCTATGTCTATGGCTGGTATAGCTATGCGTATGGCTGCTACGGCTGTGGCTATAACTGCTATGGCTGTGGCATTGGCTGCTGTGGCTATGCCTATGGCTATGACAATGGCTGCTATGGCTATGGCTATGGCTGCTATGTCTGTGGCTGGTATAACTATGCCTATGGCTGCTACGGCTATGGCTATAACTGCTATGGCTATGGCATTGGACGCTGTGGCTATGGCTATGGCTATGGCTGCTTTGGCTATGGCTATGGCTATGGCTGCTATGGCTATGGCTATGGCTGCTATGGCTGCTATGGCTGTGTCTATTGCTGCTACGGCTACTGATATGGCTATTGGTATGGCTGCTCTGGCTATGGCTATGGCTGCTAGGGCAGCTATGGCTCTGACTATTGCTGCTATGGCTATGGCTATGGCTATGACTACGGCAGCTATGGCTATGGCTATGGCGGCTATGTCTGTGGCTGGTATAGCTATGCCTATGGCTGCTACGGCCACGGCTATAGCTGCTGTGGCCATAGCATTGGCTGCTGTGGCTATGGCTATGGCTATGGCAATGGCTGCAACGCCTACGGCTATGGCTGCTACGTCTATGGCTGGTATAGCTATGCGTATGGCTGCGACGGCTATGGCTATAACTGCTATGGCTGTGGCATTGGCTGCTGTGGCCATGCCTATGGCTATGACAATGGCCGCTGTGGCTATGGCTATGGCTATGGCTGCTTTGGCTGTGGCTATGGCTGTTATGGCTATGGATATGGATGCTATGGCAATGGCTATGGATGCTTTGGCTATGGCTAGGCTGCTATGGCTATGGCTATGGCTGCTATGGCTGCTATGGCTATATCTATTGCTGCTATGGCTACTGCTATGGCTATGGCTATGGCTGCTACGTCTATGGCTGGTATAGCTATGCGTATGGCTGCTACGGCTATGGCTATAACTGCTATGGCTATGGCATTGGCTGCTGTGGCTATGGCTGTTGCTATGGCTGCTATGGCTGTGGCTATGGCTGCAATGGCTATGGCTGCGGCTGCTATGGCTATCGCTATACGTGCTATTGCTATGGCTAAGGCTGCTATGGCTGTGGCTATGGCTGCTATGGCTGCTACGGCTATGGCTATTGCCGCTATGGCTACTGCTATGGCTATGGCTATGACTCTGGCAGCTATGGCTATGGCTATGGCTGCAATGTCTATGGCTATGGCTGCTTTGACTATGGCTATGGCTGCTATGGCTATGGCTACTGCTGCTATGGCTATGGCTAGGCTGCTATGGCTATCGCTATGCGTGCTATTGCTGTGGCTATGGCTGCTATGGCTGCTATGATTGTGGCTATTGCTGCTATGGCTATTGCTGTGGCTATAGCTATGGCTATGGCTATGGCTGCTATGGCTATGGCTGCAATGGCTATGGCTGTGTCTGCTATGGCTGCTCTGGCTATGACTACTGCTGCTATGGCTATGGCTATGGCTATTGCTATTGCTGCTATGGCTATGGCTATGGCTAAGGCTATGGCTGCTATGGCTATGGCTATGGCTGCTATGTCTGTGGCTGGTATAGCTATGCCTATGGCTGCTACGGCTATGGCTATAGCTTCTGTGGCCTTGGCACTGGCTGCTGTGGCTATGGCTATGGCTATGTCTGCCCAGGCTATGGCTATGTCTGCTATGGCTATGGCTATGGCTATCGCTGATATGGCTACGGCTATGGCTGCTACGTCTATGGCTGGTATAGCTATGCGTATGGCTGCTACCGCTATGGCTATAACTGCTATGGCTATGGCATTGGCTGCTGTGGCTATGGCTATGTTTATGGCTGCTATGGGTATGGCTATGTCTATGGCTGTTATGTATATAGCTATGGCTGCTATGGCTATGGCTATGGCCATGGCTGCTATGGCTGTGGCTATGGCTGCTATGGCTATGGCTATGGATCCTATGGCAATGGCTATGGATGCTTTGGCTATGGCTATGGCTATGTCTGCTCTGGCTATGGCTACAGCTTCTATGGCTATGGCTATGGCTATCGCTGATATGGCTATGGCTATGGCTGCTATGGCTATGGCTAGGCTGCTATGGCTATCGCTATGCGTGCTGTTGCTATGGCTATGGTTCCTATGGCTATGGCTATGGCTGCTATGGCTATGGCTATGGCTCTGGCTGCTATGGCTGCTCTGGCTATGACTATTGCTGCTATGGCTGTGGCTATGGCTATGGCTATTGCTGCTATGGCTGTGGCTATGGCTACTGTGGTTATGGCTATGGCTATGGCTGCGATGGCTATGTCTATGGTTGCTGTAGCTATTGCGTCCATCTGCTATGGCTATGGCTACGGCTGCTATGGCTGTCGCTACGCGTGCTATGGCTATGGGTATGGCTGCCTTGGCTGTGGCTATGGCTGCTATGGCTGCTATGGCTATTGCTATTGCTGCTATGGCGATGGCTATGGCTATGGTTATGCCTGCGATGGCTACGGATATGGCTGCTATGGCTGTGGCTATTGCTGCTATGGCTATTACTATGGCTATTGCTATGGCTATGGCTATGGCTGCTATGGCTATGGCTATGGCTATGGCTGCTATGGCTGCTCTGGCTATGACTATTGCTGCTATGGCTATGGCTATGGCTATGGCTATTGCTGGTATGGCTGTGGCTATGTCTACTGTGGCTATGGCTATGGCTGTGGCTGATATGGCTATGGCTATGGCTGCTATGGCTATGGCAAGGCTGCTGTGGCTATCGCTATGCGTGCTATTGCTATGGCTATGGCTCCTATGGCTATGCCTATGGCTGCTATGGCTGCTATGGCCGTTGGCATTGCTGCTATGGCTATTGCTATGGCTATAGCTGTGGCTATGGCTATGGCTGCTATGGCTATGGCTGCAGTGGCTATGGCTATGGCTGCTATGGCTGCTCTGGCTATGACTACTGCTGCTATGGCTATGGCTATGGCTATTGCTATTGCTGCTGTGGCTATGGCTATGGCTATGGCTATGCCTGCGATGGCTACGGCTATGGCTGCTATGGCTATGGCTATGGCTGCTATGGCTATGGCTGCTATAGCTATGGCTATGGCTGCTAATGCTATGGCTATGGCTATGGCTCCCATGGATATGGCTATGGATGCTATGGTTATGGCTATGGCTGCTATGGCTATGGCTATGGCTGCTATGACTACGGCAATGGCTGCTATAGCTATGGCTATGGCAGCTATAGCTACGGCTATGGCTGATATAGCTATGGCTATGGCTGGTATGGCTATGGCTACGGCTGCTATGGCTATTATGGCTATTGCAATTGCTGCTATGGCGATGGCTACGGCTATGGCTATGCCTGCGATGGCTACTGCTATGGCTGCTATGGCTATGGCATTGGCTGCTGTGGCTATGGCTATGGCTATGACAATGGCTGCAATTGCTACGGCTATGGCTGCTACGTCTATGGCTGGTATAGCTATGCGTATGGCTGCTACGGCTATGGCTATAACTGCTATGGCTATGGCATTGGCTACTGTGGCTATGGCTATGTTTATGGCTGCTATGGGTATGGCTATGTCTATGGCTGTTATGTATATAGCTATGGCTGCTATGGCTATGGCTACGGCTATGGCTGCTATTGCTGTGGCTATGGCTGCTATGGCTATGGCTATGGATGCTATGGCAATGGCTATGGATGCTTTGGCTATGGCTATGGCTATGTCTGCTCTGGCTATGGCTACAGCTTCTATGGCAATGGCTATGGCTATCGCTGATATGGCTATGGCTATGGCTGCTATGGCTATGGCTAGGCTGCTATGGCTATCGCTATGCGTGCTGTTGCTATAGCTATGGTTCCTATGGCTATGGCTATGGCTGCTATGGCTATGGCTATGGCTATGGCTGCTATGGCTGCTCTGGCTATGACTATTGCTGCTATGGCTGTGGCTATGGCTATGGCTACTGCTGCTATGGCTGTGGCTATGGCTACTGTGGCTATGGCTATGGCTATGGCTGGGATGGCTATGTCTATGGTTGCTGTAGCTATTGCCTCTATCTGTTATAGCTATGGCTACGGCTGCTATGGCTGTTGCTGTGCGTGCTATGGCTATGGCTATGGCTGCTATGGCTATGGCTATGGCTGCTATCGCTATGGCTGGTATAGATATGCCTATGGCTGGTACGGCTATGGCTATAACTGCGATGGCTATGGCATTGGCTACTGTGGCTATGGCTATGTCTATGGCTGCTTTGGCTATGGCTATGGCTGCTATGGCTATGGCTATGGCTGCTATCGCTATGGCTGGTATAGATATGCCTATGGCTGCTATGGCTATGGCTATTGCTGCTATGGCTATGGCTTTGGCTGCTATGGCTATGGCTATGGCTTCTATGGCTATGGCTATGGCTGCTATGGCTGCTCTGGCTATGACTATTGCTGCTATGGCTGTGGCTGTGGCTATGGCTATGGCTATTGCTGCTTTGGCTGTGGCTATGGCTACTGTGGTTATGGCTATGGCTATGGCTGCGTTGGCTATGTCTATGGTTGCTGTAGCTATTGCGTCCATCTGCTATGGCTATGGCTACGGCTGCTATGGCTGTCGCTATGCGTGCTATGGCTATGGCTATGGGTGCCTTGGCTATGGCTAGGCTGCTATGGGTATCGCTATGCGTGCTATTGCTATGGCTATTGCTCCTATGGCTATGCCTACGGCAGCTATGGCTGCTATGGCTGTGGCTATTGCTGCTATGCCTATTGCTATGGCTATAGCTATGGCTATGGCTATGGCTGCTATGGCTATGGCTGCAATGGCTATGGCTATGGCTGCTATGGCTGCTCCTGGCTATGACTACTGCTGCTATGGCTATGGCTATGGCTATTGCTATTGCTGCTATGGCTATGGCTATGGCTATGGCTATGGCTATGCATGTGATGGCTACGGCTATGGCTGCTATGGCTATGGCTATGGCTGCTATGTCTATGGCTGCTATAGCTATGGCTATGGCTGATATGGCTATGTCTATGGCTGCCATGGCTATGGCTATGTCTATGGCTGCTATGGATATAGCTATGGCTGCTATGGCTATGGCTGTTGCTATGGCTGCTATGGCTGTGGCTATGGCTATGGCTGCTGTGGCTATGGCATTGGCTATGGCTCCAATGGATATGGCTATGGCTGCTATGGTTATGGCTACGGCTGCTATGGCTATGGCTATGGCTGCTGTGGCTATGGCTATGGCTGCTATGGCTATGGCTACGTCTGCTATGGCTGTCGCTATGCGTGCTATGGCTATGGCTATGGCTGCAATGGATATGGCTGCGGCTGCTATGGCTATCGCTATACGTGCTATTGCTATGGCTATGGCTGCTATGGCTGTGGCTATGGCTACTATGGCTGCTACGGCTATGGCTATCGCTGCTATGGCTACTGCTATGGCTATGGCTATGACTATGGCAGCTATGGCTATGGCTATGGCTGCAATGTCTATGGCTATGGCTGCTTTGACTATGGCTATGGCTGCTATGGCTATGGCTACTGCTGCTATGGCTATGGCTAGGCTGCTATGGATATCGCTATGCGTGCTATTGCTGTGGCTATGGCTGCTATGGCTGCTATGGCTGTGGCTATTGCTGCTATGGCTATTGCTGTGGCTATAGCTATGGCTATGGCTATGGCTGCTATGGCTATGGCTGCAATGGCTATGGCTATGTCTGCTGTGGCTGCTCTGGCTATGACTACTGCTGCTATGGCTATGGCTATGGCTATTGCTATTGCTGCTATGGCTATGGCTATGGCTATGGCTATGGCTGCTATGGCTATGGCTATGGCTGCTATGTCTGTGGCTGGTATAGCTATGCCTATGGCTGCTACGGCTATGGCTATAGCTTCTGTGGCCTTGGCACTGGCTGCTGTGGCTATGGCTATGGCTATGTCTGCCCAGGCTATGGCTATGTCTGCTATGGCTATGGCTATGGCTATCGCTGATATGGCTACGGCTATGGCTGCTACGTCTATGGCTGGTATAGCTATGCGTATGGCTGCTACGGCTATGGCTATAACTGCTATGGCTATGGCATTGGCTGCTGTGGCTATGGCTATGTTTATGGCTGCAATGGGTATGGCTATGTCTATGGCTGTTATGTATATAGCTATGGCTGCTATGGCTATGGCTATGGCTATGGCTGCTATGGCTGTGGCTATGGCTGCTATGGCTATGGCTATGGATCCTATGGCAATGGCTATGGATGCTTTGGCAATGGCTATGGCTATGTCTGCTCTGGCTATGGCTACAGCTTCTATGGCTATGGCTATGGCTATCGCTGATATGGCTATGGCTATGGCTGCTATGGCTATGGCTAGGCTGCTATGGCTATCGCTATGCGTGCTGTTGCTATGGCTATGGTTCCTATGGCTATGGCTATGGCTGCTATGGCTATGGCTATGGCTCTGGCTGCTATGGCTGCTCTGGCTATGACTATTGCTGCTATGGCTGTGGCTATGGCTATGGCTATTGCTGCTATGGCTGTGGCTATGGCTACTGTGGTTATGGCTATGGCTATGGCTGCGATGGCTATGTCTATGGTTGCTGTAGCTATTGCGTCCATCTGCTATGGCTATGGCTACGGCTGCTATGGCTGTCGCTATGCGTGCTATGGCTATGGGTATGGCTGCCTTGGCTGTGGCTATGGCTGCTATGGCTGCTATGGCTATTGCTATTGCTGCTATGGCGATGGCTATGGCTATGGCTATGCCTGCGATGGCTACGGATATGGCTGCTATGGCTGTGGCTATTGCTGCTATGGCTATTGCTATGGCTATTGCTATGGCTATGGCTATGGCTGCTATGGCTGTGGCTATGCCTATGGCTATGGCTGCTATGGCTATGGCTATGGCTGCTATGTCTGTGGCTGGTATAGCTATGCCTATGGCTGCTACGGCTATGGCTATAGCTTCTGTGGCCTTGGCACTGGCTGCTGTGGCTATGGCTATGGCTATGTCTGCCCAGGCTATGGCTATGTCTGCTATGGCTATGGCTATGGCTATCGCTGATATGGCTACGGCTATGGCTGCTACGTCTATGGCTGGTATAGCTATGCGTATGGCTGCTACGGCTATGGCTATAACTGCTATGGCTATGGCATTGGCTGCTGTGGCTATGGCTATGTTTATGGCTGCTATGGGTATGGCTATGTCTATGGCTGTTATGTATATAGCTATGGCTGCTATGGCTATGGCTATGGCTATGGCTGCTATGGCTGTGGCTATGGCTGCTATGGCTATGGCTATGGATCCTATGGCAATGGCTATGGATGCTTTGGCTATGGCTATGGCTATGTCTGCTCTGGCTATGGCTACAGCTTCTATGGCTATGGCTATAGCTATCGCTGATATGGCTATGGCTATGGCTGCTATGGCTATGGCTAGGCTGCTATGGCTATCGCTATGCGTGCTGTTGCTATGGCTATGGTTCCTATGGCTATGGCTATGGCTGCTATGGCTATGGCTATGGCTATGGCTGCTATGGCTGCTCTGGCTATGACTATTGCTGCTATGGCTGTGGCTATGGCTATGGCTATTGCTGCTATGGCTGTGGCTATGGCTACTGTGGTTATGGCTATGGCTATGGCTGCGATGGCTATGTCTATGGTTGCTGTAGCTATTGCGTCCATCTGCTATGGCTATGGCTACGGCTGCTATGGCTGTCGCTATGCGTGCTATGGCTATGGGTATGGCTGCCTTGGCTGTGGCTATGGCTGCTATGGCTGCTATGGCTATTGCTATTGCTGCTATGGCGATGGCTATGGCTATGGCTATGCCTGCGATGGCTACGGATATGGCTGCTATGGCTGTGGCTATTGCTGCTATGGCTATTGCTATGGCTATTGCTATGGCTATGGCTATGGCTGCTATGGCTATGGCTATGGCTATGGCTGCTATGGCTGCTCTGGCTATGACTATTGCTGCTATGGCTATGGCTATGGCTATGGCTATTGCTGGTATGGCTGTGGCTATGTCTACTGTGGCTATGGCTATGGCTGTGGCTGATATGGCTATGGCTATGTCTGCTATGGCTATGGCAAGGCTGCTGTGGCTATCGCTATGCGTGCTATTGCTATGGCTATGGCTCCTATGGCTATGCCTATGGCTGCTATGGCTGCTATGGCCGTTGGCATTGCTGCTATGGCTATTGCTATGGCCATAGCTGTGGCTATGGCTATGGCTGCTATGGCTATGGCTGCAGTGGCTATGGCTATGGCTGCTATGGCTGCTCTGGCTATGACTACTGCTGCCATGGCTATGGCTATGGCTATTGCTATTGCTGCTATGGCTATGGCTATGGCTATGGCTATGCCTGCGATGGCTACGGCTATGGCTGCTATGGCTATGGCTATGGCTGCTATGGCTATGTCTGCTATAGCTATGGCTATGGCTGCTAATGCTATGGCTATGGCTATGGCTCCCATGGATATGGCTATGGATGCTATGGTTATGGCTATGGCTGCTATGGCTATGGCTATGGCTGCTATGACTATGGCAATGGCTGCTATAGCTATGGCTATGGCAGCTATAGCTACGGCTATGGCTGATATAGCTATGACTATGGCTGCTATGGCTATGGATTAGGCGATGGCTGCTATGGCTATGGCTATGGCTCCTATGGCTATGGCTATGGATGCTATGGCAATGGCTATGGATGCTTTGGCTGTGTCTATGGCTGCTATGGCTAATGCTATGCGTGCTATAGCTATGGCTATGACTGCTAATGCTATGGCTATGGCTATGTCTCCCATGGATATGCCTATGGATGCTATGGTTATGGCTGTGGCTGCTATGGCTACTGCTATTGCTGCTATGGCTATGGCTGTTGCTATGGCTGTTATGGCTGTGGCTATGGCTATGGCTGTTGTGGCTATGGCATTGGCTATGGCTCGTATGGCAATGGCTATGCCTGCTATAGCTATGCCTATGGCTGCTATGGCAATGGCTGCTATAGCTATGGCTATGGTTGCTATGGCTATGGCTATGGCTGCTATGGCTGTGGCTATGCCTATGGCTATGGCTGAAATGGTTACAGCTATGGCTGCTGTGGCTATGACTATGTCTGCTATGGCTTTCGCTATGGCTGCTATGGCTATGGCTGCTATGGCTATGGCTATGGCTGCTATGGCTATGGCTGCGGCTGCTATGGCTATCGCCATGCGTGCTGTTGATATGGCTATGGCTGCTATGGCTACGGCTGCGGCTGCTATGGCTATCGCTATGCGTGCTGTTGCTATAGCTATGGCTGCTATGGCTATCGCTATGCGTGCTATTGCTATGGCTATGGCTGCTATGGCTATGGCTATGGTTGCTATGGCTGCTATGGCTATGGCTGCTATGGCTGCTCTGGCTATGACTACAGCTGCTATGGCTGTGGCTATGGCTGTGGCTATGGCTACTGTGGTTATGGCTATGGCTATGGCTGCGTTGGCTATGTCTATGGTCGCTGTAGCTATTGCGTCCATCTGCTATGGCTATGGCTACGGCTGCTATGGCAGTCGCTATGCGTGCTATGGCTATGGCTATGGCTGCTATGGCTGCTATTGCTATTGCTATTGCTGCTATGGCGATGGCTATGGCTATGGCTATGCCTGCGTTGGCTACGGCTATGGCTGCTATGGCTGTGGCTATTGCTGCTATGGCTATTGCTATGGCTATGGCTATGGCTGCTATGGCTATGGCTATGGCTGCTCTGGCTGCTCTGGCTATGGCTATTGCTGCTATGGCTATGGCTATGGCTATGGCTATTGCTGATATGGCTGTGGCTATGGCTACTGTGGCTATGGCTATGGCTGTGGCTGATATGGCTATGGCTATGGCTGCTATGGCTATGCCTAGGCTGCTGTGGGTATCGCTATGCGTGCTATTGCTATGGCTATGGCTCCTATGGCTATGCATATGGCTGCTATGGCTCCTATGGCTGTTGGCATTGCTGCTATGGCTATTGCTAAGGCTATAGCTGTGGCTATGGCTATGGCTGCTATGGCTACGGCTGCAATGGCTATGGCTATGGCTCCTATGGCTGCTCTGGCTATGACTACTGCTGCTATGGCTATGGCTATGGCTATTGCTATTGCTGCTATGGCTATGGATATGGCTATGGCTATGCCTACGATGGCTACGGCTATGGCTGCTATGGCTATGGCTATGGCTGCTATGGCTATTGCTGCTGTAGCTATGGCTATGGCTGATATGGCTATGGCTATGACTGCTATGGCTATGGCTATGGCTGCGGTGTCTATGGCTATAACTGCTATGGCTATGGCATTGGCTACTGTGGCTATGGCTATGTCTATGGCTGCTATGGCTATGGCCATGGCTATGGCTGCTATGGATATAGCTATGGCTGCTATGGCTGTGGCTATGGCTATGGCTGCTTTGGCTGTAGCTATGGCTGCTATGGCTATGGCTAGGCTGCTATGGCTATCGCTATGCGTCCTATTGCTATGGCTATGGCTTCTATGGCTATGCCTATGGCTGCTATGGCTCTGGCTATTGCTGCTATGGACATAGCTATGCCTGCTATGGCTATGGCTATGGCTGCTATGTCTATGGCTGGTATAGCTATGCGTATGGCTGCTACGGCTGTGGCTATAACTGCTATGGCTGTGGCATTGGCTGCTGTGGCTATGCCTATGGCTATGACAATGGCTGCTATGGCTATGGCTATGGCTGCTATGTCTGTGGCTGGTATAACTATGCCTATGGCTGCTACGGCTATGGCTATAACTGCTATGGCTATGGCATTGGACGCTGTGGCTATGGCTATGGCTATGGCTGCTTTGGCTATGGCTATGGCTATGGCTGCTATGGCTATGGCTATGGCTGCTATGGCTGCTATGGCTGTGTCTATTGCTGCTACGGCTACTGATATGGCTATTGGTATGGCTGCTCTGGCTATGGCTATGGCTGCTAGGGCAGCTATGGCTCTGACTATTGCTGCTATGGCTATGGCTATGGCTATGACTACGGCAGCTATGGCTATGGCTATGGCGGCTATGTCTGTGGCTGGTATAGCTATGCCTATGGCTGCTACGGCCACGGCTATAGCTGCTGTGGCCATAGCATTGGCTGCTGTGGCTATGGCTATGGCTATGGCAATGGCTGCAACGCCTACGGCTATGGCTGCTACGTCTATGGCTGGTATAGCTATGCGTATGGCTGCGACGGCTATGGCTATAACTGCTATGGCTGTGGCATTGGCTGCTGTGGCCATGCCTATGGCTATGACAATGGCCGCTGTGGCTATGGCTATGGCTATGGCTGCTTTGGCTGTGGCTATGGCTGTTATGGCTATGGATATGGATGCTATGGCAATGGCTATGGATACTTTGGCTATGGCTAGGCTGCTATGGCTATGGCTATGGCTGCTATGGCTGCTATGGCTATATCTATTGCTGCTATGGCTACTGCTATGGCTATGGCTATGGCTGCTACGTCTATGGCTGGTATAGCTATGCGTATGGCTGCTACGGCTATGGCTATAACTGCTATGGCTATGGCATTGGCTGCTGTGGCTATGGCTGTTGCTATGGCTGCTATGGCTGTGGCTATGGCTGCAATGGCTATGGCTGCGGCTGCTATGGCTATCGCTATACGTGCTATTGCTATGGCTAAGGCTGCTATGGCTGTGGCTATGGCTGCTATGGCTGCTACGGCTATGGCTATTGCCGCTATGGCTACTGCTATGGCTATGGCTATGACTCTGGCAGCTATGGCTATGGCTATGGCTGCAATGTCTATGGCTATGGCTGCTTTGACTATGGCTATGGCTGCTATGGCTATGGCTACTGCTGCTATGGCTATGGCTAGGCTGCTATGGCTATCGCTATGCGTGCTATTGCTGTGGCTATGGCTGCTATGGCTGCTATGGCTGTGGCTATTGCTGCTATGGCTATTGCTGTGGCTATAGCTATGGCTATGGCTATGGCTGCTATGGCTATGGCTGCAATGGCTATGGCTGTGTCTGCTATGGCTGCTCTGGCTATGACTACTGCTGCTATGGCTATGGCTATGGCTATTGCTATTGCTGCTATGGCTATGGCTATGGCTAAGGCTATGGCTGCTATGGCTATGGCTATGGCTGCTATGTCTGTGGCTGGTATAGCTATGCCTATGGCTGCTACGGCTATGGCTATAGCTTCTGTGGCCTTGGCACTGGCTGCTGTGGCTATGGCTATGGCTATGTCTGCCCAGGCTATGGCTATGTCTGCTATGGCTATGGCTATGGCTATCGCTGATTTGGCTACGGCTATGGCTGCTACGTCTATGGCTGGTATAGCTATGCGTATGGCTGCTACCGCTATGGCTATAACTGCTATGGCTATGGCATTGGCTGCTGTGGCTATGGCTATGTTTATGGCTGCTATGGGTATGGCTATGTCTATGGCTGTTATGTATATAGCTATGGCTGCTATGGCTATGGCTATGGCCATGGCTGCTATGGCTGTGGCCATGGCTTCTATGGCTATGGCTATGGATCCTATGGCAATGGCTATGGATGCTTTGGCTATGGCTATGGCTATGTCTGCTCTGGCTATGGCTACAGCTTCTATGGCTATGGCTATGGCTATCGCTGATATGGCTATGGCTATGGCTGCTATGGCTATGGCTAGGCTGCTATGGCTATCGCTATGCGTGCTGTTGCTATGGCTATGGTTCCTATGGCTATGGCTATGGCTGCTATGGCTATGGCTATGGCTCTGGCTGCTATGGCTGCTCTGGCTATGACTATTGCTGCTATGGCTGTGGCTATGGCTATGGCTATTGCTGCTATGGCTGTGGCTATGGCTACTGTGGTTATGGCTATGGCTATGGCTGCGATGGCTATGTCTATGGTTGCTGTAGCTATTGCGTCCATCTGCTATGGCTATGGCTACGGCTGCTATGGCTGTCGCTACGCGTGCTATGGCTATGGGTATGGCTGCCTTGGCTGTGGCTATGGCTGCTATGGCTGCTATGGCTATTGCTATTGCTGCTATGGCGATGGCTATGGCTATGGTTATGCCTGCGATGGCTACGGATATGGCTGCTATGGCTGTGGCTATTGCTGCTATGGCTATTACTATGGCTATTGCTATGGCTATGGCTATGGCTGCTATGGCTATGGCTATGGCTATGGCTGCTATGGCTGCTCTGGCTATGACTATTGCTGCTATGGCTATGGCTATGGCTATGGCTATTGCTGGTATGGCTGTGGCTATGTCTACTGTGGCTATGGCTATGGCTGTGGCTGATATGGCTATGGCTATGGCTGCTATGGCTATGGCAAGGCTGCTGTGGCTATCGCTATGCGTGCTATTGCTATGGCTATGGCTCCTATGGCTATGCCTATGGCTGCTATGGCTGCTATGGCCGTTGGCATTGCTGCTATGGCTATTGCTATGGCTATAGCTGTGGCTATGGCTATGGCTGCTATGGCTATGGCTGCAGTGGCTATGGCTATGGCTGCTATGGCTGCTCTGGCTATGACTACTGCTGCTATGGCTATGGCTATGGCTATTGCTATTGCTGCTGTGGCTATGGCTATGGCTATGGCTATGCCTGCGATGGCTACGGCTATGGCTGCTATGGCTATGGCTATGGCTGCTATGGCTATGGCTGCTATAGCTATGGCTATGGCTGCTAATGCTATGGCTATGGCTATGGCTCCCATGGATATGGCTATGGATGCTATGGTTATGGCTATGGCTGCTATGGCTATGGCTATGGCTGCTATGACTACGGCAATGGCTGCTATAGCTATGGCTATGGCAGCTATAGCTACGGCTATGGCTGATATAGCTATGGCTATGGCTGCTATGGCTATGGCTACGGCTGCTATGGCTATTATGGCTATTGCAATTGCTGCTATGGCGATGGCTACGGCTATGGCTATGCCTGCGATGGCTACTGCTATGGCTGCTATGGCTATGGCATTGGCTGCTGTGGCTATGGCTATGGCTATGACAATGGCTGCAATTGCTACGGCTATGGCTGCTACGTCTATGGCTGGTATAGCTATGCGTATGGCTGCTACGGCTATGGCTATAACTGCTATGGCTATGGCATTGGCTACTGTGGCTATGGCTATGTTTATGGCTGCTATGGGTATGGCTATGTCTATGGCTGTTATGTATATAGCTATGGCTGCTATGGCTATGGCTACGGCTATGGCTGCTATTGCTGTGGCTATGGCTGCTATGGCTATGGCTATGGATGCTATGGCAATGGCTATGGATGCTTTGGCTATGGCTATGGCTATGTCTGCTCTGGCTATGGCTACAGCTTCTATGGCAATGGCTATGGCTATCGCTGATATGGCTATGGCTATGGCTGCTATGGCTATGGCTAGGCTGCTATGGCTATCGCTATGCGTGCTGTTGCTATAGCTATGGTTCCTATGGCTATGGCTATGGCTGCTATGGCTATGGCTATGGCTATGGCTGCTATGGCTGCTCTGGCTATGACTATTGCTGCTATGGCTGTGGCTATGGCTATGGCTACTGCTGCTATGGCTGTGGCTATGGCTACTGTGGCTATGGCTATGGCTATGGCTGGGATGGCTATGTCTATGGTTGCTGTAGCTATTGCCTCTATCTGTTATAGCTATGGCTACGGCTGCTATGGCTGTTGCTGTGCGTGCTATGGCTATGGCTATGGCTGCTATGGCTATGGCTATGGCTGCTATCGCTATGGCTGGTATAGATATGCCTATGGCTGGTACGGCTATGGCTATAACTGCGATGGCTATGGCATTGGCTACTGTGGCTATGGCTATGTCTATGGCTGCTTTGGCTATGGCTATGGCTGCTATGGCTATGGCTATGGCTGCTATCGCTATGGCTGGTATAGATATGCCTATGGCTGCTATGGCTATGGCTATTGCTGCTATGGCTATGGCTTTGGCTGCTATGGCTATGGCTATGGCTTCTATGGCTATGGCTATGGCTGCTATGGCTGCTCTGGCTATGACTATTGCTGCTATGGCTGTGGCTGTGGCTATGGCTATGGCTATTGCTGCTTTGGCTGTGGCTATGGCTACTGTGGTTATGGCTATGGCTATGGCTGCGTTGGCTATGTCTATGGTTGCTGTAGCTATTGCGTCCATCTGCTATGGCTATGGCTACGGCTGCTATGGCTGTCGCTATGCGTGCTATGGCTATGGCTATGGGTGCCTTGGCTATGGCTAGGCTGCTATGGGTATCGCTATGCGTGCTATTGCTATGGCTATTGCTCCTATGGCTATGCCTACGGCAGCTATGGCTGCTATGGCTGTGGCTATTGCTGCTATGCCTATTGCTATGGCTATAGCTATGGCTATGGCTATGGCTGCTATGGCTATGGCTGCAATGGCTATGGCTATGGCTGCTATGGCTGCTCCTGGCTATGACTACTGCTGCTATGGCTATGGCTATGGCTATTGCTATTGCTGCTATGGCTATGGCTATGGCTATGGCTATGGCTATGCATGTGATGGCTACGGCTATGGCTGCTATGGCTATGGCTATGGCTGCTATGTCTATGGCTGCTATAGCTATGGCTATGGCTGATATGGCTATGTCTATGGCTGCCATGGCTATGGCTATGTCTTTGGCTGCTATGGATATAGCTATGGCTGCTATGGCTATGGCTGTTGCTATGGCTGCTATGGCTGTGGCTATGGCTATGGCTGCTGTGGCTATGGCATTGGCTATGGCTCCAATGGATATGGCTATGGCTGCTATGGTTATGGCTACGGCTGCTATGGCTATGGCTATGGCTGCTGTGGCTATGGCTATGGCTGCTATGGCTATGGCTACGTCTGCTATGGCTGTCGCTATGCGTGCTATGGCTATGGCTATGGCTGCAATGGATATGGCTGCGGCTGCTATGGCTATCGCTATACGTGCTATTGCTATGGCTATGGCTGCTATGGCTGTGGCTATGGCTACTATGGCTGCTACGGCTATGGCTATCGCTGCTATGGCTACTGCTATGGCTATGGCTATGACTATGGCAGCTATGGCTATGGCTATGGCTGCAATGTCTATGGCTATGGCTGCTTTGACTATGGCTATGGCTGCTATGGCTATGGCTACTGCTGCTATGGCTATGGCTAGGCTGCTATGGCTATCGCTATGCGTGCTATTGCTGTGGCTATGGCTGCTATGGCTGCTATGGCTGTGGCTATTGCTGCTATGGCTATTGCTGTGGCTATAGCTATGGCTATGGCTATGGCTGCTATGGCTATGGCTGCAATGGCTATGGCTATATCTGCTATGGCTGCTCTGGGTATGACTACTGCTGCTATGGCTATGGCTATGGCTATTGCTATTGCTGCTATGGCTATGGCTATGGCTATGGCTATGGCTGCTATGGCTATGGCTATGGCTGCTATGTCTGTGGCTGGTATAGCTATGCCTATGGCTGCTACGGCTATGGCTATAGCTTCTGTGGCCTTGGCACTGGCTGCTGTGGCTATGGCTATGGCTATGTCTGCCCAGGCTATGGCTATGTCTGCTATGGCTATGGCTATGGCTATCGCTGATATGGCTACGGCTATGGCTGCTACGTCTATGGCTGGTATAGCTATGCGTATGGCTGCTACGGCTATGGCTATAACTGCTATGGCTATGGCATTGGCTGCTGTGGCTATGGCTATGTTTATGGCTGCAATGGGTATGGCTATGTCTATGGCTGTTATGTATATAGCTATGGCTGCTATGGCTATGGCTATGGCTATGGCTGCTATGGCTGTGGCTATGGCTGCTATGGCTATGGCTATGGATCCTATGGCAATGGCTATGGATGCTTTGGCAATGGCTATGGCTATGTCTGCTCTGGCTATGGCTACAGCTTCTATGGCTATGGCTATGGCTATCGCTGATATGGCTATGGCTATGGCTGCTATGGCTATGGCTAGGCTGCTATGGCTATCGCTATGCGTGCTGTTGCTATGGCTATGGTTCCTATGGCTATGGCTATGGCTGCTATGGCTATGGCTATGGCTCTGGCTGCTATGGCTGCTCTGGCTATGACTATTGCTGCTATGGCTGTGGCTATGGCTATGGCTATTGCTGCTATGGCTGTGGCTATGGCTACTGTGGTTATGGCTATGGCTATGGCTGCGATGGCTATGTCTATGGTTGCTGTAGCTATTGCGTCCATCTGCTATGGCTATGGCTACGGCTGCTATGGCTGTCGCTATGCGTGCTATGGCTATGGGTATGGCTGCCTTGGCTGTGGCTATGGCTGCTATGGCTGCTATGGCTATTGCTATTGCTGCTATGGCGATGGCTATGGCTATGGCTATGCCTGCGATGGCTACGGATATGGCTGCTATGGCTGCGGCTATTGCTGCTATGGCTATTGCTATGGCTATTGCTATGGCTATGGCTATGGCTGCTATGGCTGTGGCTATGCCTATGGCTATGGCTGAAATGGTTACAGCTATGGCTGCTGTGGCTATGACTATGTCTGCTATGGCTTTCGCTATGGCTGCTATGGCTATGGCTGCTATGGCTATGGCTATGGCTGCTATGGCTATGGCTGCGGCTGCTATGGCTATCGCTATGCGTGCTGTTGATATGGCTATGGCTGCTATGGCTACGGCTGCGGCTGCTATGGCTATCGCTATGCGTGCTGTTGCTATAGCTATGGCTGCTATGGCTATCGCTATGCGTGCTATTGCTATGGCTATGGCTGCTATGGCTATGGCTATGGTTGCTATGGCTGCTATGGCTATGGCTGTTGCTGCTATGGCTATAGCTATGGCTATGGCTATGGCTGCGATGGCTACGGCTACGGCTGCTATGGCTATGGCTATTGCTGCTATGGCTATGGCTTTGGCTGCTATGGCTATGGCTATGGCTGCTATGGCTATGGCTATGGCTGCTATGGCTGCTCTGGCTATGACTACAGCTGCTATGGCTGTGGCTATGGCTGTGGCTATGGCTACTATGGCTGCTACGGCTATGGCTATCGCTGCTATGGCTACTGCTATGGCTATGGCTATGACTATGGCAGCTATGGCTATGGCTATGGCTGCAATGTCTATGGCTATGGCTGCTTTGACTATGGCTATGGCTGCTATGGCTATGGCTACTGCTGCTATGGCTATGGCTAGGCTGCTATGGCTATCGCTATGCGTGCTATTGCTGTGGCTATGGCTGCTATGGCTGCTATGGCTGTGGCTATTGCTGCTATGGCTATTGCTGTGGCTATAGCTATGGCTATGGCTATGGCTGCTATGGCTATGGCTGCAATGGCTATGGCTATGTCTGCTATGGCTGCTCTGGCTATGACTACTGCTGCTATGGCTATGGCTATGGCTATTGCTATTGCTGCTATGGCTATGGCTATGGCTATGGCTATGGCTGCTATGGCTATGGCTATGGCTGCTATGTCTGTGGCTGGTATAGCTATGCCTATGGCTGCTACGGCTATGGCTATAGCTTCTGTGGCCTTGGCACTGGCTGCTGTGGCTATGGCTATGGCTATGTCTGCCCAGGCTATGGCTATGTCTGCTATGGCTATGGCTATGGCTATCGCTGATATGGCTACGGCTATGGCTGCTACGTCTATGGCTGGTATAGCTATGCGTATGGCTGCTACGGCTATGGCTATAACTGCTATGGCTATGGCATTGGCTGCTGTGGCTATGGCTATGTTTATGGCTGCTATGTGTATGGCTATGTCTATGGCTGTTATGTATATAGCTATGGCTGCTATGGCTATGGCTATGGCTATGGCTGCTATGGCTGTGGCTATGGCTGCTATGGCTATGGCTATGGATCCTATGGCAATGGCTATGGATGCTTTGGCTATGGCTATGGCTATGTCTGCTCTGGCTATGGCTACAGCTTCTATGGCTATGGCTATGGCTATCGCTGATATGGCTATGGCTATGGCTGCTATGGCTATGGCTAGGCTGCTATGGCTATCGCTATGCGTGCTGTTGCTATGGCTATGGTTCCTATGGCTATGGCTATGGCTGCTATGGCTATGGCTATGGCTCTGGCTGCTATGGCTGCTCTGGCTATGACTATTGCTGCTATGGCTGTGGCTATGGCTATGGCTATTGCTGCTATGGCTGTGGCTATGGCTACTGTGGTTATGGCTATGGCTATGGCTGCGATGGCTATGTCTATGGTTGCTGTAGCTATTGCGTCCATCTGCTATGGCTATGGCTACGGCTGCTATGGCTGTCGCTATGCGTGCTATGGCTATGGGTATGGCTGCCTTGGCTGTGGCTATGGCTGCTATGGCTGCTATGGCTATTGCTATTGCTGCTATGGCGATGGCTATGGCTATGGCTATGCCTGCGATGGCTACGGATATGGCTGCTATGGCTGTGGCTATTGCTGCTATGGCTATTGCTATGGCTATTGCTATGGCTATGGCTATGGCTGCAACGGCTGTGGCTATGCCTATGGCTATGGCTGAAATGGTTACAGCTATGGCTGCTGTGGCTATGACTATGTCTGCTATGGCTTTCGCTATGGCTGCTATGGCTATGGCTGCTATGGCTATGGCTATGGCTGCTATGGCTATGGCTGCGGCTGCTATGGCTATCGCTATGCGTGCTGTTGATATGGCTATGGCTGCTATGGCTACGGCTGCGGCTGCTATGGCTATCGCTATGCGTGCTGTTGCTATAGCTATGGCTGCTATGGCTATCGCTATGCGTGCTATTGCTATGGCTATGACTGCTATGGCTATGGCTATGGTTGCTATGGCTGCTATGGCTATGGCTGTTGCTGCTATGGCTATAGCTATGGCTATGGCTATGGCTGCGATGGCTACGGCTACGGCTGCTATGGCTATGGCTATTGCTGCTATGGCTATGGCTTTGGCTGCTATGGCTATGGCTATGGCTGCTATGGCTATGGCTATGGCTGCTATGGCTGCTCTGGCTATGACTACAGCTGCTATGGCTGTGGCTATGGCTGTGGCTATGGCTACTGTGGTTATGGCTATGGCTATGGCTGCGTTGGCTATGTCTATGGTCGCTGTAGCTATTGCGTCCATGTGCTATGGCTATGGCTACGGCTGCTATGGCAGTCGCTATGCGTGCTATGGCTATGGCTATGGCTGCTATGGCTGCTATTGCTATTGCTATTGCTGCTATGGCGATGGCTATGGCTATGGCTATGCCTGCGTTGGCTACGGCTATGGCTGCTATGGCTGTGGCTATTGCTGCTATGGCTATTGCTATGGCTATGGCTATGGCTGCTATGGCTATGGCTATGGCTGCTCTGGCTGCTCTGGCTATGGCTATTGCTGCTATGGCTATGGCTATGGCTATGGCTATTGCTGATATGGCTGTGGCTATGGCTACTGTGGCTATGGCTATGGCTGTGGCTGATATGGCTATGGCTATGGCTGCTATGGCTATGCCTAGGCTGCTGTGGCTATCGCTATGCGTGCTATTGCTATGGCTATGGCTCCTATGGCTATGCATATGGCTGCTATGGCTCCTATGGCTGTTGGCATTGCTGCTATGGCTATTGCTAAGGCTATAGCTGTGGCTATGGCTATGGCTGCTATGGCTACGGCTGCAATGGCTATGGCTATGGCTCCTATGGCTGCTCTGGCTATGACTACTGCTGCTATGGCTATGGCTATGGCTATTGCTATTGCTGCTATGGCTATGGATATGGCTATGGCTATGCCTACGATGGCTACGGCTATGGCTGCTATGGCTATGGCTATGGCTGCTATGGCTATGGCTGCTGTAGCTATGGCTATGGCTGATATGGCTATGGCTATGACTGCTATGGCTATGGCTATGGCTGCGGTGTCTATGGCTATAACTGCTATGGCTATGGCATTGGCTACTGTGGCTATGGCTATGTCTATGGCTGCTATGGCTATGGCCATGGCTATGGCTGCTATGGATATAGCTATGGCTGCTATGGCTGTGGCTATGGCTATGGCTGCTTTGGCTGTGGCTATGGCTGCTATGGCTATGGCTAGGCTGCTATGGCTATCGCTATGCGTCCTATTGCTATGGCTATGGCTTCTATGGCTATGCCTATGGCTGCTATGGCTCTGGCTATTGCTGCTATGGACATAGCTATGCCTGCTATGGCTATGGCTATGGCTGCTATGTCTATGGCTGGTATAGCTATGCGTATGGCTGCTACGGCTGTGGCTATAACTGCTATGGCTGTGGCATTGGCTGCTGTGGCTATGCCTATGGCTATGACAATGGCTGCTATGGCTATGGCTATGGCTGCTATGTCTGTGGCTGGTATAACTATGCCTATGGCTGCTACGGCTATGTGTATAACTGCTATGGCTATGGCATTGGACGCTGTGGCTATGGCTATGGCTATGGCTGCTTTGGCTATGGCTATGGCTATGGCTGCTATGGCTATGGCTATGGCTGCTATGGCTGCAATGGCTGTGTCTATTGCTGCTACGGCTACTGATATGGCTATTGGTATGGCTGCTCTGGCTATGGCTATGGCTGCTAGGGCAGCTATGGCTCTGACTATTGCTGCTATGGCTATGGCTATGGCTATGACTACGGCAGCTATGGCTATGGCTATGGCGGCTATGTCTGTGGCTGGTATAGCTATGCCTATGGCTGCTACGGCCACGGCTATAGCTGCTGTGGCCATAGCATTGGCTGCTGTGGCTATGGCTATGGCTATGGCAATGGCTGCAACGCCTACGGCTATGGCTGCTACGTCTATGGCTGGTATAGCTATGCGTATGGCTGCGACGGCTATGGCTATAACTGCTATGGCTGTGGCATTGGCTGCTGTGGCCATGCCTATGGCTATGACAATGGCCGCTGTGGCTATGGCTATGGCTATGGCTGCTTTGGCTGTGGCTATGGCTGTTATGGCTATGGATATGGATGCTATGGCAATGGCTATGGATGCTTTGGCTATGGCTAGGCTGCTATGGCTATGGCTATGGCTGCTATGGCTGCTATGGCTATATCTATTGCTGCTATGGCTACTGCTATGGCTATGGCTATGTCTGCTACGTCTATGGCTGGTATAGCTATGCGTATGGCTGCTACGGCTATGGCTATAACTGCTATGGCTATGGCATTGGCTGTTGTGGCTATGGGTAAGGCTATGACAATGGCTGCTATAGCTATGGCTATGGCTGCTATGTCTATGTCTGGTATAGCTATGCCTATGGCTGCCACGGCTATGGCTATACCTGCTTTGGCTATGGCATTGGCTACTGTGGCTATGGCTATGTCTATGGCTGCTTTGGCTATGGCCATGGCTATGGCTGCTATGGATATAGCTATGGCTGCTATGGCTGTGGCTATGTCTATGGCTACTTTGGCTGTGGCTATGGCTGCTATGGCTATGGCTAGGCTGCTATGGCTATCGCTATGCGTGCTATTGCTGTGGCTATGGCTTCTATGGCTATGCCTATGGCTGCTATGGCTGTGGCCATTGCTGCTATGGACATAGCTATGGCTGCTATGGCTATGGCTATGGGTGCTATGTCTATGGCTGGTATAGCTATGCGTATGGCTGCTACGGCTGTGGCTATAACTGCTATGGCTGTGGCATTGGCTGCTGTGGCTATGCCTATGGCTATGACAATGGCTGCTACGGCTATGGCTATAACTGCTATGGCTATGGCATTGGCCGCTGTGGCTATGGCTGTGGCTATGGCTGCTTTGGCTGTGGCTATGGCTGCTACGTCTATGGCTGGTATAGCTATGCGTATGGCTGCTACGGCTGTGGCTATAACTGCTATGGCTGTGGCATTGGCTGGTATAGCTATGCCTATGGCTGCTGCGGCTACGGCTATAGCTGCTGTGGCCATAGCATTGGCTGCTGTGGCTATGGCTATGGCTATGTCTGCCCTGGCTATGGCTATGGCTGCTATGGCTATGGCTAGGCTGCTATGGCTATCGCTATGCGTGCTATTGCTATGGCTATGGTTACTATGGCTATGCCTATGGCGGCTATGGCTGTGGCTATTGCTGCTACGGCTATGACTATAACTGCTATGGCTATGGCTACGGCTGCTATGGCTATGGCTGCGGCTGCTATGGCTATCGCTATACGTGCAATTGCTACGGCTATGGCTGCTATGGCTATGGCAATGGCTGCTATGGCTGCTACGGCTATGGCTATTGCTGCTATGGCTACTGCTATGGCTATGGCTATGACTATGGCAGCTATGGCTATGGCTATGGCTGCTATGTCTATGGCTGGCATAGCTATACATATGGCTGCTACGGCTATGGCTATAACTGCTATGGCTATGGCATTGGCTGTTGCGGCTATGGCTATGTCTATGGCTGCTATGGCTGATATGGCTATGGCTATGGCTGCTATGGCTCTGGCTATGGCTGCTATGGCTGCTATGGCTATTGCTATTGCTGCTATGGCGATAACTATGGCTATGGCTATGCCTGCGCTGGCTACGGATACGGCTCCTATGGATATAGCTATGGCTGCCATGGTTATGGCTATGGCTGCAATGGCTATGGCTGCAATGGCTATGGCTATGTCTGCGTTGGCTATGGCTATAGCTGCTATAGCTACGACTATGGCTGCTGTGGCTATGGATGCTGTGGCTGCTGTGGCTATCGCTATGGCTGCTATGGCTATGGCACCTATACATATGGCTATGGCTGCTGTGGCCATGACAATTGCTACTATGGCCATGGCTATGGCTGCTATGGCTATGGCTATGGCTGCTATGGATATGGCTATGACTCCATTAGATATGCCCCTAGCTACTATAGCTACGGCTATGGCTGCTATGCCTTTGGCTATGGCTGTTATGGCTATGGCTATGGCTGCTATGGCTATGGCTATGGCTGCTATGGCTGCTATGGCTATTGCAATTGCTGCTATGGCGATGGCTACGGCTATGGCTATGCCTGCGATGGCTACTGCTTTGGCTCCTATGGCTATAGCTATGGCGATGGCTGCTATGACTATGTCTATGGTTGCTGTAGCTATTGCGAATATCTGCTATGGCTATGGCCATGGCTGCTATGGCTGTGGCTATTGCTGCTATGGCTATGGCTATGGCTGCTATGGCTGCTATGGCTATTGCAATTGCTGCTATGGCGATGGCTATGGCTATGCCTATGCCTGCGATGGCTACGGATATGGCTGCTATGGCTGTGGCTATTGCTACTATGGCTATTGCTATGGCTATTGCTATGGCTATGGCTATGGCTGCTATGGCTATGGCTATTGCTGCTATGGCTATGGCTATGGCTGTTGTGGCTATCGCTATGGCTATGTCGGCTCTGGCTACGGCTATGGCTCCTATGGCTATGCCTATGGCTGCTATGACTGTTGCTAGTGCTGCTATGGATGTAGCTATGACTGCTATGGCTATGGCTATGGCTGTGGCTGATATGGCTATGGCTATGGCTGCTATGGCTATGGCTATGGCTGCTATGTCTGGGGTTGGTATAGCTATGCCTATGGCTGCTACGGCTATGGCTATAACTGCTACGGCTATGGCACTGGGAGCTGTGGCTATGGCTATGTCTATGTCTGCTATGGCTATGGCTACGGCTATGGCTGCTATGGATATAGCTGTGGCTGTTATGGCTATGGCTATGGCTGCTATGACTGCTCTGGCTATGACTGTTGCTGCTATGGTTATGGCTATGGCTATGGCTATTGCTGCTATGTATGTAGCTATGGCTGCTATGGCTATGGCTATGGCTATGGCTGATATGGCTATGGCTATGGCTATGGCTGCTGTGGCTATGGCCTTGGCTATGGCTCGTATGGCTATGGCTATGGCTGCTATGGCTATGGCTGCAGTGGCTATGGCTATGGCTGCTATGGCTGCTCTGGCTATGACTACTGCTGCCATGGCTATGGCTATGGCTATTGCTATTGCTGCAATGTCTATGGCTATGGCTGCTTTGACTATGGCTATGGCTGCTATGGCTATGGCTACTGCTGCTATGGCTATGGCTAGGCTGCTATGGCTATCGCTATGCGTGCTATTGCTGTGGCTATGGCTGCTATGGCTGCTATGGCTGTGGCTATTGCTGCTATGGCTATTGCTGTGGTTATAGCTATGGCTATGGCTATGGCTGCTATGGCTATGGCTGCAATGGCTATGGCTGTGTCTGCTATGGCTGCTCTGGCTATGACTACTGCTGCTATGGCTATGGCTATGGCTATTGCTATTGCTGCTATGGCTATGGCTATGGCTAAGGCTATGGCTGCTATGGCTATGGCTATGGCTGCTATGTCTGTGGCTGGTATAGCTATGCCTATGGCTGCTACGGCTATGGCTATAGCTTCTGTGGCCTTGGCACTGGCTGCTGTGGCTATGGCTATGGCTATGTCTGCCCAGGCTATGGCTATGTCTGCTATGGCTATGGCTATGGCTATCGCTGATATGGCTACGGCTATGGCTGCTACGTCTATGGCTGGTATAGCTATGCGTATGGCTGCTACCGCTATGGCTATAACTGCTATGGCTATGGCATTGGCTGCTGTGGCTATGGCTATGTTTATGGCTGCTATGGGTATGGCTATGTCTATGGCTGTTATGTATATAGCTATGGCTGCTATGGCTATGGCTATGGCCATGGCTGCTATGGCTGTGGCTATGGCTGCTATGGCTATGGCTATGGATCCTATGGCAATGGCTATGGATGCTTTGGCTATGGCTATGGCTATGTCTGCTCTGGCTATGGCTACAGCTTCTATGGCTATGGCTATGGCTATCGCTGATATGGCTATGGCTATGGCTGCTATGGCTATGGCTAGGCTGCTATGGCTATCGCTATGCGTGCTGTTGCTATGGCTATGGTTCCTATGGCTATGGCTATGGCTGCTATGGCTATGGCTATGGCTCTGGCTGCTATGGCTGCTCTGGCTATGACTATTGCTGCTATGGCTGTGGCTATGGCTATGGCTATTGCTGCTATGGCTGTGGCTATGGCTACTGTGGTTATGGCTATGGCTATGGCTGCGATGGCTATGTCTATGGTTGCTGTAGCTATTGCGTCCATCTGCTATGGCTATGGCTACGGCTGCTATGGCTGTCGCTACGCGTGCTATGGCTATGGGTATGGCTGCCTTGGCTGTGGCTATGGCTGCTATGGCTGCTATGGCTATTGCTATTGCTGCTATGGCGATGGCTATGGCTATGGTTATGCCTGCGATGGCTACGGATATGGCTGCTATGGCTGTGGCTATTGCTGCTATGGCTATTACTATGGCTATTGCTATGGCTATGGCTATGGCTGCTATGGCTATGGCTATGGCTATGGCTGCTATGGCTGCTCTGGCTATGACTATTGCTGCTATGGCTATGGCTATGGCTATGGCTATTGCTGGTATGGCTGTGGCTATGTCTACTGTGGCTATGGCTATGGCTGTGGCTGATATGGCTATGGCTATGGCTGCTATGGCTATGGCAAGGCTGCTGTGGCTATCGCTATGCGTGCTATTGCTATGGCTATGGCTCCTATGGCTATGCCTATGGCTGCTATGGCTGCTATGGCCGTTGGCATTGCTGCTATGGCTATTGCTATGGCTATAGCTGTGGCTATGGCTATGGCTGCTATGGCTATGGCTGCAGTGGCTATGGCTATGGCTGCTATGGCTGCTCTGGCTATGACTACTGCTGCTATGGCTATGGCTATGGCTATTGCTATTGCTGCTGTGGCTATGGCTATGGCTATGGCTATGCCTGCGATGGCTACGGCTATGGCTGCTATGGCTATGGCTATGGCTGCTATGGCTATGGCTGCTATAGCTATGGCTATGGCTGCTAATGCTATGGCTATGGCTATGGCTCCCATGGATATGGCTATGGATGCTATGGTTATGGCTATGGCTGCTATGGCTATGGCTATGGCTGCTATGACTACGGCAATGGCTGCTATAGCTATGGCTATGGCAGCTATAGCTACGGCTATGGCTGATATAGCTATGGCTATGGCTGCTATGGCTATGGCTACGGCTGCTATGGCTATTATGGCTATTGCAATTGCTGCTATGGCGATGGCTACGGCTATGGCTATGCCTGCGATGGCTACTGCTATGGCTGCTATGGCTATGGCATTGGCTGCTGTGGCTATGGCTATGGCTATGACAATGGCTGCAATTGCTACGGCTATGGCTGCTACGTCTATGGCTGGTATAGCTATGCGTATGGCTGCTACGGCTATGGCTATAACTGCTATGGCTATGGCATTGGCTACTGTGGCTATGGCTATGTTTATGGCTGCTATGGGTATGGCTATGTCTATGGCTGTTATGTATATAGCTATGGCTGCTATGGCTATGGCTACGGCTATGGCTGCTATTGCTGTGGCTATGGCTGCTATGGCTATGGCTATGGATGCTATGGCAATGGCTATGGATGCTTTGGCTATGGCTATGGCTATGTCTGCTCTGGCTATGGCTACAGCTTCTATGGCAATGGCTATGGCTATCGCTGATATGGCTATGGCTATGGCTGCTATGGCTATGGCTAGGCTGCTATGGCTATCGCTATGCGTGCTGTTGCTATAGCTATGGTTCCTATGGCTATGGCTATGGCTGCTATGGCTATGGCTATGGCTATGGCTGCTATGGCTGCTCTGGCTATGACTATTGCTGCTATGGCTGTGGCTATGGCTATGGCTACTGCTGCTATGGCTGTGGCTATGGCTACTGTGGCTATGGCTATGGCTATGGCTGGGATGGCTATGTCTATGGTTGCTGTAGCTATTGCCTCTATCTGTTATAGCTATGGCTACGGCTGCTATGGCTGTTGCTGTGCGTGCTATGGCTATGGCTATGGCTGCTATGGCTATGGCTATGGCTGCTATCGCTATGGCTGGTATAGATATGCCTATGGCTGGTACGGCTATGGCTATAACTGCGATGGCTATGGCATTGGCTACTGTGGCTATGGCTATGTCTATGGCTGCTTTGGCTATGGCTATGGCTGCTATGGCTATGGCTATGGCTGCTATCGCTATGGCTGGTATAGATATGCCTATGGCTGCTATGGCTATGGCTATTGCTGCTATGGCTATGGCTTTGGCTGCTATGGCTATGGCTATGGCTTCTATGGCTATGGCTATGGCTGCTATGGCTGCTCTGGCTATGACTATTGCTGCTATGGCTGTGGCTGTGGCTATGGCTATGGCTATTGCTGCTTTGGCTGTGGCTATGGCTACTGTGGTTATGGCTATGGCTATGGCTGCGTTGGCTATGTCTATGGTTGCTGTAGCTATTGCGTCCATCTGCTATGGCTATGGCTACGGCTGCTATGGCTGTCGCTATGCGTGCTATGGCTATGGCTATGGGTGCCTTGGCTATGGCTAGGCTGCTATGGGTATCGCTATGCGTGCTATTGCTATGGCTATTGCTCCTATGGCTATGCCTACGGCAGCTATGGCTGCTATGGCTGTGGCTATTGCTGCTATGCCTATTGCTATGGCTATAGCTATGGCTATGGCTATGGCTGCTATGGCTATGGCTGCAATGGCTATGGCTATGGCTGCTATGGCTGCTCCTGGCTATGACTACTGCTGCTATGGCTATGGCTATGGCTATTGCTATTGCTGCTATGGCTATGGCTATGGCTATGGCTATGGCTATGCATGTGATGGCTACGGCTATGGCTGCTATGGCTATGGCTATGGCTGCTATGTCTATGGCTGCTATAGCTATGGCTATGGCTGATATGGCTATGTCTATGGCTGCCATGGCTATGGCTATGTCTATGGCTGCTATGGATATAGCTATGGCTGCTATGGCTATGGCTGTTGCTATGGCTGCTATGGCTGTGGCTATGGCTATGGCTGCTGTGGCTATGGCATTGGCTATGGCTCCAATGGATATGGCTATGGCTGCTATGGTTATGGCTACGGCTGCTATGGCTATGGCTATGGCTGCTGTGGCTATGGCTATGGCTGCTATGGCTATGGCTACGTCTGCTATGGCTGTCGCTATGCGTGCTATGGCTATGGCTATGGCTGCAATGGATATGGCTGCGGCTGCTATGGCTATCGCTATACGTGCTATTGCTATGGCTATGGCTGCTATGGCTGTGGCTATGGCTACTATGGCTGCTACGGCTATGGCTATCGCTGCTATGGCTACTGCTATGGCTATGGCTATGACTATGGCAGCTATGGCTATGGCTATGGCTGCAATGTCTATGGCTATGGCTGCTTTGACTATGGCTATGGCTGCTATGGCTATGGCTACTGCTGCTATGGCTATGGCTAGGCTGCTATGGCTATCGCTATGCGTGCTATTGCTGTGGCTATGGCTGCTATGGCTGCTATGGCTGTGGCTATTGCTGCTATGGCTATTGCTGTGGCTATAGCTATGGCTATGGCTATGGCTGCTATGGCTATGGCTGCAATGGCTATGGCTATGTCTGCTATGGCTGCTCTGGCTATGACTACTGCTGCTATGGCTATGGCTATGGCTATTGCTATTGCTGCTATGGCTATGGCTATGGCTATGGCTATGGCTGCTATGGCTATGGCTATGGCTGCTATGTCTGTGGCTGGTATAGCTATGCCTATGGCTGCTACGGCTATGGCTATAGCTTCTGTGGCCTTGGCACTGGCTGCTGTGGCTATGGCTATGGCTATGTCTGCCCAGGCTATGGCTATGTCTGCTATGGCTATGGCTATGGCTATCGCTGATATGGCTACGGCTATGGCTGCTACGTCTATGGCTGGTATAGCTATGCGTATGGCTGCTACGGCTATGGCTATAACTGCTATGGCTATGGCATTGGCTGCTGTGGCTATGGCTATGTTTATGGCTGCAATGGGTATGGCTATGTCTATGGCTGTTATGTATATAGCTATGGCTGCTATGGCTATGGCTATGGCTATGGCTGCTATGGCTGTGGCTATGGCTGCTATGGCTATGGCTATGGATCCTATGGCAATGGCTATGGATGCTTTGGCAATGGCTATAGCTATGTCTGCTCTGGCTATGGCTACAGCTTCTATGGCTATGGCTATGGCTATCGCTGATATGGCTATGGCTATGGCTGCTATGGCTATGGCTAGGCTGCTATGGCTATCGCTATGCGTGCTGTTGCTATGGCTATGGTTCCTATGGCTATGGCTATGGCTGCTATGGCTATGGCTATGGCTCTGGCTGCTATGGCTGCTCTGGCTATGACTATTGCTGCTATGGCTGTGGCTATGGCTATGGCTATTGCTGCTATGGCTGTGGCTATGGCTACTGTGGTTATGGCTATGGCTATGGCTGCGATGGCTATGTCTATGGTTGCTGTAGCTATTGCGTCCATCTGCTATGGCTATGGCTACGGCTGCTATGGCTGTCGCTATGCGTGCTATGGCTATGGGTATGGCTGCCTTGGCTGTGGCTATGGCTGCTATGGCTGCTATGGCTATTGCTATTGCTGCTATGGCGATGGCTATGGCTATGGCTATGCCTGCGATGGCTACGGATATGGCTGCTATGGCTGTGGCTATTGCTGCTATGGCTATTGCTATGGCTATTGCTATGGCTATGGCTATGGCTGCTATGGCTGTGGCTATGCCTATGGCTATGGCTGAAATGGTTACAGCTATGGCTGCTGTGGCTATGACTATGTCTGCTATGGCTTTCGCTATGGCTGCTATGGCTATGGCTGCTATGGCTATGGCTATGGCTGCTATGGCTATGGCTGCGGCTGCTATGGCTATCGCTATGCGTGCTGTTGATATGGCTATGGCTGCTATGGCTACGGCTGCGGCTGCTATGGCTATCGCTATGCGTGCTGTTGCTATAGCTATGGCTGCTATGGCTATCGCTATGCGTGCTATTGCTATGGCTATGGCTGCTATGGCTATGGCTATGGTTGCTATGGCTGCTATGGCTATGGCTGTTGCTGCTATGGCTATAGCTATGGCTATGGCTATGGCTGCGATGGCTACGGCTACGGCTGCTATGGCTATGGCTATTGCTGCTATGGCTATGGCTTTGGCTGCTATGGCTATGGCTATGGCTGCTATGGCTATGGCTATGGCTGCTATGGCTGCTCTGGCTATGACTACAGCTGCTATGGCTGTGGCTATGGCTGTGGCTATGGCTACTATGGCTGCTACGGCTATGGCTATCGCTGCTATGGCTACTGCTATGGCTATGGCTATGACTATGGCAGCTATGGCTATGGCTATGGCTGCAATGTCTATGGCTATGGCTGCTTTGACTATGGCTATGGCTGCTATGGCTATGGCTACTGCTGCTATGGCTATGGCTAGGCTGCTATGGCTATCGCTATGCGTGCTATTGCTGTGGCTATGGCTGCTATGGCTGCTATGGCTGTGGCTATTGCTGCTATGGCTATTGCTGTGGCTATAGCTATGGCTATGGCTATGGCTGCTATGGCTATGGCTGCAATGGCTATGGCTATGTCTGCTATGGCTGCTCTGGCTATGACTACTGCTGCTATGGCTATGGCTATGGCTATTGCTATTGCTGCTATGGCTATGGCTATGGCTATGGCTATGGCTGCTATGGCTATGGCTATGGCTGCTATGTCTGTGGCTGGTATAGCTATGCCTATGGCTGCTACGGCTATGGCTATAGCTTCTGTGGCCTTGGCACTGGCTGCTGTGGCTATGCCTATGGCTATGTCTGCCCAGGCTATGGCTATGTCTGCTATGGCTATGGCTATGGCTATCGCTGATATGGCTACGGCTATGGCTGCTACGTCTATGGCTGTATAGCTATGCGTATGGCTGCTACGGCTATGGCTATAACTGCTATGGCTATGGCATTGGCTGCTGTGGCTATGGCTATGTTTATGGCTGCTATGTGTATGGCTATGTCTATGGCTGTTATGTATATAGCTATGGCTGCTATGGCTATGGCTATGGCTATGGCTGCTATGGCTGTGGCTATGGCTGCTATGGCTATGGCTATGGATCCTATGGCAATGGCTATGGATGCTTTGGCTATGGCTATGTCTATGTCTGCTCTGGCTATGGCTACAGCTTCTATGGCTATTGGCTATGGCTATCGCTGATATGGCTATGGCTATGGCTGCTATGGCTATGGCTAGGCTGCTATGGCTATCGCTATGCGTGCTGTTGCTATGGCTATGGTTCCTATGGCTATGGCTATGGCTGCTATGGCTATGGCTATGGCTCTGGCTGCTATGGCTGCTCTGGCTATGACTATTGCTGCTATGGCTGTGGCTATGGCTATGGCTATTGCTGCTATGGCTGTGGCTATGGCTACTGTGGTTATGGCTATGGCTATGGCTGCGATGGCTATGTCTATGGTTGCTGTAGCTATTGCGTCCATCTGCTATGGCTATGGCTACGGCTGCTATGGCTGTCGCTATGCGTGCTATGGCTATGGGTATGGCTGCCTTGGCTGTGGCTATGGCTGCTATGGCTGCTATGGCTATTGCTATTGCTGCTATGGCGATGGCTATGGCTATGGCTATGCCTGCGATGGCTACGGATATGGCTGCTATGGCTGTGGCTATTGCTCCTATGGCTATTGCTATGGCTATTGCTATGGCTATGGCTATGGCTGCAACGGCTGTGGCTATGCCTATGGCTATGGCTGAAATGGTTACAGCTATGGCTGCTGTGGCTATGACTATGTCTGCTATGGCTTTCGCTATGGCTGCTATGGCTATGGCTGCTATGGCTATGGCTATGGCTGCTATGGCTATGGCTGCGGCTGCTATGGCTATCGCTATGCGTGCTGTTGATATGGCTATGGCTGCTATGGCTACGGCTGCGGCTGCTATGGCTATCGCTATGCGTGCTGTTGCTATAGCTATGGCTGCTATGGCTATCGCTATGCGTGCTATTGCTATGGCTATGACTGCTATGGCTATGGCTATGGTTGCTATGGCTGCTATGGCTATGGCTGTTGCTGCTATGGCTATAGCTATGGCTATGGCTATGGCTGCGATGGCTACGGCTACGGCTGCTATGGCTATGGCTATTGCTGCTATGGCTATGGCTTTGGCTGCTATGGCTATGGCTATGGCTGCTATGGCTATGGCTATGGCTGCTATGGCTGCTCTGGCTATGACTACAGCTGCTATGGCTGTGGCTATGGCTGTGGCTATGGCTACTGTGGTTATGGCTATGGCTATGGCTGCGTTGGCTATGTCTATGGTCGCTGTAGCTATTGCGTCCATGTGCTATGGCTATGGCTACGGCTGCTATGGCAGTCGCTATGCGTGCTATGGCTATGGCTATGGCTGCTATGGCTGCTATTGCTATTGCTATTGCTGCTATGGTGATGGCTATGGCTATGGCTATGCCTGCGTTGGCTACGGCTATGGCTGCTATGGCTGTGGCTATTGCTGCTATGGCTATTGCTATGGCTATGGCTATGGCTGCTATGGCTATGGCTATGGCTGCTCTGGCTGCTCTGGCTATGGCTATTGCTGCTATGGCTATGGCTATGGCTATGGCTATTGCTGATATGGCTGTGGCTATGGCTACTGTGGCTATGGCTATGGCTGTGGCTGATATGGCTATGGCTATGGCTGCTATGGCTATGCCTAGGCTGCTGTGGCTATCGCTATGCGTGCTATTGCTATGGCTATGGCTCCTATGGCTATGCATATGGCTGCTATGGCTCCTATGGCTGTTGGCATTGCTGCTATGGCTATTGCTAAGGCTATAGCTGTGGCTATGGCTATGGCTGCTATGGCTACGGCTGCAATGGCTATGGCTATGGCTCCTATGGCTGCTCTGGCTATGACTACTGCTGCTATGGCTATGGCTATGGCTATTGCTATTGCTGCTATGGCTATGGATATGGCTATGGCTATGCCTACGATGGCTACGGCTATGGCTGCTATGGCTATGGCTATGGCTGCTATGGCTATGGCTGCTGTAGCTATGGCTATGGCTGATATGGCTATGGCTATGACTGCTATGGCTATGGCTATGGCTGCGGTGTCTATGGCTATAACTGCTATGGCTATGGCATTGGCTACTGTGGCTATGGCTATGTCTATGGCTGCTATGGCTATGGCCATGGCTATGGCTGCTATGGATATAGCTATGGCTGCTATGGCTTTGGCTATGGCTATGGCTGCTTTGGCTGTGGCTATGGCTGCTATGGCTATGGCTAGGCTGCTATGGCTATCGCTATGCGTCCTATTGCTATGGCTATGGCTTCTATGGCTATGCCTATGGCTGCTATGGCTCTGGCTATTGCTGCTATGGACATAGCTATGCCTGCTATGGCTATGGCTATGGCTGCTATGTCTATGGCTGGTATAGCTATGCGTATGGCTGCTACGGCTGTGGCTATAACTGCTATGGCTGTGGCATTGGCTGCTGTGGCTATGCCTATGGCTATGACAATGGCTGCTATGGCTATGGCTATGGCTGCTATGTCTGTGGCTGGTATAACTATGCCTATGGCTGCTACGGCTATGGGTATAACTGCTATGGCTATGGCATTGGACGCTGTGGCTATGGCTATGGCTATGGCTGCTTTGGCTATGGCTATGGCTATGGCTGCTATGGCTATGGCTATGGCTGCTATGGCTGCAATGGCTGTGTCTATTGCTGCTACGGCTACTGATATGGCTATTGGTATGGCTGCTCTGGCTATGGCTATGGCTGCTAGGGCAGCTATGGCTCTGACTATTGCTGCTATGGCTATGGCTATGGCTATGACTACGGCAGCTATGGCTATGGCTATGGCGGCTATGTCTGTGGCTGGTATAGCTATGCCTATGGCTGCTACGGCCACGGCTATAGCTGCTGTGGCCATAGCATTGGCTGCTGTGGCTATGGCTATGGCTATGGCAATGGCTGCAACGCCTACGGCTATGGCTGCTACGTCTATGGCTGGTATAGCTATGCGTATGGCTGCGACGGCTATGGCTATAACTGCTATGCTGTGGCATTGGCTGCTGTGGCCATGCCTATGGCTATGACAATGGCCGCTGTGGCTATGGCTATGGCTATGGCTGCTTTGGCTGTGGCTATGGCTGTTATGGCTATGGATATGGATGCTATGGCAATGGCTATGGATGCTTTGGCTATGGCTAGGCTGCTATGGCTATGGCTATGGCTGCTATGGCTGCTATGGCTATATCTATTGCTGCTATGGCTACTGCTATGGCTATGGCTATGTCTGCTACGTCTATGGCTGGTATAGCTATGCGTATGGCTGCTACGGCTATGGCTATAACTGCTATGGCTATGGCATTGGCTGCTGTGGCTATGGGTAAGGCTATGACAATGGCTGCTATAGCTATGGCTATGGCTGCTATGTCTATGTCTGGTATAGCTATGCCTATGGCTGCCACGGCTATGGCTATACCTGCTTTGGCTATGGCATTGGCTACTGTGGCTATGGCTATGTCTATGGCTGCTTTGGCTATGGCCATGGCTATGGCTGCTATGGATATAGCTATGGCTGCTATGGCTGTGGCTATGTCTATGGCTACTTTGGCTGTGGCTATGGCTGCTATGGCTATGGCTAGGCTGCTATGGCTATCGCTATGCGTGCTATTGCTGTGGCTATGGCTTCTATGGCTATGCCTATGGCTGCTATGGCTGTGGCCATTGCTGCTATGGACATAGCTATGGCTGCTATGGCTATGGCTATGGGTGCTATGTCTATGGCTGGTATAGCTATGCGTATGGCTGCTACGGCTGTGGCTATAACTGCTATGGCTGTGGCATTGGCTGCTGTGGCTATGCCTATGGCTATGACAATGGCTGCTACGGCTATGGCTATAACTGCTATGGCTATGGCATTGGCCGCTGTGGCTATGGCTGTGGCTATGGCTGCTTTGGCTGTGGCTATGGCTGCTACGTCTATGGCTGGTATAGCTATGCGTATGGCTGCTACGGCTGTGGCTATAACTGCTATGGCTGTGGCATTGGCTGGTATAGCTATGCCTATGGCTGCTGCGGCTACGGCTATAGCTGCTGTGGCCATAGCATTGGCTGCTGTGGCTATGGCTATGGCTATGTCTGCCCTGGCTATGGCTATGGCTGCTATGGCTATGGCTAGGCTGCTATGGCTATCGCTATGCGTGCTATTGCTATGGCTATGGTTACTATGGCTATGCCTATGGCGGCTATGGCTGTGGCTATTGCTGCTACGGCTATGACTATAACTGCTATGGCTATGGCTACGGCTGCTATGGCTATGGCTGCGGCTGCTATGGCTATCGCTATACGTGCAATTGCTACGGCTATGGCTGCTATGGCTATGGCAATGGCTGCTATGGCTGCTACGGCTATGGCTATTGCTGCTATGGCTACTGCTATGGCTATGGCTATGACTATGGCAGCTATGGCTATGGCTATGGCTGCTATGTCTATGGCTGGCATAGCTATACATATGGCTGCTACGGCTATGGCTATAACTGCTATGGCTATGGCATGGCTGTTGCGGCTATGGCTATGTCTATGGCTGCTATGGCTGATATGGCTATGGCTATGGCTGCTATGGCTCTGGCTATGGCTGCTATGGCTGCTATGGCTATTGCTATTGCTGCTATGGCGATAACTATGGCTATGGCTATGCCTGCGCTGGCTACGGATACGGCTCCTATGGATATAGCTATGGCTGCCATGGTTATGGCTATGGCTGCAATGGCTATGGCTGCAATGGCTATGGCTATGTCTGCGTTGGCTATGGCTATAGCTGCTATAGCTACGACTATGGCTGCTGTGGCTATGGATGCTGTGGCTGCTGTGGCTATCGCTATGGCTGCTATGGCTATGGCACCTATACATATGGCTATGGCTGCTGTGGCCATGACAATTGCTACTATGGCCATGGCTATGGCTGCTATGGCTATGGCTATGGCTGCTATGGATATGGCTATGACTCATTAGATATGCCCCTAGCTACTATAGCTACGGCTATGGCTGCTATGCCTTTGGCTATGGCTGTTATGGCTATGGCTATGGCTGCTATGGCTATGGCTATGGCTGCTATGGCTGCTATGGCTATTGCAATTGCTGCTATGGCGATGGCTACGGCTATGGCTATGCCTGCGATGGCTACTGCTTTGGCTCCTATGGCTATAGCTATGGCGATGGCTGCTATGACTATGTCTATGGTTGCTGTAGCTATTGCGAATATCTGCTATGGCTATGGCCATGGCTGCTATGGCTGTGGCTATTGCTGCTATGGCTATGGCTATGGCTGCTATGGCTGCTATGGCTATTGCAATTGCTGCTATGGCGATGGCTATGGCTATGCCTATGCCTGCGATGGCTACGGATATGGCTGCTATGGCTGTGGCTATTGCTACTATGGCTATTGCTATGGCTATTGCTATGGCTATGGCTATGGCTGCTATGGCTATGGCTATTGCTGCTATGGCTATGGCTATGGCTGTTGTGGCTATGGCTATGGCTATGTCGGCTCTGGCTACGGCTATGGCTCTTATGGCTATGCCTATGGCTGCTATGACTGTTGCTAGTGCTGCTATGGATGTAGCTATGACTGCTATGGCTATGGCTATGGCTGTGGCTGATATGGCTATGGCTATGGCTGCTATGCTATGGCTATGGCTGCTATGTCTGGGGTTGGTATAGCTATGCCTATGGCTGCTACGGCTATGGCTATAACTGCTACGGCTATGGCACTGGGAGCTGTGGCTATGGCTATGTCTATGTCTGCTATGGCTATGGCTACGGCTATGGCTGCTATGGATACAGCTGTGGCTGTTATGGCTATGGCTATGGCTGCTATGACTGCTCTGGCTATGACTGTTGCTGCTATGGTTATGGCTATGGCTATGGCTATTGCTGCTATGTATGTAGCTATGGCTGCTATGGCTATGGCTATGGCTATGGCTGATATGGCTATGGCTATGGCTATGGCTGCTGTGGCTATGGCCTTGGCTATGGCTCGTATGGCTATGGCTATGGCTGCTATGGCTATGGCTGCAGTGGCTATGGCTATGGCTGCTATGGCTGCTCTGGCTATGACTACTGCTGCCATGGCTATGGCTATGGCTATTGCTATTGCTGCTATGGCTATGGCTATGGCTATGGCTATGCCTGCGATGGCTACGGCTATGGCTGCTATGGCTATGGCTATGGCTGCTATGGCTATGTCTGCTATAGCTATGGCTATGGCTGCTAATGCTATGGCTATGGCTATGGCTCCCATGGATATGGCTATGGATGCTATGGTTATGGCTATGGCTGCTATGGCTATGGCTATGGCTGCTATGACTATGGCAATGGCTGCTATAGCTATGGCTATGGCAGCTATAGCTACGGCTATGGCTGATATAGCTATGACTATGGCTGCTATGGCTATGGATTAGGCGATGGCTGCTATGGCTATGGCTATGGCTCCTATGGCTATGGCTATGGATGCTATGGCAATGGCTATGGATGCTTTGGCTGTGTCTATGGCTGCTATGGCTAATGCTATGCGTGCTATAGCTATGGCTATGACTGCTAATGCTATGGCTATGGCTATGTCTCCCATGGATATGCCTATGGATGCTATGGTTATGGCTGTGGCTGCTAAGGCTACTGCTATTGCTGCTATGGCTATGGCTGTTGCTATGGCTGTTATGCTGTGGCTATGGCTATGGCTGTTGTGGCTATGGCATTGGCTATGGCTCGTATGGCAATGGCTATGCCTGCTATAGCTATGCCTATGGCTGCTATGGCAATGGCTGCTATAGCTATGGCTATGGTTGCTATGGCTATGGCTATGGCTGCTATGGCTGTGGCTATGCCTATGGCTATGGCTGAAATGGTTACAGCTATGGCTGCTGTGGCTATGACTATGTCTGCTATGGCTTTCGCTATGGCTGCTATGGCTATGGCTGCTATGGCTATGGCTATGGCTGCTATGGCTATGGCTGCGGCTGCTATGGCTATCGCCATGCGTGCTGTTGATATGGCTATGGCTGCTATGGCTACGGCTGCGGCTGCTATGGCTATCGCTATGCGTGCTGTTGCTATAGCTATGGCTGCTATGGCTATCGCTATGCGTGCTATTGCTATGGCTATGGCTGCTATGGCTATGGCTATGGTTGCTATGGCTGCTATGGCTATGGCTGCTATGGCTGCTCTGGCTATGACTACAGCTGCTATGGCTGTGGCTATGGCTGTGGCTATGGCTACTGTGGTTATGGCTATGGCTATGGCTGCGTTGGCTATGTCTATGGTCGCTGTAGCTATTGCGTCCATCTGCTATGGCTATGGCTACGGCTGCTATGGCAGTCGCTATGCGTGCTATGGCTATGGCTATGGCTGCTATGGCTGCTATTGCTATTGCTATTGCTGCTATGGCGATGGCTATGGCTATGGCTATGCCTGCGTTGGCTACGGCTATGGCTGCTATGGCTGTGGCTATTGCTGCTATGGCTATTGCTATGGCTATGGCTTTGGCTGCTATGGCTATGGCTATGGCTGCTCTGGCTGCTCTGGCTATGGCTATTGCTGCTATGGCTATGGCTATGGCTATGGCTATTGCTGATATGGCTGTGGCTATGGCTACTGTGGCTATGGCTATGGCTGTGGCTGATATGGCTATGGCTATGGCTGCTATGGCTATGCCTAGGCTGCTGTGGCTATCGCTATGCGTGCTATTGCTATGGCTATGGCTCCTATGGCTATGCATGTGGCTGCTATGGCTCCTATGGCTGTTGGCATTGCTGCTATGGCTATTGCTAAGGCTATAGCTGTGGCTATGGCTATGGCTGCTATGGCTACGGCTGCAATGGCTATGGCTATGGCTCCTATGGCTGCTCTGGCTATGACTACTGCTGCTATGGCTATGGCTATGGCTATTGCTATTGCTGCTATGGCTATGGATATGGCTATGGCTATGCCTACGATGGCTACGGCTATGGCTGCTATGGCTATGGCTATGGCTGCTATGGCTATTGCTGCTGTAGCTATGGCTATGGCTGATATGGCTATGGCTATGACTGCTATGGCTATGGCTATGGCTGCGGTGTCTATGGCTATAACTGCTATGGCTATGGCATTGGCTACTGTGGCTATGGCTATGTCTATGGCTGCTATGGCTATGGCCATGGCTATGGCTGCTATGGATATAGCTATGGCTGCTATGGCTGTGGCTATGGCTATGGCTGCTTTGGCTGTAGCTATGGCTGCTATGGCTATGGCTAGGCTGCTATGGCTATCGCTATGCGTCCTATTGCTATGGCTATGGCTTCTATGGCTATGCCTATGGCTGCTATGGCTCTGGCTATTGCTGCTATGGACATAGCTATGCCTGCTATGGCTATGGCTATGGCTGCTATGTCTATGGCTGGTATAGCTATGCGTATGGCTGCTACGGCTGTGGCTATAACTGCTATGGCTGTGGCATTGGCTGCTGTGGCTATGCCTATGGCTATGACAATGGCTGCTATGGCTATGGCTATGGCTGCTATGTCTGTGGCTGGTATAACTATGCCTATGGCTGCTACGGCTATGGCTATAACTGCTATGGCTATGGCATTGGACGCTGTGGCTATGGCTATGGCTATGGCTGCTTGGCTATGGCTATGGCTATGGCTGCTATGGCTATGGCTATGGCTGCTATGGCTGCTATGGCTGTGTCTATTGCTGCTACGGCTACTGATATGGCTATTGGTATGGCTGCTCTGGCTATGGCTATGGCTGCTAGGGCAGCTATGGCTCTGACTATTGCTGCTATGGCTATGGCTATGGCTATGACTACGGCAGCTATGGCTATGGCTATGGCGGCTATGTCTGTGGCTGGTATAGCTATGCCTATGGCTGCTACGGCCACGGCTATAGCTGCTGTGGCCATAGCATTGGCTGCTGTGGCTATGGCTATGGCTATGGCAATGGCTGCAACGCCTACGGCTATGGCTGCTACGTCTATGGCTGGTATAGCTATGCGTATGGCTGCGACGGCTATGGCTATAACTGCTATGGCTGTGGCATTGGCTGCTGTGGCCATGCCTATGGCTATGACAATGGCCGCTGTGGCTATGGCTATGGCTATGGCTGCTTTGGCTGTGGCTATGGCTGTTATGGCTATGGATATGGATGCTATGGCAATGGCTATGGATGCTTTGGCTATGGCTAGGCTGCTATGGCTATGGCTATGGCTGCTATGGCTGCTATGGCTATATCTATTGCTGCTATGGCTACTGCTATGGCTATGGCTATGGCTGCTACGTCTATGGCTGGTATAGCTATGCGTATGGCTGCTACGGCTATGGCTATAACTGCTATGGCTATGGCATTGGCTGCTGTGCTATGGCTGTTGCTATGGCTGCTATGGCTGTGGCTATGGCTGCAATGGCTATGGCTGCGGCTGCTATGGCTATCGCTATACGTGCTATTGCTATGGCTAAGGCTGCTATGGCTGTGGCTATGGCTGCTATGGCTGCTACGGCTATGGCTATTGCCGCTATGGCTACTGCTATGGCTATGGCTATGACTCTGGCAGCTATGGCTATGGCTATGGCTGCAATGTCTATGGCTATGGCTGCTTTGACTATGGCTATGGCTGCTATGGCTATGGCTACTGCTGCTATGGCTATGGCTAGGCTGCTATGGCTATCGCTATGCGTGCTATTGCTGTGGCTATGGCTGCTATGGCTGCTATGGCTGTGCTATTGCTGCTATGGCTATTGCTGTGGCTATAGCTATGGCTATGGCTATGGCTGCTATGGCTATGGCTGCAATGGCTATGGCTGTGTCTCCTATGGCTGCTCTGGCTATGACTACTGCTGCTATGGCTATGGCTATGGCTATTGCTATTGCTGCTATGGCTATGGCTATGGCTAAGGCTATGGCTGCTATGGCTATGGCTATGGCTGCTATGTCTGTGGCTGGTATAGCTATGCCTATGGCTGCTACGGCTATGGCTATAGCTTCTGTGGCCTTGGCACTGGCTGCTATGGCTATGGCTATGGCTATGTCTGCCCAGGCTATGGCTATGTCTGCTATGGCTATGGCTATGGCTATCGCTGATATGGCTACGGCTATGGCTGCTACGTCTATGGCTGGTATAGCTATGCGTATGGCTGCTACCGCTATGGCTATAACTGCTATGGCTATGGCATTGGCTGCTGTGGCTATGGCTATGTTTATGGCTGCTATGGGTATGGCTATGTCTATGGCTGTTATGTATATAGCTATGGCTGCTATGGCTATGGCTATGGCCATGGCTGCTATGGCTGTGGCTATGGCTGCTATGGCTATGGCTATGGATCCTATGGCAATGGCTATGGATGCTTTGCTATGGCTATGGCTATGTCTGCTCTGGCTATGGCTACAGCTTCTATGGCTATGGCTATGGCTATCGCTGATATGGCTATGGCTATGGCTGCTATGGC